>NC_024312.1:9634124-9639461 GCF_000523025.1 Cynoglossus semilaevis | reverse complement strand
GCAATTCTCCATCCCTATTGATCTGCGACTCCATGCGCGCCCATCTCACCGATATTGTCAAAACCAAAGTGACGCAAACTAAGTGGGGGCTAGCCGTCATTGCGGGTGGATTAACCAAAGAATTCCAACCGCTAAATATTGGTGTTAACTGGACGTTTAAAGTTAAATTGCGAGCTGCGTGGATGACAGAAGGCGAACACACATTCACCAAGACAGGGAGGCAACGCCGGGCGAGTTACGCCACTATCTGCCAATAGATCGTGGATACCTGGGCTATAAGGTATCAGTCTGAAATGTCGTCCGAGCTTTCACGAATGCCGGAACCATCACTGAACAACTAATTAACAGCAACGAGACTGACTCGGATAATGACGAGAGGGGATCCGGTCATTGCTCCGCTTAATCGTTTTGCTGACTGTTTTGTTTTTCGCTTAGTGCGCCTTATGTATGAAAACATTCCCGTTCATTGATAGTGTGCCTTATAATGCGGTGCTCCTTATGGTCCAAGAAATACGGTACCCAGAAATGTATTTGGGGTTTTTTTTTTAAAAAAACTGTTTCGTTTAAGAACGTGGAGACTGGCAGAGGGACAGAAAATACGGCTACCCCAGCAACAGCAACCAGCCGTGGCAAGGAGAACGACATCATTCATACGATCCCCATCGCTACAAGGATCACTACAGTGACCGTCGTCAACATGGAGACACATATCGCAGCTCAGGCAGCTATCGCAGCAACAACTCTCCCCGGAAACGGGCTTACGAGCAGTACAGCAATGACCGGGACCATAGGGGTCACAGACCCTACTACGACAGGTCAGATGTCAATATTGTAATGTGGCTTCAGATGGTTTCTTCTGCTTCCATCGTGTAGTACTGAGAAGATCTTTTTTTTTTTTAAAAAAAATGAAATTAACGATTGAAAGTAGACATTCTTCTCACATGACTAGTTTCTTCTAGTTTTAAAAATAAAGCAAAACATTACAAGGTATTTACCCTAGAACCTTGTAGAAGGGGACTTGATGACGCCGCAAATGGCCATGTAATGACAAAGGCAAAGAATTGCAACGTAACTGGAATGAATCTGGCTAAACAGTCGGAATGCACTGGGAAATTAAAATTCTTGGCCAAAACTGAAAACCAACCATCTGATTTTGGTTTTGAGTTAAAAAAAATCCAAAACAGGAAATGACCTGTATTTTGTTTTAAAAATCGATGGACAGAAAATGGGAGACGACTTACTGTGTATCCTGTCGTTCTTCTTAAAATCTAAAAAGGAAGCTAGCTAATGGCTCTTCCCTTAAATTTAAAAACTGAAATTTGGAATTGCGAAAAAGCATTTCTTCTTTTCCATTCCCCATTTTGCCTTGAGGTCTTTTTCAAGTATGTATATATATATGTATTTATGTATATATGTATGTATATATATATGTATTTATGTATATATGTGTATATATATATGTATATATATATGTGTGTGTATATATATGTGTATATATGTGTATATATATGTGTATATATATGTGTATATACAGTGGTATGAAAAAGTTTGGGCACCCCTGATCATTTTCAAGATTTTCCTTCATGTATCATTGGTTGTTCGGAACAGCAATTTCAATGAAATATATCGTATAGCAAACAAACACAGTGATATTTAAGAAGTGAAATGAAGTTCATAGGATTTACAGAAGGTGTGCAATAATTACTTACACAAAAGTAGGCAGGTGCATACATTTGGACACGTTCTGGAATGGCCATCTCAGTCCCCCAAGACCTGAATATCATTGAAAATCTGTGGTCTGTTTTAAAGCGTGGACAGCCGTCCATGCTCGGAAACCATCAAACCTGACTGAACTGGAGATGTTTTGTAAAGAAGAAGAATGGTCAAAAATACCTTCAACCACAATCCAGACCCTTATTGGAAGCGTTTGGAGGCTGTTATTTCTGCAAAAGGAGGATGTACTAAATATTGGTGTAATTTTTTCTGGTGGGGTGCCCAAATTTATTGCACACTTTCTGTAAATCCTATAAACCTCATTTCACTTCTAAATATTTGCTATATGGTATATTTAATTGAAATTGCTGTTCCGAACAACCAATGATCCATAAAGGAAAATCTTGAATCATATATTTATATATATATATTCCCGAGGGATTGCTATCTATCTATATAGATATACCATCGCCACCTTAGCCTAGCTGGTAATTTATCCCACCTGCGCTCTCTCTCACTATTAAAAGTAACTAACTTTTTTTTTTTCAACATTTCCAGGCCGTCAGACCCCAAAAGAAGGCGCCCTGATGATTTCCGTCCCAACTACCACCAGGGACGAGAAGGCCCTCTTCAGGACTACAGGAGAATGCCGGAGCACAGGCCAGCAGCGCCTCCCGAAGCCGAGCACTATGGCAGGCCTTTTCAACACGGCACTCCACTTTTAGACCCTCGCTCGCCACAGGCTCAGAAGTCTCCTCAGGACTCTCACTCACTGCTTGAACGACCAAAGGAGCTTAATGCCGTGACAGACCCGAACTGGAAAAGGAAAACATAAAGTGTTCCCGCGCTGGCTTTAGACACTGACATGAGATAAGAGCCACTAGCCTGCTGCTAACAGACAAGACTTGATTCACCAATTGTAAGCTCACAGTTGGACTTGACATGTACTTTTGTTTACCAGCAGAACCAAACTCTTTTGCTCCTGCATCCTGAATAAATGCATAGGAAGGGGATTTTTTTTCTCCTATCTTCTTCACGATGATCAGAAACGAAAGACATCTTTATTTAAATAAACTGACTCGCGGGGGTCAGCCATGGTCAGTGGAGTGCTTACTAACGCCAAGTCCCGTGGACTACGAATTGAGGAGACTTAAGCATACAGAAACTTTTGACGTGTCTCAATCCTAAAAGTGCCTGAAAGTTTTGGCCTTTTTGAAGTAAATTGTATTGCATTGGGGGGGGTTATTTTCAAATGAACTACAACACAAACCTTATTACTGTCATTAGTGTTGCTGTCTTTAACGTCATTACAAATGAAATTATGTTGCATTTAGCTTTAAAAGGGGTAGTTGAGTGTTGGTTTTTTTTTTTTTTTTTTGAAGCACTGTTTTACGAGGGAGTTTGCACAAACTCAGGATCTGTTACCAGGAAATAGTCTGAAACATAGATTCAAAAAAAAAAAAAAAAAACCTCAACTACCCATTGAGAGTATTGCAAATAATAGAATTTGTATAAAAGTATATGTTCAGTGTGTTATCATTGCACCTTTGTATTGGACACGCCTGAAGCTAATCATGCAGTGTGTCAGTTCAGTCGTTGGCACTAGGACTCAGTACCTTCTGAAAACAAAAAAATGGTTTCCTCCAAATGAAAGACAAGTATTCTGTGATATTCTAAAAAAAAATAATAATAATAATAATAATAAATTCACAAACTTTATATTTACAAATGAACAACTTGTTGAACCACACAGTTTTGTTCATTGAAAAAAATATTTTCCCTCGAATGCACAATGTAAGGAAAATGAGCAGTATTGTTGACTTTCAATGAAAAGTTTCATCACACTACAAAATAATTTTTCCATTATCATGATTGTAGACATCACAAGTCATTTTTATAAAATGAACTGGCCTTTTTTTTTTTTTTTTTTCTGTTTCCACTTTCTGGTTTCACCGAAAGCATTAATGGAGCTTCTTTAAGTCATCCAGGTAATTTCCTTTTTAGAAGTTCATACGTAGGAATTGGACTGCGTGGGTTTCTTCTAGACCTTTTATGTCTCTCATCCGAGTGGCTTCTTCAGTTCTGACTGACTTTTGTAAAACTCCTGATGTTTGGTTTCTACGGACTGAATTCCCAAATAGGCAGTTATTACAATAAACAATTGAGGTCACCGATCCTGTGCCCCAGTAACAGAATGTTTCTCCTGTGTCATGATGTGGATGGTGGGAGTGTGACAGTGTTGGTTTGGGTATTGTGGAATTTTTTTTTTTTTTTTTTGGAACGAGAACTCGGCTTCTAACAAAAACAAAGGTTATTCAGTTGTTATGTTATATTATTCAGTACAAACAGTTATTCTTGAAATACGGGTTTATTTGAAACCTAATGTAATAAGTGGTCTATATTTAAAAAAAAAAAAAGTAAATATAAGGCATACAATCAATTTTGTCCTTCATGAAACTGGTGTTTGGAACATTGGGTTCAAGACCTCTGTCTTAAGCCAACCTTGTCAGGTGATTGGTTCCCCAATGATTGTACAGTGGTTTCTCTACTATCGCAGTAGATGCGTTCCAAGACCCACCACGAAAAGGGAAAATTCGTGAAGTAGAGGCGAGATAGTCATTATATAATTTACGTTTATATATATATATTTACCCTTTACGAACCTCCACCACACTGTTATCAACCATCCCTAGACTGTATTGCCCTACTGTCTACAACTATATGCACAGTAGAGACTGTCTGTCTTTTACTTTGTGTTTTAGTTTATTATTTGCTATCTTTGTACTGTTTTTTTTTTAAGGTTAGAAAATGTTTTTTTTTTATCAAGAAAATAATGAAAATATGATTTACAGTAAAATACCACGATAGAGAGAGATTGGAATTAAAAAAAAAAAATCTGCGATGTACTGAGGGAGTGAAAGGAGGACCATCAGTCACATACCATATTTTCCGGACTATAAGTCGCTCTGGAATATAAGTCGCACCAGCCAAAAAAATGCATAATAAAGACGAAGAAAACATATATATATATATATAAGTCGCTCCTGACTATAAGTCACACCGGTGGCCCTTTAGCGGCTGGCGGTGTGAAAATAACAAATGTGAAATGATATATTTTAATATACAGGTCGCACCTGAGTCAGATGAAACAACCAGCCACTCACACCTTGACACAGGAGAAACTCACATCCTATAAATGGTGATTGTGATCATGTAACAGGTCTTTATGAAGGTGTTTTGACTTTAGAAGCTATATACCAGAGGTCTTCCTCCAGTCAGTCATAAGAAACCGGGCGGCGGTGAAATGTCTTTGATGTATTTGAACCTGACCTGACCCTTATTTTATGATTATGTTTTATTTGAATGTTTTTCTATGTGTGCCTTATTTATATGTATGTTGCCATCAAGCCCAAGTCATTGACAGTTGGGGTGTAGTATTGTAAAAAAAAATTAAAATATTTCTTGCGGGTGAATCATTAACCATTAAAAATGGTGAAGAAACCATCGATGTTTTCTCATTGGCATGTGGTTTTGTAATTTCATAGTCAGTTGAGAAATGTCTGCATCTGTGAAATGACTTATTTGAAAACTGACTATGAAATGTCTGCATCTGTGAAATGACTT
>NC_024312.1:9630968-9634024 GCF_000523025.1 Cynoglossus semilaevis | reverse complement strand
TTTTCTTCTTAACCCCAAGTCTTCTATCGCAGAAATACATTGGTGAAGTAGTCTTACTTTTGTTCTCCACTGTAGACGCATACTTAATGTACAAGTAAGTACTTGTCCCTCATCTGGACGGGCAACACCAGATGGGTTACCTGCCAGATTTGAAGATTTGTAAGACGGATTCTTTGCAAAAATCTATGAAGGAGTGTAGATTTATCCTCTTGTTTGGGGGAAAAAAAGACCAAAAGAAATTAACGTTGTCTTAAAATCTTCAAATTAAAAGTCATCGACTAGATCATCAATCTAGTCAAAAGTGGACAAAAATGTTGTGTTATATGTCAATAAACAAATAACACTAGATTATGGACACCTTAATATATATTTTTTTAAGGCTCTTGAAAAATGCTATACAGAGTGAACTCTTTTGTTTCCTTTCTCCAAAGTTCTACCCTTTACAAACCCATATTCTTCAGTACACGGTGTAACCATGTGCTTTCAAGCTGTTTGGAGGGTAAATATTGGTAAATAAGGTAATGAAGAGCAGAACCAATATTCATTTAACTACGACTCGGAGTGACAACGGGCTTTCCGGAAAATTTAAAAGTATGGTTTTAGCGACAAGGAATCGATGTCACGGCAACTGGAATGCACGCAAGTCTGTTAAGCTGCCAAACAGTTTTGCCTCGGAGTGACAACGGGCTTTCCGGAAATTTAAAAGTATGGTTTGGCGACAAGCGCAATTTTTTCAAAGTACGACAATATAGAACAAATGTATCCCCTCGTGATGTCTGGGAAACGTAAGACTACAACGTCTTCTGCTAGATCTGCTATTAAGAAGCAAAGGAAAGCCATCGATCTGGACATAAAAAATGAAAATAATAAAGGAGTGTAAGGGAAGTAAGAAGGTACAAGCGATTGCTAACAGTTATGGCTTCTAACATTCGACAATCGCCGCTAAGAACAAAAACAAAGTAAAAGAAATGGCAAATTTTTTTGGGGTCGTTTAACGACGAGATCATTCAACGACGGGGTCTTTGGAATGTACCTCTGTTGTTAAATGAGGACCAGCTGTAGTTAGCGGTCAACACAGGCGAGCCTCGAGAAACGAACATGAGCCATCTGTTTCAGGTCTCCTGTTTGGAAACACTGTGGTTTTCCGGTAAACTACAGGAGCAGGTGAAAAAGGAAATTATGTAAATAGGGTGACGCTAGGGTTAAAATCTTTTTTTTGTTTTTGAGAAAAAAATTCTCAGATTAATGATATGATAACCTGAATATTTTCCATTTTGTTTTTTTTGTTACTAAACAACTATTTTCACTCTCTACATTCGTAGCTAACCCTAATTACGATTAAGTCCCGTCAAACTTGGAATCTTTCAATTTCAAAAATGAAATTAAATGAATACGTGCTGTTTGTGTCACCAGCTAGGTGTTTAAACAAATTTAGCAGATCATTTGTTAACTAACTGCTCTTTAAATGCCTTGTAGAAAAGTGTGAGAAACTGTTAGGGAAAGGTGCTAAAACACGGATTCAATTTTGCATTTTTAGTGACATAGTGAAATTCCTTTTTTTTTTTTTGCATTGTAACAAAGCTAAATTTACACATTTATTATACTCGAATCTCATAAAAAAAAAAAAAATTAAACAATTAGTGTTGCCACCGAAACAACCAAAAACAAATGATCTCTTTATAAAGAGAAAAGGGGTGGGTAAATGATGAAGCTCTATCCCCACCCACTTCCTTTTTTAAACACAGATTCATCATGAGCTCTACCCCAGCTCAAAGCCAACCCCTCCTCACCAGCAACTCTGCCAGGACAAAGCTGGTAATAAAAGTATCTTGGTGTAGCTCTCTGTAAACCGTGAGTGAAGAGACATGTGCGTTAAAATGTCTCTATCCATCTGCAATGTACGTACAGCTGTATAGATTGAGGAGAGTTCTCCCCACGGAGGGTAATAAAAAAAAAAGAAGCACTGGTTTCCACACAGGCTGCTTAGGGTGATTACACCTCAGATCATCATTGATTATGCCACCACAGGGGATCTAATTAACCGCACACAGCAGGAAACCTTTGGTCATGAAAAGCATATACATTTGGCATGGCTAAGACTGAGCTCTCTCCCCTTCATCCAAGACCTCTAGGTCAACCACTGCGCAGGCAAAGACCTCTCATGGACTGTTTAACTTGCTACTGTAACGACAACATCACAACCGTGACCACAAGGTTCTGCAGTAACTACTGTATTTTCCCCCCTAAGCAGGTAGACTGCCTTGACCAGACAGACACTTGACCAACTGCTCACACCCAACACTTTTGTCCATCTGGATGAACACAACAAAGACTCCGGTATTATTATACAAAGTTGGTGGGCTGTGCATATACACTATATGACCAAAAGTATTGGCTCACCTGCCTTGACTCCTACTATGAACTGAAGTGCCATCCCATTCCTAACCCAGAGTTCAATATGATGTCGGTCCACCTTTTGCAGCTATTACAGCTTCAACTCTTCTGGGAAGACTGTCCACAAGGTTGAGGAGAGTGTTTATAGGAATTTTTGACCATTCTTCCAAAAGCGCATTGGTGAGGTCACACACTGATGTTGGTCGAGAAGGCCTGGCTCTCAGTCTCCGCTCTAATTCATCCCAAAGGTGTTCTATCGGGTTCAGGTCAGGACTCTGTCATCCATGTCTTTATGGACCTTGCTTTGTGCACTCGTGCACAGTCATGTTGGAAGAGGAAGGGGCCCGCTCCAAACTGTTCCCACAAGGTTGGGAGCATGGAATTGTCCAAAATGTTTTGGTATCCTGAAGCATTCAAAGTTCCTTTCACTGGAACTAAGGGGCCAAGCCCAGCTCCTGAAAAACAACCCCACACCATAATTCCTCCTCCACCAAATTTCACAGTCGGCACAATGCAGTCTGAAATGTACCGTTCTCCTGGCAACCTCCAAACCCAGACTCGTCCATCAGATTGCCAGATGGAAAAGCGTGATTCATCACTCCAGAGAACGCGTCTCCACTGCTCTAGAGGCCAGTGGCGGCGTGCTTTACACCATTGCATCC
>NC_024312.1:9627461-9630109 GCF_000523025.1 Cynoglossus semilaevis | reverse complement strand
TGATGACTCGAGTCTGACTCGAGTCCAAGTCATGAGACTCGAGTCCACACCTCTGATACATACCATACGGTGCTAACTTAAATTTGCAACAATAGACTTGCTCCAACGATGTGCACATTATAGCAGCCTAACTAGGGGAAAACAACACTTGTCATGTTCACATGTTCACTGTGAAAATATATTATTATTTTCTTTAAAAGGACTCGAAAGGACTTGAAACAGAAACCGCAAGACTTGGGGCTTGACACGACACTTTTCGGTCTTGACTTTGACTCGACTCGGACTTTGCCTGACTTGACTTGAGACCCGACTCGGACTTGAGTGCAAAGACTTGAGACTTACTTATGACTTGCAAAGCAAGGACTTGGTCCCACCTCTGTTGTATTCATGTAAAAAGAACTGGAGCTGGCTAAGAACCTTGACCTACAAAAAGCTTCTTGAGTCGCGTATCCCGAGTCAGCTATTGTCTTTTCCAATATCTGTCAGGCACTTCTGCGACATGTTTATGAGACCGCTGTTACCGGGGCTGTCCTTTGTATTGTCGCATGCTGGGGCAACACTCAGACTTAGGGTCTCAGACTGAAGGCGGTGTCAAAGAGAAGAATACTCTCAGAGCTCGGGTCAGTCTTGTACATTGACTCTAATACCCCTTTATCAGGTGCTGATCAGAGCACAGGAGCACCTTCAACAATGCATGTCCCGTCGAGGTTTACCACAGAAAATAAACCCTTCCTTGGAATATTTAACAGCTCTAACAGCTTTAACAGTACTACAATCAGCAAAGTAAACCTCCTAAATATCGTCCAGTACACTTGGCAGGATTTACTGTATACTTGTAATTATGATTACTCACCTAAATTTTGAATTTGAAAAAAAATATTTCTGTCTTTTCTCTCATACTATAATGCATGTCTCTCGCTCTTCGAAAATGCTCTTGCAACAATTCCAACAATTTCAGCCCATTGGTTATACAAACGGTCGGTCGAAGAAACCCGGTTAGTTGTTGTAGAATCTTTAAAAAGGGCATGTCAAAAAGTGATAATGTAGCTGCTCGGTAACACTCCCTTGATGTAATGACAGGTCATCTTGACTGGCTTTGTGCTTTGCACCCTTGTTCCTTTTCTTTGGTCATGCGCCTGCCCCTGCTGCCTCCACTACTCCCCCCCCCCCACCTTCCTGTTGTCATTTTGGACTTTGATTCTCCCTTTGTTTCACTGGGTCCCCACTGACAATTGTAAAGAATGCGATGCCGTGCAACCATGACCCCTTCACACCCCACCGATGACCCCTGTCTCTCTGTGTAGCAGTTGACAGCTTGATTAATTGTAGAATGTTATGATTCATGAGTATCTTTTCAGCGTCAATAACAAGTCAACAGGTGGCCAACCAAAATATCTACCGTAAGCATTTTCTATAGTAAAGGGTAACAATGCAGGGTTTAAGTTAAAGACCGTGTTTTTGTGCGGTAATGGTCCGTTTGGTTGGCTCATTCATCAGTTTTGACTTTTTTTGTAGGCTATGTTGATGATTTTTTTTTTGTTTTTTTTTTTCACAGAAAGAAATCATTCACAAGAGTAGAGTAAACTCTGGTTCTATTTTTAATAAAACGTTGTCATTTAAATGAATTGGATGCTATTCTGAAATTTTTTTGTATTTATCGCGTTTGTGTGAAAGTAGTGTGTAACCCAGACTGCTTTTTTTGACACTTGTGTTGATTTCAAACCCGACACAATGTCAATTAAATAGTAATTAAAGGTACAATTCAACTAAAGAATCGATGTAGGCAAATCAAAAGTACTGGCCACTGTCGGGGAACACAAAGCAAAAAGTTCAAAAACTTCAGAAAATAAAAGTGCAGTCGTGCCACCATCCCTTAAACTTTGTCAATTTCCTCCCGTTTGCAGCACCCCACCTGTCATGTCTTTGGTTCGCAACCCTTTTTTAAATTTCTTTATTTCTGTAATTTTATTTATTTAAAAAAAAAAATAAGTTCAAAGAATAACATAAACAAACTGTTCCTTGGTTGGTCAATTTTACAGATCGTTAGAAATATCAAGGTTAAAAACAACAAATTATTAAAGATCCAGTACCATATTTTCCGGACTATAGGTCGCGCACTAGCCAGCTAGAGTGCCCTCTAGCGGCTGTCAGTGTGAAAATAACAAACGTTTAAATTTTCAGCGATACAGGGGTAGCAAATACTGGTACACAAGCTTAGAGTGCCCTCTAGCAGCTGTCAGTGTGAAAATAAGAAACGTGAAATTATATATTTTAATATAGAGTTTCAGTCACAAACCCAGCGATAGGATGAAAAAAAAGTGCGACTTATAAAATATGGTAGAAGTAAAGAAAAACAAGTAAGATTAAATAACGTGTTACATATCTCAAGGGACCCAGAAGCAGACAAATGGAAGAATTATTTTTTCTTCCATGTAAGGGCAGCGACATGAGGGAGGCAAGTATTTACAAGTGGCAGTAAACGTTGAAAACACAATCTTCAAAAGTGCAGACAGTGGCCGTCGCCAAGGTTCAGACATGTCCTGGGTGTGACGTAAAACTGCATCCAACTCGTGCCGTTGGGTGTATAACCCATGTCGGTCCCAAGCCCGGATAGAATGGGGACGGTTTGCGGCACAAAAGGCATTCGG
>NC_024312.1:9622607-9627080 GCF_000523025.1 Cynoglossus semilaevis | reverse complement strand
AAAGCAAAGAGCAGACAGTCCTGGGTTCAATTCCCAGAGGAACCACATGCTGAATTGTTGATCCTCCTCTTGTAAGTCGCTTTGGATAAAACACACATGCACTCATTAGCATCATTCAGAGAAGCCATGCAGGGCACACTTATTGCTAGCATGGCACTTAGCCAGAGCCAAGTACACCTGGCAGAAAAGTCAGGTTCATTTTTTTAAAATAATGATTACCCAATTTTATTAACATTTAGTAATAAAAAAAAGAAAAAAAGTTGACAAAACAGCTGAATTGTAGCTTGCTTTAGCATCAAGCTTTAGCATCGATACAGGGGACAATTCTGGAAAGCAGGTATTGGAGTATATAATACATTGATTTACAAAATGAAACTTTTAAAAAAAATTTAAAAAAATTGAAATTACGGTCTAAACATATTTTCCAATTTATCAAGGAGTGGGATGAAATAAAAAAGACATATTGATGAGATGCGCCGGCTGCTTTTTTCTCGTACTCTCCTACCTGGCACAAGAGAAGCTTGGAATAGAGGGTTCTAGAACACAAAAGCTTTACCTTGAATTAAAAAAAAACCAATTACTCTAAGAAATGAATTGCTTTTCACAAACAGCACGACTGCGAACGTGTTTTGTATGCTCCTCTCATTCTCCAACAAGAGTACAACTTAGAAACTAGCATTGGAAATTTATATCGCAGTACTCCTTTTGCTCCTTAGTACATCGCAGATTTGTTTGGTTTTTTTTAAATACGATCTCGCTAAATATAGCAAAAAAAAAATAAACTAAACATTATAAAAAACAGTAATTATACATAAGAAAGGTTTGTATTTCAAAGCGTGGATTCTCATTTTGAAATTGAGATTTGCATTTGCGAACAATCGGCGGTAGCTTTGTTTAGCTAGACGAGATCGTACACAGCATGCTATTGGCTAATGCAAAGCATACTCGGTGTAGCATTGGCTACCGTAGGGTTGATAAGAGTGTGGGGGAGGTTCGTAAAGGGTAAATATATATATATATATATACACATGTAATATAATAATTATTTTGCCTGTACTTCGCAATTTTTCCTACCGCGCTAGGAGAGGCACCACTGTACGAACTTTTTTAACAAATGAATGTCCTTTCAAAACAGGCTTCCACTATAGCCCTTCAGTATAAATGTGATATTACTACATAGATTTTAACTTTATGGCAGTTGTGTTTGTTTCGTAGCATATTTACCCAATTTAGGTCCTCGGCTTATTTTCCCGACGCCACATGTCACCATTCTGTCTCCCAGGGGGGCATCTATCACCTGCAACAGACGTTATAGGGCGCGCTAAAAAAAAAAAAAAAAAAAAAATGGTAGAGCACACACAAAAAAAGTCATTTACATTTTTGCATCTAATTAAAGTTCTAATTGCATACTAACAAAAAGCAGACCCCTATGTCGCTATCTGCCCTATTTTTTTTTTATTTTTTTTTTCAGCGATCCTGATGCTGTGTGTTTAAATGTCAACTTTGACTGCAATAAAGAAGCAACCTTTGTGCCGTTATCTCTAGCTCTGGTTTTCCTTTCTCTTTTGCACTCCCTTGTCTCTCCCTCCCTTTATCTTAATGTCCATGCATGTTGCCTTATATTTGGATTTTTGTATGGTTTTACCCCCCCTAATTTCTTGACTAATACACAAATACATACCTTAAGTACAGACTTACTCTCTCTGTAAAAAAAAAAACATAGGTTGCTACCTATAATTGGCAGGGTTGGGGAATTGATTGACCAGTTCCGGTTCTGTAATCAATATCCCTGATCAATTCTATTGATTTTCTCATTGAATCTTACCGAGTTAGGAAATTAAAATGTTATAAATAGGTTTGTATACAATAAAAGATCTGTCTATAAACTCTTTAAATGGAAAGTATGCATCAGTAATTGGCATTTTATTATGACAGAAATTGAAACAATGGTAAATTAAAATAGGTGATAAAACCTACAGCGGGGGGTGTCAAACATACGGCCCGCAAACCAGCCTGCTCCACTAAATTTGGAATTAAAACAAAATAGCACAGACACTTCAGGTTCAGGATATTTTGTAAAATGATTAATCAATCCGGACAGCTACAATGAGTGGTCTTTAATATGGGAAAATTAGATTTTAGGGATATGACTTTTTTTTCTGTTTTTTTGTTTGTATAGTTAGTGCTTAGCTAACTGGCTAAGCTGGTCCTTACTTAACAACATATTTGTTTAACAATGACTCAGAGTCACGATGGGCTTTCCGAAATTGAGTGTGCGTCTAGAGCTAAGGAAACGGTATTACGACGAGCGGAACGCGCCGGCTTGATGTGCTGTGATGTATTTCGTGAAAGGTGACTTGAATTTAAGTGTGAAAAATTAACAACTGAACTGGAATGACATTACAATACATTGTCAGACACTCGGGAAAAAAAAAGAAAAATTGAGCATTTCTGTACTTCTTTTATTAATAATAGGTCATGTTTATACTATGCTATGGATTTTTTTGTAGTAGTTTGACATAATGAGTATACCATTGTGGTACAAATGCGATAATTACTGTACGTCCGACAACACTGCCACAACTTAACTAGACAGATACATACGGCTCATATGTACAATATGTATTTTTTTTACACAGTGAATACACGTACTGTGACAACCCTATTAAACAAATATCGGCAGCTATTTAAGGTTGCACTATGGGTATCAGACATGAAAAAAAAAAAAAAAAATCAAGTCATTTTCCGCATAGAGTAACACCTTGAGATACGAGCGTCCCGGCGAGTATTCCGAGATACGAGCAAGCCTTTGAGTATATTTTTGCATATTTATAAGATTTGAGATACAAGCACTGAGATACATCTTCTGTCTCGAAGGTTAGTCATAACTCATAATTAAAACATCACAGGAGAATCCTTATATACTATTTTCCATTGTTATTAGCACCAATAAGGGAGTTTGTTAGAGGGTCAGAACATATTTTACATTTTCTCTCTATTATTTCTTATGGGGAAAAAAAAAAATATTTGAGATCCTCGGTCCTGGAATGGGATATGCTCGTATTTCAAGGTATGACTGTATATATGATCAAAAATGTATGATCAAAAAATTGTTATTATCAAGGTATTAGGGTATATGTATACATGATCAAAAATGTGTTATTATAATAAAAAAGTGTATTTCATTACTTGTGATGTCACTTATTAACCGAGCCAATACTGTCTCAGATACCAGCTAATAAGGCCTGAAGCAACCACCTAATCTAGGCCCCTACAGTGCTGAAACCAGGCTCTGCCCTCCCATCTCCCTCCCCCCCCCAGCGTAAACTCTCTGTGGAATAACACTTGATACGTAGCTTTTAGGCCTCGCTCCGCGGCATCCCTTTATGACCTCTAGGCAAGTGAAGACCCCGTGGCATCTCTGCTTATCTGACCCTCACCTTGGCGTATGGTGACCTTGACCCACACCTCGTACTGTCCTTATCCTCGGGGCTACATCTGTTCTACTCCCCGGGACACCCATGTAGTTAGTGATATTGAAACATCGCCTTGGGACCCCATTTGTTTTCTCAGAAGGGGTCAATGAAAGGTTGTCATTAGGGCTGAACTTGATCCTCCACATAAATTGCTTCATCTTTTGCTAAGGAGCGAGCAGACTGTGAAGAGCGACCGCGGCAGGTCGATTATGAAAGGCCTTTTTTAGCAATTAAAACTGTATACTTTGTTTCATGGATGTTTTCGGGTATCCAGGCTTCGTGAGTGAAAACACTGTATTTAACGTATACTTTGTTTCATGGATGTTTTCGGTATCCGGGCTTCGTGAGTGACATGAGTGAAAACACTGTATATAATATGTTCCTTTTCCTTCTATGGGTTGTCTATGAGTCATCATGTACATTGAATACAAATAAAATACGATTGAATTCCACAATAGGGAGATGCAGACTAGTGAAAATAGATTGCCTATCGCTAGCAGTCTTGTAGTATCATATTGCGGCAGAAGCTAAGCAGGCTAAAGGTTGAAGCTCTGGAACATGGCATTGATCCTTAAAGGGGTTTGAAATTCAAAGGCAATAAACCTCATTGCACACTGGTACTGTTTTACATTCCAGAATTAAACCATATTTCATCTAATTAAAAAACATGACAATACTTCATAATTCAGACATAACGATATCTTTTGTTTGAGAGTTAATATTCACCTATTCGTGCAAAGGCTCAGGTATCCGTATGGTCAATGTGACCTTTTTTTTTTTTTTTTTTTTTTTTTTACCCTTTAGATCAGGTACATATCAGCATAAAAGTGTACTCTTAAGAGCATACCATAAATCATAATGGACTTTTTTTTTTTTTTTTTTTTTTTTTTCATTTTAAGAGCTATGTAAAATACTCGGTACTACCTGGGTAAACAACTGTAACCCTGTTGCAAATGGATTGAAATTGAAGAAAAGCACCGTGTTTTTCCGGCTGAAA
>NC_024312.1:9601042-9622458 GCF_000523025.1 Cynoglossus semilaevis | reverse complement strand
CTCGATTCCTTCCTACTGGTCCCGGCGGACGACCAGTCTGACAGGAATTCACTGGGAGAAAAACTCTTTTATCTTTTTTTTTTTTTTTTTTTTTGGCATCCTACCCATCTTTTTTTCTACTTTCATTATCGACCAAGAGAAGTTTGTTTCTCAGTGCCCAGCCTTGTCTGTTGTCCGCGCACGAAATGTGCTCTAGAAATAAATAAATTGATCGATTGATTGAAGTATTATTCTAATCCAGAGCTGGATTTATACTGAGATAAAAAAATAAAAAAAATCTCTTTGTGATTTACATACATGTATATTGTACATTTAGTTGCACTAAAATACTGCACCGGAAATTATGTCATGAGTTGTTTTCCCTTACCTTTGTTTCCTCCTCTGTCGGCTTTTTGTTGTGTTGTGTTGGGAAAACACATAGAAAATACATAGGTTGTCTGTTTTCCCCTTCCTTGTCTTGCCTGCTGGGTGAAGTGAGCGTGATCACATGCACCTGTGTCTCCGTGATTAGCCTCACTGGTGTCACCTGGTGCCCTAGGTATATCTCTCTCTCCCCTCATATTTTCTTTGTAGGATCGGTGCCCTAGGTATATCTCTCTCTCCCCCCTCACGCTTTCTTTGTAGGATGGTTGTATCTGGGCAAGTTTTTTTTTTTTTTTTTTTTTTTTTTTTGATTTTGTAATCAAGGAGAACGGGAGGGTTAGGCCAGTCAACAGTACCGGCAATGTCACACATGACGACTTTGCAGAGTAGTAGTTTTATTAGTAGAGCTATAATTAATGTGTTGTTGTGGTAGAAGATGGTTATTGGGGAAAAAAAAAAGAAAAACAACTGAAATCACGGACTAAGCAGATTGTGGACAAATACGCAACAGTTTCAGCAAAGAGAACACTAATGCTTCTGGTGTATCCTGTTATCTAAACAAACAGCAGCAGCGGCCGGTTACCATGCCAATTTCCGAATCCGGATTCCCATGTTAAGCTGCGGGCCAAGATTTACTGCTGCCATGCCAGTGTCCAACTTTCAAAGATGTTCTCTTAACATCGTTTTTTCTCCTGAAAGTTGAATTATCACCACATTGCTTACACTTTGTTCACGAGATCAAGCATCAACGGGAAAGAAAATACATTCATCATTTTGTGTCAGTGTTTTTTTTTTTTGGCAGTGAGTGACAACCCCTTAATGGTATTTGCATGAACTACAGTTATAATTCTTGTATGATCAATTTGACATTTTCAAGTATCAAGGTCCAAATCGTATGTATACGGGTAAAAAAATGTAATTCGAAATAAATTATGTTGGACAATTTAGTTTACAAACGAAAAGCAAAAAAAAAAAAAAAAACTAAAAAAAAAAATCCCGTCTAGATTGTATATTGATATTCAACATTTGGTTTAAAAGAAATATTTAAAATTACTAAGATATAGGTTTCAAATTTTTCTAATTGTGCTAAAGCAGTTATATTATACCACAAATTTCAATTAAATTCAACTTTTTTTTTTTTTTGCCATTGCACGTCAAAGGTACTGAAAAACTAAATGTAAATTTAAAGCTAAAAGTGGTTGAAAATTTTTTTTTACCTCAAGGTTCGGAATATTTTAGGATTACTCGGAATAGCATTTGAAAAATGTGAAGAAAAAAAGAAAACTATGTTGTTTTTTTTATTGTCTATTTTCTACTAAATAGGACTGAAAATACACTACAGGATGCTAACATTAATTCCTGCAGCCCTAGTGGCAGCACTTTTTATTCGTATCACAGGCTGACATAAAATTAGAGCACCCGGAGTGAATCCCACTAGAACAACAACACACACACGCACACACACACACACTAACCATAAACTAGAAAGCAGGTGTCTGCTTAATAATTTGGTCAAAGATCAGTGAATGAAAGGTTGAAGCCAGGGGCAGAGAGGGCCAGGGTCACCCTGGTGGTAAGGGAGGTGGTGAGACATGATCTCCTTAAGCCTGGAACAACCCAACCCCAAGGTCATCCATTAGTGCTCCTGCCCATTGGTGCTGGAAGACCGACAATAAATTTACGGTGGACCCTTAACCCTTTTAATACTCACCACAACCCACATGAGGAGATCAGCTCCTTAGGGAGGGGGGACATTACATTATTAACACAATGTATCCACTGGCTGCCATTAACTCATAAGCCTGTTTGTTTTTTTGTTTTGTTTTTTTGTTACTTGTGTTGTTAGACAATCAGGTCTATAGTGAATATCCATCTATTAAGTACGTTAATGTTAATATGTTGATGCTACTAAGGATAATATGAACATGATTACATGATTACATCACATTTCTACAATTTCCGCTGCTCCCTTCAGGGGGCGCCACAACAGCAGATCATCTGCTCCCATCTCTCCCTATCTCCTATATTTTTACACCAACAATATGATCTATTATATCTCCATTTACTAAAATCCAATCTCTCTAGGCTAAAAATAGTGGTTTTTGTTAGTGCCAAATCATAAAACATGTGCAAAGCTAACGTTAGCTTTTCACATGTTTTATGATTTGGCACTGACTCCTGTCACTTTGGGCTTGTCCACAGCAGGGGTAAACAGAAACAGGGAAGATGAGGTCTTTATTATGAGTCACACCGACCAACAACAGAACATGTTTCAACAGCTCAAACTCAACTTTCGCAACCGTTCTCTCACTCTCTCTTCCGCGAACCCACGCACATATACACATGCAGCCATTGGCAGACATGCGCTACTGGTATAACACACACTAGCCTAACCGGAAAAGTCATTGACTGCTAGCGGTATGAACTTTGTTAGCTTGTACGATCCATAAATTACGATCCAATAAATTCATTGTATAAGTCGCAGGGTTCAAACCATGTGAAAAAAAGTAGCGGCTTGTAGTCCGGGAATTTGTTAGAAAAATCGTTTTCTAATGAGTAAAGGTATATTGGTAGCCAAGGTTAACACCACCCCTGCCCCCGCCCCCCCTTAAATAGGCCTCTGCTATGATTCCTAGCGCTTGGTCAAACCTTTCTAGATGTTAACGCGCAGACGTCATCAACAGCGGGCGACGATAAGACATAAAACAAAATAGGAATAAAACAAAATGAGTTCTCTTCAGACAACGAGAAACAAACAAACAAACAAAAAATATATATCAAAATCATCTCAGCTACACCGCTGAGGCATTTTTGGCCGGAGGCGTTAATGTGGTGTTAATAATGGTTTCGTAATGTATAATGTATATTTGTCTAAAAAATATACAAAAAGTTAAGGTAATATTTTTAGATCATTAAACCTGTTTTGATGCATCAATAAAACCCCATTTGAAAAAAAAAAAAAAAAATTAAGATTCACTAAGAAAGTGAATCAAAAACTGTCCCAGAATGACTTCACGGTCAGCCCTCATAATTATTATTCGTTATATGAAACGCCAATTAGATGACCATTTCAAAAGTTGTAGTCGGCGAATGATTTAAATCAGGTACATTAAGTTGACCTTCTCACTTTTTCCCTTAGTCCCTACGTATTCCTACCCCACTTTCAATTCTATCAAACACACTCTTTTTGGATATAATGACTACGCCGCACATGTCTGGTGGCCCTATTATGAGAGCTGGCCTCACACTGTTGAATCGCTGCGTGATGCAAGGAGCCTTTCGCAACAGCAGCAATTCAGCAGCAGCAATCACACACTCAATTACTCATGCCAAAAGAGGGGGAAGGGAGGACCTCTTGCTCCCTTTGCCAACCAATTTAGAACCATCTGGACCTGGGAGATTTTAGAAAGGCTGTAAAAGATGAAATATCCCTTAATGTTTTTTTTTTTTTTTTTTAATATTAGTTTTCAAAAGGGACAGCTCGTTGGCATTCCACGTTTATCACTTCATCGTTCTTAACTGTAATCTTAATTTTTTTTTTTTTTCCCCCTTGTAAAATTTGGGCCAAATCCCATTAAGTGCGCGCCGTGGTTTAAAACACGAGACAGAACCGAGTCACTGCCTTTGAAGCTGCAATATGTGTGTGTGATTCTCAGTAACCTCCAGGTCACCGATTCCCAGTAGCAGCGCAGGGCAGGGAATGGAGAGCAGCAGGGTTCAAGCCTTGGGTCACTGGAGCTTCAGAAGTGGCCAGCCTGTTTTGTCTCAGGTGGCATAATGGTCACAGATTCTCTAGTGTTCTCTCGAGGTCTACTGAGCCCTATAGCAAAGACGCCCAGAGTGTAGAGCCGGGGAAATAAAGAGGGACCAGTCCTCATCTCCATTTCACAGACTTCCAAAAGAGGAACAGCCTCAATGGGCTTCGGGGTGCCTTGAAGTACACAGAATCCAGCCTCAGAATCACAGTGCCAAAGCTTGGTTGTTTTTTTTTTTTTCTCTACTCTACCATTAATCCGCAGTACACATTATTCATCCATCCCAATGACCATCGCTGTCAGCGCATTAACATATTAACAATTGGTCAGCTTGTACAGTTGTTGCTTTTCAATTAAAAAAATCGACCTGTTTTTGGGGAATTTTTTTTTTTTTTTCAGCGGGCAGCTCAACAGGAAGCTACAGTGTCTTGGGTGCTTGCTTGAAGGTGAGGACACCTCATCCTAGAGGTTCCCAAAGTAGGGGGCGCACTCCCTGGGCGGGTGCAGTGCCATTACAGGGCGGGCACTGATGGAATGAATGAATGAATGAATGAATGAAAGGTAGCAGGATTTTTTTCAAAGCTGTAAATTTTGAACAGGGGGCTTTGAAAAAAAAAAAAAAAAAAAAAAAATTAAAAATTAAATTTGGATTAGTTGAAGGCGGTGTCAAATGAATATAGTTAAGGAGGCCGTTATTTTTATTTTCTCGCTCGTTTTTGCTGTTGAACCCGTTTGATCTGCTCATTGAAAATGCTAGCGTAAAATGGACAAGTGCGTAAAAACAGTTACATGTCAAATGTGTAAAAACAAAATATATGTGTGTGTCCTGTTTTTTTTTTTGTCCATTGTCCATTGTCCATTTGTTACAGAGCGTAAGCATATACGTATATTGTTTGAAAAGTCTCGGCATTAAAACAATATTTTTCTAATGTTGACCTTAATGCCTGTATGAAGGATTATATTTCGGGTTATATATACGTATATATTTTACCAACAAAGGTAGGCCTAGGGAGACAAGAACAATTATTCTAGAGAGCTCTTGACCCGAATCATCATAAATTTCAACAACAGGGTGTCAAATATGTTAAAAAAAATAATGACTTTGCACCTACTTAACAATTCCGTAGTTGAAGTTTCGATTGTAGAAATGAGCTCATCGTCCCCTCAAACTCCTCAGTGAAACCCTTTAATCTTGTATTTCTATATAACTGTCAATTGGTTGATATATTTAAAAACCTTTTCGTTAGCAACAACATGTAGCTTTACATAAAATAGCACCACAGTTTTTTTATGGATTACGAAATTGATCCCGGTCCACCCTCTAACGACTCACCATCAAAACACTGTGTACAGTGAGGATGGAACAATGCTGACCTCCACCCAGGACATGGATCGGTGGTGGTACTTCCAAGACCTCCTGAGATCTCCAAGATCAGACACACCTTCCAGTGAGGGATCAGAAATTGGGGACTCCCCTATCTCTGGGTCTGAATTTCCATTGCTGGTGCTAAAGGCAAACTTTTAGGCATTACTTTCGCACGAAGTCCCACGAAGACTCGCACATGGTCGTTGCCCATCTCCTGTAATCACCTTTGGTTATGAACTGTTTAGGTGTTGTGATCGAAAAGAACTATATCACAGATTCAGACAGAGTCGGCAAAATCCTGCTGTTGTCTCGCCCCTTGGCAACTGCACTGGTTTTAGTCCAGGTCCTCGCGATTTTGCTTAAGCTAGCTAGGTCCCAAACTATGAGTTGGGTATAGACAGCTCAATCCTGACTGCTCCAAAGCTGTGGCTGCAAGGTATCACTCCGCCTCTGCTGCTATGATGTTGTTTCTGTTGGAGGTTGCCAGCCAGCTGTGTGTAATATCATCCCTGCTGTTGTTGGTATTGCCCTCTATTTAAACCGTGGTTTTTAATGATACCTTGTCGTTGCTAAGCATTCTCGAACACTTGGACTGCATGTCCTCCCTCACTGCATCCATACATCTCCTCTTTGGCCTTCCTCTCTTTCTCCTACCTGGTACCTCCATCTCTAACCATTCTTCTACCAATGTATCCACTGTCCCTCCTCTGCACATGTCCAAACCATCTCAATCTGTCTTCTCTAGCTTTTTCTCCAAACCTTCCTGTCTGTGTTGTCTCTCTAATGACCTCATTCCTGATCCTGTCCATTCTTGTCACTCCTAAAGAGAATCTTAGCATCTTTAACTCTGCCACCTCCAGCTCCGCCTCCTGTCTTCTGCCTGCTTTGCATCTTTGATTTAGCTTAAACATTTTACGCCGGATGCCCTTCCTGACGCAACCCTCACCAATTTTCCGGGCTTGGGACCAGCACTATGAACACGGCTTCGTGTACCCTAGTGGCTGACATTACGTCTCAGAAACCATTTACATCGTTGAACGCCTCGGTGGCGGGGCTTAGTGGTTAAGGAAGCGGACTTGGGTCCGGAAGATTGGAGGTTTAAATCCACCAGCTGCCAAGTGTTCTGCGCATGGCACTGTCCGCATAGCTGCCCACTGTTCACTTTGGTGATGGGTTAAATGCAGAGGTCACATCTTCCAAACAATTCACTTCCCAAACAAAATTAGTAACCAATACGTAACCAATAGTTGCCCCAGTTGTCGTACCA
Source organism: Cynoglossus semilaevis (assembly GCF_000523025.1). Lineage (NCBI taxonomy): Eukaryota > Metazoa > Chordata > Actinopteri > Pleuronectiformes > Cynoglossidae > Cynoglossus > Cynoglossus semilaevis. The sequence continues at coordinate 9,615,707 of NC_024312.1, read as the reverse complement.
TGATTCGGTTGCCGAACGAGCCAACAATAACACACAGGCAGCAAGTGAAGAAAGAGATTATACCAAAGCATAAAACTCGTGGCACTCGTGTTTCGGATCTGGCTTTGGGATACGGCTCAGCAAAGTCATCGATTTGTACCGTCGTTAAGCACAAAGAAGCTATGGTTGCCAAAGGAGTGACTGTGATCACCAACCAAAGATCTCAGACGATTAGAAGAAGGGAAAAAGTTGCTACAGATTTGGATCAAGGAAAAAATCATTAGCGAGAAAGCGAAGCGAACATTTGGCAATCACGACTCCTCAGCACCAGTAAGGATGAATGAAATTGTCTATTTCCTATTTATATTTTTTATTCTTTATTCAGTTGGGCTTGTGTGGACTTTGCTGTTGGAAAAAAGTTTGAATATGCAATCTTCCAGGGTCCAGGAAACATTTCACATTGATTCCTATGGGGGGAAAAATTGTTTCAGTTTTTCAAACTTTTCGGTTCGACAATGAATGAATGAAGTTCCACTATACGTCCTTCACCTCCATCAGTCTCATGAGGAAATCAAAAGTAGAAAAGAGTATGTACACACAAATGTGTATCCAATTGGGAAACTGTAAAATTTTACCTATTATGGACAGTACCCCTCCTTACTCTTGGCCTTGCGTTTTTCGGTTGACCATCTATGGGTGTCTGGGTGACTTCGAGAAAACATCACGACTTTTGTCTTTTTTTTGTCTAATCTAAACATGCGTTTTTTGCACATTTTGAAAAGAATCCCCCCATAAAAGTGAGTTCCCGAAATGTAGCTTTTTTACAGTAACACGTATATCACTACAGTACTACTCTCCTTTAGGTTTAGTAAGGGTTCTAATTGCGCAAAAAAAAAAAATCCTAACCTAATTAAATGTGTGAACAGCAGCACCACTATTTACATCTGAAGTAAAGCTTCTTCACACTCATCTGTATTAAATGTAATGTGAAAGGGCTTGTTAAAAAGGTGTTAATTAACTGTTAATTTAACCCCCCCCCCCCCCCGTTCTATTTGAAACGATCCTGCCCATCGATAACCACCTGTCATTTCTTCAAAAATCCAATGTGGATTAAAATATTCTGTTGTTCTTTTGTTTTTGTTTTTGGAAAAATGGCTGCACTTCAGTAACAGATGTCCAGATCTGTTATCAAAGTTTTCAAAGTGAATTGAAAGCTCTTGAATTTTGAATTTATCTTGCCGTCATGGAGTAGTCATGCCAATATCAGCTTGAATTTTGAATTTATCTTGCCGTCGCGGAGTAGTCACGCCAATATCGGAGGTGGAAAGTAACAAATTACATTCACTGTGTTAATGTGCAATAAAATAATCTACGATGCCGTGCGCCTACAACCCGTTTAGGGGGAATGGATTCCAGCTGATTACCTATCAATACCATCAATCTTGTTGGGGTTGTTCTGGCCAACTTCGAGCACTCTGTCAGCTCTGTCCAAAACCGCAGCAGTGCACTCCCCCACACGTCAGTCCAGAATACTAAATCCTGGGCTTCAGGTGAGTTGGCAAGAATCCCAAGCTAATGTATATTGGCTGTAGACCAGACCCTCCCCAGTCCCCCCCCCTGCATGTTGACCCTGACGGTGCGGAGTTTGTTCGCTCGTTTATCTACCTGGGCTCTGCCATTTACTAACAGGAAGTCTGTCTCCAAAGAAATCAAAAAGCGATGCAAATATATATTGCAGCGTACTCCGCCAATTATCCCCATCTCTAAATCAAACTCTGGTCGAACAGGATTGACGGCTTGGCCTCTTAGAAACGCAGAAAACATAACAAGTCATCATCGCATCTACAACACTGTCCCGAGGAGACGGACCTTCCAACCCCACTTGCAAGCGAATCTGGGCCATGACCACGTAAGAATATTTGAGTCCTGGTTAGATGTTATAAACAGAATGCTAAGAAGTAATGAAAATGTATTCCAATGTTATCGTTTTGTACAGTACAGTTTTCAATGTGAATTGACATTTTTTCTCATCTCAGTAAATACAATTTACAATAGACGTGATTGACGGCCACTCGAAAGGTTAACACTTACTAGGCTTCTGCTTGGAACCGTTCTGCATTTTTATGCACCTAAAAATGTGCTTCAATAATTGGTCTGCTCCTAAAGCAGGATATGTCACGGTTTTTTTTTTTTTTAAATCTTCCATCCCTCACTTCATCTGCTCTTTGGCCTGTAAAAAGAGTGCAGCAGACATTGTGAACAGACAAGGCAACAGCCTGAAGTGAACAATGAGCAAAGACGGAGGACAAGACAGTCGGGCACTGCTTAACTGTCACTGCTCTTGACAGCGAGGGTCTCTGAGGGTAAACTGCCTTGCTGGAACTAATTAAACAGATGAAGTTATGACATGAATTTGCAGATGTTGTTTACATTTTTACCATATGGTATTATTTCAAGTAATAACACACAAGAGAGCCTTTCTCTCTCTCATTAACATGAGGGTTTGGAGCGAAGGGCTCCACCATCTTAGGAGACGGATGTGATCAGACTGACAAACTATTTTAAGCCTCTCAATTAACAAGCTGTCGTTCGAAATTAGAGTTGATCGTTTGATAAAAGATTCATATATATTTTTTTTTTTTTTCTTTTGAGCCGCTCCTAGTGAAAATACAGCGAACGGCAGAGAGGTTTAAATACTATACTTTGAAGGAGCGTGGTTTCCCTTTACGAAACTCTTAAGGATGTTTTAGAGCAGGCTGTTGTGTAGCTATCAGACTGGGCCCTCAGCGGGAAGTGTATTGAACTCGTTGCCTGTCATTGAAAATACATATGACATGTGCATCAAGCTCACCTGTCAAAACCCACCTCCTCGTTAGAGACACCCCGAAAAAATGTAAAAAAAAAAAAAAAAAAGAAAAATACATTTAAATGCGGAGCTCATATCGTTCAACGTGGGTTCAAGGGTCAAATGCATTTTAAAAGTAAATAGTCTTCCTCTAATAACCTGTTGCCATTGTTGTCCTCCGCGTAACTTTGCAGTGACCATTCAAGCCGAAAACCTAGGCTGAATTGGCAACAGCTTTCAAAGCACTTGGCAGCTCGGTGATCCTCAGGAGCTCTTGGCTGACACATCTCTGAGTTTATCTATGCTCCGGGGTCAGCACAAGTCCTGACTCCCAGGACCCTCTCACTCAGGCACCGCATGAGTCAGTCCACAGACGGAAATTAAAATGTGAAAAGCTGCCTGACTGAAGGTACTCCGAGCACCCCCCACGGAATTCTCTTTTTCTGCTGTGACAGTTCCTCCGAGACTCCCTTTTTTCATGTTTCACCCCCTCTTTTCTTTTCTTTTCTTTTTTTTTTTGATAACTTAACAACACGTGAACAGAGCTGTCAAGGACAGACATGCTTGATCGACAGAGCAAGGAACTGTCTTTGTCAACACGGAGTTAAATTTGATTTTCTGCATGTTCGGTGTGCCAATCCCAGGCCACTTATTACTTCAGCTTGATGAATTTGATGAATCAATTACCTGCTAAGACATGTTGTGAAACCAAACATGACGGCAGCTATGACACCTGTCACAATCTCCTACAAGCCGAGGGATATTGAAAGAAATTAATGACAGCTAATTAAGTCATTACTTTTGAGTCTCGGCTTTATCGACTTTGTTCAACGGATAACTGAATCTGAAAAGTAAAGTACAGTCTTTTGCAGAGTTGTGAAATGTTAACGTGTTATTTGAAGGAGTAACCAGTGAAGGGATCATGTTCTGTCACACGTGTCCAGGCCCTGTACTTTGGAAAAAAAAAAAAAAAATTCTATATATAATATATTTTTTATAATATATTTTCTCCATTTGTTCCTCATTCAGCAAACTATGAAAAAAAAAGATCATATAATATATGTGTGTATGTATATCTGTGTGTATATATGTATACATATATATGCATATATATAGGTAAAATATGACTACTGTATATACTGTAATTGGACTAGTTATATGACTGTTGATGAAAATATACACAATTAACACACTTGAAACATTGATATGTCATATATATGTGTGGGTATACATATATGCATATATGTATAGGTAATATATGACTACTGTATAATTGCACTAGTTATATGACTATTGATGTAAATATATACAATTAACGCACTTTAAACATTGATGTCATATATATGTGTGTGTGTATACATATATGCATATATGTATACATACACACATATATGACATCAATGTTTAAAGTGCGTTAATTGTATATATTTCCATCAATATTTATATAACTATTCCAATTATACAGTAGTCATATATTACCTATACATATATGCATATATATATAGGTAAAATATGACTGCTGCATAATTGGACTAGTTATATGACTATTGATGTAAATATATACAATTAACACACTTGAAACATTGATGTGTCATATATATGTGTGGGTGTATATGAAAAATATGACTACTGTATAATTGCACTAGTTATATGACTATTGATGGAAATATATACAATTAACGCACTTTAAACATTGATGTCATATATATGTGTGGGTATACATATATGCATATATGTATACATACAAACATATATATGACATCAATGTTTAAAGTGCGTTAATTGTATATATTTCCATCAATATTTATATAACTATTCCAATTATACAGTAGTCATATATTACCTATACATATATGCATATATATAGGTAAAATATGACTACTGCATAATTGGACTAGTTATATGACTGTTGATGGAAATATATACAATTAACAAACTTGAAACATTGATGTGTCATATATATGTGTGGGTGTATATGAAAAATATGACTACTGTATAAACACTGTACAGTTGATGAAGACATATCATTAGTGACGCGCCACACTTTTACCACTGTACTTCAGTGATATTCAAATATATTGCTTCATATGTGGACAAAAGTCTAGTGTTTGGAGCAGATGTTTGTATTCCCACTAACCGATATGGGAGAAAGCTGCGTGGGAGAGCGTTATTGGGTACGTGTGCATATATTTGAATTTAGAAGTAAAGAGCTTTGCTGATGCTATCCATAGATGATAATAGAAAAAAACAAGGATATGTTATTCGTTTTTCCAGGAATTCGGTAAGCCCCCCCTGTCAATGGCTCGGGAGCTGAATTACTTTGGATTGTTTGCCCTCATTTCATGCAATGATTTCAGACCTAATTTACTGGGCAGCTCAGGATTCAAAGCATACAGGGGCTCTCCTCTGCATAGACTGTGTGAAATAGATAGAGCTATCCCTCAGATTTGCTGCAGTAATCTTCAGACACAGCTCGTCCAGCTGGCCTCACCCCTAAAGGGATTGATGCAGTGTCAAAACCTTTGGCTCAGGGGTCATCCTCTCTTCTTGCCTCACCAATCTGACAAAAGCCGAATTTCTTTTCTCACTATTCGTTTCTCTTTTTTTCTTTTTTTTTTTTTCTCTCTCTCCCCTTTAATTCATTTGTGACAGAGAGTAGCACACACACACACACACACACACACAAGATAAGAGGGAATGCAACATTTTCATTATGAGTGAAGAGAACCACCAGCCAGAGACAGGTTCCTGGATCTGCTCTTGGAGTCGTTGACGTCCCCACAGATTTTTTTTTTTCCTTTCTCGGTCCTTCTTACTTTTCCAATCTGTCACTCACGGCCGTGTGCGGTGCACTGATTGAAATCAGCACCATGTCATAGCTGTCGTATCTCAGAAAGACATAAAACATGCAGAAAACATCAATAAGCAACAGGCCACTGACACCTCACAGGCACCAGTCACAGTTAGAAGAGAAAGAGATGAAGGGGAAGACCAGGACTCTGGGGGGTTGTTGTGGAGTTGAAGTGTTTTTTTTTTTTTCGTTTTTTTCTCTCCAGCCTTCAATGACACCCAGAGAAGACAAGATAAAGTCTATCAGATTATCGCCCGGTTCAAGTTGCTATTCGGCCCGCAAAAGGACCCTACGTCTCACATCCCAGCACTGAAATGTATATTTTTATAGTTTTTCATAGCATAGCATATATATTTTTTTTATAAATGTTTTATGTATTTTCGTACGTTTTCTGCTCTGAAATATCAATAAGACGTTAGTCAGTGCAAGCTCTGATATTTTCAGATTTTTTTTTTTTTTTTTTTTTTGTGTGTGTGTTTAAATCACTAACGTTATGAAAAAGTGATAGCGTCCCGACACTAACCACTGACTCTCGGTCTTTTCCCACTTGATAATAGCTATAAAATAGGAATAGGAAATAGGAAATATAATAGGAACACCTTTAATGACAGCTTTATGTGAGGTTGACATTGATGGGACAAGGAGCCATTTTTTATAATAGGAGCTGAAATGTTCTCAAAGTTGGAGTCTTTTTTTTTTTTTTTTTCACACGGCAGGTTAACGTTGTCGACAGGCACCCATCTGCCCAACAAATGTGATTCCCATTATATATTTTTTTATTTTTATATATTTTTTTTTTGCTTTATCCACTCAAAGCAGCAAAAAAAAAAAGTGTTTCCTCTCCATCTGCTGACGGTACAACGATCAACTTTCGAGGGCCATCAGTCTGTTTAGCATCTGCTCTCTACCAGTTGTGGCAGCACAGGTAAATAACTAGCTGATCTGCTCCACTTATTTATCGTCATGTCCACTTGCGGGAACATCTGTTTGGGCACATTGTTTAACGGCGTACAAGAGCTGCCTCGTTTTGCCTCATATCTCGACAACCGTCATACGCAAAACTTTTTTTTTTTCTCCTATTGGGATTGTAATTTATACAGTTTTTGTTGTTGTTTTTTTTTTTTTTTTTTTTTTAGAAAAATGATCATTTAACTGTGGAAAACATTTTTAAAGATAATTTTAGATCATGTAAAGTAAGATGGAAAAATCCGAAATTTTAAAAGCCATATTCATAATATTTGTCTTGTTAAGGTAGCATTGCTGTTTGTTAAATTATTTTCTGTTCATCTAAATAGTATTCATAAATTATTTGTAAAAAAAAAAAACAAAACATCATATTTTGAAAATGATGGCAGTATTTTTGTATTTTAGCCATGCAGCATAACCAAAAATAGGCTTGAAAAAAAAAACTACGTAACATTGCATTTTAGCCGAAAGGAACTCGTTCGATATGGCTAAGTTGACTATGATTATTTAAACACAAACAAAAATTGAATTTCTCTGACGGTCACAGCTTTGTCGGCGAGGAAAAACCCTGAAGAGACCACTGAGTTCATGGAGTAATTCAGTTTGACAATGTTGCCACCACCTCAATTACTGTCTGTCTCTTGTTATTAACATCTATAACATTTCATTACCAGACACAACTATTAGAATTTATTACAGAACATAACACAATGGTACTGAACATGGAGGGGGGAGAAAGAAAAAAAAATCAGAATTATAACAATGCAAGTGATTTTTTTTTTTTGTGCTCTGAGATAAACAAGTTTGAATTTATGGCTGCTCAAAGCACTTAACACTGTCATCAAAACCCACAGCCGTCCAGGTGTGAGACAACAGCATTACCTACTGAGCTACAGCCGCTCCCGGCCCCATGTTTAGTGATTGATGGAGAAGGAACACTTATGTAAGATTACACAATTGAATTGGAAAAAAAATACACATAATTTGGAGGCAATTACATTGTGTAAAAAAAAACAAAAAACGTTGCATTATGAAAGACCCTCATAATGAGTCACCTAATGACATTACAGGCATAAAAACTATTATGACTGTCATTTTGTTCTTTTGTGTGGGTTTTTTTTTTTTTCCTCCCCTTCGCGTCGCGTTTTGTACACACACACAACGGGTTTTGCATCTTGTCCCGGAACCAGTGTGAGGAAAAGTTGGCTACAAGGGCATTTTTTTTTTTTTTTTTTTTTTTTTTTACTTTTTGCACTGGATTCATGAATGAATTGATCATTTTACATGCGTTTAGATTGATGTTAGTTATGGCTGAAAAAGATGCTCTTGGTATTTTTGGATGTTTACTTTGAGCCATTTCAATGATATTTTCTTGGCCTTTTTTCTACAAGGGCATTTTTTTTTTTTCTTTATTTTTTTTTGTTTTTGTTTTTTTGTTTGTTTTGTTTGTTTTTTTGTCCTAAAAAGGTTTTTTTGAAATAAAGCTATTTCTGAAATAAATTTACAACCTCACCTCTGTCACACAGTGAGGAGTTAGTAAGCATCGGCCAATACCGTCGAAACGTGCATTAATATATATTCATTCATATATTATCACACACTTCCATCATCTGTCAAGACAGGTTGCAGCTTAGCGTTTCCACAAAAAAAAAAAAACGCAATACAACTTGCCATTAAACACATGTTATTTTGTGCGTTATTTATGAGATCTAATTTGTGCATATTGTGCGTATCTCTCTCTCTGTCTTTTTCACAGGTTTATTTTTTCACCAACATATCCCAAGTTGACGTGTCGAGTTTCTCACTAATTAATTTCTAAAAAAAAAAAAAAAAAAACATTACCAGTAAATCTAGTCAAAAATGATGTGTAAACGTGAATGATTAGTAAACATAAAATACATCAATAAAATAACATAAATACTAATCACACGTGATTAGTATATCGGATTGTCAGTTGTGTTTCTCCGTGTAGTTTCCATGACAATATTTTGAAGGCTTCCTCAGCTGTCATCACTCCGCCTAAAAGCTTGGTAATTACGCTCATTTGCATACCGCAATTAAACGGGTTAGCTCACGGCAAGAACAATCAACCTCCCCTAACAACCAGGGATATTCTAATTATTATATCCACGGATTTCGTATAAAACATCACTGACAGGCCTTTGTTTGATATCAACACTATAGTCTCAGCTGTGCCTCAGCACTCAGCACTGTCAAATGTATGAATTTCACAGGGAGAGAGAGCAATGAGCGCTGTTGAAATACCTTGATATACCATTACAGGCGTAATAAAATAACAATTAATAGCAATGCTATCTTTGCAGTTTCTCTGCAGTTAATGTAATGAAATATTTGCGACGACAGGGGGACGGGGGGAAGGGGGGGACGGGCATTCAACGCTACGTTCTTAAACACTGTTTCTCTTTCTCTCAGATGTGCAGCGGCTGTAATTAAAAGCTCTTTCACACGGAGGAGGAAGAGGAAACAACGGGGTTTCGAGAAGAGGAGAAAAAAAAAATCCTTCTTGGCACTCTCTCTCACACACACACACACACACTCGCAGAGGCAGCAACAAATAGCTTCCAGAGTCAACACAAATAGCCGGCTATTCATTTGTCAAGTCAGCAAATACTATATCTAAATATCTCTATATATGTATTTTGATTTTGAGAGAAAAAAAATCAAAATACATATATATATTTATATATTACATATATTTATATATATTCCATATAAATATATATAAATATATATAAATATATGTAATATATAAATATATTTAAATACATGTAAAATAAAAAGATATATATATATATATATACGTATACATGTATATATATACATATATACATACACATATATATTTATTTATTTATTTATTTTACTACTATCCAAATAAAAATGCTTTACCATCCACAGTGAATTACCGATGACCGGTTTTGCCCTTAAATGTTCCTAAATATTTATATATTTTAAAACCATTTTTATCCACATGTCTAGACATTTGTTTTGAATCTCATGTTTAAATGTTTGCATAGATGTGTTTTGTATAATTGGTTTTAAACACATGTCATTTCAATAGATTCCTGCAAAAGTTGCTCTGGATTTCTTGTTTTGAAATAATGTTCTCGCATAAACTGCTTGGCTTCCAATAGAGTAATGAATAATGAAAAGAAAATATATTGTGTTTATTCTGTTTTTGTTTTTTTTTTCTGTACACTATTTCTTTACTGGTTTCTAAAGCCTTTATATGAAGGTCATGAAAGAGAAAATTAACATTGTTATAGATAGCAAAAAAAAAAGAAAGAAAACATTGTAGCAAGTCAGAAAAAAAAACAACTCTACCCCGCTCTGGTCAAATCTGTTTAATCAAAGCTATTCCAAATATAGGTACTAAATAAGCTGTGCTCCCAGTGTCAAGCTATTAGGCTGCACAAAATGAGGTGCCACTCATGAGTTTATATGCTGCACATCTATAGGTACAACGGCAAAAGAACGTAGCCAGGTTTAATGTCCGCCCTATCAAAGAACAATCCTGCTCCAAAAAAAATTTCAAATCCCCAGATAATATGACTAATAACTAACTTTTCACACTTACAAAAAAACAATGAAAATAAGCAAGAAACAAACAAACAAAAAAAGTTTGTCTGAGCATTCAGTCAACGTACGGTGCCAAATTGGGGACCCGGGACCATGATGCTCCTGGGTCGCCGCCTGCAGAAAGGCGGCTAATAAATATATGCGAAGCAGACAGTCTCGCCGAGATGAAGCGATGATGGGAAAATAGACGTAATAATTGTACCTTTGATGCAACAACAATTCATACACACTCCTCTATCAGATCACATATTTCATTCCATAACACAGGCGGAAAATACCCCTAAGCAAGGCTGCTAATGGGGGGCCTCTATCAACCTTTATCACAGAAAACCTGTCTCATTACTCACGCCAGCAAAACTATGCCTAAGGTGTTAGATTTGTCCACGTGGTCAATTATTTTATTGAAGCAAAATTCTAGTTATTGTATTTTTTTTTTTTTTTTTGTGGTTCGGCAAATGACGTAGTGTTTATTTCCCTTAGACTCGGGCCAATATTTTCCTTTATGTTAATTTTGCATTGAAATAGTAGCAATTATATTTATATATATATATATATTTGTTATATTTATTAAAATTTAAATAAATATTTTAACTTTGACGCCAAGTCAAAGCTGTTTTGGAATTGCACTACAGTTGGACGGTAAAGAATTGTTAAGACCCGAAAAGGCAAATTTTAGTTCCTTTTTTTTTTTTTTTTTTTTTTTTCTTTTTTAAAACAGAGAGCTAGTCCGAACACGTTTGCAGGAGTGTGTGGCCGTGCTTTTTCTCTTTTTCCCCCCCTCCTCATTTGATTTAAAGAGTGACAGCAGGCAGAGTGACAGACTGCCCCAAGAGATGACACCTGTCACCTAGGGTGGTGCTGCTAATCTACTGGCCTCATTTTGTTTGAACTCTATGTCACCTTCCGTCAAATCCTCATCTTTTCATTCAATGCCAGTTCTGCGCCAAACAGCCAGCCACCCCCTTTACCGCCCCGCGTCTCGTCAGTTCCCGCTCAGCTTTTCCCAGCCTTGCCGCACGTAGCTATACATTCTTTTTCCTTCGCGACGAAGTTGAACATTCTGCTCCGACATACCCTTCGGAATTAACAATGGTTGTATGGTATTTCTCTGGTTAAATGCATGATAAATACATATTTTAAAATATATTTATATATATATGTATATATATTTGAAATCTATATATATATTTATATTTCTTTTTAACAAATTTACATTTTGATGAGCTGTGTATTAACCGTGCTTGTTCACATATATATATATTTATATTTCTTTTTAATAAATGTACATTTAATGTATTAACCGTGCTTGTTCACTCTTGTTTTTTTTTTTGTTTTGTTTTTTTAAACTACTGCTCTCATTTATTACATCAACATTCGTCTCATTTCCCAGGCTAGCTGGATCTAGATCTTGATCTAGATCTATCTTGTTTGCTTTTCCCAAAAGACAGCTTGGTGTTTCTAATGCAATTTACAATTTTGCACTCGTACGTCATCATTTAATTCTTACTTTTTGTTTTTTTCGAGATCGCACTTGAGAAATACTTATTGATTTATCCATCCATCAATCCATGCAATTTGTAAGAGTTTTTTTTTTTTGCTCATTCCAGATTGATAAATATTTTGTGTGCTCTATTAAATGTGTCTCTGTGTGCGTGTGATGGAGAGAGAGCGAGAGAGAGAGAGAGAGAGAGAGAGAGAGTTAAATAGATTCAATTCAATTAAAATAGAAGAGAAGAGAACCAACTCCGCTGAGAAACCGCCGGTACGACGAAACAAAATCAGGTGAGAAGCTGTCAAAAAAGATGCCAGGGAACGACACTAAGTAACGCTAATGCCGAAATAACGCAAAGTTGGGAAAATTACTTCCTAACACATCTAAAACAAAAGATACCGGAAACAAATATGTACATGCACAGTACAATACAATAAGGGTTAAAAAAAAAAAAGTGGAAGAATCAGGATGAGTTCATTGTAGTGGCAAACTTTGAATTCAAACTTGAATCGAATTTACCGTATTTTTTTTGGACTATAAGTCGCACCCTTTTTCATCCTTCGGCTGGGTTTGCCGACTTATACTTAGGTGCGGCTTATATATTAAAAAAAATATCATTTCATATGTTTGGTTATTTTCACACTGACAGCCCCTAGAGGGCACTGGTGCGACTTATGTGCTCAGAGCGACTTATATGTTTTTTTGGCTGGTGCGACTTATACACTGGAAGATATGGTACTTATTGATTTTTTTTTTTTAATATTGTAAAATGTATTTTACCCGGCTAAAACCTAATTAAATGACTAATGGCTAAAGGTGGTCAGATGTCATATATAGAAAAATATACATCTCAACACTCCCTATTTTTTTTTCCCATTCATTTGTATAGCGCAAGAACGCAGGTGGTTATGCTTCCAGCCACGCTAAGAGGGCACCGAGCAGATGAGGGCTAAAACGTGCAAAGATTCTTGGGAAGTTCCGCCAACATTAACCTTCGCAGCCACAATTGATATGTTCTCTGTCAGAGCTCTACGAAATGAGCTGCAGTTGATGCATGAAAGCCCTCGAGGCTGTGGAACAACTCATGGAGGACGCGTGTCAAGTCACTGTGAGGTCACTTCCGAATCTGATGAAGTATCAGTTGTGGTCAAACAGCTCCCAGCTAGAAACTGCTTTCCCCTCCTGAGACGCTTTGCCAGAATTTCTTCAAGGGCCAACCATAGTCCTCCTCGATGTCATACCCGAACATTTCCCAGACCTAAGTTTTTTTCTCCCACGACCGCCCAAGCTTCCTCAAAACCAATCAGGCTCAATAGGACTCCTCCTTCAGACTGACAGCATCCCTTACTTCTGGCGTCCACCACCGGGATCGGGGGATTGCCGTCACCTTACCGCCACAGCTTCAGACAGCCGCGTTGACAATGGAAGATGAGAACATGGTGCGCTCAGACTCGATGTCTCCAACCTCACCTGGGACCTCGTCAAAGCTCTCCCGGAGGAGGGTGTTTAAGATCTCCCTTAGAGGGGAGTCTGTCCAACAGACCCTGACGATACGCTTGGGTCTGCCAGGTCTGTCCAGCTTCATCCTCTGCAAGCGGCTCCAACTCACCACCAGGTGGTGATCAGTTGACACCTCAGGCCCCTCGCTTCACCCGAGTGTCCAAGACATAGAGCTGGAGGTCAGATGACACGATTGTCCCGGTGCCACATGCACTGATGGACTCCGTTATGCTTGAACGTGGCGTTCTTAATGGACAAACTCTGACTAGCACAGTAGTTCAATAACAAGACACCACTTGGGTTCAGATCACGAAGTGCCGGTCTACCTGATCACAACCCTCCAGGCGTCGCTGTCGCCGCCCATGTGGGTGTTGAAGTCCCCCAACGAAACGATGAAATCCCCAGGAGGAGCACTTGGCAGTACCCCCTGCAATGACCTCCAAGAAGGACGGGTACTCCTTGCTGCTCGCCCCTATAGGCAGAAACAACAGTGAGAGACCTATCCCCAACTTGAAGGCACAGGAAAACGACCCTCTCACTCAGTAAGGAGAACTCCCAACACATGGCAGCTGAGATGGGGGGGGTCTGACTTGGAGGAAACTCTAGAGTGGAAGAGAGTCCAGCCTATATCTAGTCGTTATCGCTCAACCTCCCGCACGAGCTCATGCTCTTTCCCCCCCGAGCAAGGCAACATTCCATGTCCTCGTAGTCAGAGTAGTTGTCTAGGGATTGGGTCGTCTGCACCGGCCCCTCGTGAACCTTCCTGCTGGTTGGGAGACTACTGGAAGGCTCACTCCTTTGGGCTGAGCCCAGTCGGGTCCCATGGGCAAAGAGAGCCATCAGGCGCTCGAGGGTGCGACTCCAGTGACCCCAATCCAGGGCGGCGGGAACTTCCTCGTTGCTTGGTATTTCATCAAAAGGGCTGCTTGGTCCTGATCCGTCAACTAGGACCTCTTTGCCTTGGGAGACCCTAGCAGGGGCATTAGGCCCCCCCGACGACATAGCTCCTAGGTGAATTTGGATACTCGAACACCTCCACCTCGATAAGGTTGATATGGTTAAAAACAAATATATGAATCATTAATATTTGACAAGGACTATATTTGGAATAAATATTACATATAAATAGAAAAATATATATTTTTGTTGAGCTAAGCATCCAAGTCTAATTTTTCATGTTTTTTTTTTTTTAAATCCTTTGCAAAACACAGCAGTTTAGTGTCTCTTTCGCTGATTATGTGAACAACAAAAGCTAAGGAGACACAACCTAGCTACAACGCCGCTTTCTTGCAGCGCATACACATCCGGTGTGGACAGACTGGTGTTATCTTTGGAGTTCTTGTTTCCATGTGGCCCCGCACGTTGATTTTACATGATGTCATATCCCAGAGGTGATCCCAGAGGGGGGGGGGGGGGGGGGGGGGGGAAAAAG
>NC_024312.1:9594550-9600969 GCF_000523025.1 Cynoglossus semilaevis | reverse complement strand
AAAAATGGTTTGAGGGCGATATAAAATGAATATCTGATAACAATATTGAAAAGGAGGCCAGTGTTTTTTTTATTCCAGCTATGCTTCGTTGAGCTATGCAACCCCCACAGTGCTGCCCCTCCAAACACAAAGTCTCACTTTTGTCAACTGACCCGAAGTTGGCAATGCTAGCTTAAAAAACCAAAGTTTAAGGTGTGTAACAACAGTTCCATTTAAAATGTGAAAGAAAAAAAAAAGTCAGAAAAACAAAAAAAAATGTTTGTCCTGTTCTTTGGTTGTTTTTTTTTTTTTGTTTGTTTTTTTGTTTTTTTTTTTTGTTTATTGGTGCTTTATTGGACAGTTTGGGAACCACTGTCCCCCATGGGTAGGAAGGCCCTAATCACAAACATCCTAAACAATGTTCTGATTTTCTAATATTTAAAGTGTGTAGTAGTTTTAGATATAGTTACAGGAAGTGCTGTCACACACTCAACCCAACATCGTACACTGTCCGGACTGTCTTGAGTATATACTGAAAACTTGTTGTTCCTACGTTGACGTCTATTTTTACCATAACATTACCAAGTGATTTAGATCGCCTTAACCATGCGATACCCGCAAATCCACAACTTACAGTAGCTCAGGGAATTTAAGGCACTAAAGGCCACGGTTTCAATAAGAAATCGAAATGTGACGATACATAAATACAGGGTGAGTTGTTTTTGAAAGTCCACGGCCCGGTAAGAAATCTAAAAGACTCTTCACATGTTCTTTGCTATTGTCCAGGTTAAGAGATATTTTGGTTTCCTTTTGAATAGTTTGTGGAAGCTTTTTCTGGCAAATGATGTAAGATGCCTACTGGGACCACTTTAGAGTTTATGCAGAGTGCTTGCAAAGCTGGACAAAAGGCTTCAAGTATACACACTGGCCCCTTTCTTAGAACCTCTCTGGTCTGGCTAGGGGGAGTGTTGTTGGTTTATGAGAAGGAAAATAGCCCCAAGCTTCTGCAAAAGTGAAATGGGATTAAGACCTTTGTTCGCTCCACAATGGTGAGGGGAATTAGCAATAGTTGTAGACACTTAGAAAAGCTCTCACACATAAGCTTATCCCAGATTTTCTATAATATTCATTTGAATATCAACAGAGATTTGCAACTTTGGCGCTAATGTATAAACCTACCTATATTAATATATTGGAACCCCACCCCCCCCCAAAAAAAAAAAGACATAATAAACGTTTGATGTAATGCTTATTTTAAGTGAAAATGACATGTTGTGTTCCTATAAATCAAAGATAGCAACAAGTGCGGCAGACTTTTTGTTGCTCTTCAAATCTTTTAGATTTTTTCTTTTTTTTTTTTTTTTTTTTTGTCCTTGTTTTGCGCGTATGTTTGTTGTTTTAAAAGCACCTCAGAATTCTGGAATCTACCTGGAACCTGTAGTCATACCAGACCATGTTATTCTGAATCGGATTGTAAAAGCTTTATATATTATTTATAAGGTCAAAGAAATGCATAAAATGTAACAACATCGTTATGTTGTGTTAGCAATCTTAAGGTGGTAAGAATAGATTATTCATAATACAATTTGTTGCTAAGGTAAAACTAAAGCACATATAGCCATATATGCTTGGAAAAAAGATTTGTTTTTTTATTATATTTGATTTAATATTGGACATTTTTATATATTTGATATAAACTATCCCACCGTCAGACGAACCCACTGACAAGTTGAAGGAAGAATAAATCCAAAGCTTCTCCCTTCGTTGAGTCCTCAAAGACTCCCCTCCTCCAGAAGTGTGATAGCCTCAGGATATATATGTTTTTTTTTTTTTTTTTTTTTTTTTTTTTGCGCCCACACAGTGAAAATGTATTGTTTGGAATCACAAAACATTGAGTGAGATCAGCAGGCTTGTCAAGAGGCCCTGGCTTGAATATAAATGATGAAGAAAGAGCAGGGTGGTCCTCGCACTGTTTTTGGTGTTAGCTAGGTGAGAATGAGCTTAACTGACTCTGCCAGCTGTCTAAGATCACTGTAGCTCCAAATGAGCGTGGAATATTCGATGATTACAATAAAAGCACTTTTTTTTTGCGCATTAAACGTAGTCCAACAAAGAAGTTATCCGCAGACAGTGGTGTAAACATCTGCCGATACACTGTAAACCTTAGACAAACGGAGTTTTACCGGGTACTTACATCAGATGAATTCCAAAGTTGATTTGTGTAAACCCAAAGATGAAATTTCAACTTGAAAAATGTTGCTATATTAGAAATGCATTATTCAAGGAATACATTTGTAAATTGTTAAATTTAAAAAAAAAGATATTTACAAAGTCAAATTAGGGCTCTTATATATTTGCTGGTACGTGTGATTTCTCGTTATGTCATTCCGGAATGTTTACCTCGAAACTGCGCAATAAGAAGGACATTTTCAAAGTGAAATCAAAATGGAATGAAGACATCAGCACCTGACACACACTTGTCAGCTTATTCAAGTATTTGCATAGGTTTTGCATAACACTGGATGCAATGATGCACGCGGTGAATAAAAGTTATCCGTGCAGCTGAATGAAACCAAGCTCGGTGGGAGGGTTGCAGGGCGGTTCTTGTTGTGGAGCCAGAGCAATAAAGAGCTTGGTTTTCAGTGGGAGCTTTCCAAAGGGGTCAGGGCCCAGCTGCTTGGAGAGGTTAAAGGGACACCAGCAGGGCTGGACTGGCTCTACAAATCTCCAACAAAACCGCTGGTCTCTAATAAAGACATCTGAGATTGGATGTTGACAGATCCCCTTCGATTAGTTGCTGAAAGCACTTCACACATTCACGCTCATAGTGTATCATATGTCACCGCACTAAGAGAGACGATTTCTGGGTTTTTTTTTTTTTGTTTGTTTGTTTTTTTTTTTTTGTTTTTTGTTTTTTTGTTTTTTTGATTTTTTTATTTTTTTGTTTTTGATTTTTTGATTTTTTGTTTTTTTGATTTTTTGATTTTTTGATTTTTGATTTTTTGATTTTTTTGATTTTATGATTTTTTGTTTTTTTGGTTTTTTTATTTTTTTATTTTTTTATTTTTTGTTTTTTTTTTGGTTTTTTTGGGGGTTTTTTTGTTTGTTTTTTTCTCTTTTGAAGCCATTAAATCAACTTATCAACACAGGTAGGAATTATTTTACATTTTTCAAACGTTTCAATTTAGAATGAACTAATTTCAGGCTCAGAGCTATGACAGACCTATTAAGAACGCAAGGGGAGAGGGTTGAATTAGACCTCAAAGTTCAACAGTAAAGGTGGAGGTTCCAAATATTAGACACACTTCTTTGGGTAAAAAAAAATGAAGAAAAAAAAAATCTAATATAAGTGTCTAAGTGCACAGAAAGAAAAAAATGTCAAAAGGAACGATCGTTAATTGAAATAAATGATCTGTCTTTTATATTTGTCTTTTGTGTTCACTAAATAATAACATAATAATGACAAAATATACCAAATGAATAGAGAAATGACCATTCAGACAGCGTGTATATATTTAAATGGACTACTTTGAAAAAATCTATGAAATATGAAAACTATGTAATGTATAGAAATTATTGGCATATATATAAATATATACATACATGCTGTCTGAATGGTCATTTCTCTATTCATTCAGTATATTTTGTCATTATTTTTTTAAAGGGAACACAAAAGAAAAATAAACAAAAAATATATATAATATACATACATACATATACAATTTATATGCATATATGCATATATATGAAAATTAATGATTAAAATAAAATAAAAGATCATGTTTTGTGCAATAGTGTAATGTTTTGGAGCGTATTAATTTCTCAGGGGTAAGTAGGATAACAATCAGGCCACATTATTAAGAATCAGTGGTTCATTTTTCCTGTCAGCGGCAGCCGAGTTTCGCCCCAAAGATGTGCTGACCTGTGCAGATGGGGTTCAAAGCCAATTTCTATGTTAAGAACTTGCTCCAGAGTTCCCGGGTAACTGGAACTGATGAGAGCTAGTTACAAAAACACAGCCTTTTTTTTTTTTTTTACAAAATCTGAAGCCAGCCCTGAGTGCTGAAATAATGTTATTTTTACACAATGGAACAATTGGCTCATTTTGCTGTTGGATACAGCAAGTAAATACATTGCGGAAAATATACATTTTGTTTACATTTCCATCGTCACCTCATGGCATATTTTAATGTGTTTATTTAAAAAAAATAATTAATACCTGCCAAGAAATTAATTAAGCTATTCATATTAGTTTACATTTATTCTCCAGACGAGTCTTTGATTTATGCAGACATGTAAGCTATTCATATTAGTTTACATTTATGAATTCTTGATTTATTATTCTCCAGACGAGTCAAAAAAATTGGTTAAATCAGTTATGGATAAAACCACTTAATACATTTATGAGGGGAAACCAAATCTGCAAAGTATCACCAATACCAAACGTAAAGAAACAGCATTGAAAAATTAAAGCTAGTTAAATGGAAATTCAATTATTATTAAGTCCCTTTTTTTGGCTAATATCATTTAACATAAATCTGGTACAAAGTTCTGACATAAATGTCCGTCATTGATCACAGAACCGTCCGAACATCCGTGCTAACCTGCGTTTCTTAGCGAGACATTATATCCATGAAAATCCTGCTAGCTGCCGATAATTGGCCAAAACCTAATCTCTTCTCGACTGCGTGGCTAACAATAAGAAGTGATAGGACGACTTATTAAAGACCATCACAACCATCAGCAGGATTTCCTTATTACCCACCTCTATTTTCACAATGTGTAATGGGGGACAGTTTTAGCTGCGTAATTCTTTCCTTTCTCCTTGTCAGCCATCGACAGATTTGGTGCAAAAATACCGAGTAATTATCCCAGACTTTTCGCACTATTGACAGAGGGCTGTTCCGCTAGGCAAATGTGCTACCACCGCCGTTGATAAAATCATCTGTTTTTAATGATTTCACAGGCATCAGACACGAGGCGTCGCAGTTCTGACATCCAGCACGCACACATTTCACTTGGCTTTTGTTTCTTAAAGGCAATAAATGATCCGTGACCACTTCCCTTCTCCCTCGACATACCAAGAAAGTTAGGAGAAATAAAACGATCTTAGCCTACGTATCAAATTTGGAGGCACCTAAAATAATTAAGGGCTGTCAGACACGTACAAAAAAGCAAGTAAATATATAAAACACAAATGACACAAATAGTAAAAAAAAATGGAAATTACAGTGGAACGCTGGTATTTTGTATTTTATTAAATGGTTGTTGATTAGTCATGTTTTTTTAAAAAATATTTACAGTAATAATGCTAGAAATCTTTTTTTTTTTAAATCTGATTGCTGTGTACTACTGTTGCTACTACTACTACTACTACTAAAGAAATAAATAAAAATATTATTATTATTGTTGTTGTTGTAATTATTATTACTGTGATTATCACCATTATATTTTTATTTTTATTTTTATTTTTAATTTTTTTTTATTTTTATTTTTATTTTTATTTTTATTTTTATTTTTATTTTTGATAATAACAACATTTCCAAAAAGGGAGGTCTTTCACAAGGATAATGACTTGCCATTGAGATAAAAAAAACAACAACAACATTTTGTTCATTCTCACTTACCACCGATGTTCTACACCTAAATATTATTTCTATTATCAGTCATTTACAAAGATGTTATGGCATAAAATTGGTATGGTATATCTTACATGTTTGGTCACGCTTTGTATTTCGGTCCCTCCAAACATTGTTCCCCTTTCATTTCTCCCCTGCCCGTTTTATAAATATTTCATATTTTCTACCTACGTCTCGGCAAGCAAAAAATGTTATCTGCAATAATCACTGTCATCATCATGATTGTTCCCCAGGTCTGTAGTTTCCAAATAAGTAATTTAGTCGTAAAGCAGTTTCATTTATTTAGCCTATTCATTTCCCTCCCCCCCCATCATATATCTAAATACATATCTTTATTCTCTAACTGACAGCTTATTACATCTGAGCACATGCTGATAAATTAAATTCCAATGAGTTAGCTCCTATATTCCAAACCCATTATCTTCTCATTTGGCAATAGTGCAAGGGCCGCGTTTGTCATACAAAACATTACCTCAATAAAATAGAAGATGAAAAAAAAAAAAAAAACCAAGGGGAGCTTTTCTAATGACTTAAATTTTCAGTGCCATATATGCATGTGTGCTAAGTATATGTGAAGTTTACCTTATTTTTTTTTGTATTATCAACCTTAGTGTAAAATTATAACTTGACCAAATTGCATGTTGCTTGTTTTTTTTTTATTTAAGAAAAACACTGTTTCGTTTAAAGTATAACATTTTTAGAAGGTGAATCCACAAAAAAAAAAAAAAAAAAATCAGTCAAAATTAACACTTTTTTTTTTTTTAAAACCGGCAAAATTTAAAAAATTCACCCGCCCCCCCT
>NC_024312.1:9591560-9594124 GCF_000523025.1 Cynoglossus semilaevis | reverse complement strand
AATCAGTTGGAATTACCGTATTTTCCGGACTATAAGTCGCACTTTGATTCATCCTTTGGCTGGGTTTGCGACTGTAGCTGGATAATCATCAAAGTGTTACGTTAGCGTACCCTACACCGATTCAGTCTGTTGTTCTCTATTCTGTTGTTATTGTTATAACTTGCCTTTCAAAATATGTTTTTTTTTCCCTTCTTCATTATGCATTTTTTTTGGCTGCTGCGACTTATACTCCGGAAAATACCGTAATTTTTAATTAACAAACAACTGGCTTGTGATTAATCGGATTCAAAGTTCATTATTGGAAAGTCCTGGTTAAGTCTCTTAGTATCTCTGTCTCTAAGAGCTTTGATGAAATATATTTATTTTATATATTTATTTATGTATTATATTTATATATTTATTTTTTGAAAAACTGAAAAACAATGGAAACTTGATTTCTTTTCCGTCCTTTAACATGGCAAAGAAGTGGGTTGCGACTCAAAGCTGAAGACGTCTTCTAGCATTCTGCAACAAAACAATAATCTGATGAAAACACACTTGGAAAAGTTTTTTTTTTTTTGTATTTTTCTATCTTATTGTTTTGCTGTATTTTATATCAATTCTGTAAGAAGAGTCATGTACTATGTACTGTATGTATGCAGGTTGAAAACATACACTGTCAGGAAGTAAAAAAAAACGTGCACCACCCAACACCCGAGTCACTGAAAACGGTTAAAAAAAAAAATGAAATACATTTTTTTGAATTGATTTATCCATTTGTAATCTTGCTTTTCTGCAAAATCGCTCCTTTATCGGTTTGTTATCATTAGTTTCAGTTGAAGAACGGCTTGAGGCCTTCCAAAAGCTACAAAAACCGACATACCTAACATATGTTAAATACAGATAAGAGTATTTTTACTAAATCTGTGGGCGGGAAAAAAAAAAAAAAAAAAAAGTCCCGCCTCATAGATAAATGGAGGATTATAGAAACGTGCTGCAAAGCAGCTTCATGTATTATTGCAGTGTCTAGTCTATTTTGTAAACGTGGTTAAAGTTAAATGGAAAAATGCTGTGAATCCAAATCCCATTAGTGAGTTATTTACAGGCTGTGAGACCGTACAAGAAAGCAACGTTTATTTATTTACTTACCTGCACTTTTTAAAAATATTCCTACTTTTAAAGAAACTTTTAAAGAAAAGATTTAAAGTTAGAGGCTATATTTTTAAAGCGTCAATGGAACATACATTTACCGTCAGTTTTGAGGTGAACTACATTTTTTCCCCGTTTGCTAATTTCTATTTGCTTCACTGTATTTGGATGTATGCAATTTGTTATTTGTTATTTCACACTGATAGCCGCTGGGGGGCACTCTAGGCTTGTGTTCGCTACTCCCTGTACCACTGAAAATGTACATGTTTGTTATTTTCACAATGACAGCTGCAAGAGGGCGCTCTGGCTGGCTGGTGTGACTTATACTACGCAGCGACTTATAGTCCAGAAAATACGGTAATATATTTTTTTTTTGTACAACCTTTTCCTCTGCTTCCTTGTTTTAGCCTATTGTTTAAACCCGCACTCTTTTTTTTTTATCATAAGCTAATTTTCCTGTTTCCTGATCTCCTTGGAATTTCTGGCCCCTTGCATACGTACTGTATATAAATGTATAAATGTATTATGTGATACATTGTGTCATATATAGATTTGAAACATACATCCACCTGCTATTATCCGTCTCCTTTTCTTACAAGAAATATACTGGAAACATGAATTAGTCACTTTTGGAAATGTTGATTTATATTGATTAATCGTGATTAATCAACACCTTGTGATTAAAATGTAACCAGCGACCAAAACTGATAGGATTGATCATACTTAGCTTATCGTGCGTGAAATGTATATAAATAGTCTTCTGATCAACTGACCAATGTTCCCTTGCTCATCTGAATTCTTCTGATTTGAAATTCTAAAGCTAATGGTCGGCTGACATTTTAACCAACGTAAAGTCTACTTTTCTTTTTTTTTTTTTTCACACTTCATATGAGAAAATGTCTATTTCTGCTAGTGTATATGAGACTGGCGTATCTCGCCAGTTAGAATAATAAGGTAGCTTTGCTGCCTCTGCTCTAATATATTTTACCAATAAAGCAATTCTAAAGCCAATCTGGCCTTTTGACCACCGCTGAGAATGTGGAAAACAGCTGGCTTGCCTTTGCTAACTAGGATTTACTCTCTAATATTAGATACCTGTCTCCTGGCTTTGGAGAGGGGGAGCTTTTGCTCTTGATATTTTCATTGGCTCCTACCAAGCTGCTTCACCCCCCCCACTTTAATCTTGTTTTCGCTGCTAAGCGCTCTGTTCATGAAAAGTCTCTGTGAACTCCAACCCCTTGTGTGATGCTGTTATTCTAAAATGATGAGTTGGTGGGGTTGGGACTGGCTCGTCTATCCTTGACCTCTTCCACTGACCCTCCTGAAGTGTCTCACCTGCCCCTTCTAACTAGGTGGAAACCTTCCCTTTTAGTACCAAAGACAGTCGTTTCTCTGTGTCCTGCTGCACCGTTCCCATGTTCCCTGAAAGAAAGAGT
>NC_024312.1:9588739-9591304 GCF_000523025.1 Cynoglossus semilaevis | reverse complement strand
ATATATTATATATAATTATATATAATAATATGCATTATATATATATAATGTCAACATAATATAAACATAATATGATGTATTTTACATGGAAACAAACTGTAGTTTTGTGTAAACATTGAATCTGGAACAACCAAAGCTTAATATTATAAACACATGAGAAATTAAATTTGAAATAAAACACACATCACACATCAGTAGTATTTGTTTTCTACTATGTCTTGATCTGTAGCATTTGAAGTTCTTTTTTTCTTTTTTTTGCCAATAACAACAACAACAACAACAACAAAAAACCCAAAATGTATGTGTTATAACATGCATTATAGCATACATCGCTAATACTACAAATCGGGCCAGTTTAAAGTGTCTATATACAGGCGGGCCAACACTAGTATACACAACCACTGCGGGCCAGATTTGGCCCCCGGGCCTGAGTTTGACACACGTGTGCTGATCAAGGGAAATATATTGTTCTTTGTTTGTTTTTGTTATTTTTTAATAAAAATATGTTTTATTAATGTTTAAAAAAAATGTATCCCATTATTCAAGTTTGAATTGAAATGACCATATTTCCCAGACTATAAGTCGCAACTTTTTTTCATCCTTTGGCTAGGTTTGCGACTTATACTAAGGTGCAGCTTATATATTAAAATATATATTTGTTATTTGTTATTTCACACTGATAGCCGCTGGGGGGCACTCTAGGCTTGTGTTCGCTACTCCCTGTACCACTGAAAACGTACATGTTTGTTATTTTCACAATGACAGCTGACAGTGACTTATACTACGCAGCGACTTATAGTCCGGAAAAATACGGTAATATATATTTTTGTACAACCTTTTCAAATGAATGTTTAAAATGTATCCCATTGTTCAAGTTTGAATTGAAATTCCCTTGGGAAAAAAAAGATGAATTTAAACAAAACAACTCACTTCACGCTCATTACAATTCAATTCATTCTTTTGCTCGTGCCGAAGAACGACCATATACACGTCGAAGCCGGTAGGATGTTTGAGGGGAGCAACTAATGAAAGCAAAAGTAAAACCAGCCCAATTATCCTCTTATGGCTGATAACAAGCCCTTCATTCAGCATTTGTTGGGATGTGGAGGACAAACAAGCCGCTGCTACGCTGTAGTTAGGATGAGTTTTCCTGCTTATTGATGTGCGGACTCAATTACTCCCCATGACATCCATGTCAGTCCTTTTTTACCACAGTGCCTGCAAATGATAGGCTGTGTTCTCCTCAAGATTATAGTGCTCTGTCATGGCAACAAAGACTTGCGTCCCGTCCCGTCCCCTCCCCACCCCCCATCTTTAACCTGGCTGCGAGAATCCAGAATAATTTCCACTTTTTACTGATGAAATGCACTAAGGAATGTGTCGTTACGGTGTGTAATTGTAATTAAATTTATACGTGTACTTTGTGTATTCTATTTCGTATATTAAGTTGGCAAAAAAAAAAAAAAAAATCAAAATACAAGATCGTTAGTTCTTAAAACCTAAAATGCTTTAAAGTATGATAAAGAATATTATATAATTAGAATATTAGACGTTAATATTTAACTACATCCAACTAAAACCCAAGATTTGATTTATAATATTTATGGCACTTTTTATATTTTTTTTTTTTTCACTATCACAATGCACATACAAATAATGTTTGTTGTACAGATGAAACAAGTAAAAACCACGTGTCCATGTGTAATATGTGACCATTATTAATTACCCTAATTCATTTAGCTTTTGCTCTCTCTCATGTTAAAGAAATTTGCCATACAAAAAAAAAAGTCTTTTAGGTCAAAAAGAATCCAAATCAACAGTGACAATTGCAGCGGCTTCTCTAAAAGTGGATAAGTGGGATTGGAGTCCTGGTGGGGGGAGAGGGGGGGGAAGGGGGCATGGCCATGGGCACCAGTGTCTCACTTCAGATCCTCCGTTAACATGCTTTGATTGGGATTCCGATGTGGAAACTTGTGGAACATCTGCCGATTCTTGGACCTGCATGGAGAGCTGATGCGGAGCTGATGTCGGAGCTGATCAGGGAAAACCGTTCCCAGCTTGTCTTTTGCAGCGCCTCATTTAATAAGGCGACCCGCAAATGAATGGCTATAATCAATCTACAAGGCTCCAATTAAGTTAATTAATATAAGTTCTTAATATTTTCCTTGCTATAATTTTATTTTTCTAATTGCAGCTGGTTACTACTGTTGCTTAGAAAACCCTAAAAATGTTATTTTGTACATAGTCGTTTTCTGTTAAATAGTTTATTTATATAAATATGGATGTTTAATTTGGGTATTTTTCCATTTATTTTTTTTATTTTATTTTTTTTTTGTATTCTTTAGCTTTGACTCCTAGACTTCTACCAGGATATTGGTCAGGGTTTTGGAATGGTCAGAGTTTAATAACAATCAGATCAGAAGTGAATATTTAGAAATAAAAATGGATTTACTGCATACTATATAATCTTGCATTAATATAACATGCAATTTTAATTGATAAGAATTTCTTACATTTGTTGTTTTTTTTTTCTAGTGATGCATGACAATTTACTATTATGACAGT
>NC_024312.1:9587407-9587936 GCF_000523025.1 Cynoglossus semilaevis | reverse complement strand
TCCATCCATTTTCATCCACTTATCCGTTACCGGGTCGCGGGGGCACCGTACCAACCCGACCTACACCTTCCTGCGGGTGGTGAGTCCACTGGACGGTCCCAACCGCCCTAACCGGGATTCGAACTTGCCCAGGAGGTGAACCCTGAGGTTTCACACCAATGACACAGACGTTGCCTCTGGGCCAAAGCGGCCACCTATAAACAATCTATAATTTTACAATTCATTTTTAATTATATATAAAAAAAAAATTAAAATCAATGTTAATTGCAGAATATATAAAAGATGCTTTGGTTCATGGATAAAATAGCTCTCTGAAATTAAATCAAAACAATTTGATGTATTTTCAGGCCACAGGGTGGCAGGGCGGTCTGTTTTCCCAGCCTCTTCTCACAGTCCAAAAAACAATCCAGATTGGGGGATGAAATTAATTAATTTGATGCTCCGTGTTGACCATTGGTATGAATGGTTGTTTGCCTGTTTATGTGGCCTTGGTGAATTGTCCAGGGTGTCGTCCTAACCCCCACCCCTC
>NC_024312.1:9559107-9585355 GCF_000523025.1 Cynoglossus semilaevis | reverse complement strand
TCGATTAACCTCTTTTGTGATAAAAGGAACACCATTTCCACCACAATAAAAGGGTGTCACAAGTGACCAATTCAGTCGTATATTCTTTAGCCATACAACTTAAAGCTGCCTCCCACCCCAAACCTGTCACGACGTCCCTGTGTTTCCCTGTGTTTTCCCCATTCTTGTGTTGTGCACTTGTCTCTGTCTGTGTGGTGGGCGTGGCACATTTGCACACCTGCCGTTCCTCAGCACCTGCCTTCGATCAACCCATTACTCTGACGGCATAAAAACCCTGGCCTTTCTCCCACTCGTCGTCAGATCGTTTGTTCAGCCAGCGTGGTAGCTAACGTCCAGATTGACTTTAACTATTGTTCTTTGTGATTCCTGTTGAATTAGAACATAAATCCTTGTTTCTCACTTAACGTCGTCTGAACCTGCATTTGGGTCATTACCGGTTTAAATCATGACAAAACCCAGATGTCTCTTGTCTTATTACATTTTTAGAAGGTGGTTACTGAATATGAAATGTTGTTCCATCCCTGTGAATATGTGAATCTTTTTTAAAACGTCAAGGGTCTGGCTGTCCACTGACAAGAATCTACAACCCCCAGGAACCATCTCACCTCCGTCTTGAATTTGGACCTCAGGCAGGAAGCAACGGATGCTATCTTATTAACTCGGGGCTGCACATGCCCATGCCTGAGCAGTACCCCAGATACCGTACCTCCTCCTCCTTCCAACTGCATCTGCAACTGCAGACCCATAATATTTACCAATTAGACAGATAGGGCTTCACCAGACACTCCAGGAATCTTCAGTTACTCCCTTCTCTAGCCATGTGTGTCGTCTTTCGCCTCCCTTGGTCACAGCTCCTACTCATGTAGGGAGAGGCATCATTTACATATAAAGGATCTCCTGAGCCCCAGAGCTAAGCTAAACTGCCTGCTGCAATTATTTATAGCTTTAGCTTTTAGCTGTTTAGCTTCGGCCCTCGTGGACAGACTCACCTACACCTGTTGTCCCACCACTGCTGTCTTCTTGTTCTTCTTGGTCCATGTAGGAAGGGAGCTCGGCTGCTGCCTAGGCCACAGGCTGTACCAGTCTGAAACTAGATGGCTCCTCAAGGGTACCTTAACTCCCTACAAGAAGGAACTAGGGATCAAACTAATTTGTTGACGCTGTTCTGCAGATAATCTGCAGAACTATTTATTCTAACCGGTATTACAGTCAAAAAAGGTTAGAGGTTGTTGCAAATTAGTGCTCGAGACCTTTTGAATTTTGAAGCCCAGAAAAGGTCCCACTTCATCAGACTGCCCAGGAAAGTCAGCCTGAACCACCGCCCTCTCACCAACGCCTACAGAGGACTGATAGAGAGTATCTCACCACAGGCATCACTGTCTGGTATGGGAACACCACACAGGCAGAGAGGAAGGCTCTGCAGAGTGTCATAAAAACTGCAGAGAGGATAATCGGAGGGAAAAAAAACCTCCTTCCATGGAGCACGTGTACACCCAGCGCTGTCAGAAAAGAGCAGAGGGGATCATCAGAGACTCACTCCACCCCGCTCACTCTCTGCTCAGACACCAACGCAGCACATACAACCTGAGACACAGCAGAGCAGACAGCGTAAGGACCCATAGAACTCGCTTCTTTAACAGCTTTTTCCCGGCCACAGTAAGAAAGGCAGAATGGCAAATCGAAAATGCTGTGGAAATTAACAAACACCTTAATGGCAAATAAAAACCTTGAACCTTGAACCTTGAACTTGAACCTGTGTCTCTGTGATGTCACGCTGTTGTAGTGGGGGTCATTGTACCGGTCAGTTTGTCAGTTCATGCTGCAAGTTCCCAGTTTGTAGTTCTGGTCTAGTCTCGTTTATGCCTTGTTCTTACGACCTAACGTGTTTTGGTTACTTTGGACTTTGAAATAGACTACCTGCACCTGGAAGAAGTCTACCTAATACTGCATTTGGGTCCTTCCTGCTTTCTACAATGTCGATGGCAAATACTGACAGTCCGAGCACTGCACATCAGCATTTGATGACACCTTCTGAGAGCTATATGCACCGGGTTTTGCTTAAGCAATAAATGTGACAATAAATTCCATCACACATTGTATCAGTATCAGCATGCGGTGTTTTTTCCAGCATGGGAATCATGTCAGTGACATAGATGGAGACGATTCCTCTTTCAACCTCACCTGACTCCTCTCTCTTTTTTTTTTCTCTCATACCATCCTTTCTGCACTGATGATATCTCACAGACTGCAGAGACCAGATTTCCCAAAGGTTTTGCTTTTAAAATGAAACGCACTGTTAATCTGGCATGTAAGCCAGTTTAACTGAAATATCGTGCATTGTTGTCAGCACGTAGCCGGACAAACGTGAGTCTGGTACTTCAGACTGCGCTCCCTAATTAAGTATTCATGAGGCCTCAGTGAGAACACAGTATAGCTTTGCGTGATGGGGGTGTGTGGGGGGGGGGGCATCATATCCATGATGCTTCATCTTATGTGTAGTACTCAGCTTTCCTTTGGAGTCCTGCAGACAGGCCATCATTTCTAGAGTACTTCCAGCAATGATATCAAAATAGGTGATTTTTTTTTTTTTTTTTTGGCCAAGCCGCAGAGAGGTCATTCTAATAATACCCAAGGTCAGCATGGTAGGAGCCAGCAAGTCTCCCAGTCAATATTCATTTGTTCAAACAGTTAATGACAGTTGCACAGAGCCAGAAACGTTGTGATGTCAATTACACATGCCAAGGGATTAGCAGGGTGTACAGGGGACAGTGGATTATATCCCGTAAACCAACAAAACTTGCCGAAGTCAAAACCATGCTGCATTAACGGATTACTGTAGTAGCATTGAGATTCTTTCTATAATATATATATATATATTAGATATAAACTTCTACATAAAGACATTTGATATGCTAATAGTTATGAATTTGAGCCAAAAACACTACCAAAAGATAATTTTCAAGAAATTAGTTTTTGGAAAATTTGATCATGTATAAAATTTAAAAAAAAAAATTAAAAAATCACATAAGAACCCTGAACTTTAGATTTGCTATGTACATGTATTTAGCATATTATTCATTTAGGATTTGACAAAATCAACTGTTGATTTTATTGGGGTATTAAAAGCCTTAGTCTTGAGAATTTGAAGGCCAAATAAAGGGTGTTTTACATCTAGCTTTGCAATGGAGTTTTGTCCTATCAAGGTTTACTAAGAAAGACATCCACTATGGCTGATTAGCTAGCTAGTTTTTTTTTCATTCTTTTGAAAACATGATAATAACAAAACATAAATACATTCAGCATGAATATTATGAATATAATAAACTGCGCATAATTTTGCTGGCTAAAAGTAAAGGTTTTGTTAGGCATACTGTCTTTGCTATTTTATATAACATCTTCACTCACACTGACAAATGCACCAGGTTATTGCCAGACAGTACCTTGAGATGGCTAATGGCTATAGTGGGGTCTATGTTTGAGCACCTAAGGTCACAGCATAAATACAAACTGATTTTGCATTAATTCCAGATATGTGAAGCTGTCCGGACAATAATTTATGTTTTCCAATCCAGCTACTGCCACTCATTCCCCCACTCTTGGACCCTGGAGGTCATGTGAAAATTGAAAGTGACAGTCAAAGCAGCATGTTGAACAGGCTGATTGGACTAAGCTGTCATGGCTAAGATCAGAGCTCTTTAACACCACGCCCATCAGATGTCATTCTATGGACGCCACTGGATCTCAAAGCATGCCAAGCTTCCCGATGGGAGCCATAATACGGCAGTCAGGGGAAGGGAAAACAAGTGCTCAAAATAAAGATGAAAACTTGAGACACCACAATCTCGATAAGTCGATGTATTTAGTATGTATAATAAGGAATAATAAGTAGTGTGTATGAGTTTGCTAAGTATTCTAAGTTTCTTAAATACTACTCGTAATTTTAAATAAATGAAAATCTGTTTTTGTTTTTATTTTACCTGTTTGGTGGATGATATAAGAAGTAGGGAATTTTCCTTTTTTTTTTTTTTTACACAGCTCAAAGGGTTAATGTGATCGTAATGTAAAACACAATTGGTTTATGATAATCAGCATAACTAATATGTAATGTAAAACACAATTGGTTTATGATAATCAGCAAAACCTGCACAAATAATGTTTGTTTTGTTCATCTCTGTAACACTACATTCTGAGATGGACTACAAATTGTAACAACTTGTGTTATAAGAGGAATGTTCAACACGTGTTTTAAACCTAAACAATAGAACTCCATTAAATACAATTACGTAATTAATAACTATTCTGTACATCTTTCTCCTCCTAACAACTACCTACGGTGACCCAAAGCAGGTGTTTGTGCCCTAAACAATGAAGGCGCTAAAATATGTTGTGTGGTCAGGTATAATTTCAACAGCATCTTTTAGGTAAATACGAACAATTGATTCTAGAAAAAGAAAAAGAAAAAAGAAACTAATGAGTACTGAATGCTATGACTTGTGGAAATGGTATTGGTCACTGCTGTTTTGGGCGGGGGTCAGAATAGGAATTGTTGGATAGAGCAAAGAAAACAGACCATATTCAAAAACATTTGGATAGAGCAAAGAAAACAGACCATAAACAAAAACTATTATATAAAACTATTAAATATTTAGAAATGTATTAAATCAACTTAAATACCATTAGTTGTTCCAAAATGTACATTGACATTGACAGCGTACATTGTGAATCACTTGGGTCTTAAACTGTTAGGCAAAGTAGGCTAGTTTCGGACCGGAAGCTGACAGGAAACAGGAGACAACCTGATGTGCACCTGATGCACAAGGACAACTGGTTTCCCGTAAGGGATCGACATCTTGCTCGCAGTTTGCGAAGTGTGCAATACCGCGATATATGAAGAGAGACAGCTAGTAGTTAAGTGCGAATGTTCCACCCACAGTGTTAAAGAGAGGAGATTAATCTCAAAGGAACGTAAGAAGCGTCTGGCGTTTTAAAAGAGCTCACGGTAAATATAATTCTCTCTGTCTTGTCACGTTAATGAAGTTAATGAAGTTTTGTGAGTGTGTGTGTGTCGTTCAGTTCGGTTTGTTGAGCACCATTTTAAGCTGCCATTTTGTAGCGTGTCAATGTCACTTCAAAGTAAGATATCAATTTAACAAAAATGTGGGACTAGCAGCATAAATGTAACAAAATATAGGCTAGGAAAATACGGGCTGATATATATATAGACACGTCCAAGTTAATATTTGTAGTATATAAAAAGCCCCTTCAAAATAAAATGTCGGGGTAACATAAAATGTTGGACTG
The DNA here is from genome assembly GCF_000523025.1 of Cynoglossus semilaevis. Lineage (NCBI taxonomy): Eukaryota > Metazoa > Chordata > Actinopteri > Pleuronectiformes > Cynoglossidae > Cynoglossus > Cynoglossus semilaevis. The sequence continues at coordinate 9,580,054 of NC_024312.1, read as the reverse complement.
ACGTCAAAATAAAGGCAGAGAGCATTTCCAAAACAATAACTCTCTATAGGTCCTTTTCAACGTTTAAATACGGTTAAAATGACCAAAAATATTTAAAAATTATCAAAAGTTAGTTCCTTACTGACATAAGCTACGGAGACGTTAATACTTGCGGGCATTTGAGTCTCTGTTGTCTGTTGCCCCCGAATGCCTTAAAATGGCTCTGATCATTGTTCAGTGACAGCTGGCATCAATACTGTTTAATTACCGCCTCCTTGTTTTCCTTCCTCGAATTCCTCTTTGTTTCCGTCTCCTTCTATCTACTGTAGAAAACGCAGATAAATTAGGGCAAAACAGACTCTGACATGTTTCACTGCTGAATGAAACGATTGCAAAAACATTTGCCTGAGTTACCTTAACAGAATTAGATTACAGTTCGTTTGCAGGATACAGTAGAACAATCAACGGTCTTCAAAAAAAAAACTTGAGGTGGGGATTCTTTTTGATGCCACAATCTTTTAGGAAGTGATCCCCTTGCAAATGATAATTACAAGCATTTTGGACAATTACGTTCTTTCCTTTTTCAACATTTTAATTTAAAATGCGAGTTTGAGATATAAAAACCACTTACGGGGTAACTAAATCCAAGTAAACCGGTCTCTTAAATTAGAGATGCTGCTTCTTTTAAACCACCTAAACACAACACATGGTGGATGGAAGGACGTGTTGGTGTGATCTATTTTTAAAAATCTTAAGTTGTCCTCTAGACCATCCTACTCACCAAACCACTAAGTCTTCAAACGCGTGATTTTCTTTTTTTTTTTTTTTTTTTTTTTTTTAATAGGCCTGCAGAGGCCTCTCTGCTGACTGACCCCTGACAGCTGCAGATCTCTCTGCTTTTCCCTCTGTCGCCACTTCATTTGGTACAAAAGCTCTCAGGATCACACCTCAGATCAGCAACCAGTCGTATGTGCAATCACACCGCATCCTCACATATATATGGACCCTGCCTGCGCTGCTTTTTTTTTTTAAAAAAAATACCTCTTAACTACAAATATCCGTGCGTTATTTACGAGAAGCAGTTTTACTATTCTATTCGAGTTCCTTGGCTTCTGGAGATAATACGTATCACCCCTGTTCAATACAGATCCATAATTACAGTACAGATAATAATAAGCGGACGTGTTTTTATGTTGTCTACCAGTGTCTGGAGTTTTGTGTACAAACATTTTTTTTTTTTTTTGCTTACATTAAAAGGCAATTTGTTCTTTGATGATATTTACTTTTCAGGATAAACCGTTTTTGTTTATTCGGATGTCCACGTGATATATATATAAAAAAGTACAACCCAAGCGGTTGGAAACAATTGCACGTGTTCCTCGTGTGAAGTAGATATTTTCTGGGCTTTGCTGCCTCCTGATGCACTTGTCTTTGGACCGCAGACTCTATCATTAGATCGGATGGCAAGTCTTTATGCAAAGTGTTGTGCATAATTACATACCAAAACCAGGATAGCCACCCTCAAATTTTATGGGTCACAAATTCTCAACAATTGCGGGATTGTTTTGTGTACAAACAAAAAAAAAAAAAAGAAAAGAAGGAAAAAAAAGAAAACTGAAGAAGAAGAGTGAGACAAAGAACATTTTCAGAGCAGAGCGACATTGTCGATTTATTTTTGGCTTTATAGTAAAACAGAAAAAAAACAACTTTAATTATGTCTGTACAAAGTATGTGTTCCGTTTGGCTGCTATTTTTATTTCTATAATAATATAAGTTATAATTATTTTTACTATTATTATTATGATTCCATAATAATAATCACAATAATAATACTGTATTCTTATTCATTATTATCCAAATTAAATCGGGTTTTTTTTTACTACATGCCCCGTGAAGTCTCACGTCCATCCGAGTGAAAAGCAGCAGGTATATATAAGCACGTGTGTTTCACACCTGTTTTTACACGTCACTTATCCAAATGATGGAATTATTCATACGCAGAACTGTAGCGTAGCGTCGGTGGATTTTAGCCACTACTGCGCGACTCGACCGTGGCTTGAAAAAGACTTGCGAGTCACGGTCAAAACTTCGGTGAAACCGTAGTACTCAACGACGTTATTCGTTCGACAGGCAGTCACATTCCATTTGACAACCGTGTCAGTCAGCTTGTCAGCCGTTAGACTTTCTCACTGCCCTGCGCTGCGCGACGCGACGCTGTGGTCTGACGTGAACTCGAAGCTTCCAGAAACACAGGTGATATTTTAAGCTCTCTGTGCTTCCGGAAACTAAAAAACTGCCCCGTTGTAAGTGCAAGTAACAACGTAATGTATATAGGTATTCATGATATGTGGCGCGCGCGCACACACGCACATATATGTATATATTATATGGTAGTGAATATATGTAATATATGCTACGAAGACTATCCTGTAGTAAGTGCAAATAACAACGTAATATATATAGGTATACCTACGTGATGTGTTAAAAACAAGTGGTCACAAACTTTAGTTTCCACAATAAAGGACCAAATTACTGCATCGCAAAAATATTTTTTTTTTCGCATTTGCATTCAATTTAAATTAATAATACAAAATATTATTTAATAAATAAACTTTAGTAAAGGTCAATCTGCAAATCAATCACGACACGCGCAGCACCAGCCGCACTACTTTTAATACTAATGTGAGACTGCATTGGTTTTGAAGCATTTTAAAATATGTTTTTAAACTAAATTAAATGAAACTCAATTCTCTTTGAACTTCATATAAAGCCATTAATGAACATTCGGAGCGGGAAAGGCTGATGGTCCCAGAAGAGCATCAGCAAAGATTCCGCCGCATCTCTTTTCGCACTTCCTCCTGTTTTCAAATAATCATTAAAGATTATTTTCTCAAGACCTTGGTTTATATGCGAGTACATTAAATACACTAATGCCCTCATGCCGCTGCTGCGTTACTCGTTTTTGCCCTCGCATTTGCAGCGCGGTGTCTTGTACTTGTTGCAGGACCAGCGTGATGTCAGTAAGTGTGACAAGGGGGGGAAATTGGTTAAATGTATTGCAACGAATTCACTCTGATTCAAAATTACAGAAAAGAAAAATCCGTTACGACACGGTGTTCATTTTGCACATTTCCTCAGTACAAAAAAAATATATATAATCCAACACCAGAAACATCAGATGTTCACCCTGTGCCAAAATCCGCGGTGCAGTAGGAGTTAAAAAAAAAATTTAAAATTATTTCCCGTTCTGTTTAGGAAAAAAAACAAAACCGCGTTTCGGTCTAACTGCAATATATGGAATAATATATGTATCGTCGACTGATTTATCGAGATTAGAATTTGGCTGTTGTCAACGGCGCCGCTGCTGCTGTGGATAATGATGATGATGGTGATGATGAGGAGGAGGAGGAGGAGGAGGAGGGAAAGAATAACAATGATAGATTGATGAAAACCCGTGACGACAGTAATGGTGATGATGTCGGTGGCAATCGCGTTCAATTGAAGACGCGTGAGTGCTTTTGTCGAAGAACACACACACACAGTCCGACGACAACAACTCCAAATTCATTTCCCAGCTCTTTGCGTCATCGCACACCGAGAGAGGAGAGTCCAGAAATCCTCTTTTCATTACCTTTTATTGTGGGACGTGCGATTTAAACTGATCTCGAACACATCGTCGCATTACAACGTACTCTCTCAAATGTGACCGAAATAGAAATATCAATATGCACACGTGAGTCTCTGTGTGCACAAGCGGACTTCTGAAGGCTCAGTCGTCTTCAAACCTGCAGAAAGTCGAGGCTTCAGACACCGTAACCCCTGACACGCAGACACCGCGCTACGCCCCATGGGCATCTTAATTAAGTATCAGTGGAACCCCCGTCTAACAAATCCATACAAGATGTAGGCCTATATAAAGTAGTCCAGATGAAATAATGCGCCGGAGGAGGGTGGAAAAGGGGTGGGGGGGGGCAGCAGCCTAATATTAGGAGTGTTTGCAGTCTCTTCAAATAATCCCCCCGACTCAAACCGCCTGTGTTTGTCTGTGATTCCAGAAAGTTCGTTCTCAGACACCTGTCTTATTTTCGCTCTATTTCCGAACACATGAATATTGGACATAATATATGTACATTATGTATTATTAGAATAGATAAAACATTAGAATAGCATACTTATTTGAAGCATTCTTTGTATGAGCACAATACGCTCTTTTTTTTAAAAAAAAAAAAAATTCTTCGTTTTCATTTTTAGTAGTAGCCTATGAGTTGTTTAAAACCTATTCCCGATTATTATGTTTTTTGTAAATAATTTAACCCAGTAATTTGTGATTTTGTGTATCTGGAAATCAAAAGACAAAATAAATAAATGTAGTTTTTTTTTTTTACATCCATGTGTAAAATGTCGTTTATATTAAAATAAAGCAATATTTTTTAGAGTTAATTATACGTTCTCTATTCTAATTACGTAATCCAATTCTGGATTATATTATATCAGTGAACTACAGTTGCACCAACCGGGTTTTGTTTTGTTTTTTGTTTTTGTTTTTTTCAGTACTGCAGTGAACCTTTATACTCTACTGCCCTGTGATATATCCGAATTTCAAGCTAACAAAAGGAAACCCAAACTAGCCTCCTGTCTGGGTCGGGATGTATTCACACAGTCTACATTAGCTGTCGTTTTACGCTGACGTCACAAAGAGCCACGCCCCTTTTTGAAATTCAGCCGCTTGTTCTTCGTTATCTCTGCATGGTCCTTCTTTTACCGCCCCCCCGCCCCCATTCCCTCCCTCTCTCACCCCCCCTCACTACTCAAGAACTTCTAGCAAAGTCGAGTAAGCTAAAATAGAGAGGGTCCACTTTTAATTTATTCTACATGTGCGTAGTGATAAGTCCTTTGGACCAACGTAAATTGTTATAATGTTTGTGTCTGTCCCAGTGTGTGCCCAGTTTTCTGTCACGAAAACAGGCGCAGTGATATGACTACGGTGCTAAAACCCATTTTGGCAACACACACATAAAGTTGACTGTCGACTGGCGCGGACTCTTGCGGAAACATACTCCTACTACTCGTACTACTGCAGGCAGCCAGGCGTGCATGCGCACCATGGCTGCGGCATGCCATGTCCCTTGGCCCCCTCAGTGACATAAACATTGTTGTACCGTGGGAAAACACAGTCCCGGGCGCCGCAGGTAGATGGCACTATTTTCTTACATTTGTAATTTTGAAATTTTCAACGCAGAACAGTGGTCTTTTTTTTTTTTTAGATTTGGTGGGTACTAATGAAAGATCAGAGCATTATTGTAAATAACACTTTGGGGTTTTTTTTTTAAAAAAAAAAAACATGTTTTGGGTGTTCAATCTTGACGAGCACACAGGCCCGTGATAATAGCTGTTGTTGTATCAGACAGGTAGTCAGAGTGTCATTGTATATGTGGATAAACAAAGCGTTCCCCCAGGCGAGCCCCATAACATCAGTTTACGTTTACGAATATCTACGTTGTTGATAAGCATGTTGTAAAGCCCGAGGTAGTTTTATGCAAAGCATGCCATCATAAAAACAAAGCAAAACGCAGTATCAAAGCATCCGGTATATGTCAAGATTTGGAATGACAATCCAAGAATAAAAATGATTAAATGAGCCACCCATGTTTTACAGGGTATTTAGACGTACTCAACGTATACAGGTTTTTATAATTCATCTCAAGGAACTATACACCACCTCCACCCGTCCATTAATTAATGACGCATTGTGGGTGCGCTGTGACGTTCATTTCTATGGTTATAAAATCATCCAAATAAATTAAATTATTTTGTTTACGATTGTCTTAGTTATAAAATCAGAACAATTCATTTTTACTTCTAAATAATTCAGAATCGCCCTTTAAGGAAAAAAAAAAAGTACTAAGCCAAAAATATACGAGCGCGGCGCTGTAACTGGTTGATTGGTCAATTATGCGATCTATTTAAAACTTCAAGAAAAAAAAGCAAAAAGCCAAAGCGAATAAATAAAGACCCACAAACACACACGCGCACACAAACACACGCGCGCACGCGCGCGAATTCGATAATCCCACAGAGGATTCACAGCCAAAGCAGAAGCAAGAAAAGATGAAAAAGGGTAATTTTTTTTAATTCATAAATTATAATTTAATACCAAGAACAAATGTACAGCAGAATGCTTGTTTACATTTAAGATAACACAAACAAACAAAGAATTGTGTTCAACTATAAACACTCACGCACACTCACGTATATCACTTGCAGTTAATAATAATAATAATAACAATAACTCTTTAAAAAAAATATTTATACATTATCAATACCCTGCAGTCATATATTTCGTATTTCTATAAAAACGTGGGTCAGTTTAAGGTTTTCGTAATTACAATCTCTGGTCTTCACGTGGCCTCAACTGGCAGCCAAAGTTCAGTGTTCCCTCAGCGAACCCTGCTTTTTCTGTTCTACAACAACACGCACATAGTGCGTGCTGGTGCGCGCGCGTGTGTATAAGGAGGGAAAGAAGAAAAAAAAAGCCTCAAAAGGAGAGAAAAAAAAAATGTGCCCCCTTCCCCAATGCACACGCGCCCGCACTCACTTCCACTTGGAGGCGCTCCTACGCACCGCGTATCAACACGGCTGAGACCTTTCCGAGCAATAATACTCGAGTTAATATATCAACTCACTCCTCTCTCCTCCCCGAACCTACTCACCCTGTTTAAGTCAGTTTAATCCTTGGAATAGACGCCGTTACTTTCCCCTCGTAGTCCTTTTTTTGTTTTTTGTTTTTTTGTTTCAATAAATACAAGGGCTAGTGTACCGAATGCACAGATTATATCCATACAATAAAAAAAGAAACACAAAAAAGATAGAGAAAACATTTACATTTATATATCAAAGATAAAATAGGTTAGCGACCCCTGGCCATGCATTCACAGTTTAAATATACATGAAAAAAAAAGAAGTAAAATGTATATATACACATTAAAAAAAAAAAAAAAAAAACATAAACTTCCGTGCTACTGGCTAAGTTTGCCACTCCATTTTTAAAGACGCAATTAAGACAAATAAATAATGGCAACCACAGGTTTTTTGTTTTTTTTTTATCTCAATCACATTTTATATAAAAGGGAAAAAATAGAAAATCAACTGACCTACGCGTTTAGGAATACTGTGTCTAATAATAATGAATATAAGTTTAGTGTTTTTGCAGCTAGAACACAGAAGACTGAAACCTAATTGTGCCACCTCTCTGATCCCAGCCACAACTGGACACACGCGCACAAGCAAAGACAGTACTTTCACAAGTGTTTTGATAAGTAAGCACATGCTTGTCAGGCACTTGATGCTTGAAATGAAAAGACATTGACACTTCAATAAAAAAAAAATTAAAAAAATGATATCAATAATAAAAAATACTGCCACTCAACACTAGGGGCTGCAAAATCTTATAGCCTTTGACCTCAACATGTTTGAGTCAATTGTAGTTGAAATAACCGCAAACGCTATGTTTCTTTTTTCTTTTTTTTCTTTTTTTTTTTTGAATGATCTTTGATCAAACTGAAACAAAAGCCAGACTTTGGGTATTATTTTTTATGAAAACTTCGGAACGTATGCCAGTTTTGTTTTTTTTTTAAATGGGTCGTATGACTACAGCAGTCACATTATTGTAGAGCTTATAGGCTTTAATAAAAAAAAAAAAAAAAAAAAAAAAAAAGTATAAAACGTGTAACCCAATGTCGTCATATCAACTAAAGCAACAATATTCACAGATTATCGAAATGAATCCATCCAATCACATTCGCAGATGGCAATGATCGGCCATAAGTGCGCTTGTAACGTAAACGTTCGGATCACGAGCCTATACTCCTATTGCTGTGGTTTAAATTCTTTCAGAGAATCATTTCAAATGTTCAACAATACTCGCGAGGTTTCAGAATCAACATCATTGTCACGCAGAAAACAAACAACACGTGTAACACACAACACAAATATGGGTCGGTTTGAAACCAGTGAGGGGCAGTGCAACAGGAAAGTACAAAAGAAGAAAGAAAAATAGAACAGTTCATCATGGGACACAGGACAGAGTTTTGTTTTGTTTTGTTTTTTTGAATGAAATGTAAAATTCAGCTTTTCTAATTCCCTTCCGCTATTTCAATCCAACGATGTTCTTGTCACATTAAAAAGAGAGAAATGACACAGGACATCCCACACCGCTTGAAAACCGAGAGGGCTGGATGTTTGTTTCACTTTTATGGGATGTGGTGGCTTTAAAGAATCCACAGCGGTTCATGTCAGCGCCTTTCTTCTCCCCGTGTAACAGCAGTTATGTTTTGTTTTTTCTAAATTCCATATATTCGTTGTAGAACCCACCCGCTCCCCTCCCCCCCTCCCTTCAGCAACCCATATGCAGTCCTAACATGTTTTTTGTTTGTTTGTTTGGTCCATGTTTTTCCCCCCCTCTCTATTGAATTGGCATGTAGGGCCAGTTAAAACTGCTCCCCGATAGCAGCATGTCCCTGATGAGTGTTTCAATCGGTGTTTTACCTACCAATCGGACGAAAAATAACTGTTCTATGACCGAGGAGGAGACTGTGCGCAGGGAGGGCAAGCGGAGCAACAACTTCCCAAACCGTGTTGGCTGGTTCGGATACTGGCTTCGGACATATTCCTCCAGGGCGCACTGGGACTTCTCTTGCAAACTTTCCACATGGGCCACATCTGAGAGGCCACAAGCATCTAAGAGGAAGGGAAAGCAAATAAACATTAACAAAGTGGAACTTTAGGTCCATGTCCATATTGATTTTTTGAGGATTTTGTTTTTTAGCATATGCGCATAAGTTAATGATGACGTATAAAATTATGAGTGAGATGAAATTATAACCCTCCCTTGGATGACCTGGGTTTATAATATTTATAAGCAGGAAGAAACACAAGTCTGATTAAACGGTGTACGGGAAGCACCGGAAACGGAAGCTAAAATTACTGATATAATAATCCGTGTACTATCTCTAAATAACTGTGACGTCTTAATTTTTCTTCTTATTATTGTTATTATTATAGATAAAGTTGGGTTATATAAGCAATATAATACTGTTGAATAGTCACTAGGATAAAACATTTTTCGAGTATATGCGCATATGAAACAGTGTTAACCGGCACGGATTTTCTTTCATTGGCAGTGGCTGAGGAGGGAAGGCGAATAGAAGGCGGAAAAGAGAGAAACTATCCGAAGAGGCAAGGGAGACCTATTGAACCATTGTGAATGAACAGATCCCTAGCCCTACCAAGTTGCCAGTATTTTTATTCAGTGCTGTGTATAACCATGCCCCGATAAAGTAATAGAATGCGTGTCGATTTTGGTCATCTCATAAACAAGCCCATGTCGACCTCGGGAATAACACTTAAAATTCAATTTAAAAAAACAAAAAACAACACCGAATGAATCCATCAAACAAGCGACCTACCGATAAATATAAACAACAACCGAATAATCCACAATGTGGATATTTAAGATTCGTCTATAAGATGAAACCCAACACTTGAATAACAACTGACAACACCTTGCAGGGACAGAGGCTGCTGTCGATTGCTTGCAGGTAAAAGGTATCACTACAAAGACCGGCATTCATTCTGTCTACATTGTGAAACTGAAAATCTGGCACACGTGATTTTTTTTTTTTTTAATAAGCCCTTTTCTTTTTATAGTGTGTACGGCGAACATAGCAAAAAAAATAACTGGGAAGTTCATGACCCAGTTCTAGAACAAGTTCACAGATGGCTTGCTGAATCCCACACTAGGCAACAAGAGAAGGAAAAGAACGAGAGTGTGAGACTTAAGGATAATGGAAAAGGGATGAAATAGAGGGAGAGAAAATATATATTTGAAGAATAAAATAAGCAAATATTTCAGTATTTTTTCAATAAATTCAATATTAGCGTGACCAAGTGACCCAAACGAAATTGGACCAAACGACGACGTCCTATCCAGTCTCTCCCGAGAACCTAACATAATTTACATCCGTCACTGGTTTTACAAACAAGACAGCAGCCCTACAAACACCCATCAGCACATCAAAATTCACAACGATAAGAGAAAAGAAGTCTATATGATTCTCAAAACCTCCTGCCCCGACGTCTTTTTCGAGTGAATATAACGTATGTTATTGGCGCCACAGTCTTTAATCGTCGTCAACTATTAATTAAGTGCCCTTTTATCACATTAGCACTCGCTAACGAAATGAAAAGCTTTCGGACGCCATTTTTTTTATGTGCGTACTAATATTAAACATATCATGACTGCACAGTTTCTGTGTGGTTTTTGTCTTCTTCTTCTTTTTGTTAGGTTTAACTGAGAAATGGCAAGCCACAGTTTCCATTATAGCCACAACAGTGGATATAAGTATATAACAGTGGCTATAGCAATGCGTGCTGGTCGGTCAGTCGATGCTAAGCGGCATTTACCACTTAACACGACCCCACACAATAGCACACAAAGAGACCAGCGTCCATCCTCAACATGTAAATAAGAACAGGCATCAACTTAACTGAGGCATGTAGGCAAGCAGCCCATATCGAGGCAACGTCATTGCACGTGCACTGGTCATGTTCATGCAGTTCAAACTTGTGAATTGCCACGTGTGTGTTCCTTACCTGTGGTGAAGAGCACAATTGCCTTTATGCAACTGTATTCAGCAGAGTCCACGTGCAAAGCTTTGAGCTTCTCCACTTGCTCCTGGAAGATCCTTATGTGGTCCATAAAGGCCACCACTCTGTCCGCAGACATGGGGGAGGCGTGCAGGCCGGCGGCGGCAAGTAAAGGAGCCACATGCAGGGGCATGGAGCACTGCGCGGCGTTGAGCACAAACAACTCGCTCCACGTCAACCTCAAGAGCGCCACTTGGTCAGTTATCTGTAAGTCTGGGAAAAAGGGGATATTTCTGGCCCACTCGACAGCACTGAAGAGCATTCTGGCCGCAAGTTCACAAATGTTCTCGATGCCCATGATGTTGTTGGGCTGCATGCATTGACTGCCGTAGCGGGACGTCGGGTAAGGTTCGGCTCTCAGCAGAAGAGAGATATATCCGGATAAGTAGGAATGACAGTGGAGTGGGTCACCGTTGGTCAGGGCGAACTGGCCATGGTGTGGCTGCGTGGGTGGCACTCGTCCCCTCTGCACGGCTGCAGTAAAAAGAGAAACTGCAGATATTGAAGCCGAATTTCAGCTATTGGTAACACACAATGACGATGGTAGTAATAATAATAATAATAATAATATTATGACAGCAGTACAAATAAGCACATCACTAACGTCGTCGTGTACTTATTCTTATTTATTAGAAGAGTAATGACATAAACAGAGACAACAGGTTTATGATGAAATTAATTTCACAAATGTGACACTAAATCTTCATGGTGTCCATTAAGACAGTATTGCCACCGACATATTAAAGTAACTTTTGGAAAAACACATATTTGATTTATGTATGCTTTCGCATTTATATTGGCATTGCTATATATACTAGCATAAATAAAAGCACGTCCACGTTGCATAGTAACGTAATAATGATCAACGTGAAGGTGTTTGTATACGTTTTTAATTATACGTTTTTTTTTCATATAAACCTACTTCCGGTATGTTAAAATGTTACATATGAAAGTATGACTCGACGTTAACTACCCTTTCCTGTGTTTATATACACGTTTCCTTTATAATAATGACACAAGGTTTTATTATTTATTGATGTTCCATCTGCACTTATGACAAACAGTGGGTGTAAAAGTGTTACATTCACCGAAACGTAACATGTTGTTGTGCGAATTGCTGCTGCACAAAATATATGTAGGCTATGTTTGTATGTGTGTCTATGTACGGTGTTATTAACATTATCATCATTAACATTAATAACACGTTTGGTTTTTTTTTTCAGTTAAGGCTCGAAGGCAGATTGGCTTCATCTCTATTTCTCATATCGACGTGTACGTGTGCGGCCACACAAGCATAGGACTATTGTCGGCTACGACGTTAACGCGAAGCCCAATGGTTTTGACATACGTGTTGAATTCGAGTTGGTGTCTGGACTTCACGGTCAACAAACAGTACTGCCAAACGCACATAGAGCCACAGCGCGTGTTCAATAACTCTGGCTCTCTTCGGCCGCAGATCCCGTTAAAAGTATATTATCCGGCAATGCGCAGATCCCGTTAAAAGTATATTATCCAATAATAGCAATAGGCTAATTTGACTAATATTCTGCAAGTGCTCATGGCTAAACGCTAAGAACTAGCCCAGTGACGATCATCACACAGATGCTCCACATAAAGATCCAGCCGCAGAGCGAGCAGGAGGGGGGGGGGTGTAAAGCAGGGCGCAGGCTCTGAGGGACATCGGAGGCTTTACGACTCTCCCATTGTGAATGCACACACACATATACTGAATTTGAAATGAATTAATAAAAAATCCAAATACCTTCCCGTCTCATGCCAACTTTAAGGCACTTTTTGAGGCGACAGTACTGACACTGATTGCGATGGTGCTGGTCGATTGGACAATTCCTGTTGGCCCGGCACGTGTACGTGAGGTTCCGTCGCACGCTCCTCTTGAAGAAGCTCTTGCAGCCTTCGCACGTGAACTGACCGTAGTGCTTGCCGCTCGATTTGTCCCCGCAGACCACGCACTCGATCTGCGCCGGTTGCTTATCTGGCTGCTGTGTGCTCTGGGTCGTAGGGGTGGACTGTGCATTGTTCGGGGCGCCCGCTTGGACCGGGGTGTGCGGGGTTGGCGGAGCGACCTGAGAGCCACTCAGGCTCAGCTGGCCTGCCTGTGGGTTGGGAATGGATAGCCCACCTGGCGTCTGCGATGAAAGGGCGCCTTGGGTGTCAGCCACGTCGTCCTGGGAGCCTCTCCACACTACCATTGCCATATCTATCAGTCAGCGTAAAGAAACTTTTTTTTTGTCTCCCGTTTTGCAGTCGCTCGGAACCAAAGTTTCAATAAGGGACTGTGGTAAAAGTGTAAACTCTGACGTCTACGTGCACATAAAGGATTTGCTCCACTCTAGAAAACAGTCGTCGCTGTCAATGGAGACGCCGATTCGCTGTCTCGGCGCTCATAAATGCCAAGTCCAAGGGGCACAATACCATTAGTAGAGGTCCAAGGCGCCGGCGGTGGGATAATCAACTAAGGTAGCATACATGGACGGTCAGTCGAACATGCGGTGGGTTGATGGAGGTTGGGACCGCGCCTGCATCAGCAACTGCAACAGCAGCATCAAAACGACCCGTGAATGCAGCGCTACTGTCAAGTAAAAAGAAACAAGTCTTCCAGAAAATAATCAACTAGGTCCAAAAAAAAAAAACAACAACGTCTTTTTCCTTTCTTCTTGTCTCCTTCCGTTCTTCTCGTGAGGTATAAGCACCAGCGACCGTGCAGCTGCACTGTTTTCAGGAATATGAAGCAATGTCTCTCCCTTCCTCCAAAAAGAGAAAACACAAAATCAAATACTAACAATAATGATGATGATGATAATAGATAGATAGATAACACCGCCTCCGTGTCGAGCATACAAAAACACAGGGCAAGAAAACCTCAAAGTGATCAAATAAGTTTTTTAAAAAAAAAGCAGAGGTTAGGAAGTGATTTGCGATTGGTATAGGAGCTGGCTGGCTGAATGCTTTCGCTCTGATCAGCTCACTGAGCTCTCTATATAGTGAACTTTGACACCACTGCTGCAACTTTGCACACGTTACCATGGAGACGGGCTGCCATATAAGGAAGGAGGATGTATTTGACTGGTCAGAGCTCAGGGACCTCCCCCTCACTCCCATTGGCTACAATACACTTGCGCTACTTGGTACCTTGCCAGATCCAGAATTTGGAGGTCGAGAGGGCCGCTTGGTCCGAATAGGAGAAGGGGTTTTTTTTTTTGGTTTTTCTTTTTCTGCAGAGAGTGGTAGTATTTTCTAGTCTACTCAAACTTGCACGGGGGCATGGAGCATAAGTTCTAACCCATGTACACCTAAAGAAGCCATTCTATGCTGGAAAAATATATATATACTTATATAGATATATATATATATTATCATCAATACGCTTTACTACAGTATAAACAATGGTTCGAAAATAATCCAAAATAAAGGAATGTATGTTAAACGGAGATTATTTGTTAACACATCGGATCCTCTTGTTCTAAAAAATAGGTAAAACACACAAAGGAAAGACAACAATAAGAACCGATTCGGGGTATAAGCAAACAAAGCAAACCCTTTTGTTTAAAATGTAAAAGATAGATAGATAGATAGATAGATAGATAGATAGATAGATAGATAGATAGATAGATAGATAGATAGATAGATAGATAGATAGATAGATACTAGAATTGTTAATATTTTTTTCTTCTTCTTTTCAAGTCATAGCTGAATTGCTGAAACGTCACGGCACCACAGCATGGACAGTCTAGCAGTGTTTACACAAAGCGGACATCAGAAGCAGCAGGATAGACAATGCAGTGTATGTCTGCCCCCTAGCGTATGACACTTCTCTGCAAAAAAAAAAAAAAAAAAAAATCATTTCAGAGGAGGCAGCCATCAGAAAAGGGAAAGCGCTTCAGTCTCTCGCATTGAAGTCAACTAACTAAGAGAGCACGCATCGACCAATTTAGACTATTTTGGGGTATAAGTGTGCTCATTACACTTTGACTCGGACGAGAAAGCCTTGAGGGTTGTCCGCGTCGGATTTATCGGATTTAAAGATCTAGCTTTCTTTCAGCGGTAAGTAGAGCTTTTTTTTTTTTTTTTGTTACGATTTAAAACAAGGCGATTCATAAATTCTTGATAAAATCGGCACATACATCGACGCAGCTATTCAGTGAGTTGCCATTTCTGATAATTAACGCGCAAATTTCGTAAATGATAAATAGTGACAGTTAAGGCTTTTAATTCAACATACCAAATGCATTTGTTGCTGATTCGTCCGCAAGGGTGTGCAGCATCTTCCCTGATAATAACTTAAGTCTTCGCCCTCGTCTTGAGTAAAAGTGGTAAATATATTCCTCTCAAACTGACGAAACAAATGCACGGTGTTAATTGGAAGATTGGCAATGTCTGAATTTAATGACGCTGGTGCTAAACCTCGAGGTAGAGAAAGAATGAGAGAGGAGAAAGAGAGAGAGAGAGAGAGAGAGAGAGCAGGAGAGAGGGAGAGAAGACACACGACTGTTATACGTCACGTCTCGTTGTTGCCGAGCGAGGGAATTGGTCCTGTCTATTTGAAAACCTCAGTGTCCAGTCGGACTATTATTTTAGCCGCCTTTCAAAACAGAACATTGAATAATTCGTCGTTAGAAGACGTAAATGTTGAAGGGACGAGGGGGGGGAGGTGCTAAGAACCAGTGTTTAGAAACGTAACCCTGCGATATCCACAAAACCGGAGAAACTGTTCAAAATATTTTATTAAGCAACGTTTTTACTTAGAATTGTGCAAATGCGATACATGGCGACAGTGAAAAGTTAAAGCGGGAAACTGGTTACATTAATATTCATAATTTAGACCATTTATATGAAGTTGTTAACGTGACAATAACAAAAACTAAACTAACGCCAAACAATAACAACAGAAAAATACATACAAGACTCGATGTACGACGTTTAAACAATTACGCCCCAAAAAAGTGAACGCAGAAATAAATAAACCGTTTGAATCTTGACGTTTAAACAATTACGCCCCAAAAAAAAAGTGAAAGCAGAAATAAATAAACCGTTTGAATCTCTGCCTGTTCTTCAAAATAAAACACAACTTTGAATCAAATCGCGGTAGATAAACTCGGGGAAAAAAAGTCTGTTAAAGACCTGACAATACCATTGTCTATTCGGCTTTCTTATCGAGGATCGCCACAGTAATACCGGATACGGACGAGCAACATAAAGGAATTCACTAGAAGGAAGGAATTCAAAAACTAAAAAAAAAAAATTACAGGTTTTCAATTAGTGCAAATAAAGCACATAGGATGCTTCTCCGGAAACTGTTACAGTGTACAAAGTTTTTTTTTTAATGTATAGGCTATATCACCTAATTTTGTGTGTGTGTGTGTGTATTATGTCCAATACGCCATTGTATTTTTATTTGCTGCATTGCATATAGATGATACAGCTGTACGTTGCTGTTGTTCGCGCACAAACACGAAATACGTATAACGTTTCTACGTTATGTATGTAGAAAGGTGTAGGTTGGTTTTTTTTTTTGTTGTTGTTCAGTGTTTTGAAACCTATGTTGATAAGCTAAATAAGCAAAGTAGCACAATTAATATATATATATACATACATACATATATATTTATACATATATATGTATGTATATATATATATATATATTAATTGTGCTACTTTGCTTATTTAATAAACAAAAACAACCTACACCTTTCTACATATTCACTTGTTTTTCCGTCCCTTGGTACCACTCTCCACGCTGCCAATTGATCCCAGATAGTTCACTGTTCAATTTACCAATGATTGCAGTGCCAATTACATCAGAAGGAGATCAATTTGTCTCAATGATCACCGTTTTTGTAAACACTGAGCGTCCGTCCATCCATTGCCGTGACTGTTGTGTTTAAGCACGAGCACTACTACACAAGGCGACAAGGAAGACGTGCAGTGTCTAATGACGAGTTTGTTGTGGCCACAGAGAAACTGTGGTGATTAAACATTATTATTATTATCTTCCAACTACTAACACAGTATCTCATGAGCTCTAGCTGTACTACCAGAGCGACTGCGACAGCAAAGAGGATGCAACTGCCACCTGAGCGAGCACACACAGCAGGGTAGAAGGTAAAGCGAGGGAAGGTTGGAGGAAGAGCGACATAGATGGGGTCAGAGGTAGTGAGGCACAATTTCATTTCTGTCTCAACCAGACATTGTTCTAATGTAACCCCGAGGCTACTGTCACTGTATTAAATTACTGTAACTAAAGGTGCAAGCAGTGTGTGGTAGCAGTGTGTTATATGTCACAAGGCAGATCTGCAGTGTTTCCAATTGTTACTTACACTTCTTAATTTCAAACGTATAAGATTTATATTTTAAATTTGACATTTCACCATAAACTTTCATACATTCATACACTCTGGCCAACATAAACAGACATTCACGGTTTAATTACTGTCTTTAAGTGATCCTTGAACAACAGGAATTTGCCCCGTTAATGCCAATGTCATCTGGCAGAGATAAGGAAATTGTAAGTTAGCAAAGCTAACAAAGAACACCGAAGTCATTTCTAGAGATCTAAATAAGCAAAGGTTGCAGGATTATGGTAAGGGACTCCAATTGCCCGTAACAAAACCCATTAATTTCTATGACTGTTACGAGAGAAGAAAACAATGTATGACTTCTTAGATTTGTCTCAAAATATTTCAATAAATTATATCATTAAACACAAAATGGTTTCCCGTAAAATTTGTGTTAATGGCATGTTTATTTAAACAATTGATGTTTAGATAAAGACTTTGTGGAACACCTGAGAAAAACGTGTAATGCGAGAAGGTACGTGAAAGTGAATATCAGTTATACAAATGTAATCGTACATTCATTTAGACCAGGCGTGGGCAAACTTTTTGACTCGCGGGCCACAATTGTCCTAAAATTGAACAAGGGCGGGGGGGGGGTCAGGAGCAGTTAGATGGAGCGTTCGTGCGAACTAGCATAAATGACATTGACATTTACTACACCATCTATTGGGGAAACGGAGCTATTGCAGGGGAAAAAGGGCAGAAGTATAATGGTAATATAAATAAATTATATAATTTGGAAAAGTTTGGCGGGTCGGATAAAAGCCGAACGGGCCGCATCTGGCCCCCGGGCCTTAGTTTGCCCATACCTGGTACAGACCATGGTATGAGTTGCTGCCACCTAGTGATGGGAGGTTTGTTTACCATACCTGATTTAGAACAATAAGTATTGATAAAAAAAAAAGAAACTCGAAACCCGAAACCTCTGTGTTAAATTTGGTCCCTTAATAACCATCCAATTTAGTTTGTTTTCTCCGAAGATGCCAACTTTCCACGATTCCTTAATTACAGGGGGTCTTTCTTAATTCTAAATAGAGCTACTGTATCCCAGTGGGACTTGCCATTCTCATTTAGAACCGAACGAAAGAAGAACGAAAGTGATCGATCTCACTCAAACGCTATTTCCGTTCCTAGTCTCACAGTGTTATTCTGGTGACAACAATCAGGTAATAAGGTTGTTGTGACGGATCCATGGAAATGATAGTTTACACACAAGGACTTCCAAACACATTGTTGCATGTATCAGTGTGCATGGCATAATGTCTGTACATGTCTATGCACGAGAATATCATAACGCGTGTAAATATACAGATACCGTGATATTAAGGATATGTCGTTTTATCATTGTGTCTGAACTAAGAATCCCGCAAAGATTTAAAAAAAAAAAAAAAAGTTTGAATTAAAATGTGATAATTGATGGCTGTAACATTTTTTTATTAAATATGTGATTAATGTTTTACTCTTAATATTGTGTTACTGCAAAGCCAGGGTGATCAAAAAGACGATCGTTATCCCCCAATACATTTTTTATTTCCATGTTTGCTATGAAAAAAGTTATTTTTCCGAAGCTATTGTTGTACCTTTGTTTGTTTATGTTCATACTTTATTATTACGTATTGTATTTTTTCATAAATACTGTTGTAATGCATAACAAAAATAAAATGTCTTTAATTAGCCAAGCACGAGTGATAAGTATTATTTATTTTTCCACTTTTATGAAGATGTGTATGCATTTACACATTGGGCAATATTGGTTTTCTCATTTGAAAACTTTTTTTTCAATTCAAAGCTGTTTTGCACTGTGTTCCTTTAATCTCTTTAATTCCTTTAATCCCTTTAATCTCAATTCATTTTTGTCATGCCCCCCCCCCAACAGAAATGTTTTCACCCCAGTACCCCACGAATTAAAGTACTATTGAGAACCTGATAGTATCGTACAAACCACTGTATGAGTTGCTGCCACCTAGTGGCTGGAGGCTTGTTATCATCTAAGCATTACAGCAGTGGTACACTTATGTTCAGCGTGCCATATTCCATTGGGAACTTCTCAGTTAATGCATAAAGGTGTAAAGTTGCAACATATGTACTAAACGCCACTAACTGGCCAATGATGGGGAGTTAGATTACTTTAATTTTGGGCATATGACATGTGAAAAAATGCTAACTTTGACAATAACATACCAGACGCAAACTGCAACATATGTACTGCAACATGTTCCACTATGTTTTTAGTCTCGATAAGCACTCAAGATGGTTCTGCCAATTTAAAGTTCATATTCCCATTCATCGACATAATTATATCACATCTGTGTACTGAGTTTGTGTTTGCTTTTCCTATTCATTAAACCCGTTTGCATACTATTGACAAAGGCAGGGCTAACGCTGATGGTTTTGTGAGGAACACAATGGCGTTCAGACTAGGGGTCAGGTGTAGCCAGTTACAATTGGATGATGTCACATTGGCTTTGGGTGTCACAAGTAGAACGGGAACAGACATTCCAATATCACAAAAACAGACTTTGTAATCCACACCACTGTCATTCTCTGTCTTTTAGACTTCGCCTGACGCCGTCATGGTCCCAGATTCAAGTCTGCAGCCAGGCATAAAAGAGCCTGATTTAATGATAGCCTTTTTTTTTTTTTTTTTGTTCAATGTTGCTCAGCTTCAGTGTGGACATTATTACAACCTGTACAAAAGAGAGCAGACATTTATACATGAGGAAATGATTTAAATCAGTCTTCACGTTGTAACGGATTTTCCGCACTACTAGAAAGATCTGAAACAGGGATGTCCGATATTAACTTTTTGCCGATATCCGATATGGTGATATTGTCCAAACACTTGATTTCCGATTCCGATATCAACTGATACCGATACAGCGGGGCAGTGGCGGCCTGCTCACTAAGGTGATGGGTTAAAGCATTGTTTGTCAATTATTATCTGCCCCCTAGGGGACAAAATTCCCAAACTATCGAGTGACTGTTAATATTTATTTATATATCTGTACAAACCACTGTATGAGTTACTGGCACCAGCATTCTGCATACAATCACCTGATTATCACGATAGATTGATAATATGAGCTGCAATGCTGCCATCTAGTGACCAGAGGCTTGTTTATCATTCATAACGTTCTGTATATCTTTTGAAATGCTTTAATAGAGCTTGGACACAGGAACTGAAAAACACAATTTTGGTCAAGTTCAGCATCACAAGAATGACTAAAATGATTGATATATATAAAAAAA
Organism: Cynoglossus semilaevis; assembly: GCF_000523025.1. Lineage (NCBI taxonomy): Eukaryota > Metazoa > Chordata > Actinopteri > Pleuronectiformes > Cynoglossidae > Cynoglossus > Cynoglossus semilaevis. The sequence goes on along the minus strand of NC_024312.1, from coordinate 9,559,769 downwards.
ATCTGTGTCATGTTGTTATACATCAGAGGTTCCCAAAGTGGGGGGCGCACCCCCTAGGGAGGGGCGCAGTGCAATTCCGGGGCTGGGTGGAAAGGTGGGGGGGTGGAATGAATTAATGAAACGTAATGCAGCATATTGTCCAATGTTGTAAATGTTTAACAAGAGACTGGCATAAAAACGGATTGGTTGAAGGCAGTGTAAAATTAATATCTAATAGCAATATCGTAAAAGGAGGCCGTTAGGTTAGTTGTCTCTCTTGCACCACACACAAAATCTCATTCTTGCCAACTGGCCAAAGTTGCCGATACTAGCATAAAATAAACAAGTTGAAAGTGCGCAAAAAAAGGGTTACATTTAAAATGTGTGAAATAAAAAAGTCTGAAAACAAAGAGTGTGTGTGTTCTGTTTTTTATGGGCGGGGCGGGGGTAGAGCTAAGTAGTAGTATTCAGTGGTAATTGATTTGATTGGATTGTTAAAGTTGAGGTTTTTACACTAAATATTTTTGTTAACTGCTACTGTATAGAAATGCTGATGTTAAAAGTGTTTGCGGAACATATGTTCATACGGCAGTACATTTAAAACTAGTGCGCTATACCTTACTTTTTTGGACTTTGCAAAACAATGTGATTAAACGACAAGGAAGCAATGCAATTCAATGAAT
>NC_024312.1:9523837-9559020 GCF_000523025.1 Cynoglossus semilaevis | reverse complement strand
ATATATATATACATATATATGTATATATATATGTGTGTGTGTGTGTGTGTATATATATACTGCAGGAGGAACAAACAATCCTCCCCTCCCCATTTATCAGAGCAACTGTGGAAGTGGTCTCCAGCGTCAGCTCTTTATTCACAAATTCCTTCAGGGCCAAGCGTTTAAATTTGAAAACCTCCCCTTATTCCCTTTTTCTTTCTTTCCTTTTTTTTTGTTTATAGTCCAGTAGTGTGGATTGGAAAGGGTGGGGGCAGGGAACACAGTTCTGAAGTTTGAGTGGTGAAGAAGTGTGAATGCATCCCCCCTCAGGCTCTTCAAAGGAACGTGTTCAGTTCAGTTCAGTTGTTTGGCATTGCACTATTGTCCAAAGCCAATGGTTATGTTGATAATGAAACGGCTAAAAGAGTTTAGTTCATCAAATTGATTGTTTGTCACTTGGACACTAGCCAAATGTATATATTTCAAATGTATGTGGAAATGTCATGTTAAAGGTGAATTCAAAAACCAAATTAGATCATACAGTGCAAGCACTTTGGAAGATATTGTGTGATATTGTGTGTTTCAATCTCTACCTTTTCCTAGTAAAAAGAGTAGAGTTTGAAATAATAGGGGGGATTTAAATAATAGGGAAATGTAGAAACCATAGCACAAATGAGATAAAAGAAAATCAAAAACCCCATTACATATTTTTCATTTATTAATTTTAATTCATTTGAATTGATTTAGTTATTCGTTATTGCTCATCACTACACTGCTATGACAGGCCAGGCCACTAGGCGGCGCATCGCATTTGAGGTAGAATAGGTTTTATGAGAACACAGGAGAGAATAAATGCTGCCGTGATGCTAACAAAACGTGTATCTCCTTTATCCTTACCACAGGTCAGTAAATAAACACTCATTCAGGTATTCACACAATAGGCTATGAGTTGAATATGTGACTGAGTAATTAGCTATGTACATACTAGTGAAAGTAACCGGTTATCAAGAAAACGTTGATGTTAAGTAAGCGTGTGACGTGTATGCTAAGTGGCTAATGCTAAGCGGACCTGTATCGTAGTGAGTGAAGAAGGTCGACGCACTAAATGTATGCTGCTGTTTACTTTGGAACGTGTTTTATGGCATATTTGTTTTATAAGTTTTATTTGTATACAAATTGTTAATTATTACAGTGGAACCTCGGTTTTTAAAAATTAATTTGTTGAATTTGGTGAACTGAAAAGTTTGAAAACCGAAACAACTTTCCCCGTAGCAATCAATGTAAAACGGATTAATCCGTTCCAGTACCCCGGATGACTGCTTGTTCAAACTTTTACAACAGTATTTTGTGTACACAAGTTCATAGACAAAACCAATGAAAGTAATCAGATCTAACATAAGATAAGATAAACACAACTGAATAAAGAATAAAGTTATAAATAGGAAAGGAAATTACATTTATCCTTAGTAGTGCTAAGGAGTCGTGATTGTGCAGTTTTCCCTTTGCTTTCTCACAAATTATTGTCTCTGACATACTGCTTTTCGTTGATCTAAACCAGTAGCAACATTTCCACTTCTTGATGCAAACTGCCAGGTTTACACAGATTGTGACATAAATTCACCATGTTCATTATTTTGTTTAGCTTGTTTAATTAATGGCTTGGCAACAGCACAGGGGTATGAGGGTAGGAATGCAAGGAACCTATAAAGAGCTGATAATATTGTGTGCCCTTTCTATATAGAATACTTTGCATATTTCATAGTTCAAATTAATCAAAAATGATTGTGGAAAAACACAATTGCAGAATTCACAGTTTCACTGTTATAATATATTTTTTCGGTAAAAATATAAATGGAAAAAGTGGTGCTTTGGCCCAGAGGCAACTTCTACGTCATTGGTCACCTCCTGGGTAAGATGGAGTTATAAAAAGTGGTGCTTTGGCCCAGAGGCAACTTCTACGTCATTGGTCACCTCCTGGGTAAGATGGAGTTATAGGTTAGGGCGGTTGGTACCTTCCGGTTGGTACGGTGCAGTGTGATTTAGGTGGTGGTTATGGAGGCTGCTACCCCTGTGACCCGGTAATGGATAAACAGATGAAAATGGATGGATGGAATAATTGAAAAAAAAGTTTTACGTAACATACACAAATATACATTAACTTAAAAAACCTATCCTTTAAAAAGCTTTTTTTTCTCTCTCTCTCCCTTTTCTTTTTACTCTTTCCTTTCTATTTGGAAATGTAAACATTGATCCCTTAGAAACCATGCATGTGTTATTGGTTAAATTACTAGTGGTTCCAGTCATTAACCCTTGTATTCAATTTCTGTGCAGTCTGAACACTTAATTACAACAAATGCGTTACAAATCTACATTGGAGGCCAGCAGTCTTAAAAATACCCTTTGTGACATGTTGAGTCAATGTAAATCAATGTTGCTGGTTGTTAATCCCACAGGGATTTAATCAAACGTGAAGACTGACACCCAGATAGGGCAGTGATACTGTGGCTATTTGCCCCCCTGTTGCAGAGGGGAAAAAAACCCACATGCACTGTTCATGTTCAGTGAAGCATTTTTGTGACAGCATTCTCATAAAAAAAAAAATACCCTGAAAAGTGATGTGTTTTAGTGTCTATCAGACTTCTTTTTTTTTTAAGGAAGCAAATCCACTGACCTAACAAACTGGACTACCTCTTGTTAACTTAGCGTTAAGACATTAAGATGGTCAGTTTGTATAAACTCCTAATAATCTTTTCATTCAAAAGACAGAAGAAACCAAATTCAAGGACTGGTTTGTTGTAGTCAGAGAAAGGAAGATACAACTCCTTTAAGGGAAAAAGTTGCCAGTTTAAAATGTCACAAAATTAATATAATTGTTCTGCTGTGCAAAAAATTAAAAATAAAATTTTTAAAAATTAAAAATCAGTCATTCGAATTGCATTTTCATTTTCCTTATTGGCAACACTGGCCATGTATCTTTGCTGTGTTTTAGTTGTTTTAGCTTTGTGTCCGTTTTGTTGCATTTTCTCACTTGTGACTTTTTAGTTCCTGGTCCGTTAGCAAAATATAATGAATGTGGTATGTATATATAATTTACATCGTACATGTTGTTGTTGTTGTTTTCACTCAGTGTACAGTGTAAACAGTAAAGAGTCGTGTATTTACCGACAAACTTTTTCATATTTTCCTTATGTAATGCATGATTTGCACTGTATTTGTTCTAAGCAACATAATACAATGTGCTGCATTCAATTTACTTGTTAAAGACAAATAAGTCTCCTTTGAAGCAACTGTGAAAATGTCCTGTGAAAATACATAATAAAACGGGTTTTTGTACTCACTCATTTACAATTCTGCTAGGAAAGAAATGCTCAGTCTCTAGCCCAGAGACTAACCATTAAGACAATTAGCCTCTTTAGGCGTATATCTTTGTCAGTGTCCATGATGAGCAGTCACCTATTTGACCTGAAGATAGGAGTCCAAATTTATTAGCATCTGTCCTGAGAGCCGTGTCTTTCCAAGCCTGAACAATGGTTTCTAATTAGCCTCATGCACCCATAATTGTGTTTAGTGAGTCATGCGCTCCTGGTACTTGGATTCCAAACTGTGAGGAATGACTCTTTCCNNNTAATGGAGTATTTGTTTTATTTTTGTTCAATACATACAACTGGCAATCCTAATTTGATCATTTTGACTCAAATAATAATTTTATGAATCTTCTTAAACATGGTAAGCAAACAAGAGACACAGCTGTTTTCTTTGCAAACCCTACTTTCAGTATCAGAGTAAAATCAAATTATTGTTCTGAAAAGGAAAGCAGGATTTTTTTTAATTTTTCTTTTTCACTCACGTAATTTTTTTAATCCAGAAAATGCATCGAAAAGGTCCCAAAGGTTGCAAAGTAGTTAGTCTTTTTTCTCTTACTGTTAAAATGAAAATACATTACAGAGCAATAAGGATAGAGAGCTTAAATGCACCACAATTTAGGTTTCGGTGGGGCTTCAAGATACCAGCCACCCAAAATACGAATTTTCCAAGTTACGAGTATGCAACTTTTTTTTTAAGATTTTCTTTGTGATGCAAGGAAACATCGAGTTTACGAGTGCTCAACCGAGCTCAATGTTTCCAATCGACACTCGTTATTTTACGTCGCTTCTTTCCCTTTCTCTCTCTCTCTCTCTCTCTCTCTCTCTTTTCCTATCATCTAAATCGAGTCCTCACTCCCAGTCATCTCCTACACCTAGTGACCCGACACCCTGATGCGCTGTGTCGCTCACTGTCCCTCGCTGGATTATTTGACCTATTTTTATAACAATAATATAAAATGTTTTCTTAATTATTATTATTTTATATTATCAATATATTAGTATATATATCTGTGTTTTTGATGTTTAGATGGGGGGGAATGTTTATTCATTTAATTAATAGTATATTTCTTAAAGGCGGGAACGAAATAATTGGTTTTTAGTTATTTTCAACGGGGGAAAATGCGATCTAGATACGAGCGGATTGACATACGAGTGCTGTTTTGGAATGGATTAAACTCGTATCTTGGGGCTCCACTGCACTATCTTTATCCATGCTTGAACGTTAAACGGAACGGATTAAACTCGTATCTCGGGGCTCCACTGTACTATCTTTATCCATGCTTGAACGATGAAAGAAACCTCCGGTCACTAGACGGCAGCAGAGCAGGCTTTATTCATCTATCTTGATTAGGAATCAGGGGATTGCAGAATGCTGGTGCTAGAAACTCAATGGTTTGTACAGATAAATAATTGAATATAACAAGGTGCTCAATAGTATATTTTAATGAAAATAGTACATTGAGAAACAGTTCTATGACCTCAAGTTTTGTGTAGAAATAGTTAGTTATTTCAGTTCTTACATTTTGTTTTTGGTTTTCTCTACGGAAATGTATTATGAGAGAAATTTGGTTTCTTTTCACCACAAAGAGTAGGAAGAAATACATGAAAAACACTAAAATAACTGACTAACGGCATTATATGCTTAGGTTTGAAGTCACGTAGTCTTTAATAAGAGTGGATGTGCAGAAAACATACCACAACATGCCAGAGGATAGATTTTGGGGGATGGTAAAAAAAAAAAACAACAACAACAACAAAAACCAATAAGGAAGTGTTTAGCTGGCTGCACAAGGTCATCACTGGGGGTGGGGTAAAGGAGCCAGACACATGTCTACAACAAAAGGGAAACTGATAACTGGTATTATTCCCTTAAATATATTTTGTAGATCTGACAGATTAATAAAATAAATTTCCCTGGGGTCAATATTTTAGGTATATCACTAAAATTATTGAAAGGAAGAATCAATCCATTTGGCAAATATGCACAGCCGCCAATGTGAGGTGCAACAAAGAGTATGAAAAAGTCTAAGTCATAATAATGATTACAAAGGCTCTATGACATTTTTGCCATTGCAGAATTGACCTGTCCTGGTTTAAATTAAACTGACTGCGAGGAGACGGTTTATTTTCTGCATAGTAGTTTGCAAGGAACCATGGACTATTTGGAATATCTAAATGAAGATCACCCTGCAATACAAAGACCAGCAAGACAAGTGCTGGTGGATAGACGTAATCCATTAATCCATCAAACTAGTTAAACAGCAGAGCAGGCTGGGGAGACCGAAGGGTCACTGGAGGGTGTTGTGATCACTGCTCTTGTAGATTCAACCTTATCAGTAAAATGGGGAGAAATTAAATTAATTATTATATATATATATATTTTGTTGACTCTAGACAATTTAAAATTGAGTTTATGTAGGTACTAGGCACCCTGGGTTTTTTTTTTTTTTTTGAGAATTAGTTGAGATCATTTGTGAAAAATATTGTAAGTAGTTTGATAACGCTTCTGGCTGTCTTTCAAGCGCATTTCAAGTGAGATGTGCTGCCTGTCCAAAGGTTCGGTGCATTGTTCATTGAGATGTGAGAGCAGCTCATTAGTGGAGGAACAAGAAGTATGGGTAATGTGAGCGTTAGCACAGATAGCCCAAAAGCACCTTGCTTGAACGCAACGTATATTTTGACAGGGCAAAGAAACGTCATGAAAACATGAATAGACCGTGATCAGATTTCACAGCATTAACAATATCCAAATTAAAAACGGATTAACCCGTAAGATAAAAGCAGGTCTTTGCATGTGTCTGTGCTTGTGAATGGAACCCATTTACTCACAGTACCAGATTGAAAATTTAAAGGATATATATATATAATACATATATAATACACAAAATATATACACATGGATATTTAAATCATCAATGAACAGGACTTGGTGGTGTTAAGGCAAAAGAATTACCATTAAGGTTAAAGGTTTTGTACTGCAGATAACCAACTGACATTAACCAACCAGCTTTGTTTGCATTTGTCGAGTTCTGGCCGCAGACCCGGGGATAAGGGCTTACTTGAGATGCTATCCGATGGCACTCAATCTGGGATCATAGCTACGGGAAATGCCACAGAACTGACAACACACCAACACAGGGTCTAACGTAGTGGTTCTTAACCTCGTTGGAGGTACTGAACCCCACCAGTTTCGTATGCGGATTCGGTGAACCCTTCGGTGATGGGGGAAGGGGAGGGGTGTCATCACGGTTAAGGACCATTGGCCTAACGGTTACAGATCCTCATAAGTCTATTGAGTTGCGGTGAGTTCCCAGTAGAGTCATCTCTTACTGGGTGGCTGAAGTGAAGGAAGGCATGGAACAACTTCCAAAATACACCATTCCCAAGCATTACCACGTGTCATTGACTCTTACTGGGTGGCTGAAGTGAAGGAAGGCTTGGAGCTGCTTATTGTCAACTTCCAAAATGCACCATTCCCTAGCATTACCACGTGTCATTGACTGTAGTGAAAGCTACTAAGAGTGAGGTGCTACATTCAATATTATTGGCACAGCACAATCACGTACTGCAGTGTACGGTACTCTTAAAGCAACTAGAGTGATAACCACTCCCATTTGTATTGTTGGAAGCCGATTTGTTTGGAGTTATCCAAACAAATCAATTTGTACTAGTGCAGAGGTTCCCAAAGTGGACTGCGCAACTCCTGTTTTTTTTTTTTTGTTTTTTTTTTGCCAGTGCCATTGCAGTGGGGGCGTGGATGGAATCACAAAATGAAACGTAATTAGCAGTCGCCCATTCAATCTGCTGGGAGCATGTGTAGCAGCCGCACTTCACATACCTAAAATCTCCCTCCTGCCAACTGACCAAAATTGGCAATCCTAGCATAAAATAGACGAGTTTAAGGCACGTAAAACAACAGTTACATTTAAAATGCGGGAAATAAACTAGTTGGAAAACAAAAATATGTGTCCTTTGATTTGGGGATGACATAAGCAGATCTGTCAACAACTGTGGGAGGCACAGTTGAGTCCACTGCCTCTGTTGGAATGCTAAATAAAACTGCTGAAAAGTAGGGGAATCTTACAACACTCTGCCCTGCATTCTAAGGAGACCACATTTGGAGGCACTTACGTTCCATAAGTTTAACTGACACAGTGGGTTAAGGGAATCCATATTTACATGTATTTGATATATAGCCAAGTTAGCCATTTTGCCTAACGCTTGTTTTTTAATGTAATAATAATAAAAAAAAAAAAACCAGCCACTCAATTATCTTGAATGGGAATATACGCTGCACACTGTTTGATTGAAGAAACCTGAATGGTTGTAAGTCGCCGTGCAGACTTTAATACGTGTTTGTTCCACTCGTCTGGCTCTCAATGAGTGTCATTAGCTTAGAAAACATTCTCCCAATGCGCTTCACCTCAACTGCACACACACACACATACTCGTTTATCATTCCCCTCTGTGCATGATGTGAGAGCCGAGGCCCCCCTCTGTCCTGTTGCCTCACAGATTATCAAGTACACTTCAATTATTGCTGATCAATACACCTCTGGCTGCAAAGAAGACAGACTTTAGGTATGGCCCTGACTACAAAGCAATAGATTAACAATGATATGCATCTCTTAATTTACATTAGGAATGGGCCCATATCCCATCAGCTCACTACTCTATCATCTGAGGGGGACACACAATTACAGAGGGCTTAAGCAGACTTTTTAACAGATTGCCTCCTTAAGTGATGGACAAGGTAAGGGCAAGCCTGTTATGCCTTGGAGACAAACTGAGATCTTCTCTAAAAATTGCAGACAAAAAAAAAAAATCCCAAAACATGAGTTTTGTCTCAGCAATGCTTAAAACCGCGGCTATGACCACACTACATATTTCATCCAGTCTAATCCAAACAAAAGGACATATACATATTTTGTTTTCGCAACAAGAGCGATAATTAAATATAACAGTTCGATTGGAACATAAGCACATTGGAGCCGATCAAAACGCCTTTGTTGGAAGTAATGGGTAATGTTTACACTGAAAGTGGAGAAGAGGGAGTAGTCCCAGTAGTTTTTCACCCCCCCACATCCTAATTAATATACTATTGAGAACTTGGTAATGTGTGTTTTCTTATCTGTACAGATAAGAAAGGCGTGGGCAAACTTTTTGAGTCGCGGGCCACAATTGTCCTAAAATTGAACCGGGGGGGCCGGGTCGGGAGCAGTCAGATGGAGCGTTGGTGCGAACTAGCATAAATGACATGTAAGAGTCACGCGTAAAGGCTAAAATGCTTTCATCATTTTCTACACCATCCATTGGGGAAACGGAGCTATTGCAGGGAAAAGGCAGAAAGTTTGGCGGGTCGGATAAAAGCCGAACGGGCCGCATCTGGCCCCCCCGGGCCTTAGTTTGCCCATACCTGGTACAGACCATGGTATGAGTTGCTGCCACCTAGTGATGGGAGGCTTGTTTACGGTTCAAGCATGACATCAGCGGCACACGTCTGTCCAGTGGACCATATTACATTGAAAGCCTCCCATGCCCAACCCCCCATGCCCTCTCTTGGGACCTCACCGTGTCCCCTCAGGGGGGGGGGTGCCTGCCCCACTATTTGAGAACCTAATTTAACTGAGTCAGTCAGCTGTAGATGGAAAAAAAATGCATATAACAGGGCCTGTATACGCAGTTAAAGGATTTGATGAAATTGCTGCAGATTTGGACGCTTTTAAGTATAAAATGTGAATAATAATATTATTATTATTTTTAAGTATAAAATGTGAATAATAATAATATTATTATTATATATATAACTGAACTGCCCCAGTCATATCATCCCTAAGAGTGGGTATGGGTACCAGTTTCTAAGTGGCTTAACAAGCAGACATTTCCTCCACGTTGTTGACAACAAGCTTCTCAAAAGCAAGTGGTCTCATAGATCCACACCACCAATGTCTACTGTAGTGGATTGATGTTTGGCCACAACACAAAGGGTGCTGAGGACCTAGAGTTGAATCACATCTTTTGTTATCGTTTGTTATTTTTGTTGCTGTCTTTTTACTTTCCAAAACACAATATTAAGAAACTACTAGTTCTCTACTCAGCATGTTTAACTACAATTCTTTTTTTTTCTTTTTTTTTGTGCTTGGTTTTATCCAAAAGAAACTGACTATGGCAGTAGCCAACACTGGACTCACCTATCTGTGTGCTTAATTGGCCATGATGTTGCTTGAGTTAATTGGTTCTCTGAGTCCAGGTAGTTACTAAATGTTTGGCAGCATTAGAACCTTAGCACTTTTCCATTAATGGCGCGTGAAATGAAATGTTTGATACCTCAAATAAAATCAGTGATATTCAAGGATGTTATGGTTAGTAATGTGTTGAAACTGCTATTTAATGGGTCCTGGAAGATTAGGGTAGTGTCAGCTGGAACCGCCTGAGCCCTCTCCTGACATTGCTTTGCTGCCTCTTTATTCTCTTAACGACTTTCTGTGCTGATTATACAGACCCCCTCCTACTACCCACCCCCAAAGGATAAAGCCAGGGAAAGTGCCTCTATTAGGACTCCAATTAAAATCATTAGCATATTGCTCTTCATTTTGATGCAATAATTTGGTTGCAAAAATAAACCCTTAACAGTAGGAAATTGGGGAGGGAAAAAATGACCCAAGTATTTCAAAGAGATTGTACATGTTGGTGGTTAAGGCAAAACTGCACGTTAAACTTACTTTATAAATATAAATACTATGCTTCAAGGATAGGTGAAAAATGGTAAGTGTAAAGAGATACTCATTTTAAATTATATTAAAATACACATTCTATAGGAACACAATGAAATGCATAATTGCAACAGAGTAAAATTCTCATTTAGTAGTGAACATTTACGTACATGGTAGACCTAATTAATTTCAAATGGATATATTATTATTATTATATTATTGTGGATGACCATATAGTTGACTTGTAGATGACCATTTAAACCATTGGTTCCTAAACTTTTTCTGCTTGGTTAATAAGAAAAAGTTCACGACCCCCTCCCCAAAAAAAAAAGGACACATACTGCATGTATTTTGTTTTCAGATTCGTTTATTTCACACATTTTAAATGTAACTGTTTCTACACTCTTGTTCAAAACTTGTTCGTTTTATGCTAGCATTGCCAACTTTGGTCAGATTTTGTGTTTGGGCCTTTAAAATAACGGCCTCCTTTGCAATGTTATTATCGGATATTCATTTTACCTTGCCTTCAACCAATCAGTTTTTTTTTTTGTTTTTTGTTGACTAGTACAGTACTAGTAAGTAAAAATAGTTAAAACAGCTAAAAGCAACACCTACGATTTCTGTGTTACTCAGTCTAATCACAAAATGTATATCCCATTCATTCATATTCCATTTTACATTATCATAAATTGTTATCGATTCAATTCTAATCACCTCACCTCATCAAACCACCAGCAGTGTTAGATCTGTCGAACACATTTTGCCACAAGACCTTTAAATCTCTTTTTTGAAAGAGGCTTTTAGATTAACCGTATTATCTCCAGGTTCAGAAACAGGCAGCTTCTTGACCTTGTCATCCATAACAATCCATTATCTTAAACCATCGCAGTAATCCTGGCTTTCGGATGGAAGGGGTTGAAGCAAACTTCAAGCCTAATAGATAGCAAATAAGATTAATCTATGATCTAAGGGGCGATTACACTTGGACCTGCCCTTGAACACTTAGGTGTAACCTTGAGATCTGCATGCGCTCTTAGGCAGCAATTGTATTGAAAGACCTTTAATATCTGTCAGTGGTGGGGGGGGGGCTTTATTAAGCTTTTACTCCCAGGAGAGAAAAAGCCAAAAAGCTTGACCTTTTACAGTTGGATGGTACTGAATATCATAGGTAATGTTTGGGTTTTTTAACAAACATAGGGTGCACATTTACTGGTGCATGCGGCTTTTGACATTGATTACTTACGTACCTACATTCCTCTAGCCCCAGGGGTAAGTGATGGTCTTTTTGTGCACATCTCCACATATGTGTTTTGAGCTACTCCAGTTTCTTCTCTTTGTCCAAAAACAGATCAGATTGGGGCTTTGGTTGATTGAACAATGTAACTCGATAATTCATAATGACAATTGATAATAGGCATTATTGTAAGTGTCAGTGGACATTTATTAGTGTGCTCCTCCTTGACCCTGAGCAGTAGAATATGGATGACTAGGACAGGCATGGGCAAACTACGGTCTATAAATTATATTATTAATTTCTATTTTCATTATATTTCTGCCTTTACCCTGCAATGCCCACATTTCCCCCAATAGATAGTATAGATAAGGCTGAAAGCATTTTTTTTTGGGGGGGGGGTGCGGGGGGGTAGTTTGTCAAGCAATACAGGTGATGGCACTTAGAGCACACGCTGCGTAGCTGACACAGAACTGTTTAGTTGGTTTAGTGTCGACTGACACGACACTTACAGATTGAGGCTTCTCACTTTGATTCTGAAACCGACTACTTGATTAAATGGCCCCGGAGTAAACGTGGGGATAGAAGAGCGGCCTAACAAGGGCTAAAAGCTTTATGCCATTAGGATGGCTTAGGGAATTTAATTTTATTTGTTTGTCACGCTGGGAGTGATAACTTCTAAAAGCTTTCGGATGATAAAAAGAGGTGTGAGGAATGTTTAAGAAAGCCTTAAGAAATTGCTACGTATTTAGGTTACTTATTGTGCACATTACCAGTCACGGAGGTCAAGAAAAATATAACAATTAATAATAAAAAAAAAAAATGCGTGCAGGAAAAGTTTAATATGACGTAGCTAATTTCCTACTGAATGAATTGGTTTGCGTATAGGTGTTAGTGTTAGGAGCTTGGTGATTTATTGTTCTCCGAGGACATTACTCACAGTGCCAAATGGGAGGCCATTAGAGCAGAATATAAACTGCAAATATGAATGTAATGTATATACTGTTATAACTAAAATGCAGTATTAACATTTTTTGAAAAAATACGACATAAATAACATACTACATCTAGGTTTCTTTCAATTCGCCGGAAGACTGAGAGCAGATTAGCAACTGAGAAGAAACGCTGAGTAGAGATGAAATTCTTCAGAGCGTTTCAGTTGAGGTGGCTCTAAATAAACGTTGTCAAAAAAGCGTGGAGAAAAAGTGACAGAAAGACTCTAAGTGCAATTGCATGAGCAATGGCAATTAATGTCAATTGATTTTATGCCATCGTTTCAATTACAAAAAAAAATCCATCCAATCCAACGATCCATCAGGATATTTGGCATGGTTATAAATCGAACTACTACAAAATTACTAATAATAAAAATGTTTAAATATATTTAAAAAATGTTTAATTATAATAATTATTATTATTTAAATAATAATTAAAATTGTATTCAGAAAACTCTGACTATGCCATATTGCGATGAAGACTATAATAATAATACTGTAAAACTGTGAATAACGAGAGTCGCCTCCTACTGGTCAGATGTACAAAACCTGTACATCTTTTGTAACAGGTGATTTGTTCTTAATGAAGTAATGAAGGTGCTGCGTTTGCTTGGTTTGCAGATTATTACTTTTCTTTTACTGCTAATTTGATGGGGGTTTTTTTTCTCTAAAACAATGCCATGATTTTGCCACCTTCATTAGACATGACTTTTTGGACATAATGCACCATTGCACAAGCAAGTGTTTTTAAACATTTCTTGGAACGGGCAGATATAATGGAAGCCATAGACTCATTAGTAAAAACTCGTCCAGGAAAACCTCTAGCCTGTATTTTCCTGTCGAATGCATGTTTTGCTGGTGAACAAGATGGAGGAACTGTGGTTCGGATATACGCTCAGAGGCAGTTTATGGACTGAAACGCAATGCTATTTTGTGCAACCTGTCTGAACAACACAATTACTATCATGATTGCATTGTGCAGGCATTACCTATTTCAAGATTAGCTTTGGACACTGGCTAAAAGGAGGAGAAAGGGTTTGTGCATTTTACATCAAGAAAACCTGGAGTTTTCTACCGTGTCTGTGTTCTTCTAAAGATGTTTTATCTGAGCCCATAAATTAGGCTAAAAATGTAGTAAATGAGTAAAAAAAAATAGTACTTAATTTCTTTTCTGAATTACATCTTTTTACAATGATGTAACACCTAGAACATGGTGTCATGACTCCTAGAATTACTAGTTGTATCAATCTTGTTCTAATGCATCTCATATACTTTATTGTTACTGCTGGAACTGCCTATATATATCTTTTCTAACTATTTAAACTGTTCATATTTATAAACAATTTATATACTTCTTCATGTAACAATTTTGCTTAGATAGATCGATCGATTGACTACAAACTACAGCGTAAACAGATATAGACGGATTACTACCCAAACCGTGATTGTACAGTGTGATTAATTGCGCATATAAACATCCAACATACTGTGCGTAACGAGATAAATGTCCTCAGCTTTTATGCCAGATGTGGCCTGTAACACCTGACCGCCGAGCGTTGCTGTGGAGGCGAAGGTCCCTCCTGAGTCTGTTTGCTGTGCAGGTGTCAGAGACACAACACACACACACACTGGCTGACCATCCCGTGAAGAGAGTGGGAGGCATTGTCCGAGATGAACAAGGTCTTCCCCGTTGAACGGTTATTTAACAGAGTTAGTCAAGTGTGCGCAAATTAACTCTGTAGAGATGTAATTAATCTCCTCTTTAAATCTCTCCGGAGTTAATTTGGGTTGGACTTCAGCCTCGGTAGACCTGTGCATCAATCAATAGTCTGCTGCACATTTTCCAGGTGCTGCTGCTGAATTGACAGGTGGATGCAGTGAAGTGAAGTGTTTTACATAATTGCAAATAAATGATAATTGTCCGGTGTTAATTTAACCCAGTTTGGTGATTTAAAGAAGGAGGAACTCTTGTTAGGTTGAGCCATTAGAGGAAGTAGGCAGGACCCAAATGCAACATGAGGGACACTCTCTTCAGTTGCAGGAAGTGTATTTGCCAAAAGTCCGAAATCACAATGAAAATGGACAACTACTCAGACCCTGACGCGTGTTCATGAAGCAGTAGAATTTATGGCCAGAGAGAATTCAAATTGTCATACCGTGAAAAGTACCGTATTTTCTGGACAACAAGTCGCTTTGGAATATAAGTCGCACCAGCCAATAAACTGCATAATGAAGAAGAAAATAAACATACTGTATAAGTTGCTCCAGAGTATAAGTTATACCAGTGCCCTCTAGTGGCTGTCAGTGTGAAAATAACGAACAAGTACATTTTCAGTGGTACAGGAGTAGCATATACTGGTATACAAGCCTAGAGTGCCCTCTAGCGTCTGTCAGTGTGAAAATAACGTGAAATTATATATTTTAATATATATAATATATATTTATATATATATTTATATATATTTATATATACATATATAAATATATATATAAGAAAAAAGTGCCACTAATAGTCCGGAAAATACCATAATAGTCTTCTTTTTTTTACAGGCTTAGTTTTTGAGATACCCTAAAGTTTAACTTAACTTAACTTGAATATTTTAGTTTCATTTTTATGCAGTTTGTGATTGACGTTCAGAGTGGTTATTGCTGAGTGCAGAGGTTACCAAAGGGGGGGAGAGGGATGCACCATGCCATTGCAGGGGGTGCGCAGATGGAATGAATGAATGAATGAATGAAACGTAACACAGCATATTGTCCAATGCTGTTTAAGTGTTTAGCAAGAGACTTGTGGGGGAAAAAAACAGATTGGTTGAGGTGTAAAATGACTATCTGATAGTAATATTGCACAGGAGGCAGTTAATTTTAATTTTCGCAATGAAACGATCGACTTTTTTTTTTTTTTTTTTTTTGGGGAGGGTGGGGTTTATGAACCAAAGGGAGGGTCAGCAGAGAAAGTTTAGGAACCACTGGCTTAGTGCTACAGTTCATTGCCTTTTATATACACTGAAAAAAAAATTTCAGGTCATTTTTATCTTTTATTTAAAGTACTTGGCCTAATGTGAGGTTCTCTTACACACTTCTAATTCTCAAAATTCTGTATTTGTCTCCGGGAAAACAGGCAGATCGATTGCACATACTCGATGATCATTCCGTATCTGACATTGATTCATCATCAATTTGTTACACAATTAGACTAATTACTGAAATAATTAGGTAACTACTTGATTAGAAATAATGCGTTCCCACTGTAATCATCCGGAAAGAAACAGTCAGGTTAAATAGAAATGTTCCTTTTGTGACCATGTGTATGACATGGTATCATGTTATATGATAACTGACCTGAGATTAATTTATTAATAAGTAATATATATTAATATATTAATTTTAATATGTATATATATATATATATATATATATATATATATATATATATATATATATATATATATATATATATATATATATATATATATATATATATATATATATATATATATATATATATATATATATATATATATATATATATATATATATATATATATATATATATATATATATATATATATATATATATATATATATATATATATATATATATATATATATATATATATATATATATATATATATATATATATATATATATATATATATATATATATATATATATATATATATATATATATATATATATATATATATATATATATATATATATATATATATATATATATATATATATATATATATATATATATATATATATATATATATATATATATATATATATATATATATATATATATATATATATATATATATATATATATATATATATATATATATATATATATATATATATATATATATATATATATATATATATATATATATATATATATATATATATATATATATATATATATATATATATATATATATATATATATATATATATATATATATATATATATATATATATATATATATATATATATATATATATATATATGAGAGCATAACACTTTACAGTGAGATATTTTAGGAGACGCTTCGTAGTAATAGTAGTAGCAGTAAATTAATCAATTGCAAAATACAATTAAAAATTTAAACACAGACTTACAACCAACATATACAGGAACAAAAAAGCTGAAGTAGCAAAACGTTGCTGTCCTCCCCATCAATAAAGCCTGTATTTTAGCAGTCGCAACAGCATTTACTATGTGTTTTCTGTTTGCACTGGGCTATCCTGGACCAGGCTAAGTTGATCATTTTGCACAATATTTTTTTAAACATTGAATGCATATACTTTCAAAAATATTGTGACAGTGCCTTCAAATGTGAGCCGATATATTTTGGTCTAAATAACATGGTCTGAGTTTGTGTTTCCCTGGTTTTTTGTTGTTTGTTTTTTGTTTTTTTGTTAATTAATATTTGGTCACAGTTTCCTTCGAGCTCCACACCTGTTGTTCTCCATACCTTTCCATTGCTGTTCATGAAGACCTATAGGGCTCTCTCTATAACAAAATCTCAAAAACAGTATGAAATACAGTGATCTAGTTTCAATGTACCCAAAAATTACTGTGTTAAGCCGCAGCATCATTAGATTAACACAACCCTGATGTACTCACAGGAATTGAAGAAAGACACACAGGAATATCTTCACAGCTCTCTTTTAATTTGTATCATTCTGCCTGTTACTGTTGCATTGACAAACAAAGACTAAAATAATTGCAATAAATAAATAGTTTTCAGAAGAGTTACTTCAAATTTTAAATTGTTTTCCAAAGCATACCTGATGATCTCTCACTGTACATTAACATGCTATGTAGGGTTACCAACAATGGAGAAAAAGTTTTCTACATATACATGACATTTTTCTACATATACACATGAATTTGATTGTCATTTTGGCCCACCAGCCCCCTAAAAAGACACCTAACCATAACCATTAAGAAAATAGCACGAGTCCATAAAGGTCCATGAAAGTGGTTCTCCTACATGTTCAATGCCTATTTTCTTTCTAACCAATCAGAGCAATCACACAGCACACAGGATTACCCCCCTCCGCCTTCCCCCTGTATCCCTCATGGGCATTGTCATGTTCTATCATATTCAGCACTAAAGCATGACAGAGCATGGCACTGTCCTGCATATGCTCAGACATCTATGCACTGTCAGAGCATAACCGTCCCTTATTAGATAGCCGACAGCTTCGCTCACTCACTAAAGGGCAGTGTCAAATTCTGCAAAAATTTGATTTGCCGATATTGTATAAAATTTCCGATTCCGATATCAACCTATGCCAATATAGACCTAGTAATGTTTATTTATTTATCTGTACAAACCGCAAACAATCATCTGCTTTGTTTATTTATTTATCTGTACAAACCGCAGCATTCTGCAAACAATCATCTGCTTATTAAAATACATTAATTAAATGAGCTGCAATGCCGCCATCTAGCGACTTTCTCTTTAATATACAACCGATTTTCCCCAAAACTATTTTTAGGGTACACATCATTTGGCTAAACCCAGGCATTATCAGGTCTACGTTATCTGAGGAAAAACCGATAAAGATTCTTACGGATACTACATAATTATGCTAATATTGGGCCGATGATGTCGGTTATGAGTAATATAGAAAGGTCTTTTTCATGTAAAAAATTACAGGGAATACAAAAAGGCAGGTGTTACCAGCACTCGGCCACTACTGTGGTGAGCTAACAATCTTCCTCTGTTTAAATTTGTTTTTATTTGACTCCCAAATAATGGCCACCTATGACGGAAAATAAAAATAATCTGTCATAAATATTCAAATATGACGTACACCGGAGGACAAATTGTGGACAAATGTTAAGTACTGTGTTTTCTGGACTATGAGTCGCACCTTTTTCATCCTTTGGCTGTGTTTGTGACTTATATTTAGGTGCTTATATATTAAAATATACAATATCACGTTTGTTATTTTCACACTGACAGCCACTAGAGGGCACTCTAGGCTTGTATACCAGTTTATGCTACTTGTAAGTCGCACTTTTTTTCATCGTATGGCTGTTTTGTTTTTTTTTTCATATGCTGTATTCTATGAAAAAAAAAATATTTCCGATTTCTCCTACTGTCCGGCAAGGTCCACAAGGCACATGGGGCACAGGCATATGAGGTGGATGGGTAGAGTAGAAGGTGACAAAGTAGTAAATTATTTATTGAGGTGTGAAAAAGGCAGTGAAGGGGAACAGATAGTGTTTCTATCAGAACCAAGCCCATCTGACCCAAGCTCTGTGCTCCTGAAGCTCAAACCCCATTACATTAGTGAAATTCTTTTTTGATAGCATTTTAATATTCTGCCTTGATGACTTTTTAGCAATGCTTACTTTCAGAGGTCTTGAGTGCTTTCCCCCTGAGGAAATGAAACATGGCAAAACCCATTATGGTAAAAAAAAATCTAAATTTAGATACCTCAGTTTTGTTAGCAGTATTACATACAATCCCCGCCGCTCACAGGCAATGCTCATAAACACTCATCTCTTTGCCAGCATGTAATGAGTTTGTTTGATGGGTAAGCAATTTGTGGGTCACTAAGCATACGTTACAGATCACTTTAACCCTCGACTGCTTGTGGTACTAAGCACATGTTATTGAAATTTAATATAGGATCATTTCTTCTTTCTTGCATGGGGCATATGCAGGGCCAGGAAGGGGCTTGTGGAGGGGGGTAGGGGGGGATGGGTCTTGTTACCCCAGGAATAACCACAGCTTATAATATTGTCGTATTTAAATGTATGCATATTTTAATCTATATTTAAACGGTGAATGAATATAATGTTATTAATAAAAAGAGGCCATTAATTTTTAGAATAAAAAAAAAAATGGAAGAAGGAAAAAAGCACGCGCATAATCCGATTCAGTCAGTGAGTGCAGAACACACATTGACTACAACCAATTCTTCCAAACCAGAATGAAAATGTTTGTTACTTAGTAAATTAGCAACGTGTCACAATTAAACTTTTTTACATGTTTTTTTTTTGGTGTGTGTGTGTCTGTATGTTGAATAACATACATAGCAATAATTGATTTTCGATCTGTCTGCGCTCCTGTTTTAGGGAAGGTGATTTAAGGAGTAAGTGTCAAACTCAGGCCTGCGGTGTAATTATATATATTATATATATATTTGTTCTAGGATACCATGGGTGAGAATACTCAGATGTACACAATGTACATGTAAAGTTAAAAAGAACAAGAATTTCTCAATAAATTTTAATTTTTTATTATACAGATGTCGCTGCGAGAACGTTATGTTCTAGTTATTTTTCCTAAAAACAAAGCATTTGCTTTGTTCCCTTCTCTGTTTGACAACCTGTATTTCCCGGTGACGGATAATGCTATGATAGCATTGTGTGCTATCAGCAGTGTGTGGATAATGCTATGATAGCATTATCTGTCACCGGGAAATAACATGATAGCATTGCTATCATTGCTACACCTGAGAGATAATTTATCAGTTTCTTTGTTTATTTAATTGATTTGTTGTAATTGTCCTTGTCTTCGTGCAATGTAAACATGGAATACAAAAGGATTCTGCATGATCGGTGTTAGCCACTTTTTTTCTTTAAACAGTCCTTCAGGAGGATTTTGTCATGTTTTGTGATACTCTGAGTACAGAACTTCAGGGCGTTCTATGCCACCCAGAGGGCCTGAAAATAAGCTTTGGTTGTGTAGTCACAATCTGTTCCTATAGGATCAGGGTTCTTGGACTAGAACTGCAGTCAGGCCAGAGTGTGTCTCTCTATTGGCGTCAAGTCTGGCTCTGTGAATTATTGTTCTATAAACAACCAGCGCTTAGGTACAGTAGATTTAACGATAAAATTGGCTCAAAAGTGTAAACCCAAAAACCCCAAAATATCCAGCCTGAAAATATTGGTACGCCTCAAGAGACTGCCAGATTTTGTTAAATCTGCCAGCCCTGTTGGGTAAAACTTTCTCTGCTGAACTGAGGCCTAAAGGTACAGTGTGCCTGGCCAAGCGAAGGAGGCCATATCTTTCCACCTCCCTGTCTAAAACAGCACCCCCTGTGGCACCCAGTGTTGCCTGTTCCAGAAAAATATTTTCTTTATTTGATAGTTGACCTAAGGGTAAGTCTATACAACTTAATAAAAATCCAGGGTTGACAGCGTGTGAAAAAAGTAGCGGCTTATAGTCCAAAAATACAGTACTCTTTATGCAAAACAAATTCTGGAACACTATGATTTCTTTTTATAAAATTAAATATTTCCAAGAAAACATTTTTTAAGTTCACTTTAAGATGTCAGGAGATGTACTTCCACTAAGTAACTTAGTTACTTTAAATTTCAAGTAATTGGCAAAGTAACTAAATTACGGTTTAAAGGACTAATCATCTGAGGGAAACTTCAAGTTTAAGGGAAAAAAAAAAATTTTCCTGGTTTTATTTATTGCTTTTGCTTTTTGTTTGTTTTTTGTCAAATATCTTTCTTTTTTTTTTAGTTTATGTATCAAACGTGACAAATGTTTTGTAACTTTATCGTTTGCAGCCAAAGAAATGATAAACTATAGGACCCAGTGAGTTGTGATGAATTGCTACATAATTCAGTGGGCAAAACTGTTTTTCTGCAAAAATGTTGAAGAAAATAAATGATGGTGACCAGTATACAGTACAAAAAAGAACTTATAATCATTTGTATTTATGCAAAGATAGTGCAAACGGGTGTATATTATTATATGTGTTAAGTTACCTTGTTTAAAAATCACGTTGTTGTGTTTTAAAACTGTTTAAAAAGTAGTGGCTGATAGGTAAAGTGCTAATGGAATTTTTCCGGTAATACAGCTGGCTGGCATGGCTCAATCACAGTATATATCATTAGACTTGACTGGGGGAGGAAGTAGAGTGTATTATACTATTGGAGTGCAACCAAGATTTATGATAATGTCTCTGTGCATATGGCTTTTCTACATATCTACATTAAACTTAATAGACTGTAACATTGATTCTTAACCTCAGCTCCCATGCATGATTACCTTTTCTGATTTCTTTGCAAAACGACATATAAACACGGGACAGGGATTTTATCAGTGTGTCAGTGAATTTGTTTCCAGTGGTAGCCCATGCCCTCATAATCGCTTTGTTACTTTAGGGACTCCATTAAGAACGCTCACCTAAGAAACTACACTCATCCTGTCACTGGATAAAATTACCAGAAAACCAAGCATGACGATTTCTTAATGAACGTACAGTTTCCCCAGGAGGTCTACAGACGGCACAGTATAATTGCATTATACATGTTTGCAACTTTGCACAAACATGTCAGGGTAGTTAGTTGCAATGTGTCAATATGTATCATGCTTAGATACAAGTAAACATTACATTTAACTTACATTTAAGAAGAATAATCAACCCGATCTGAATCAACCCAATCTTGTGTGTCTTTGGCCTTGAGTCAAATCAAAATGCCACAAAAGCAAGCTATAAGGTGGCAATATTAATTGCTAAAAGGTGAACTCATTAAAAAATGTGTTATCACATCGGTTGAGAATATCTGTATCAAGAAGAAGCAAGAGTTTGACAATGTTTGTCTGGCTCGTAACACTGGAATGTGAAGAATTTAGATTCTTCTTAGACATTTAGATAGATGGATGGATGGATGGATAGATGGATGGATGGATGGATAGATAGATAGATAGATAGATAAATAGATAGATAGATGGATGGATGGATAGATAGATAGATAGATGGATGGATGGATGGATGGATGGATGGATGGATGGATAGATGGATGGATGGATGGATAGATAGATAGATAGATAGATAAATAGATAGATAGATGGATGGATGGATAGATAGATAGATAGATGGATAGATAGATAGATAAAATCCATTATATAGTTAATTTGCAATTAGGTTTAATGGTTTAAAGAAAGTCAGTGAAAATGGTTTGCCCTCATCATTTTCACTTCATCAAATCTGGATCTAGCTTAAAAAATGTTTGGACACTCCTGCCTGTATAGTATTTAAAAAGAACTGAACTGTGTCTATCTATCTATCTATCTATCTGTCTATCTGTCTATCTATCTATCTATCTGTCTATCTGTCTATCTGTCTATCTGTCTATCTGTCTATCTGTCTATCTGTCTATCTGTCTATCTATCTATCTATCTGTCTTCTCTACTGTCTTTTCCAAAACATCAAATTGTGTCCATATGTATTCATAGTAAATACAAGAACCCATACACTACAAAAAGCCTACACAAAAAAGCAAAATTCAGTCGAGTGAAAAGTGAAGTGGCAAAGATTTTCAATTGGGACCTAGAGAGTTGAAGCACAAAGGCATTATAAAAGGATAAAACACGCCACTCCTCCATCTCCATCCCTCTCTTTGGGGAACACCTCAGGATGATCAATGGACTTAGTCAGAGGGACACTCAAGCAGAAAATTGTTCTATTTTGGCTCCTTTGTAGAATTTTTAAAACACATAGAGTAAAGCTCTCGTAAACAGAGGTGGAAAATGGTGGCATGAGTATGGTCTCTGAAAAGAAAAGAAAAAATGAGGAGAGGTCGTTGGCTTGGGCACCCAATGTTAATGGACACACAGGCAGGTATAAAATTGAAGGCAGTCAGCTGAAGAAACACTGTCATTGCATGGCTATTTAAAAAAAAAAAAAAAAAACGGAACTATAGAACATAAAGCAACAGAGAGACAGAGGAATAAAAAAGGAAGCAGTTACAGGACTTAGAAGGGGCGAAAATATATTAAAGGCTATTTATATTAAAATTAAAAAAAATTAAAATAAATGAATTAAAATATAACTAGACAATCAATACCTTACTCCATTCTATGTATATATATATATATATACAATATATATACTGTGTGTATATATATATACGTAAACCAAAACATTGTATAAACAAATATATTTCCAAACAAGTATTTACGAAGAATTGTAACCATTTTTTATCACCCTTATATTATCATTACGTTACCCCCCCCCACAATCCCCCACAACAGTGAGCTTAGATTGTTAACCACATAAAATGGTTAAAGATTGTAATCTGTTCTTATTCTCTTAAAACATATTTGTTACATTTTCTATTACACAACATTCCTTTCTAATACTTAGGTTACAAATATAACCATGACATATGCAATCTCCGCCCGTACAGAAAGCGCCCAAGACAAAAGAGGTAAGATTAGCTGGGGTTTATTGAGATCTGGATGAGGGCTCTCAGTTGAGTGCAAATAAAGAGATAGCTGCTACAGCTATCTTAGTTCAGATCTCCACCTGGGCATGTGAAGGTAGAGCAGCACTATTCCGAAACATCAGTGCAATAAATGCTTCACTTTCTCACTAATTATTGTCTCCGAATTACTGTCGGCAACACTTTACCTCCACCCAGACATCGCAATTGCAGGGGGGCAGATGGAATGCATGAATGAAACCTAAAGCAGCATATTATCTAACATTGTAAATGTTTAGCAATTGGTTGAAGGCGGTGTTAAATTAATATCTGATAATAATATTAAAAAATAGTCTGTCATTTTTAAATTTCTAATATTAAAAAATAGTCTGTCATTTTTTTGTCATTTTCGCTTGTTTTTGCTGTTTTCGCCTGCTTGATCTGCAGGGTACCCCCTTCCCCTCCCCACACACAAAATCTCACTCCTGCCAACTGACCAAAGTTGGCAATGCTAGCATAAAATGGACAAGGTTTTTTTTATAGAACTAGCATGTAAACACAAAGCAGATCGTGAAGCATCGTTGTGTGTGTCCCCTATTTTATGGGGGAAAGAAGAACTTTCTAGTGCATGTTTTGAATATTCTTTTCAACAAGGGCACCACACAAAGTGCTTTTGTCATTGGTGAGGACCCCTGGTAGGTTGAAAGTCAGTGTCACGGCACTGGTCATGAAAAGTAGTCGGGTAAAGAATGTGAGCAGTCCTTCAACAGCAATCATGTCTGGAATGAAAAAAAATGGTCGCAAGATCTTGCAGGGACAAGCAGTAGGGAAATCCTGACTGCAATAACCAGGTCCCACCTAAGATGGCTGTGCATAGGAAGCATAGTCCATCACTTGGTCATCCAACAATACAGACCTGAACATCATATCCGCTGGCGATCTGGGCGTCCTGCCAAACACGATTGAAAGGGAGCGAACCCAGTGGATGCATGAACTTTGTAGCGTTGTAGGTGAGGGTGAGAGATTTAAGCAGCTGGGGCCATCTGTGTTTAGCCTTGAGTGGTAGAGCTCTGATCATATTCCCAAGGGTGCAATTAAATCTTCCAACTCCGCTTCATTGCCCATGGGTTAATGTGGAGATGTGTGCAATTTCTTGACACGAGCAACATGGAACATTTCAGTGATCTATCTGCTCTCAACACTCTCACCTTGGTCTGAGCGCACCCGCTCTGGGACTCCATAGACACAGAAGAAGTTGTTCCCGAGTTGGTATGCAACAGCTTGGGTGGACTGATAGGGACAGAGGTAAGACTAGCCCAGTTTACCAAAGTGGTTTTCTCACCACAAGCGCATCAACAGACCTGTTGGAGGAGTTCTCTGCAGAACAAAAACCAATGCATGCCAACTCGAGGGGTTGAGAGGGTTCTATACTCCCTAATTGCACCCTGGTCTTAGGTTCACGTGTCTTGCTGAAGACACATCTATGAGAATGCCGAACATACTGCAGAACATCTTTGTTCTTTTCACACCAGTAAAGGTGCTGCCTAGTCTGTTGATGACCCATGATGACCTGCCTCACCATGAATTTTTCTCTTCTTTACAGCTTTTCTTTGAGGTCCATTGTACCCCAGTGTCTAAGAACCCTCAATGCTCCAACAGGCTCTTTTGTCTTTTCCCGACTTTGCGGATGTCCTCTGGTCCTCTGTTCAAATCCTGCACCTCCTCTCTGCTCCCCCGTCATATCTGCTATCAATTCCTCACTTACCACTGGAATCGTCCCTACACTCTTTGAAGTTGCTGCTGTTACCCCAACAGTAAAAAAAACGGGTTTAGATCCTAACGACAACAACAACCTCCACCCCATTTCAAATCTCCCCTTCTCCTTTGGCGACAGTGACATGAAAAGAAAGAATTCTTTTCATGTCATTGTCGCCAAAAATGAGGTCATCAGATTGGCCAACCATCAACACGGGGACTGAAAAGTTACCGACTAGAACTAAAACAATGTGGGAAAAATTTGAAGTTTGAAGAGATATAATATTGGTTTATTGAAACAAATGTCGAGCAAGGTTTGCTGCTCGACTGCACCCTGAATCAACACCTAAGTGTGGAAAAGGGTTCCAAGCTGCAGAGCTGGTCATTCAACAAAACTGAGAGTAAACTTGATTCATGGTCCATATATGCTGTACATCTTTTGGGGACAACTCATTTGGTTTGCAGTCAGAACCCTTCTTACATGGGCCTTTTGGTTCGGTTACCTACAAGGTAGGGCTGCAATGTTTGATTTCCCGCAGCATAGCAGCAAAAACAGAGGTGTTTTTCCTATAGTGAGACATTGTGTTGTGGGTATCGCCACCAAAAATGATGAATGGGACTCGCACGGCTACCAGTTCATTTACTATGCAGGTCTGTGCGGTCTCTCATTTCAGAGATCACATGCAGTGGTTGACTTCCATTAGGCACAGTACTGCTACTGGAAGTCATTTTGATGGGCAGGAGAGGTCTCTGTGAATTGAACATTGCTGTGCAGAGTTCCTACAGATCTGTTTGGTTCCAAGTTGGCAGCAGCGCACCAAATGTCATTGGATCCTGGCCATTGGTGGAGCAAATGCAGTCGTTAGCCTGGCAGCATCCCAAGCCGTCTTTGGCCAAATGATAGATTTGTAGCAATACCAGCAGGGGGAAATGGGGTCACAGCACCATGCGTAGCAGCTTGTCCTTTGAATATAGGACACTACATTCAGAAAAGACCAAATTCATCATAGCCCACCACTGAGGATAACCCTGCACACACAGGGTCCAGAATGGCAAATATACACGACATGCTCTCTTCAAATAAAGTTAGCAAGGATGTGGTGCATTGAAGATGCGTTGGTAAACTCAAACACACTTCCACCGATAAACAATGATAATGCAGAATATAAGCTCCAACCTTTCTCACAACTGTCTCATTCCCTTTGTTAGAGGTGTGCCCCAGGGCTCTGTCCTTTGATCCCTCCTTTTTATCACGAATATTTTCCACAAAGTATACATAATATCCATTTCTGTAAATTCCACAAAGTATACATAATATCCATTTATGTTAAAAAAATCAAGTCATTTGTTATGTCAAGTAGAATCTAAATATTATTCCAGCTTGTATAGTAGCGTGTAGCCCTTAACTCCCTCAACTACCGAGGGATTCATTATTCCAGCTTGTATAGTAGCGTGTAACCCTTAACTCCCTTAAGTACCAAGGGATTCATAAAGTTATATGTCTGTCTGTCTGTCTATCTATCTATCTATCTGTGTATCTATCTATCTATCTATCTATCTATCTATCTATCTATCTATCTATCTATCTATCTCAGTGGTTCTCAAACTGTAGTAGTACAAAATTCAATTCAAAATTCTATAGTGGAAAATTCATATTTTCACATTTACATTTTCAATTGAATAAATCTGAAACATACCATGCACAATTAATACAACATTTAAACATCTTTATAAACATTTCTAAACATCTCTCCTGTGTGGTGGAAGCTAACAGGGAAGGCCTACGCTGCTATATTCTAATGTTGGTCATCATGGTGGTACTCAGAGAACTCAATGTTTTCTCAGGTGGTACATACAGAGTATAAAATGTTTGAGAACCACTCGTCTATCTCATTGTTTCCCAAAGACTAAGTCGCGACCCTTAGGTGGGACACGAGGTTTTTTTGGGGGGTCGTCTTGCATCATGTTTCTGAGGAGTTTACGAATAATGTCTTATCTACTTTGGTCGCAAAGGTTTGTGACTTTTAAAATGTGGGTCCCCAGAAAAAAAGTTTGGAAAACACTATGTCTGTGTAGTAGTACTAGTAACTAGTTTCTGCTTGTTCTAAGGCAAGGGATCATTAGTAACTGTTTCCTAGTCTTATCCTATCCTTTTTTCTTGATGTCTTAAGTTGGTGTGGATTGCTCCTCCGTAAGACCTCTTGCTTTCTCTTTTGCTGACATTATGCTCCTTCCATTGGTTCTGCTGGATGCCTGTTTGGTTTTTGTTGAGACTTAAGTCTTTTACCTCCTTTTGTGGTTTAGTTGTGTAACTGTTTGACTCAGTGGCTAATTTTTTTTATATATATATATATCTTGCAAAATGTCAATCTCAGTCAGAGTCTACCTTCACGTTTCTTGACAGTGTATCCAACATAATATATACAATAATACACATTTATGAAATGTGCATTTACACGTTATCATTGTGTTAAGTGTTTGTGTAAATTTAACTTTTTACTGGTGCATTTACACGTTATCATTGTGTTAATTGTTTGTGTAAATTTAACTTTTTACAGTTTTCTTTGGGTGGGGTTTGTTTGTTTGTTTTTCTTGTTTGTTTTTGTCGGTTGCTTTCAGTATAATGATCTTTTTCTACTTGTTTTTTTTAATACAGGAAAAATCAATGTGAACACATCTTACCAATTTATATCTATTTTATTCTATTTATTTTTTAGTGCACATTGTTTGTTTGTTTGTTTATTTTTCAGTTGTGACATTATTTGCTTGTCCTAAACATCTACAATACCAATATAGGTAGATAGATAGATAGATAGATAGATAGATAGATAGATAGCACTTTATATATAATACACACACATATAATACACACATTTTTAGTACAGGCATACTACAGTATTATGAAGTTCTCTGTATTTTAGTTTGGTGCAGTATTGTGCAGTATAGCATGGTAGTCTACACGCTCAATAAATACTACAATCTTTTGGAAAAGAATAGCACTAAAACATATATTTTTCAAAAAGGCTCGAGGTTTATAGACGGAGAAAGTCGCATGTCGTCACTGCCCTCTACAGACTAAAAACCGCAATCACATGCATATTCTTAGCCGCGCTTCCTCACAATCACAACTTGTTTACACCACCATTCCAAGCAGCGTTCAACGATCACTCGTGTAATAACCTAGATTAGAAATAAAGATTATTTGATGGGGTTTGCCATATCAATACATTTGTGTTTTTAACTCTATATAGTCTCCCATTGACACCAGAGAATTATTATGGGGTTGGGGGTAAATATTTATTCACATTTTACTTTTTAATTCAGTATGAAACCCAACATGTTGCACTGAACATAATGCTGACGTACTCATTGGAATTGAAGAAGGACACATGTAGTTGCCTATGCAAAGTGGTTAGGAGTCCCAGGATAACAGACTACATGAAATGCATCTTACTAAGGGTTCATTTTATATTGCTTATAACTGCTACACTACTGAACCACTTTTATTTTACAATGCAAGCATATTTAACTCTGTGTATTTATAATGAAAAAAGAGCCCCCATAAACAATAAAAAAACATAACCGAAGAGAACATCTATGCATTTACAAAAGTAGTAGCACAGCATATACAATAGTTACACAGTTGTTGCACAATAATAGTACAGCTTCTGTGTCCCTCCCCTCATCTATTCTTACCACTTCCAATGCTGGTGTCAATGTTTCATTGTTATATATCTATATACATTTGTGTATGAACACATACACACATAGTCTTGTTTTTATGGATGGATGGATAGATAGATAGATAGGTAGATGGGTAGGTAGGTAGATAGATAGATAGATGGGTAGGTAGGTAAATAGGTAGGTAGATAGATAGGTATAGGTAGGTAGATAGATAGTTAGGTAGGTAGATAGATAGGTAGGTAGATAGATAGGTAGGTAGATAGATAGGTAGGTAGATAGATAGGTAGGTAGATAGATAGGTAGGTAGATAGATAGTTAGGTAGGTAGGTAGATAGGTAGGTAGATACATAGGTAGGTAGGTAGATAGATAGGTAGGATAGTATGTAGATAGATAGATAGGTAGGTAGGTAGATAGATAGATAGATAGATAGATAGATCTAACTAACTTTATTAATCCCTTGGGAGTTAAGGGAATTAAGGATTACATGCTACTTTACAAGCAGAAATAATATTTAGATTCTACTTGACATAACAAATGACTTTATTTTTAGGATATTATTGTATATTATATATGCTATATAATATATATGAGAATAAGGTTAGTGAGGAGGAGGAGGAGGACAGAGCCCTGGGGACCATGAGACAGTTGTGAAGGTGGGAGTTTTTGTTCTTGTTAAAGGCTCCAGCATCAGTACAGCACCAAAACAACAGGGATAACTATATAGTCAATACAATGAAATCAGGAAACGCAGCACACCATCAATGAACAGTGGATGTTAGTACATTAGTAGGTTAGTAGTCGTAGATTAGTATCGGTAGTAGTGGTAGGTTAGTAGATAACTATTGTTGTTGTGTGTGGTGTTGCTATTGCAATCACTATTATTGAATGAAATAAGAATTCTATATACTATACCAAGTATACCACATGATCTCTATGTTATCTATTTGTATATATAAGCAAAATACATTTACATATAAAAAGTTATGTGAACAAGTATATATATATATATATAGTTTAAAATATATAAACAGTTTAAATAGGTAAATGAACAGTTTGTCAGGTCTGTCTAGTTCCTGTTCCTGCTGTGTGGGGTAATCCGTGTCATCACACTCACCTGTGTCATTAGTCCCACTCGTGTCACCTCGTGCACTTGGTATATATTCCTCTCTCCCTCACTCTGTCCTTGGGGAGGTGTGTGTGTGTTGTTTGTACAAGGCTGTTTGTGAGAATCAGTCCATGATGTTTGGAGAAGAGCTTGTGCCTGTGTTCGGTGCTTTATCCTTGTGAGTTTTTGTGGTTGCCCTTTGAATAAACCTGCTACACCTGAGAAGAGTCTCTCTGGTACTGCATTTGCAGTTTCAGTTTTCAGATATACCGGTGTAGTAATAGTTCACAACAGTGGTATAATAAGAGAACACACAAACATGGAGACACAACATTAGCAAAACAAACTGGGGCTGTAAAAGAAAAAAAACATTTTTTAATCAAAATAATCACAGGCACCTGTGGAATAATCACGTCTTGTTTGCTGTGTGAATCCCTCTTACTATGTTGCTTCTTTCCGTGTGAGCCTGAATGAAAAACAGGCCACCCTCCAGCAAAGGTAATGTCTGTCTTTTGCCATCTAGTGTCAACAACTGAAAAGGCAATTAAGGAACAGCAATGCAGTAAAAAAAAAAGACTAAACGTACCAATGTTTGACAGGCTGGATTAAAGACGGTTATAAATTGTAATTTTAAAACCTTGACCTTAACCCATTATAGTTATCGCTAAGTGACCCATTTTGGTCATTATTTCTATGAAGAAAAGGGAAAAAAAAGTGTCAATGGGACCAAATATTTCTTTGAACTAGTTGTTGATACATTAAAAAGAAGATAAATCATGCAGCCTCAGGCCAAATAATTTACAACCCCTGAACCAGAGGTCGGCAACCCGCAGCTTACACTCCTCAACCCTGCATTGGCTCTCTCTATAAAAAATACTTTATAAATAAATTGTAGATCTGGATTGAGAATTTACAGTACAAATTACAGACTTCTCATCTTCATTGTGTTAACAGTTGTTCTATTTTATTCATATCGTAAATATATGTTTAAAATGACCTAGTTTCTGTCCCTTTAGTTTAGACGTAGGCGTTATCTTTACTGCCATTGAGCCAGAACATATTTATATCTAAACAAAGCAGGAAACGTTTTTTTTATTTTTTATTATATATTTATATTTATATATACCTCTCTCCCTCACTCTGTCTTTGTGGGATCATTGTTTGCGGTTTGTGGTCGCAGTCCATTTTGGAGTTTGTGGAGAAGACCATGCCCCGTAGTTGATTGAACTGTTTACTCATATACAGTTTACAGTTTTACAGTTACAGTTTTGATTAAAGAGGATGAGCTAAAAACCAATTAGCTATTAGCGCCAAAATCCAGTTGATTGGCTCAACGTGATTTAAAATGGTGTTGTCAGTACTACAAGGAATTATTGGAACTGTTAATTAGTGTGTAAAGTATACAGTGCTACTTGTATTTGCAAAGTGGAACACAAAAGAGACATAGGGAAGGGAAAAATATATATGGTAAAATTATACATTAAACGTAATTTAAAAGTAAGTTAACTCTAATTATATATAAGATGAATGAATGGTGTTTTTGGGCTACATCCTCAGTAGAACAATTCTAACATAGAGGAGAATCTCCTCTATGTTAAAAAGCCACTAATTTTTTTATTGAAAATGTTTTGATTGCACAAGTGACTCTATTCCTAAACCAAGAAAAGTCGAATTTAAATTTTTTTTTTTTTTAATTTTTAAAATAATGCAGCTGTTGAGCACCTGATACATTTTTGTCTGTGTGGTGTTCAGCAGAGCTGCCACTAGAAGGCAGTGTGGCCCTAAACATAATCAATCGTCCTGTTCACCCAAAGCAACTGAACTGCTTTGGATTAAAAATGTCCTGGAGGACTAAAAAGAAACCTTCAACTTTTTTTTCCCCCATTCACTTTGTCCAGCTCTTCAGAGTAATTTAGGAGTCATTTAAAGGTCTTATAAAAAATAACTCAAAAGTTGTCCCCAATTTGGTTTGTGTCATCAGGCTCTCGGTAGTTGAACAGTTCTTTTGCCAAATGCAATTTGAAGTCCAAAAGTTTTTTTGTTTTTTTTTGGTTTTTTTTGCTGTTCTGTTAAGCCCTTTGATTTCAGACCTAAAATTTGTCATGGCAACATCTAAGACAGGCATGGGCAAACTAAGGCCCGGGGGCCGGTTGTGGCACGTTCATCTTTGTAATCCGGCGCGCCAAACTTGTCCAAATTATATAATTGGTTTGTATTGTTATTATACTTCT
Organism: Cynoglossus semilaevis; assembly: GCF_000523025.1. NCBI lineage: Eukaryota > Metazoa > Chordata > Actinopteri > Pleuronectiformes > Cynoglossidae > Cynoglossus > Cynoglossus semilaevis. The sequence continues at coordinate 9,526,760 of NC_024312.1, read as the reverse complement.
GCCTTTTCTCTGCAATGCCCGCGTTTTCCCTATAGATGGCACAGAGAAGGCTAAAAGCATTTTAGCATTTCAACCTTTATGCATCACTTTTACATGCCTTTTTGACTTAGTTCACGCAAACGCTCCATCTGTCTGCTCCTGACCTGGCCCCCCTGTCAAATTTTAGGACCAATTGTGGCCCATGAGTCACAAAGTTTGTCCACTCCTGATCTAAGACATGATCAATCGCAAATGACTGGTCCATTTCCTAATTCTTCTTTATTTTTAACATCAAGGTCATTGACACTTTTCATTGAATTTCATGTGGACTGAAAGGCCAAAGAAGACCCTCAGTCTGAGAGAAGTACGATTTAGGGAAATGCCCTTGTCGCTAGCTCTCTCTCTGATTTGCGAATGTTGGGTGTCATTAAAGACTTTGTCATCAATATATTGTGAAAAGTACTCCAGTTCCTACGTGTGGTCAACTTGACAGATAAGAGGCCTCAGTAGTACAGGTTTGAATCTACAATGGGGGGAAAATACACAAACAATGAGGTAATGAAACAGTATCTACCGTTCTATCTATTGATCTATCATTCGAGCCGGTCATGGCCCACAGAGAATGATGGTTTCACTGTTCATCTGTGTCTGTCAGCTCTTCCCATGAGTCTCCAGCCTCATCTTTCGAGCTTTCTCTCCCTTATCCAGCAGAAGAAACCTTGTTAGCATTTTCTCTCATCTGACAAAACTCCAGATCTGAATCTCCTTCAGTTATGCACAATAACAATATTTTCTACTAAGAAATGTTGATTGAAACACAAAGAACTGTTTTGTATTACAGTAATTACTTTAGATGGGGAAAAAAAATTCAACGTGTTGATTACCAAACAAAGAAATGTGAGTTGGGGATAAATTGGATGAACTCGTGATTGAATTCAATGAACTCTGCATTATGGGCAAAATTAGTAAACAAAATTAAATGTTAATTAGAATTTCTGTTGTAACATTAGAATATGTGTGTGTTAGATGTCCAATGATAAAACAACCAACTTTCATTGGTTGTGTCATTAATTTATTTACAATAAATGTAAGTATTTTTTTAATTACATTTTTGAGCTAGGGATGTTTTACTCATTGACTCATTGAGTTGAAAAAAAAAAGTATAAGCAAAGAATTTATAGTGTCTCTTAATGGTAACGCAATTGTAATTTCCATCAAACTTAAATTGATGAATAAACATTATATACATGGCCACCTATTTTGGTGTGTGAAGCAAGGTTTGGGATTAACAAGACAGGCTGTATTGCAAGTTGTGTTTGGGGGGCAATTCAATAAGAAGTGAATCAATCTCAGGATTAATTTTGCACCACATCCTGAGCAGCTGACATTCAATACAGCCACAGAGAGAGAGCCGTAATGGAGATGAAAACACAGACATGGCAAACTTGCCCGGGATCCCAAAACCTTTGCATGATCTTCAAACATGAATTGTCAATACAATAAAGAAATATAGATGAAGACCTGTCTTTACAAGAAATGTTACCTGAAATCACATTTTCTCTTAAATACAAAGTTTACGCCACCATTGGTGAATTGTTACTTTTCAATATTTTGTTGAGAATCCTTTTGCAGGTAATGACTGCCTGAACCCATGGACATTGCCAAATTCTGGGTTTCCTCCTTTGTGATGCTTTGCCAGGCCTTTACTGCAGCTATCTTCAGTTGTTGCTGCTTTACATTTTGTCTTGAGCAAGTGAAATGCATGCTCGATTGGGTTAAGATGTGATGATTCACTCAGGCATTGCAGAATATTCCACTTCTTCGCTTTAAAAAAAACTCCTGGGTCGCTTTTGCAGTATGTTTTGGATCATTGTCCATCTGTGCCGTGAAACGCTGTTCAATCAACTTTGCTGCATTTGGCTGAATCTGAGCAGAAAGTAGATCCCTATACACTTCAGAATTCATCCGGCTGCTTCTGTCTTTTGTCACAAGTCTGAGTCAAGTCTCAAGTCAAGACTAAAAAGTGTCAAGTCAAGTCCCAAGTCCTTACGTTTCCGTTTCGAGTCCTTTTAAACAAAATAATAATATATTTACACAGATCACTTTGGGTTTTGGAGAAAGTATCAAGTCTTGTCGAGTCAAAGGGCTCAAGTCCAAGTGAAGTCACGAGTCATTGATGTTAAAGTCCAAGTCGAGTTGCAAGTCTCTTTACATTTTGTCAAGTCGAGTCGAAAGTCATCAAATTGATGACTCCAGTCTGACTCGAGTCCAAGTCATGTGACTCGAGTCCACACTTCTGCAAAGCAGCTGCGGAGTTCGTCGCAAACTTTAAGCGGTTAATAATAAAAAATAATAGTATATCCCAAATGCAAAGTACGTCTCAGAACTAGATACCAAATCAGCTCTGAGAAATCTCCAATCATACTTTTTACAATTACCGGTGTATGTGAATCCTGTTAACCACCAATGACCTTATGTGTCTTAAACTTTTATTGCATAATCTTATGGAAATAAACCTTTAAGGTCTAGTTTATTTATGCAGTCCGTGTTATATAAATCCAGAATGAATGTACAGTAGACACATCAAACACAGATGCCCATATCTGTATTGCCGTATACGAGTCCATGAAACTGAATATTTGATTGTGTAAGCAGATTCTAGGGTTGTGACATGTCCTCATTTTTATGGATTTTCTGCTAAAATTTACAAATGAGGGCCTCGACCTCAAATGGTAAATCAATCTCTACTATATTGACATGCGCATGAGGTCATATCTTCTACCATTTTAATTCCAGTGGTATTATGATACCAGCTGGCAGAACCTGCAACGCAAGTAGGTCTGAAGAATACAGGGTTTTTTTGACTGTTATATAGGGATGAAACGATGCATGCAAACGATGAATTGATTCAAAATTCAAATGCATGGTGATTTGCATCAATTTA
>NC_024312.1:9510579-9522228 GCF_000523025.1 Cynoglossus semilaevis | reverse complement strand
CTCTGGGTTAGGAATGGGATGGCACTTCCGTTCATAGTATGAATCAAGGCAGGTGAGCGAATACTTTTGGTAATATAGTGTATATATATATATTGCTAGAGTGTTTGGCGCCCGCGCTCAGGATATACACACTAAGAACTGTTGTCTAATTTTGCCGGTATTTCTACTTCTATTTTTTTTTATTTCTAAATCACCATGGGAAAGAAAAAATGGTAAGAACAAAAATAGAAGTAAAGAAAGAGATTATATGAAAGTATGAGGATGGCGCTTGTGTTTCAGATACAGTACAGACATGGCTCTACGGTATGGCTTAGCAAAGTCATCAATTTGTGCCATCATTAAGAACCAAGAAGCAATAAAAGAAGCTAAAGGAGTGACTGTGATCACCAAGCAAAGATCTCAGAGAGTAGAAGAAGTGGAAAAAATGGCCGACGATAGTATTTCGGAGACAATAATTTGTAAGAAAGCGAAGCGAATATTGAGCAATCACGACTGAAATTGCCTTTCCTATTTATAGCTTTATTCATTATTAAGTTGTGTTTATCTTTTTTTGTTAGATCTAATTCTTTTCATTGGTTTCGTTTATGAACTTATGTACACAAAATGCTGTTGGAAAAGTTTGAATAATCAGTTATCCTGGTTCCAGGAATGGATTAACCCATTTTACATTGTTTCGATTTTGGTTTAATGGCCTTCAGGAACGAATTAAGTTCAAAAACCGAGGTTCCACTGTATATACATAATATATTTTAGTGCTTTTTGCTGTTACATTGTTATTGTCATGTGTTTGAATGAATGTCTCATCCAGTTGACTTTTGGTCATTTAATAGCCTGATGTATACTCATTGCAGTTTGTGAAAAAATTACATTTCACTTCTATGCAGTGATGTTTCATTGGACTGGATGTGCTCCTAGTATTTTTGTCTCTGTTTTTTTTTTTTTTTTTCTCAATTTAAAGCTGGTGAACTATAGTTTGCTTATATTTATATGTACGTTCATACAGTATATACATATCAGAGGTTGTTGCTTTTTAAAAAACAAACAAACTATGACGTATATAACGATGTATTTAACACATCTTTTCAACAGAAAACTATAGTGTTTTTATAAAACCAGCGTCTCTTTGTTGTCTCTTCTAACAAAGATCATGTACATTATCTCACGTTTCTCTGAGAAGCTCAGAGGCGTGGGCAACACCGAAGGGGGTTGTAAGTCACAAAAATGTTACCCATTGGACGCTTCAGTCACACAAATTTTCTAACAAGTCATCCCTGGAGGGGAGGCAGCTAGAGCCCTTGTTACCTTATGCCAAGACACAGGGAGCGTGTCGGATTACACCATCCAATTCTACAGTCTGGCAACCAACAGCGTCCGGAATCAGCAAGACAAATATGATGCTTTTCTCCATGAGCTGTGGGATTTCATGAAAGATCAGCTTGCTCCGCTCACCATTAAGAGCTTGATACACTCATCACTCAAGGCACAGGGGTAGGGTTAAACTCCCTCCTTCATCCTCCTTTCCCTCTGTCACTCAACTGGACCCAGAAGAACCAAACCGATGCAACTTGGACATGTCTTCCTTTGTGCTTATAAATTCACTTCAGTGTATTCTCTGTTTTGCAGAGAAATGTTACATTTTTTTTGGACCAGACTACAAAACAACAAGACAAGCAGTGGGTCAGCAATGACAGTGGTTTCCTATTGGACTATTCACGATGTCACCCGAAAACATAAAATGGCTGACCATCATCATTTCAAAGTAAACAAAATACTTGTAAAATAAACAATACAATTTTCATACATTTTGCTATTCTGAATAGCTGAAGGTACTCCTGTGTATGGTGGCTCCAACTCAGGGGATTTCCTGTGAGAGACAAAGAGGTCTTATCTCCAAACCTCGTGACCTCAACTGCGGCAGCATCATCTGCTGATTTTCCTACTGTATCGTCCAGGTTGTGGCAGATGTTGCGCCAAGCATGCCTGCCAATACACATGTCCTTGGTCTCTTTAGTGGTGGCCGAGGGATGAAAAACAGGGTTGTCCTCAATAGGTGGGATATCAGCTTCCTCTGAGATATTCTCTACCTGTTTGTCTGTGTCGTCTTCTGGCTGAAAAACATCAAAGCCAACTGGAAAGCCAGGATTAACTATCAAGCGTGTGGTTCCCTGTAGCAAACCCAGGAATCAGTGCTCTCTGCTTTTGAGGCAAGCGTGCTAACCGCTACACTATGGAACTAAAACAAACCAAATGTATGTAATGTTAATGCTGTTGACGCCACTACATGGCGGCAGACATCAAATGCACCAAATTTTCTTTGAACGTTTATGTTAAGCCCTGTACATTTTATTCATGTTATCACTAGGAATGTCCAATTATATCAGCCGACCGACATGAGCCCGACATTAGCATAATAGTGTAATATCTGTAAGAATCATTATCAGATTTTCCTCCGATAATGAAAACTCTGATAATGCAATGCTTGGGTTTTGCCAAATATGCTGGAATTGCTTGTAGGGTCCTGGGATGTTTATCTCAGGTTTGGGGGCAAACGGCTGCATATATCGGTATCGGATAATATCGGCTGTCCTTATGGATATCCAAATGTCATTAATATAATTGATTTACTCTTTCAGATTTATACCTTCAACCTATCTTGTGATCAACCTATGGCTCCGCAGCCGGTGGGGGTTGTTTTTTTTTTTTTTTTTTTTTTTTTTTTCTCTAAGTGTTCACTGGCTAGCAATGATGCGCAGTAACGAGTTATGAAAACGGCTTAATTAGAATTGGATTACTTTTATCAAATAATGAGTAAAGTAAGGGATTACAGTTTAAAAATAGTAGATTGCTGTTACTTTCCTACAGATAGGCTGCGTTACTAATCCATGAATTTGTTTTCAGGAGTTCTTCATGACAAGAATGTGGCGGTGTGACATAAGTGGTAACAGCCGTATGTGTAGATCGACAAGGGAGAACATGGAGGCCGGGAGAGAGCAGGACTATGGAGCGTTTAATGCATGGAAATTCCTGACATTACTTTGAGTTTCACGCTGTGAAAAATGTCCTTTAGATGGCCCCTCTTCTGCGAAACAGGTGAATATAGACTTAATGAACTGTGTAGGTTGTGTATGTTTTTGAAATGTAACTAAGTAAAGTAATTATTAAAGAAAATAATTACTTTTGAAAACAAGTAATCGCTATTACTTGTTTTTAAGTAACTGGATTACTTTCTTGGATAAGTAATCAATAACGAATTGCTATTTCTTGTAATTCTCTAAGTAACTTGACCAACACTGTTAGTTCCCTGCGAGTCTTGCCTCCTTCTCTTCAGTTGTATACTTTGTGTACTTCGCTTTTGCATAAAAGAAAAAAAACACTGCAATACGTCATTGCTTATCCCTGCCCATAAAATCAGTATACCCCTGGAAAAAGTAAATATTCTTCATGAATAGCTTCATTAATTCTAACGGTGAATACGGCAAATGGTGTATACTGTATATAAACTTCTGGAATACAGTTCACTTATAAAGCTGTTATAGGTATACAAATATGATAGGTAGAATTTACCTATCAGATTTGTAAACAGTGTATTACGCTAATATACAAAGCTGATAGGTGCAATTTACCCATCAGAAAAGTTAGTAATATCATACATAGAGCAAACATAATCTTGAATAATAATTGCTAAATTTGAATGATGTATTTTATCTATGAGAATTGGTAACAAAGAAGTACTTCTGATTTATAATATCAGAACAAAACATTTTTATATTATTTTAGATACTCTATTTAATAAAACACAAGTAAATATTCTAAAAATGTAACAGAATGTATAGTATTATGAATGAATTTATACAACACATTTGAGTTAATACTGTGTAAAATATATAATACTGTATATCTATAATAACAACAACAACAACAACAACAATAATAATAATAATAATAATAATAATAATAAGGCATTTATGTTGGACAGTAAAGTCAAATAGAAAGTCTTAACTTTATTGAGACATAACTCTTGTATTAAATGGGCATCATTTTTTTTGGTTGTTTTATGTGCGCACAAACGTGTAACGTGAAACTGGCGTCGATTATGGCCACAGCGATTATCATCACCTTCTGAGTATGCACTGTCAACACAGAAGGCAGCTGGCTAGTATGCACTGTCAACACAGAAGGCAGCTTGGCTACTTGGCTTCACTGTACTCTTACTCCGCTTAAAACAGCATACCTTAAAAACACCCACACATTGAGAAGGGTGGATAAATTAGTAACTTTTATTCTTACCTGTTGGTGGACACGCGCGAATTTACTTTTTGGACTTTTCGAGTTTACCTAGTCTGGACTTGGCTTTGAGCAGAAAAAGCGGAGCTGAATGGATGGTTATGGGGAATAGAGGAGGAATTTCGGCGTTAAATGTTTTCAGAGTCTTCGCCTTGTTTCTGTCTCTCTTCCTCTCCGGTAGGACACTGGTGTTTCTTTTTTGTTAATTAATATATCTGCAACACCGACATGCATTTAAAAAAGCACAATATACACCGCCTTGTCGTGAAGTTTAAACGTTGCCGGTTTACAACGAGTTATAGCGTATAAAGAGGCTCGGCCAAGTAATACTCGCCGTGTTACTTTTATATTATGTTTGAAATGGATTGAGTTCGTTAAAATGATAATTTAATAAATAGCAGAGGTTATTGCGTGTTTGTGACGAAGTGCTTATGTACAGAACTAGTTGAAAAAAAGCTTACATGGTTTGTAATGTGACAATGACAACTGCCTTAAAGGCGAACAGGCAGGTTGTTGCACTTTCTGCTATTACTGATAAATGTAAATTAGGTTGTAGCCATATGTATTTGCTTTAGTGAGAGAAAAGCTGAACATTGAGAGGTACTCTTGGAGACTGTTTTTTAAAATTAATTTAATTAATTTGTTTTTTCTCAAACCTTATATTAGTATTATTTTAAAATGACTATTTGGTGTCCATATGTTTCTAAGAGAAGACAACCAACACAGTTTTTTTTTTTGTTTTTGTTTTTGCCATGGCATACTACAAATATCCAGCCAGAAAATATAACTTTTAACAACAGTTATATATATATCTTCATATAACAATTTTATATAATTTACCACAAAAACAAGGCGTTAACATTAACATTTCTCTTCAAATTATAAATAAAAGATTATGTCACTAGGCAGATTTGATTTCCCATAGGGCTGCTTAAAAAAATAAATCATAAAAAATGATTCGTTTCACAGTGTAGTGATAGCATGCCAGCCTTAAAAGCAGAGGGTCTTGTGTTCGATTCCCAGAGGAACCACATACTTGGCGCCTGCCAAGTTTATATTATCATAATGATTATTTTTGGAAAATATTGAAATTATTTTTTGAAATTATTACACAATTATTTAAAATTACTACTCACTACTGCACTCATTGCTCATAATGAACAGCAAATGTGATATTTTTCCTCACATCTTCCCGTTTAACTTTCCACTAAAAATTAGAATTAATACATTTTAAAAATGAACCTATAATATAAAAATATTCAAAATAATAAAATGATCAGCAACGATTTCTTGAAAACAAATAACTTTTAACAATTAACGTTTGGCCCCGCTCAAAATTAGAGTAAAATTCTAATCTATGGCCAGTGTCAACATTTCTTAAGTTAATTCTACCAAATTCAGCGTCACAATGAACAATGAAATGTGTAAAAATATTCAACACTAACTGTTAACTCTACTCTTAGAGTGTGTTTACTCTCCATATAGTTCTAAATACACGATCTCGTTTAAAATAATTTGACTCTGAGATTTTGACACCCCATATTTTAGTGTGTATATACATGCAAATATGAACATAATACAAATGCATATAATAAGTAGCTGATTTTTGGGCTTTGCTGTCGGCAAGCAGATGTGGTAAATGTGTTGCGGGATTGCTTCTATGGACATTCAATCTCCAAATTACATGCCTTAATAAATGCCTTTTTAATTCCCCTTGGTTTTGCACAAACAAACTAAGTTTGCGCCCTTCTCTTCTCTAGCGGCTGTCTTTTGTTGTTAAAATAATCCTCCTGGATGGTAGATTGAGTCGGGATAGATGCAATTACAACATTAAGACTCACCACAACTCACCATGGCTTAACTTAAGTACCCTACTACATAGCTGTGTTCTGCGGACAAATTCTAATAGACCCTTTGTCAAAGTTGTAATAATAGCCTACTAGTAACAGTACATACAAGATTACTGCAAGTTTTGTCATTTCTGCTTTCTGACAGTGAGTCTCCAGTGCAACATCCTCAAGTGTAACTCAGAATTCTGGGCTTCATTTGCACACTCCGGATCAGAAGAGGAGTTTTGCAGGGTGCTACGAGCATTTAACATTTGTGTCCACCGAACTGCACGTACATGCAGGGGCGACTTGGCGTACCACACAGCGCACCATGGCATAGTGGATCTGATGGACCAGCACAATTGCTCAAAAGTTAGTCCAACATCCCAGCCGCTTGTTCGAATCCCGCATCCACCGACGCCATCTTTGCTTGTGCCAGAGAACCAGGAACACTTAGATCCTGGCCCAAAAGTATGCCACTTCGAGAGCAACGTGTTGCCGCCTAATTACACCCATTGTGGCTTCTTCGGTGACCCTCATCTGCGAACCTTTGGAGACAACTTCCAGACATGTAAATTGGAAGGAGCCTGGCCTCTTATTCACAACAAATACTTGTTTGTACAAGTCACCAATACTCCTGTGGTGCCAGGGTCTTTAGCCACAGCTACAAGCAAGGTAAGGAAACAGACGCTTTTTTTTTTTGTAATTTAAACGAGTTTTACAAGTAGATCAAGGTGGTTTGTGTTTTATTTTAAAGTACCGACTATAAGTCGCTTCACAGTATAAGTTGTACTCCAGCTAGCTAGAGTTCCCTTTAGTGACTGTCGGTGTGAAAATAACAAACATGTAAATTTTCGGTGGTACAGGCCGAGCAGATGCTGGTACACAAATGTGAAATTATATATTTAATATATGAGTCCATACACAAATGTGAAATTATATATTTAATACATGAGTATAGTAACCCTGTGAAACCAAATACAGCTGCCGTGTCCTTTCCGTTGCTCAGCACTTCCAAGTGTCCTCTCGACCACCTGAAGGTATTTTTGATCCATGTAAACACTGATACCCATTGAGGTTCAGTCAAAGACACGTGGTTAATAAATGTTATCATTATTATCTGTATCAATCACTGTATATTGAATACATTTATTGTGAGCCCGAGAGTCCGATGGCCCTATTGTATTCATTTTTCACTTTCCATTTTAAAGTTCCGAGGTTTAAAGACACAAGAAAACTTACAAATTCTGAGTTAAGTTTATTCATGCAATACATCTGTTGATTCAATCTTGCTTCCCAATCATGTCAAGACAAGTACAATTTCATTTCATTTGGCATTTTGCCCCAAAGGATTTTACATACGTTTTTATATGAAAATTAAATTTAAGATCATGCTGATGAAATGTATATGTTGTCAATTCCAAACTGATTTTTTATCAACAATACAAAGTTGAGTAGAAGGAGTTTTACAAATATTTTCCAACCCAATTATAATGATTACAATACTTAGCAATGATTAGAGCCAAAACTTACATTAGATTGATAGTGGCATGTAGACACGCAGCAGCTCCAGAACAATGTTGCGATGTTGATCTGTTGCAAATCGTGCAAACGTGGATTTGGATTTGTTTGTCCTCATTGCGTCGAGTTACAAGACTCGACGCTCTGCTCCAGAGGTCTGGGCGATTAATCGAAATTTAAGGTTTGATTACGATTTTGCACCTCGAACCTCCTGGAGATTGACTACCTGGTGGAGTCAGCATGCTTACCACCTCAATGGATCCTTATCCCTTTCACCTCCCCGATACTCTGTATATACACATTGTTCCTACCTGTAGTTCTTACCTCAGTTGTCTGCTTCTGGGTCCTCTTCCCATTTGTTGTATCATTTTCATTAAGCATTTCATTAAGGTTTCTGGTTCTGACCTTTAAACACATATTGACATCCTTCATCTTTCCCCTATGACATTAACTTTACAGACCTAAAAAAACCTAAAAAAAAAAAAAAAGTTTCTCTTTCACTTACTTTACTATGCATGCCAAGGTTTGCCTTTTTGGTATTGTTTTATTTTCAAAATTCATTGAGCAGGCCGGATTGAAACCACAAGGGGGCTGGTTTTGGACCCTAGTCTATGTAGAAGGTTGTGAAGGTCAAAAACCTCATGATTGTATGAATACAAATGGATTTTATCTTTACCTGGTACTTCTGTGGTTTTCATTCCTGCAGCTCACGATCATCTTCAACAACTTCAAGGAATGTGTGGACCAGAAAATGTACAGCGCTGAAGCAGGTATGCTCCCTGCTGCATTTGCAGACGGTTCCACCAATGGTGGAAGGGATAGGCGCGGGGGCAACACTCTAAGAGTGGTTGAGAAGGTTCCTGGACAGCACGTGGAGATCCAGGCCAAGTACATTGGAACGACTATAGTTGTGCGACAAGTGGCCCAATACCTGACATTTGCTGTGCGGATGCCAGAGGAAGTGGTGACCACCATAGAGGAGGCAGATAATCAGGACTTGTACTTGTGTCTTCACGGCTGTCCTGCCAGCCAACGCATTGATCTGGAGAGCTTTAGGGCACGAGTGGAAAAGTCGCACGTTGCCACTCAGGCCAGAAATGGCTTCACTTACCAGTCTGCAAAGGCCAAGTGCAAAGAGTGGCTCCCTGTGGAGGACCTATATTTTCAGTCGTGCGTGTTTGACTTGCTTTCTTCGGGTGACGTTAACTTCACCATGGCAGCGTACTATGCATTTGAGGATGTCAAAATCCTGCATTCAAACAGCCACCAATTCCACATTTTTGAAAAGGAGACTTTGCTAGGTAACGGGGCGGCAGAGAGAGTCTTGAATCTATTTTCTCTGTTTCTGAAAAATATCCTTGCTGCTTTTTTATGCACAAAAGTGGCCTCGTGTTTTGAGGTTTTCAGGATAATCGGTGTCTTGTGAGAGTGTCAATTCTGTTTTCTGGTTCTGTGATCAGGACCCAGGGAAAAAAACAGGTTTAATCAGGGTTTTCTGTCCTGGAATGATGTCAGTGGATAATCCCTCCATTTTTTTTTCACAGGTGCAAAGTCAAGTCAAACCAAATTAATTGTTTATTTTTTCAATGGAAAAGAAATCTTGTAAACCTTGTAACTAGGGATGTCCGATATTAACCTTTTTGCTGAATATCTGATATTCCGATACTAATGTATCCATGCCCACCAAAACTAACGTAAATGTCTCAGGACCCTACAAGCAATTCCAGCATATTTGGAAAAACCTAGGCTTTGCATTATAGGGTTTTCATTATCGGAGGAACAACCAATAACAATTCTTACAGATAATAGATAATTTTGCAAATATCAGGCTACAAGTAGGGATGTCCGATAAGATTGGTCAAACCTTCTAAATTTTGGAAAAAGTCTCTCTTGTCCATTTTACAAAACGTTTTATATTTTCCAAAAAAGCCTGCCTTACTTTGTCGAAGTTACTCTCCTTTGTGTCGTCTTTGTGCAAAGTGTTTGTATTTCTACTGTGACGACCACTAATAACGAGAACAGCTGGTAGTGATTCACAGAATGACCAGCATGACTAACTATTTCATAATTATCTAAATGTACTGCGTATCTGTTTAGGAATGTCAACTAATAGCTTTGATCACTGCCATCTTTTTGTCACACTATGACCACAATTATATTTAGTGCTGTTTACATCAAAGGTGCTATGTTCTTTTTTTTCCACCACAAACCATTTTAAAGTCCAAAATGTACAAATACTGTATATTGCATTGAAGTATAACCATAGCACTGAATGCCATACATTATGCAGAGTGGGTTTGGTACTTGAGAGTCGCTTGTTGCAATTAAAACCAATAAACCCTTACTGAGAGTAGGACTGTAAATGCATTTTTCTTTCATTTTGACACATATACAAATAAAAACAAAGTAATACAAACAAGAAGACGTACAGAGATTCCTTCCATTCAACCAGTTTGTCCAGGTACTGGACAGAACCATTTGCTTCTGTGCTGCGTATGGCCAGTAATTTTGCTTTTACTTTTTTTCTGTCGCTAGATAGATAGATTCATCATAAAATCTTTAATCCTGAGATAAAGTGAAGTTTCTACCAACTGGTTGTGAGGAAGCTCTTTACTGTACTGCCTGCCAACAGCGTCCCAACAGCCAACAGCGTCACGACTGGGTCATGACCTTTTCTATTTAGACATCACAGGAATCGTCGGAAATGTTAGGAATTGCTCAGATAGCCAACTGCCTCAGGATAACAACTGCGAGCCAGAATACGCTGCACAATCACATGGCGTCGCTTACCCCCTAAGGACAGCACAGCACAGCACAACAAGATCACCAACTGCAGCCCCTGGCCCGAAAGAATGTGCGCCGCGGTGCGTTCAAACAATCAAATACGTTTTGTAAAGGCACTGCATTAGCACAATTTAATTTTGCGATTCTGTTGAAAGTCCCGCCCACAGTCTGTCTTATATTATGTGACTTATGTGGACCATTACTAATTGTGAGATGTACTAATGTTACACACTGTTAAAAGGCAATATTCTTGTATAAATACCTATGATGAGCTGTTGGTGCTTAGTATTTTGTGTTGTAGGAGTTTCTGTAGCAGTGTGACTTATCCTTGTTACAATCTTATTTCAGAGTCAGAACACAGTAGCACGACCACTTCAACAAAAACCTAATATTACTCTGATTTTGACATGCAACCTCTAGGTTTAACTCATTTACAGTTTATGTAATATTATACTGTACAATCCCACGGTAGTAGCTGTCCTAATGTATTTCCTCAAATTCTGATGTAGTGGGCTTGTTTTAGAGGCATGGCCTTAAGCGTAAACTGGTAATCATTTAGTATGACATGTTGTTTAATTGAGATAGATATATAGATAGATAGATAGGTAGATAGGTAGGTAGATAGACATGCTGCCAAGTGATTATTTTGTGTTTAAAACTCCAAAAAGTATTTTATATGAATATTTCAAAAATCACCCAAAACATGTCTTACTATAGCCTTACCATTGTGAAAAATCCATAAAAATAAAAAGTCCCCGAAATGCCTTAAAATGCAAGATTAGGTCCTAAAACATGCTGCCAAGTGATTATTTTGTGTTTAAAACTCCAAAAAGTATTTTATATGAATATTTCAAAAATCACCCAAAACATGCCTTACTATAGCCTTACCATCGTGAAAATATCCATAAAAATAAAAAGTCCCCGAAATGCACTAAAATGCAAGATTAGGTCCTAAAACATGCTGCCAAGTGATTATTTTGTGTTTAAAACTCCAAAAAGTATTTTATATGAATATTTCAAAAATCACCCAAAACATGCCTTACTATAGCCTTACCATCGTGAAAATATCCATAAAAATAAAAAGTCCCCGAAATGCACTAAAATGCAAGATTAGGTCCTAAAACATGCTGCCAAGTGATTATTTTGTGTTTAAAACTCCAAAAAGTATTTTATATGAATATTTCAAAAATCACCCAAAACATGCCTTACTATAGCCTTACCATCGTGAAAA
>NC_024312.1:9507638-9509702 GCF_000523025.1 Cynoglossus semilaevis | reverse complement strand
GACCGGTGGGGGGGAGGGGGGGGGAGTGGTTGATGTTGGGGTGTCTGTGAGAACATCAGTGGGAGTGTTGACGGTCTCAAACCTGGTGTAGAAGCTGTTGAGGTCGTCAGGCAGGTTATCTGTGGCACTGGTGGTCAGTGAATGGCTCCTGTAGTCTGTGATGTGTTGCAGGCCCTGCCACATGCTCCTGGAGTCACCAGTGGAGTAGAATCCATCCAGCTTCTCTCTGTACTGTCCCTTGGCAGCTGAGATGGCCTTCCTCAGTTTGTATTTAGCAGCTTTGTACTCAGTCCTGTTGCCAGATGCAAAAGCAACAGAGCGGGCGCGTAGCATGCTACGAACTTGGCTGTTGATCCAGGGCTTCTGGTTTGGAAACCTCCTAACCTGTATGGTGGGTACGATGTTATCCACACAAGTGCTTATGTACCCAGTCACAGAGTCTGCATACTCTTGTATGCAGACGGAAGAGTCCTCCAGAGTGGCTGCAGCTTTGAACACATCCCAGTCTGTGGTGGCAAAACAGTCCTGCAGTATGCCCTCAGTCTCCGGTGTCCACAGTTTCACTGATGTTCTGACGGGGTCTGACTGTTTGAGTCTCTGTCTGTAGGCTGGATACAGAAACAGAGATATGTGGTCCGAGCGTCCAAAGTGGGGGCGGGGGGCGGCTCTGTATGCCCCTTTGATATTGGTGTATACATGGTCCAGGGTGTTCTTGTCCCGAGTGGGTATGTGAACATGCTGGTGAAATTTAGGAAGTACAGTCCGTAGATTGCAGCGGTTGAAGTCACCTGCGACAATGAGCGCAGCCTCGGGGTAAGCCGTCTCCAGTGCGCTGATGACGTCATGGAGTTTCCTGAGTGCCGTTGTAGAGTTGGCTCTCGGTGGGATGTAAACCGCTGCTAATAGTACCGCCGTAAATTCCCTTAGTAGGTAATAGGGACGGCACTTCAGCATCAAAAACTCCAAGTCCGGTGAGCAATATTTGCGGACATTCATCCAGCTTCTCTCTGTAATGTTGTTTATAAACACGCACACGCCCCCGCCTTTCGATTTACCAGAGGCTGCGGTCCGGTCTCCTCGATGAATGGAGTGCGTCAGCAGCTGGATCGCAGATTCCGGGACGTTGTCGGAAAGCCAGGTTTCGGTGAAAATGAGAGCGCAGCATTCTCTCGTTTCCCTTTCGGTTGTTATCCTGGCTCGTAACTCGTCCAGTTTGTTCTCCACGGACTGCACATTAGCAAGAAGGAGGCTCGGGAGCGGTGGACGGCTAGCGCGAGCTTTTTGCCCAGCATGGAGCCCTCCCCTCCGACCGCGGCTGCGGCGCCGCCTCCGAAGCACTTTCCTCGGGTCAGCTGGTTCAATTGAGGTCGGTGCGTTGGGGCCCGCCTGGTGGTGGTGGCGGCGATCTCGGGAGCGCACAATGAGTTGTAGATCCGTTGGAATAAATCCACAAAACTCAAAGGTGTGTTGGTTTCCAATGTTAAGAAGTGTCTGCCTGTTATATGATAACAGCGCGTGACATTCTTGTAGAAAGTAAAACGGAAAAATACACAATAAAACGATAAAAATATGACATTCCAGAGCGGAGCGAGCAAACACGTCTGCCACGGGGGGCGCCATGATGCTAGGCATGCATCCTCACTGTCCACAAGTGGTCTGGTGGCGGGCGTGGTGTTGTCTGCATCAAACCGGGCATAGAAGGTGTTGAGCTCGTCAGGGAAGGATGAGCTGGACAGTTCTATTGGCCTGCTCCTCCCCCCGTAGTCGGTGATGCAGCGTAGTCCATGCCACACGCGTCTGGAGTCGTGGCTCTGTTGGGCAGACTCCACTTTCTCCTTGTATTTCCGCTGGGAAGCCCTGATGGTCCTCCTGACGTCATACTTGGCTGCTTTGTAGGCATCAGGGTCTCCTGAGTTGAAGGCAGCGGTGCGGGCTTTGAGTTTAGCCCGCAGCTCTGGTCCAGCCCAGGGTTTCTGGTTGGGGTAGGTGCAGATGGTGGTTTGGGGCACCGTGTCCTCAATGCACTTCTCAATGCACATGTAGCCTAAGACAGAGTCTGTATAT
>NC_024312.1:9481767-9507538 GCF_000523025.1 Cynoglossus semilaevis | reverse complement strand
TTACCATCGTGAAAAAAGTCCCAAAAATGCGTCCCAAAAGTTTATATAAGTTTTTTCTCAAAATTCTCTATTTTGATTAGGAATATGCATGAAAGATAATTTTTCAACTTCTTACTAAAAATGACATGAAAGACCATTGAGTGTTCTCAATGGTCTTATTTAATGAGAACATTAGAACATGCAGGCAAGATAAAATTGCGAACAAGTTTCATCATAATTTTTCACCATCTGTCCAATAACGACATGATAAATTAGGATTTTGCCAAAAAATATTTCTTACTAGAAAAATTCTGAAAAACCTAAAGATAATATAACGTTCAAAATGTTTTTTTAATTATCTGCTCAAATTGTATTTAAAACATGTAGAAAACTTCAAAAATTTTCATCATCATTTTTCTGTCCCAAAATATTTTGCTAAAATTGGATTTTTCTGATCTGAAAAATTAAAAATGTTTTTCTAAAAAGTGTTCAAAATTTATTTCATGCCCCCTCATGGAACAGAATTTTTTTCTTGCCCTCATTTGATTTGAAATACTATGTACAGTTAAAAAGACTCAAAACTGAAACTTTAAAACTTGAGACTTGACTTGAGACTTGTCGGTTTAACTTGGGACTTTACTTTGGAATTGAGGTTAAAGACTTGAGATTCACTTATGACTTGCAAAACAATGACTTGATCATTTGAAAAAAAACCCAATAGAATGTGTTTTTTTATTTCAGGTCTCTGACACCCTGGCAAGTCATAACTATTGGCATTGGGCTCTATACTTCATCGAGAAGGTAAAAATTGAGTTTTCTCAGTCAAGCAATAACTTGGCAATGGGAGTGTGTATGGAATTTGTATTTATAATGTCCTTTACCCTGAGTAATTTTGAAATGAGGGTTGATTATATCAGTGGATTATTTTGGGATTAATTTGTGTCAACACAATATATAACAAATTTGTCTCACTCACCTTCCTTCCCTTCTTCTCAGGGGGACTATGAAGCTGCTCTGCAGATATATGATTCTCAGGTTGGTTTGTGTTTAGATTTTGCATCAAAACGTTGGTGGCATGTTGGTCTGAGTTATTTGTATATACCAGAATGTTACCAATACACAAGGGATGAAGACTAAAAGCAATGCATTGTTCATTTCGTAAGTAAAGGAAGCTAGTGTGAGTGGATGGAAGTCAAGTCCCACCACCCATTTCAATGTCATCTGCCAAAGCTGATGATTTTTTAATTCCTTTTAAAACTACACAGGGTGGAAGTAAAGCTCGACTCAGCTATACAAGAAAATTGCATAATGTTACTTAGGATTGTCCCATGCCAGTATACAGCAGGCATGCTTAGATGAAGTCGGCTGATAGCCATGAATGTTTAACTACTGGTGTCGAAGGATTTCTACAAAATATGAACGACTTTCTTTCTCTGAAAAAATGTTTGATTGGTGGTCTGCCATTGTAGGTTAATTAATTTAATATTATGTTCACATTTTTTAAGGTGTTCAAACGTTGTAAAGCTTCAGGATCCATGTTGGACACTGTGGACTCCAGTTCAATGCTCTATAGACTGGAAATGGAAGGTAAGGTTCTTGTGTAAACACATCAAAACCATTTCAAAACCAAAACCAATTCTCCTTTTGATAAATTACACTAATAGAAATGAAATATGACCATGTAAAAAAACTATTATAAAAGTTTAACTGTGCCTGACATGGGTGATGAAGTAAAGAGAGGACATGGGTGATGAACTAAAGAGGGGGAATGGGTGTTGGGGGACAGAGAAGGTACACAGTCCGGTGACCTGTTAAAATGGAAACTGTACAGTCATAGCTCAACCTCTTGAGCAGAGCAGTAGTATCTGTGCCACTGTAGATTTACATGATTAATAATGAAGACAATATAATGACTGCAGTGTCTGTTAACATTTGGATCAGGTCCAGAGGAGGAGCACAAACTGACCCAGAGAAGATCCATTTATGGCATCATTTAATGTGTTAAATGTTTATTTTTGTAACCACGTTGGATACAGAGTTAAAGTAGTCACTGAACGGTGAGACAGTTACTATAGTAGTGTTAATGTGATTATGATGGAGAAGAAGGTGCCACTTCAAAGGTTTAAAGCTTGAAAACACAGTGTAATTAATCTCAAAAGCAGTTTTAAAGTAGGCAACTGGACTCACCTCAAGTAAGTTGAAGATGTTCGTCCTCACATCCAAGGGGCTTCATCTGTAGAACTGATTTTGAGATTATCATGTTGAGCTGGATTACTTAGAATATCCAGAAATAGGTGTAATTAATCCTAACTTTATATTATAAAGTCTGACGTCATGGTATTTATAAATGTCGTTGTAAGTAATGAAAATTTCAGATAACAATGACACCATTTACTCCATAGTGTTGCTTATAATTTGAATGTGTTCACAGTCTTCAGATGTTAACGTCGTATGAGTCAGAGTTGTTTCTGTTTATTTCTTAGTTCAATGAATCGTTAGGATTCAATGAATCCTAACGATTTTTCTGTTTGTCAATGCAAACCTAATAAATAAGATGTATATTTGTCATATACACATCATTTCTTGTACCTGACTAAGTCAACCTAATGGTGAAGTAAAGACTTTGCTACATTTAATAAGTTAATGATGTGAAACCCAAATGTAATTTTCTGTTTAAGAAAACACTTGTTGTTTTGGTTTTTTTTTATGCAAGAAATATTTAAACAAACTTGTTTTTTTATGGTCTATGTTTTAGGTGTGTGCACAAAGGATCGTTGGCAAGAGTTGTTTCAGGTAACACAGCCTCACAACGATGACCATGTGACCTTGTTCAATGACCTCCATTTCCTCATGGTGTCGCTTGGAGCCAAAGAAAGTGGGACTTCTCACCGTCTGCTGGAGGGCCTCCAGGAGTTGGCTAAGTAGGTCCTCTGTTCTGCACCATTTCTTCTCTAGGCTGCACACCTTAATGCTCCTTACATAAGAGCCACCCAGGACTTGTTTAAATCAGAGACAAATACAAGGCTGAGCTTAGAACAGAGTGAGTGCATGCAGTGAGGGAGAAAAAGAAAAAAAAACCCACAGAGCTGCTCACTATCTCAGAGACCAGGGCCCTTCCCTCTGAAGCAGATGCTACAGCAGCAGTTGCTGCCACTGGAGGTTTGTGGTCATAATGTGTTCTGGCATCCTGACCACTGACAGCTTGTGATGTCAATTTAAAAACCAGTGCATCACATTCTTATGTCCTTTCACCAAGACATCGATTCACAAGAGTTCAAGATTGAGTTTGAACAGACAGAAAGAATCAAGGACAACTCTATTCTACAGTACCTGGGAAGCTGCAGGCGAGATTAGCGTTTATTTAATTCCAGCACTCTAATATACTGTACTCCAACACTTTACTAATCCAGGAAAGCCTGAAAAGAGCATAGGGTTTTTTGGAATTGCACAACAAGGAAATCTTCCCTGATAAAAAAATAGCTAGTACAGCAACATGAAGGTTTTATGTATATGGTAGTGGTTTTATATTAGAGAACTATATACGTTCTAAAGTAATGTAAATCATTACATTAGATGGGAAATGGAACCACTATTTTGTGGTTTCATGGTGTAGCGGTTAGCACGCCTGCCTCACAAGCAGAGATTTGATTCCCAGAGGAGCCACATACGTGGTGCAGATCTGATCTGTTGTTTACACAAGATTTTCCCATGTGGATCAATAAAGTTCAATTTATTATTATTATTATTTAAGTTGAAACCAAGAAAGTACAACTACGAGAGAAAACTATAGTTCAAAACTGTTATCATTTAAATTTTTCTTAATAGCTTAAACATTTTCAGATATGTATTGACACAGTTCTAACTTGTCATGTCCATTTCCAGGGCTACTAGGTTATACTGTAGCTTGCTGTTTATTCCTGGATTGCATAATGCAGTTCATGAATGAAACATGAGTGTAAAACCTTTCAACTCTGTCTTCAAACTGACCTTCTCAAGGAAAAATTCTTATTAGAGCTAGACTCTGCTGTGGAAATCAAGAGCTGGACATTTTTTGTTGCCCCTCTATCTACTGGCCAGGTGTTGTGGACAGTTTTGTTGAAGTCAATTTAAAATGCAGGTTTTTGTTTGGACTTGGACCTTCACTGTTCCTGGGTGTCTGTCCAAACAGTCATAGGCTTCACATTTTCCTCTTCTGGATGGTAAATGTCAAATACAGTCTCCTGGGCCAGAGTGGTCAGTCAGCACTGATAAATGAACTACACCATGTTAATTTTTAAAGCCAGGAGCAATTTGGCCCATCAGCGTCCATGAAAGAATGCCAGTTGACATTCACTTTATGTTCTGGCGGCATTGTGGTGAAATGTAGCGCATGAATGTGAAAATATGTTTTATTCAACAGTTAAAAATACGGCTGCCCATTGACAATCGATTGTGATCTACCTGTAGTTTGCTGGTTGATCACTAGAAATTAAAAAAAATGTAACTCACTAATTCCCGACCACTGTACCACGACAGCTGTACTAGGAGAGATAATCAAGTGTATTATGCTGTATCCAATATCACTTAGTTGGTCTTTAAACTAAATGTATTTACTACAAATATTTTGGTACTGTTCATCTGTGCTACAGGGTATTTAAATACTTTCCATTAGTTGGCAGTAGATGATTTGAAAACCATCGACTTTTAAAAGAAAAAAAACAACAAAGTACTTTTGTGACACTTGGTTTTCATCCTATTTACAGGGAACCAGGGGAAAATGAGCAGCATCAGCGAGCGGGACCAATAGGAATCCCCATGTGTAAGGCTTTTATTGAATATGACCAAGGAAACTACAGCAATGCAGTGGAGCTCCTGTACCCTTTACGCTACAAAATTGTAGACATCGGCGGCAGCGATGCTCAGGTAAGATTTACAGCCGGGTGTTAAAAGCCACATACAAGAGAAAAGTCAACTTTCTGTTATAAAGTGTTTAGCCTTTTTTTGCTATTGTTGATCATCCTGCACTGTGCTTTTGTGAGAAAAACGAAATCCCTGTTGGTGTAAAAGTGGAGCAGAGGTGACGAACACTTGACATAAGAGCTTGAGCCGTTCAATCTAAGAACATGCCTCATAGTGAGAGGATGTGGAGTGCAGCAGTGTATGAATAATGAATCTCTGTGATAGGTGCTGTTGGATTTCATGTCCTTTGTGCTCGTAAACAGTTTCCAATGGCCCAGAAGCTTACAAAAAACTCTACAGAGCAGGGATACGGGGACAGAGGGTGTGGACTTGTGCTTAGACGCAGAGTGTTTTTCACTGGGTCAAAGGTCCAGTAAAGGAAACCACAAGCCATAATAATTTCATATTAATATCAAATTGCCCTTTTATTTTAAACAAAATGACAGACTAATTTTTTTAAATGACATTTTCATTCATTTATTTTCAAACATGGTGACATTTACATTTAATTGAACCTCCTGCTGGTGGCAAAATTAATAGACTTCCAGTTTTTCACTTTTTAGCCCAAACTGTATTGATCAGTAATAATTCTGTTCTTGCTAACAGCCTATTAATGCCTATTGACAGATCCATGTGCTAATGAAAGCAAATTAAAGCAAAGGAAAGAAAACCTTATATATTTTACAGTTTACACTCAGCAAATAGGATCCTAGTGGGTCAGATGTGGCTTGTGGTGCTCCCCTTTAGGGCCTCTCATATGGAGCGTCACAAAAAAAAGAATATAAAGTAATTATTTGTTAAAAAAATATAGACTTACCAATAGGTTTGTTCATTATTTGTCTACTGTTGTTTTGCAGAGAGATGTCTTTAATCAGCTACTTATTCAGGCGGCAATGAAGTCGGACAACAAGCATCACCAGAAACTGGGGAGGTAATGCACAAATCCTGCTCAGTGAATGAAAGAGAGTCCAAACATGAATCCATTGTAATGCAGTATGTGTGTGTAGGTTCTCAGTCATCCAGGTCAACTGGACAGAGTAGATTTTTTTAAGACATTTCACCTCTCATCCAAGAGGCTTCTTCAGTTCTGACTGATTCTGCGAAATTCTGGTATTTATCCTCAAGAAGGCTGCAAACACGTAACAAGTAGGTACGAGCAGGTATTGCAGAAAGGGGTGGGGGTGGGTGGTGGAGGTGTTGTGAAACCCACCCTATTCTATGGAGGGCGGGAGTCACAAGGTTAGGAGTGTGAATGGGGAGTAATACCATAGCTATGGACTAATAGTTTCACCTGAGCGACACTTTTGGCTGGGTGTCCTCTGAAATGAAACTGTGCTCTTGTTTTCAGGGAGGGGGTTGAATTTTTGGGGGGGAGAAACTATTTGTCCATAGCTATGGTAGCACTCCCCACTCACGCCTCTAACCTTCTGACATCCGGCCCTCCTTAGAATAGGATGTGGTCCACCACACCTCCATCACCTTTTCTGCAATGACTCTCGTCATGGGTTTGCAGCCTTTTTGAGGATAAATACCAGAACTTCCCAGTCGTCAGTCAAAACTGAAAAAGCCTCTTGGATGAGAGGTGTCTTCAAAATACCTACTCTGTCCAATTGCCCTCGATGTAACTATTTTTGGATTTTAATGCAGTACAGTTAGGCTACACCTGTCTTCCCATCCATGTACAAAAGCAGTTATACATTTCAATTATGTAATCTGTATCCCCTGTCTGTAGCACATGTTGGACTTTCATTATTGATCAGGGCAGCTCCTCATCTTGTACTTTGTCTGAATCAGTGTTCCCCTCCATGTACCATGTTGTGTTTTGCTGAATTTCCCCAGATGTCTTCTGGTCGAGCGTGATGCTGTGAGACCAAACTCCCCTCTGACTCATCGTCTGATGCAAAGTGCCCTCTCTCTCCATGCCTAAGACTGCTGGGCATCCGGAATCCCCTATGAAAAAAAAATAAAGTGAAAATTGACCAAAAATCTGTATTGCAAATTATTGTTGTCACCTACACTCTAATTGTAATTAAACAGCTGAATGAGCTGAAATCCAAAATCATTTTATACACACCTTTTAACTGATATTTTAGATTATAATATTAATTAAAGGCAATATTACCTTTAAATTAGCAGTAGCTGTGTTAAAGGTGCAGGGAGATTACATTTTAATTTAAACCTAGGTCTTTTATGTGGGCTTCATTTTCACTTTAATCACAAGGACATAGAAGTAGTCTCTGTGATCATCTCAATGTCAGTAACAAAAGGAAGTACCGTAATTTCGGGACTATAAGCCGCTACTATTTTTCCACACGCTTTAAACCCTGTGGCTTAAACAATGATGCAGCCAATTTATGGATTTTTAAAAGCTAACAAAGTTCATACCACTAGCGATCAATGACTTTTCTGGTAGGCTACCGTGTGTTATACTAGTAGCGTATGTCTGATAATAAAGACCCCAACTTCCCTGTTTCTGTTTACCTCTGCTGTGAAGTGAAGGGAGTTAGCCCTGGAGCAGATTACTAAGTCTCTCCTGTGCATTCCAACTACAGTTGGGGCGCCAAAGCAGAAAAGAGCTAACATGTAACCAGCCGTGTTACACGCACTGCTCAGAAAAAAGCATTTATTTAATTAAAAGTAAAATAAAATCTTTCTGTGTAAATATCCCATGTTACAACGTCGACACCTACGGCTTATAGAGAAGCCAGCCTATATAATTACAATTATTTTTTTCTTCTTAAATTTAATGTGTGCTTCTTAATTTCAGATGAGCTCCATAGTCCAGAAATTACGGTACAAAAAACAATAAATATTAATTTTAGATATTTTGTGAAAGAGTATTAACAAACAACTCTAGTGCATCAAATGCACAAAGAACAAGAATTATCCACAATCATTGCGAATGCATACACAGAAGAAGAAGAAGAAAAAATGTCCTTGCCTGTCCCTGAAGTGCTGAGTGAGGTACTGCTGAGTTTCTCCTGACTCTCCTCCCCTGTGTCGATGTGCTCTCACAGCATAGAGGTAATCTCATCTTGGATCTGAGAGATCAGGATCTGGGACAGCACGATCCCTGCAACCTAGAGGATAGCAGCTGTCAATGTAAATTACTGTCCGTCTCTTGGTAACTATACACCCTGTACTGAGCCTTTCACACTTACTCTGATGTTCAAAGCAGTTCAGATATGAGAATATGACACTGGAAAATACCTTTGGAATAAGTCAGTAAAATGTATCATAATATAGGGAATCATTAGGGGTGATGTTTATCTTTCTCCCCTGAGCCAATACTAGAGTGTTTCCTAACAGAATTTAACCACAGTAATCATGATGAATTACTATAATATTTATTCAAAATGTATCGTTACTTAGATTGTTAATTTCATTTTAAATGCAAAAAGAAAAAATAAATTTTAAAATCCTTTTCCTCTAGTTTGATATGAAACACTTATATTTATAGCCCAAGTCCTATCTCCCCTCCCCCTCAGCTTAGGAGTACTTGGAGGGGGGCCTGAGAAATTATGAACGCTGCTCTTCAACGTGGACATTATGTAAATAAATCTAGTTCTATTACTAATGCAAATTCAGTATTAGATTTACTGCATATCTGAACAATATGAATGCTAACGCAATTGTTTTGACATCATGTGTAATTCACTAGCCTCCCCCTCAGCAGAATCACCAGAGACCCCATCAGGCTGACAGGTTAGCGAGACCTTCTGTCAAAGCCACTGTCTACTGTGTGAGAATTCTTTCTGACGGTACCTGAATCATTTTAATAAATGAGTAGACTAATTATTTACAGGCAGCTGTGATGGTTGTTAATGCGATTTCATGGCCAATGTAACGTGTTGACCTGAGTTATTAGCACTGTCTCGCTTTGGGATTTGGGACACTTTCTGCGGCAATGCCTCAGGAAATGGTTTACAAAATGTCAGTGTACTCTTTTCATTCACACGTAATCCCACCATACAGCACACAGGCTCCTTCCACCTCTCTGCATTAACAAGTGATTTCATTGGAGGTGAGCAATAAATGAATAATGGGAAGTTAAAATACCAGGAGTCCACAGTGCCAAGTTATTGATCTCTTTAAAAAAACAATTTTTTTCTTAAATTGGTTACATTTGTGGAGTTTATAGTATATATTATATATTAGAGTCCAAAAACCCCTCCCTCAGGGGGACTGACTTATTTTTTTAATTAAATGACACAGGATGCTTCAAATCAATTGCTGTTCTTGTCATGTTTTTGTTTAATTCCTGCTTTCAGCTGTGCTGATTGAACACAAAGACGGCTCATTTTTCTCTAATGTGTCATTAAATTGTCAAGTCCACACTCTTTTTTTTTATATTAAATTTAGTATAAGTGTGCTGAAAGGTTGTCAATGTTAGTTAATTCATTTAATAGTACGCTATTTGGATAAATTACTGTATGTGGTAACTTCCCTTTGGGATCAATGAAGTATCTATTTATCTAAATTGGGTTGTTCTGAGGCATAATGTATATTTAAATAACTGGACGTAAAGTAGAGCTCTGCTGCAATACAGACCAGTAACTACTGATTTTCAAACAGAAAAACACTTATGTTTGCACTTTGTTTTTTGTCTCTATCATGATAGCTTAGCTCTAGCTGTTTGAGCCATCATGATGCAGGGTATAACTCACTCTATAAATTATATTGCTCACAGCCAATGAAAACCATTGCTTTGCTTCCAAGGCAGGACACATGAGATTAATTTTTGGACCCCATATGGTCTGTGACTCACTTCTTTTAGACTGCTATTAAGTCTGTGTGTACCACATGTATATACCACTAGGTCTATCTTTTCCAGTTGGTAAAGAAAAGCTGAAAGTTACTGAAAGTTAGGTGTAGCAATTCTGAGTTAGGTACCTGAGGTAAAGCAAGCCCCAAGGCGAGAGCCCCCACCAGCAACAAATGGGACTCAATCCACAGCACTGCCCTGTCTGCACAGCCGACTGGGTAGATGGATTTGTTTGCCTCCATGTAGTTCTGGGTTTGAACTCCAAATCCACACATGGTGTTAATCACTGCCTGTGAGACATATTGACAGAGACAAACAGGGAGAGCGAGGGGTGTGAGGGTTGTAAAGATTACCTTGATTACCACACAAACCTCACACTTTAATGGGATGCTGCCACAGGCTGCTGTTCCACATCTCGTGTTATTTTCTATTGACTAAGACATTAACTATGGTGACAGCAGAGGGGCAGCTTTGTGCAACTCTGCTGATCACAGAGATTTGGAATTAAAGTAAGAAAATGACAAAATGTTGATTAAACCACATCCATGTGGTTTGACAAGCACTGGCTCCCTGAGGTAACTCTGCAGTAGCAGACTGTGGACAGTAGGTTGCAGCACTGTTTAGGCTCTAATAAGGGTTGATTTCCATTTTTAACTTAACTGGTTGTCATGTGCTGTTTCGATAAAAATGATGTGTTATTAACAACAGTGTGGAGGATTTGCATTTACAATTTACATTGCTAGTGAACCCCAGTGTGTTCAAAAGCCATTGCAATAACATCCATAAAATAATATGGGACAACAATTATAGTATACATAGCACATCTGCAATTAAATACAGTGGCTATGACTTTTATATAGTTATACTGACTTTAGGCCAATGGCGACTCTGGTGTGTCACATCACTTCAGCATCAGGGCAAACAGCTATTACTGCTGCTGCCTGGCTGTGCTTAGGTCTATCAGAGAGGCAGCTTGTTAGTCATCTAAGCTTTAATCTGTATTTTTACTATTAGGGAGTCTTTGGGAAACCGCTAAAAAGGTAGAAAACCTTTTTGGTATTAAGTGTTTCTTCAAATGGCAATTTATATTTTCTTTCCTTACTGGAAATCACTGGTGATTTTGTCCTGGCTTAGCTCCAGTTATAACTGAGAGCAACTTGAACCGAAAACATTTAAAAAGTTGACACTTTATTAGGAACTTGTTTATTGATCTTTAGTCCAGTCCTATTTAGCCTTTTATCACTTTGGCTAACTTTCTTTGGCTGCAGCACTTCCTTTCAGAGTGTTCCTAATGAAGATTTGACAAACTGTTAAAAGATGAGTTTAAAGTCTGGGTGTATTTATTTGCCCCTGTGAGTGAGTCTTTGCTTCTATGTAACCCAAAGGAGTCACTTTATAATCATTGTCCATAGATGTGAACACATTTTTTTAAAGTATATTAATACATAAATATAAATACAGTCCTTTATTTAATAGTGACAGATGGTGACTTATTATTAAATGGCTTAGTTTCATTTTTTCCTCAAATGTCATCCTACAAATTATTTTGACTTAATCTTTGGGGGATAGAGAAGATGCAAAAGGAAGAAAGTAAAACCACAGTACTGTTTCACCTGCTAATATTTGTCAGCCAAAAACCCATCTGTCACTTTGTTTCTAGAACATTCGATCTTGGAATCCTTATTTGTTATGAATATAAGTATAAAAAGATTTAATGTCAGAGGTGTTAACTGAAGTTGGCTTAACTTTTAATTTTAAATGGAAAATGTAACAACTAGCTACAACAGTTTGTGCTGTACTTGGGGAGCAGTCGTCCAATACCCTCTTGTGTACACAGCTGTAGTCCATTTAGCCAAATTGTCCAAATTAATATAATTTTTCAAAAATCAAAAATTTGTTGTTATTTTAACTATTTTCACAATTGTTTGTTATGATAGATTTTTGAAAGTATTTTAATGGTATATTTGCATTACAATGACAATAATGTTTTTTTAAAAAGTTAATGTTACGTCACCTGTTATTTTACTTCTGGCAGATAGAACTTATTCTAATTCTGTAATTTGATTTGATTCCGTAATTTAATGAATATTTATTTTTTGGGGGAATACAGGATTTTTAAAGGTGTACCACTGCAGTAAAAAGGGGTTATGCATTTACATTTTTTTGTTGCAAGTTATTAATATTAAAGTCAAAGAAAAGGGAACAGCTCACCTCTCCTGGAACACGAGTGCAGCAGGAGTAAGGTACAGCACAGCGCTCAGTGCTTGGGTTAGAGAGAGTGCAATTAAAGTACAGGTTCCATGACCAGTCTGTGTAGTTGTTCCACCCACAACACTTGAACTGCAAGGAAGAGAAAAAAGCAACAACAACAAAGAAACAAGTTGTTTTTAGTGGACTGGGCTTCCTGCGCAACTGGGAAACCCCAGGCTGACAGGTGAACCAACACATGGACAGCTATGGTTGATATAGACATTCCCTACGTTTATAAGCATGTCACATAAATATGTTGAAAATAATGAATCTCAACAGCCTTTATCACCAGCTGAGAAGTCTTGATTTAGTGAGCAGATAAACAGCAGGCACTCAGGACATGTGATGTGGGCAGCTCCATATTAGAGCACATTCATTCTAGCATGAAATTGTTCAAAGCACCTCTTTCTGGATGTAATCCATCAGATTCTGCAGATCCAGGTCATCTCGATAGTGCACAATTGCTTTCTTTACAAACTTTCCCACAGCGCCACGAGCCTGGGAGAGAGAACACATAAAGAAGGTTAATCTCTTACATTTTCAACAGAGGTGGTGGTCACAGCTGTACGAGACTCTATAACCAGCGTAATAAGATGCCGAACAATGTGAAGATGGAACATTTAGACTTTGTGGCTTATTTATCCTGTGAAGATGTAATGATTCAGCAGAGGGACTCCTGCTGCAGGATGATGGTCACAGAATAACAATAAGTAAACAATTTAAACCTTGGAGACCAGTGCAGCACTTTTAGCAGCAGTTAGGGATGAACTGATCTGAACCTTGGTGTCTGTGTTGTTCCTACACTGGTTATGATTATTCTAGGAGACAGGGCTTCAATATTTGAAGAATTTATGTATTTTATGCATAAAGCAGTGCTTGAACAAAATATATTTTTCTTTGACACAACTGTTCAAAACAGCTGTAAATATTGGATTAGATGTTGTGTCACTAGGTGTGTAAAATTGCCCAGATACAGTATGTGCTAGATATTTTCCCCAGCTGTGATATTTACATAAAGTCAAATTGTTATAAGTAAAAAAAAAGAATACATGTTTAATGTTAAATAATTTACACATAAATCTATGTCTCTACTTTTTAATTCAATAGCCTTTATTGTTTATTAAAATCTATGTTATATGAGAAGAGTATTTAATATTCTTATGGTGTACTTTCACTCACTGCAAGAACTCTCAAAAGATTTAGAAAATTCTGAAAACAAGTAGGTGTGTGGTGGTGCAGGCTGAGCTCACATGTAATGTATGCTAATAGAAACACTCTATGCTAATAAGCTGCTCAACTTTAAAATTTCATTAAGCTTGAAATTAACTTCTGTTACTGCTTTGCTAAAGGCTCTAAGAATTGTTCGCGTTAAAGATTGTGTAAGGGTAATGTTGACAAATAACTGTTAGCTACATTAAAATAGCTCCCACATTTTTATCCAGGAGTCATTGTCCAGATTTTCCCCCCTCCCCTCCTTCTGTTAAACACATGCTCCTGGGCTTCTGTGCCCTTCGCCCCGCCTCCTAATGTCATTAGTGGAAAAGCCTCCTTTAAGGGATCTGTTGAAATAGAACATTTGGTTCCACTTTGAAGTGCCGAAGCATTTGAATCATTTAGCAAGGAAGGATGCTGGGGGGCCTGTTAAACTGCTGGGTTTAGCAGCAGGCAGTCCACGCACTGACAGAACACATGGGAGAGGAGAGTGGAGGTACTATCAGGCACCAGACAGTTCACCTCTGCACAACACCACCATCAGGGACCGCCACTGACACCGCTGCCACCACTGCCTCTTGTATTTTATTCTCCCTGGATTCCTGTTGCTATGAGATAATTAGGCAGTGGAATCTGTTTCCTAATATCACTGCCTGACACTGGGGTCATAAATGGAGCTCAAGTGGATATGGAGGTCACCCTGGGTCACAGATGTTACCCTGTCTAATTCAGACTGTGCCATTTTAAGAAGCAATAAAATGGATAAAGCTGCGAGGCATAACATTTAAATATAAATTAATGTCTCTCCCATTCAAGACATGTACACAATCACCTCAGCACTTCTCTCTGTCTCACAACACAGCCATATTTTGAATCTCAAGTCTCCTGCCTGTGTCAGGCTAAAGTACACATGTAGTGCTTTGTTTTACAGGCAGAGCAACAGTGTTCACAACAATCCAAACAGCTGCAACACAACTGACAACAACTGGGAATGAGAAAAATAATTCAATATTATTTCATTGACACGATTTAAAATCAATAATGTTTGCAGTCAAACTATGATCTACTATGAACTATGAGTAGACAACAATTCATCATTAATTATGTTGTATAAAAGGACACATTTCTGAAGATGTTGCCACTAATAAACTTTAACAGCACCCAATCATATTTCCTCATATTTTTAAAGATGTTTCATTAATTCTGATGCATATTTTAAAATGTGTCTCTTTTATCAGAATATGAATACCTTTATAGAAATATAAATATAAAACATTTATATCACTTTGCATTGTTGCATACACAATAACATGTAAAAACATTAACCTTTAAATTTAGACTACACTGTGATGAATCCAGATAATGAGCACCATGCAGCGGCAACAGTTTGAAAACATGCAGTGACTTTTCAACAACGAAACTATGGTCCATCCTGAAGCTGCATTTGTGTTTCCGCTTTAATCAAGTGGGAGTGGGACACGTTTTTATTGTATAACAACAGCTATTTTCTTATCTATTGTTTAACCATGCCAGTGCTTCCCACAGAGCACTATAATTGTCTCCTCTATTGCAGCCATCAAAACAAAGAAGACTTCACCTCAAGGTTTGGCTTACAGACTACAACAACAACACAAGGCAACAATCGCTGATGTATTCCTGGTCCTTAGTGGGGTAGTGTCTGTATTTTCCTTTTCAGGGTATGTAGGAATCCTGAAGTTAATTTCAATACTTTTGACCATTTTTAAGACCTCATTGCCACTGACTGCAAAGTTTTCACAGTTCTCCAGCACACATAACTGCTAATTGGCAGCCGCTGAGCGACACCTGTAACTTATATTGTTAGCAGTTATATGTGCTGGAGAACTGTGAAAAATGGTAGCAAAAGACCATCAGTGGGACACAGAGACGCTTCAGTTGAGTTCTCATAAGCATATCTATATGACAAAATGTATTAAAACATGTAGCCGTTAAACAACATCACACAGCAACACGATAGCCACCGACCCCATAGCTTTAGCTTTCGTATTAGCACCTCGGACCTCACTCCGTCACTTCATCATATTTTAAACATTTACTCACTGGTGTACGTATAGAGCTTACTTAAGCTTGTTTATCAATCATATCGTAATGATTAAACCAGGGTTTAAGGCCAGACTAACCTGAGAAAATGGTACCAAGCGACTATTAGTGGGACACGGAGCCAATTCGGTGAACTTCTCAAAAGCAAATGGAAGAAATACACGGAAATCGCTACCCTTACAACACCCCCTAGTGTACAAAATGGAGAAGTCCTCCAAACTAAGTTTCCCAGGTGACATTAGAACATTCCAAAATGTGGGCACACATCAGTGGCATTAACTTAGTCGACCAAATGTATCTCGCGATTATGAGTTTTTAATACTTTTTTGGGCCTTTAGTTTCATGATATGGATTGATCTATTTTTAATCCTTTTTATGATCCTATAGACACCCTGTATTTCTACTGTCTCTATCTGTGTGTTCAAATGACTCGACTCCACCAGCTCTACATGCTGTAGGTAATAAAGGTGCAATATTTTTAAAATATGTGAAAGAAAACACACAAACAAACAAAAAAAACAGATTGGGACATCTTGGCATATTTGTGGTCAATGTTGTTGTCGCTGGTGCTGCAGAATAGAAGTGGACACCAGATGTGACCTTGGAGTGCCTTTACATGATACCTGAGTCAGTGCACAGACCTGGTCAGAATATGAAAAGCCCATTATTGCTATGGCCAGCTGGATCAGAAAGACCAGTGTCAGGCTGAAGGAGAACTAAGGGACAAGAGAAACACATGAATAAATGGTAGGCAGACAGACAGAATCAACATGGACTGATTTGTTGATTTAGCCTTTGATTAAAAGTAATTTAATCTACCACATTGGAAGCAAACCACAGTCGCTGTATTAGTGAAAGTGTCTGTAAGATGTTTTACCGTCTTGAGAAGTTGAATGTTCTCTCGCAGGGCTCCAATGCAGCCGCAGAAAGTAATGAAGAACATGACCACCCCCACAGCAATTAGGATGACAGCTGGGTCGATCAGGAACGTGTCCCGCACTGTGTCTGGCAGCGAGACAGGAACATCACAGCCTCTGTTTACATGTCTGTCTGCTCTTGTCTTTTTTAGAGTCATTTTTTTTTCATTTGTTTACATTTCACCTCTCCCTTCATCACTTCTTATCCCTGTTCAGAAGAATCCACTGTTTATCTCTTTAACCTCCCTTGTCTACACAGGCTGCTGCTTTAATATTTAATGATTTGCCGTGGTTCTACATAGCAGGGAGACAAAATTGGTGCACTAAGCCAATCTTTTTTATTGTCTACACTTTTTAATTTGTGTTCTTCCAACTGATTGTAAACACAATGAAACAAGGTAGAATGTGACTAAAACATGATGACATTGATTAGTACGATAATACTTTTAGTGAGAATGGCTGGTTCAAGGTAAGGAATAGAGAAACAATGTAAAATATAAGTGACAAACATGCTGCTGACATCGTTTTAATAAGAAAAAAAGACCATACAACCCATAACAAGGGATATGTCATGTTTAACACCGGCACAATGAGATTAGAGCAGTCACCTGTGGCTTACCTGTGGCTTTCTGGAGTTTAGCATACACTCCAATTCCAACTATTACAAAAGAAAAAACCTGAGGAAAAGGACAGAATAAATACAAAAATAAATATAACAATATTCTCTTCATTATTCACAGTCAAAACATAATTATCAAGAAATAATAATAAAATAAATAAATAAATAAAGATGAAAGGCAGGTTCAATGTAGTAGCAGGAAACACGAGAGATATGTTGAAGTGATTCTTTAGTTTAGTAGTCAGGAAAAGTGTTTCCTATTTCTTCATATAAAGTTTACATTTTTTTCAGTAACTGGAATAAAACAATCTATTGTCACTGTACATATACAGAAAACACATTTGTCCTCTTCATTTGAGAAATCATCCATTCCATAAGGTTGTTAGCTCAACATATCACAGCCTTACCCACGCTGGTATTAGAACCTGCAACTTTCTAAAAGATCATCATGGGCTACAGGCTGATAAACTGCTAAAGTGTTATTACACTGGTAGTCTGGCAAAATGAAGCAACATTTCCTAATCTGCCTTGGGCACCGTGCAACCAAAGCAGGTGCAACACAATGATCCAAAAGTTCCAGCCAATCCTAAATTAGAAAAGCACCAGTTATTCATTTGTAATCATTAACTTTACTGTGGTAAACCTGCTGTGTAGAACTGACACTGCTTCCAGTTGACTGGTTTTGAATTCTGAACATTTTGTTTTTCCATTGTCAACAGGAGAACAGGTGTGTTTGTATGATGAGCTGAGATTTTAATATGAAAAATCACATTAGTGAGGAAGGAATAGCACGGCATATGTGTCTCAGCCTTCATCTGAATTTGTATCAAGTAAAACTTATTTGTTAGAAAAAAAGTTTGGTTTTTAGAATTGTCATCATTATACAACTCAGCAGTGCTTTGTGTTTCATTGGTTTTACTCTCAAATGCAGAGGTAATGTTGTCAGTGTGTAACAGAGGGACATTGAAGGGATTAAGGCTGACGGGCAGAGGTGTTTGTGTTTTTGTCTCTAATGTATGTGTGTTAGACCTGTTCAGTTTCTTTTCTAACATGAAGAGAAATAAAATGTTGAAAACATTTCTATTGAACAAACTTCAAGACACTCACACCATGAAGAGCAGTGGTGGTGAGAACACCTCCTTCAACAAGG
This sequence comes from Cynoglossus semilaevis, assembly GCF_000523025.1. Taxonomy (NCBI): domain Eukaryota; kingdom Metazoa; phylum Chordata; class Actinopteri; order Pleuronectiformes; family Cynoglossidae; genus Cynoglossus; species Cynoglossus semilaevis. The sequence continues at coordinate 9,489,629 of NC_024312.1, read as the reverse complement.
TCTCAAGACAGTGACAAAAGATGGCTGAGTTGTGAAATTGCCTCAGAGTGTGTCATAAAGTTTGAAACTTCACTAGGACACATGACAACACAGTGAGCAGTGATGGTAAAATTACAACTTCCTGTTCAACACTAACTTTCTCTTTCTCACTAACATTACAACTTCCTGTTCAACACTAACTTCTCTTTGGTTTCCCCTGATTGTTTTTTTTATTTGCAGCTCTGCAATTCACACACACAAACACACCTGATTGGTAACCGCGTGTCTGTCTGGACACAGTGGCTTTGGTTGAGCCTGTGTAAACACACATCTCTCATGTTCGGGTGTTTGCAGCAGATCTCACGGGGTTAAGACAATTCATGGCACGCAATTTGCTATGATCGAGGTGTAATTTTCTTTGACAGCCAGACCTTTATGTCTAACACAATAATTCTGTGTGTTCTGTAACAGTGATTTATTACTGTGAAATGTTTGGTTTTACCGCTCCAATGAGTTGACACACACGCAGAATACATCCCTGGGGCAGATTTAGACTTTAGACTTTTTAGACTTTGAGGTTGTTTTTTCTTAATACAGTCAGGTCTCTGTGTGGGAGTGGGCACCTGCTGCTGCATTTGCGAGTTTTAAGAACGATTGACAGTGAGCATTTCAAACAGGACGCACACGAGCCGCAGCCTGCGAATATATTCTGACTCCATTTTTAAAGGGATGAATCAGGCTTCTCCTGGCAGATTGCGAGCGGAGGTGAGCACCAGCCGAACTGAGCCGTGGGGACAAAGGCCTGACGGATTAGGTCCGCAGTTTTCACATCTGAGCCCGTGTGAAGGGAAAACAAAGGAGACACAAGCTGAGCTGGGGTTAAATTCTGATTGGCTCTAACCACAGTCTGTGTTTGCCACCTCACTGTGTCGGTGTAACAGGGAAATCACATAACTCACATCAATTTTCTCATATTAGGCGTGCTTTGTATGTAAAACTATTAGTGTAGCTACACTGATGTTTTACACTGTCTCTGAAAGACAATATTACTGCAATTATTACTTCAATAGGTTGTTAAAAAGTTTTCTGGTTTATCACAGTGCAAATAATAGCTAGAAATACATATACATACATATACATATATACACACAGACACACACACACACACACATATATATATATATATATATATATAGTTAGATTAATCTCGACAGGAAGGAGAAAGTAGGTGACAGGAAGCCACAAAAATAGCTTCTTGAAGTTATTGTAGTTGTATTTTTCTTTGTCTGAATCGCTTGCCTACTGTACCTTCAACAGATGCTGCTCTTGGCAGTAAAAACACCAACTAAGCAGAGAGTGTTTTGCTCCAACAACACCAGCACAAACTGTTCTATCCAGGCCTCAACCCTCACTTTTTCATCAGGTCGTTCCGTTTAACGGACAGTTCTTTAGGTGATGGTTTTTTTATTTACCAATTTACCAAAAAGTTTTTACAAATTGGCCCAAAAGCACTCTCCAATCTTCCATTTTGACAGCTCTAGTTCTCCCCCATATAATAGTCCCCCTGGTTGGCAATCAGTGCTCTGACTGTTATGGAGTCTATATTTTGTTGTTGTGTTGTAAAACGATGCAGGCAACAAATGCCTCTCTAATAACAGCTGCTGACAGCAAACATAGAAAAACCTTCAGATAGCAGCAGGCCCGCAGAGTCACAAGGTGTTTGACCGTTCAGTCTGAGTCTGGACTGAGCCGTTTGTTGCCGGGCATTTAGTGTCCAACATAACTGCAGTAAATTTAAAATGTGTATTAACAGGGAGGCTTGTTGGCCCCACTGCACGCAGCTTCCCATAATATCTACATTGAATTGCCTCTTTTATTATTCATGGACTTTGTTTCCCGCTTTTTGTCTTTTTTGTTTTGCTATTCTTCATAAAACAATTTACATTTACATTACATTTCGGGTTACCTAATTCGCCGATGGAAGCTGGTGGTTGAAAAGCACTGAATTATTAAGGATATTCAATATGGCTGCTTAGAAGCAGCTGTGTTTTTGTGGGTATGGGCCTGTGCCACTGACGGATAAACATTGACCACCACAGGTCTCTACTCACCCAAAATAAGAAGCTGAAGAAGAAGAGAAAATATCTGATCCAGGGATTGACGTAAGAGAAGGTCTCTGCCCTCTTTAGACTCTGGTCGCTGTCCATGGTTTTTAATGGTCTCTACGAGCCGACCTGTGAACAGTTAAAGTTTCAGTCAGTCTGCAGACCAGTCCCACTCTAACATTATGATTGTGACAACCTGAATCGGTGAGAGTGCTGACAGGAGTGTGGGCCTGGCTAAAAATGGGGCATGGGGACCTGACGCTGAGCTGCAACGCTGGTAGAATCCAGAACTGTCCATGTAGGATGGTGGGTCCGATTACAGTCAGATGACCAAGTGCAGCTGAATGGACAAAGATAATTGGACCATTGTCAAAGTTCTTAATGCTGAGATTTTGCTAATATGCAAAAACCTACACAAAACACCCCGCCCACTATTGTAAGCCACCTTAAATCCTAAATAATACATGGAAAAACTTGTTTTACAACTATAATATTTCATATTTTATAATATACTCCATCATATTTATATTATTTATGTAATAAAAAAATCATATTGACAATTCGAATATAGGTCGACATGTGGCCTTGTGACTGACCCTGTAAACTGCCCAGGCTCTTGACAAGTAGTGGGACCAGGTCCAGCTCCATCCTGCAGTAATGAAAAAGATCAAGCAGTAAGAGACTGACTGAATACATATACTGAATAAATATACTCACAGACAGAGATACTCCATGGAACCTGTGTCCTTCTGTCACCACAGGGGGCGCTTGATGTCGTAACTAAAAAGGAAACCCTGTGATTTAGTATTCACATACAGCAGTGCCAAGGACACTTTGGATTTTTATAGGTTACTGTTTGAGATCAAATAGTATTTGAACAACATTTCTACAGTATCCTCATGTTTCTTGGGTTTTCGTGTAGACCAGTGGTTCCCAACCATTATTACAAATATGTTTTCATTAAGAAAATCCCACGGTGCACCATCATTCAAAAATATCACAAAAGTATATGTAATCTAATACAATGATCTTCTAGTTTCAATTTAGTCGCAATTTACTTTAAAACCTAGGCATGTTTAGTTGAACATGGCATGGATATACTTGGATGGACTATACTAGTAGAAGGGTATTTTTTTGTCTGTCACTGTTACATAGAAGAACAAAGACCAATAATTGCAGTAAATAAACAATACTTTTCAGACAATTAGGTGAAATGGGATAATTTTCAAAGGTTTGCCTGATGATCTGTCAATGTACACTACGTGCTGCGGTACACCTTTCCTCATTGTCTTTTCCTCCTGCAAAGAACCCACAGAAATAAGAATGGATTATTTTAATTGCACTTGAAGAAACATGTAAAATTAACAAGTACCACCTCTACAGCTGTGATGTTGTGGCTCATTCAGGTAAAATTCAAAAGACCTTCTGTGTAGAGAAAACACAACTGTCCATGGATAACATGACCACGGTAATCATAACCAGTAAATAACCCTCACACTTGTTTCTCTGCAATTTATTTGAATACATGTTACTTATACAAAATAATCTGTACAAAGGCTAAAATATGTCATAGATTTGCATAGGAGAAACAGAGTGACACAGAACAGAAGCTCGGATGGAATGGCACAATACACACATTTTCACAGTTGGGTAAAAAGAAACACTCAAATAGTCAATTTGCACAAAGCCGTTCTGTCAATGTTGTATAAACATGAGACAAATTGTCGACAGCACCCACTTTCATCATTTCCCTTTTGTTCTTCCAAACACTCCTCTGACACTGGCGGCTACCATTAGCTCATCTCAGCATCTTCTGGACACGATTCCCGCAGGTTTTCAAAAGAGGCTATTTTAAGGCAGCGCTGCCACTCTCTTTTTCTGAAGACACCACGGGATTCGCTGCGACACAGATTCTCTTTGCAATTCATGCCAATTTCTGTCTCCTGACTGAAGAGGGAAAAAAACCCCCAACAACATCAGATGCTCTTTAAATGCTGCTGAGAAAAAAAATTCAAAGTGGCATAAAAAGAAACACATCAGAAAGAGAGAGTCGTTAAACATGAAGGCAATGAGTGCCGGTGTGGTGGGATCTTTGAGACACACTTTTGCTTTATTTAAAAAATAGTTGATTTAGAGAGGATAAAGAGATGGTACCAGAGAGGGTACCACCTGCTATAGATATTCAGAGTGCTTTCACATGTAGCAGAAGACTCCACAGGACAAAGTTGGCAAGTATTAGATAGCAGTAGCTGGCAAACACAACATCAAACACAACCATTTCTAGAGCATAAATTTCCACTGCTCACTTGTTCAGTTGCAACATGAGAAAGGATAATGTGATTACAGGAGAACATGTCAGAGATGGCAAGAAAACCACATGTCTGAAAATTCTTCATAGCAGAACAAAATCCCCATTACCACGTGTGCATTCCTTCCTTAACCTCCCTGTGAATTATTGGGCATGTTTCTAAGGATGGGAATCACCTTATACTCATTCCAGAAAACAATAAAAAGAAATTACACTACAAAATGCATGTAGTCAAAAGAAGAGAAAAAAAAACATTACAGAAATGTAATTTAACATCAGACACTGCTACCGTAGGTACAGGGAGGAGCACAGGGAGAAGAGCTATCAAAGATAATGAAGTACACAGAGTATAAAAAAAGCACGTCTGTAAATGAATATCAGTGGTAGACATGCTAAAAGAGAAAATAATAAAACAAATTGTTTCCTGTGTCATGGTGGTCACATGGAGCAGGGGTGAAGTGACTTATATCTGCTATAAAAAATGAGTGTATTTACATCTGGGGCTGACATACAGTTCTGAAATACTGCAGTAAAATTTGCTCACAGCTGTAGAGTCATCTAATAGTATTGTTGGGAGTAATACATCATGGGCCTTTACTGGCAGTTTTAAAAGACGTATTGAAAAAAAAAATAGCAGCCCTTGCTTCTTAATTAAAATACATCTTAATACAAAGTACATTGACAAGTACTGTCTGCAGTATGTGATTGGTACGTGTCCTCTGCGTATAAACAATATTTTATTTATGTCTATCAATTCTGTCTTCATTGGTTTGATGGTGTGTCTCAGTTGTAAGGACCATCAAACCAACATGTGACGTGGTCTTACTCCAACTTCCATGATTTATAATAACCATGACATTGGTGACAGGAGCAGTAGGATAAACATCTGTCAAAAAAGTCATACCTAACCTAGCATTCTCAAACATTTGCTTTGAGGTCTAAACAGAACTGTGAGAATGTTGGCACAGTCAGATCAGCCTGAGTCTGCTGGGTGGGTCAGTGAAGCTGGATGTCAGGTCAGCAGACAGACAAATTTCCTGCGGGATTTCTGTGAGGTGTGTTTTAAACATTTTCCAACCTGTTTTTTTTTGTTCTTTTTTTCCTTTTAAATAACAAGCCTCAACTAAATATCGTCTGCTGCTCATCTCGTCTGACTTCACCCAGCCCTCCATCTTATCTTATCCAGGACGGAAGATAACATCACAGTGACTTCAGCCGCTCTGGCGAACACAGCTGTATTTCTTCGGTGCCACTGCTGCTCAGCTACTGTACATATATATGCAGCCCATTCTGTCTGCAGATTTAGGCAGTAAATAAGAGATGTGTGGGGTGTTTGTGGAGGCAGCCAGGCAGCCCAGACGTGACCACTTGTGCCTGTGCTGTGCTGTACATCAGCAGCTGTCATGTTCCCCCTGTGGACGCCACGAGAGGAGCAGGATATATGTGGGCAGGCAGTGAATCAGAGGCAGCAGGCTTGCTGCATATTAGACCAAACATGACGCTTTGCAAATGGAGCCCCTGCACTGGGCTGCTTGCTCTTAAACAAGTGAGTAAACACCTAAGACCACCTTACATCCAACAGCCTTCTGGTCCAAACAATTTTTAAAAAATCCAAACAATTCCTATGATTTTTATCCTAATCATGTTGTTTCCGCTTTTGTCAAATTGATAAGATAAAGAAAGAAATACTACAGACTTTGGACATATTCTGTTTTGGCACCTACACAGAGATTTCCTCTCAATGTTATAAATCACCAATGCTGTCTTTTCCTATTACTGAGGAAAAACATTACATATTTCTATCATTTTAATGATTTTATGGGTTTATTAAAGCCAACAGACAGATGACGTTAAAGTAATGATGATTCAATAGATGTCGACATTTTCTGTACATTCAGCTGTTGTCAGTTACAGAGGTGTTAGTGAGTGAGAAAATAAGGAAGTGATTTGTCTAAATCTCTGTGTTCTACACCAGATTCTACTGCTGTCAGTTACCGAGGCCAACATGAGTGGGTGAACGAAGAGGACATTTTGACACAGTTGTCTCCACAGAAAAATGGCCCCCACATATGGCAGCGTGTGTGGGTGAGATTGATGCAGTGGCACAGGCATTTAGAAGTCGAGTAACACAAAAGCACCTTGAGTGTAAGGAACCATTGGCTTTAGGGTTCGTCCTGTTTAAACACTAAAAGTCTCTGAAGTAACCTTCAGATGAATTAAATGCAGATTCTCTCTCATTTGTATGAAACAAGAAATACTTTAACGCCATCTGACCCCCTTTCAGGGTCAGAAAGTTTGGAAACATTAGTAGACCAGAAACATTTCGTATAAAATTAAATATGTTAACTGCTCTCTAACCCCTGCCACTGCGACTGTGTGGGACTGAAACGACAGCCTGTTGTGACAAATAAGTTACAGCCCAGGGAACACAGAAATCGTAAAGAAAATGGCAACACAATGTCACACAGTGAAGCCTGAAGAATGAATGCAATGACGCAGCGTGCCTGTTTGTCTGGTATTATGTGTGGTCATATTTTAATAAAATATAATGATCTCCAGGTTCCAATTTACTAACAATTAACTGACTTACTACAAAACCTAGGGGCCTGTTAAGTTGAATACAGCGCTGATATATAGGCAGGAATTGAAGAAAGACATCCTATACAGGCTCTGAGTCTCTTGTTAGTTTTTTTCTTTGTTTTTTGTTTTTATCTTTTGCACCAGTATTTAATGGTTCCTCGGCTAACAGTTGCACAGACAAAGACACATTATTTGCAGTACATAAATAATGATTTTCTGAAGAAATTAATTAATTAATCTAATTTTGTAACATTGCACCTGATGATCTCTCACAGCACACTGCTTGGAAATCACTGCTCCGAGGCTAAGTTCTGTTCAGACAATCGCAACAATCATTGGCCTAGAGCGGAGTTCCCTCTTTTAAACAAATGTGTGAATCATTGGGCCACACAAACTATTCACTATTCACTCAAATTCACACCTATGGTCGATTTATAGTGAAGAACCTCAACCCTGTCCGTTGGCTCTTTCTTTAGGATATTTTGCAGGTAACAACTTCTACATCATCATTTTTCCAATGAATGACTGTCTATTAGTGCGGGGCCAGAAGGACAGACTATGGTTTTGTTGCATATTCTAGAAAGTCTTCTGTGCTCATACTTTGTAAAGTATTCCATCATGACAAATGGTAATCCTTTAACAATGACACCTCTGCACCTCCTCTCTCCTCAGACACAATGAAGGACATTTTCTCCTCGCGAGTCGGCACAGCATTTTCAATTTCATGGGGAACGGATGTGTGGACCTCCTGCGGTGACTTTGCAGTAAACAGACTTCTTCTGCGGTGCTTGTTACCATACCTATCTGTTTCAGCTTTGATCGGCCCACACAGTGGCCTCCCCCTACACTCCGTTGATAGCAGGAACACAGGGAGCTCACAAAAGAAAAAT
>NC_024312.1:9401284-9481728 GCF_000523025.1 Cynoglossus semilaevis | reverse complement strand
AATGTCAGCAGAGATACTGCGTGAACGTTTGTGGCAAAAACCACGTCCTGGTTTCTGACAAGGAGCAGAGAAAACTCGGGTGAAAAAGCGAAGACGGAGTCAGACGTGGGTTGACAGCTAAAAGGAGAATGAAGAGGCCAGTGAGGATGTACGGAATCTGGGGAACATGAGAGAAAGCTAAAGCTAAAGCTAAAGCCGCCTCCACTAAGACGATTGATGGAGGAAGTGAGAGAAGCTCTGTTTTTGCCCCTCGTGCCCTCACTTCTTAGAATTTATATGTTCTCTTTGTCGCAGCTTACACACTATGATAAGAAAAAGAAAAACCCTCAAAGCTGCACACTCACAACAATTTCACTCTGTATTGTCAAAATAGAAAAACTCATCAGCCAGACTGTGTCACTTGACAGTTCTGGTGGCGTCCTAATAAACAGACATTTGTATTTTCTCTAAGGGAATACTGCTGCTGTACAGCATCAGGTGTTAGTGTGTGGGTGTGTATGTGTGCGTTTCAAGGTTAGATTTGAATTAAACAGTTTATTATTCAGATAATACTGCAACATTTGCTATAAAAATAAATCCAACGATGATTCTTCCTGCTACTTCACCCATGTCTCTACAGACAAATTCCTAAACACACGATTTGTGGATTATATATGACACTGACAGCTGCCCCTCTGCAGACACACACACACACACAAATTCACACGCAGACACACACACAAACTCACACGCACACACACACACACACACTCCTCTGCTCCTCTGACGGCTCATTCAGACCTGTTCAAGACTAAAGACACACTGACAAGGAGAGAAAAAAAAGGAAATAATTTGACATGTAGTCAGTTTGACATTTCAATGACACAGGTTAATCAGTGGAGAAGAAAACTACAGTAGCATGCCATTATGGAGCAGTCTTTCTTCATGTAGAAATGATAAGAAGAATTTCACTTCATTCAAAAAAAAAAAGGAAAAATATCTCCATAGCAGGTGATGAGTATAATCTGTTTCATATTTGTACTTCGACTGGGCAGAGGGCCTCAGAGTCTGCCGTCTCTTCCAGCCAAGTGTTAGTCCGAGGGAGGGGAAAAAGACGGCTAAGAAAAGGTACTGGAGTGGAGTGACAACCAAAGGGAGGACTCTCTTCCTTTGCAAAAAAAATGTGGATGTCCTTTCCCGTCCGATTGTGTTACTCTTTGGCAAAATGAAAAGTGACAGGTGAGAGCAGAGGCCGAATTGGAATCTGTACAGAAGACCTGGAAAGTGGTGCACGTGAGAAGGACACTCTAAAGAGGTTATTAAGTGAATCTGAAAGCAGGGGTGTTGTTTTTCAATCAGAGTCTTATCCCAACAGGAAGTGGCATTCCTCCACTCAGCGACCTCCCCAAGGTTAAGCGTCGTACTTTTTCCCCGTTCTGTGGATGTGGTGAAACAGTGTCATAGAGAATGCCATGCCCAGGAGCTGTGGAGGAGAGGAGAGGAGAAATGAGAAGAGGACAGGAGGGGAGAGGAGAGGAGAAGGGGGGAGAGAGAGAGAGAGAGAGAGAGAGAGAGAGACACAGAGAGAGAGAGAGAGAGAGAGAGACACAGAGAGAGAGAGAGAGAGAGAGAGACAGAGAGAGACAGAGAGAGAGAGAGAGAGAGAGAGAGAGAATTTCTATAGACACATGTATAGTGTGATTCCATTTGTGATGTACACACGTGTGTACGTGTGCCTCCGTGTGGTGGTTTCATGTTGACGCCTCAGGCGAGCTTGTGTTTTGATGTACAATAAATCCTGTGGTGAAGCGCGGGCATAATTTCTCCTTCCCTATTTTTTCCAGAATAGGGAAGCAAGCTTCAAATCTTTGCGACGCGGAGTGTGCACAGCGTGCACGAGCATCGAGTCAATGAAGCAAACTGAGATGCCACTAAGTCAAAGTTGCAAGCTATCTCTTTGAAGTTTCCATTACCCCTGATACATCAAACACAGGCATGAGGCTGATCCTAAAACCATTATCTGGCAACATTTGGATGGAGAGGGAACTGCAAAGTGATAAAAAGCAACGTGAACTCCCTGAGAACAGGCTCCACTGAGGATTCCTGTGGTATGCTATTAGCTCAGGAAATCTCTTCTTGTCTTCTCCTTTTTTTTGCCTTTCTCAGAAAAAAACAAAACATCATAAGCTGCTGTCAATCAAAGCCTTAAGTGGATTTTCTTGCAGAAGCAGGTTGGAACAAATGATAAAAAAAAAACCTAATTATTCACCTGTGCAGCTGGAATACACAACAAAATCATGTTGTGACAGTTGACAGCTCAATCCTTTTTTACCCCTTTCCCTTATTTACACTCTTTTTACGTCACGTAACACAATTACATCGACACAATTAACAAACAATTTTTAACAAAACAAACTGATCAGCTGGAGTTGCTCTTCTCTTTTAGATGTACTGGTTTTTAACTGGCGATTGTTTGTCATGTTTTTAAAGAAACCCTTTTTTAAACTATAAACCAGAAACCGCTGAACTCAACATTCTTAACTGTAATTAACTATGCAGATATACTTTAAGTTGGTGGTTCCCAGAATGGAGGGTGCAGAGTTATTTCAAGAGTCATGCAGAAGGTCAAATTACATTTTTAAAATATATTTTTAATTTGTGTCACACTGGGGAAAATTAGTTTTTTAATTAATTCCTCTGAGGGAATATTTGTTTTTAGAATTTACAGTATTTTAAATAAAGTTCAGTGGCTTTTGAAGCAGTAGCTGTGAATATGTTGATGTGGTAGGGGCTTGCCAATAGTTACTACTACAAAAGTATAAAAGGGGGTGCTGCAAACAAAGTTTACACTTACTCGTTCTTTTCACTGTGTCCCCTTAAGTAAAGTGAACTGTTCTCTAATATCTGCTCATCACTTCTGTATATTTCCATTCATGAAGTCATTTTTAGGATTTAGTTTTTTTTTCTTTCGTGAGTTCTCCTTTAACCTGAAAACCCAAAAAATACTATCTCTGCTCAATGGAGAATACGGTTGTTATTGGTCGATCCATGGATTAGAACTGAACAGAATTAAAGAAAACAAATATTAACTCCTCTGGTCATTAGGACATACATACATTATATTTTAGCCTTTGCAACAAATGCAGCATATATGTAAATCATTGGACAAAATAACCAAAACCAAACCAAAAATCTTCATTGTTTATCTGTGTCTCTGGTTTTTACATAACATTGAACAACACTGATTTTTAATGATCCTGCCCGACAGCTTATTCCTCGCTCTGCCTTTGAGTCTTACACTCTGACAGCTCAAGGTCTGATCCTGGGTCTGCAACTCATCACCTGTAACTGTGTGCGTAAATCTGAGGGAGAAAGTTTTGACATCCATTGATCCAAAAATAAAGTGATTGGTTTAGACAGAAGGGAGTGTCAGCAATTTAGTAGAAAAAAGAGTGTAAAATAAAAACAACAAAAAAAAAGTAAAAAAAAAATGGTCATGAATACACATTAGTCTGAAGTTGGCTGAAGTTCCTGCACAGCGCTGACTTTCTGTCAGAGAGGCTGTGAACTTCGGCTCATGTTCAAGCACCATCTTTCACCAAGGACAGTAAAATGTGCAGGGTCATAAAAAACTTTCAGATTTATTGTGAGGCCACTCACTCTGAGTGAACCACGGGTGCACAGAGTAGCAGAGTGAAGTAGCCATGCTTGTCACTCACAGTCCATGGGAAATAAAGCAAGAAAAAAGATAAAGGCATTAAAAAGTATAAAGAGAAAAGTTTTGTCTAGAGGACAAGACAGAGCATCGGGAGGAATATTAAGAAGGCACTGGAATAAAGGAATTTTAACCTCTGGATTAGGGATGAAGATACCAAAACTGGTATTATTGTCAGGCCTGATACTTGTGCACCAGTACATATGCATGTTAGTGCCGATCCAGCAAGTCCCCGGGTCCAGCATTGAATGTTTTCAATTGTAATGTGGTATTGGTGTAAAAGCTCTGCTCACTTTCTGTTCAGACAGCTCTGAACAGAAAGTTCTACTTTATTTATCTTAATATTTCAATATGTTTTACTGATTTATTGTCTAATTTGATAGGATTTTTTGTTTAGCAAAGAAGGGTTTGTTTTTTGTTTCCTTTGCATCTCACCCTACAATAATAACAATAATAATGAGAACTTAATTGATCCCACACCTGGGAAATTGTTGCATTAACAACAGATCTGTTTCAAAAGGCTGCCCAACAGGAGGCGCTTTAATCAGTGTATAACACTGCTTTCCTTTGTGGCATATCTCTTAAACTTAAAGAGACCGGTGATGGTACTATGTACAAAATTATATTGGCAAAAAACCCTACTCTGTTTGTTGACAGTATATGAAAATAACAAAAAGACTAGATCTATTTGTAAGTAAAACTGAGACAGGTAAAAGTATTTAAAAAAAACACCAAACCAAGCACAGTTACTGCTGTTGGTAATGGTACTCAAGAGATGGAGCTCTTTACAGACAGTTCGGCTGGGTGTCAGCTGCCTTGTAGACAATGGACAAATGAATGCTTTAAAGTCCCTCAGGCAAGGTGAAACAAAGTGGACACGGAGGTAGTTTCTCCTCCATCTGAACCCGTGACCTTTCTGTCTCCTGTGTGGAGTGATTTCAAAAAGAGTGATAGCGCAGTTCGTAAACCAAACTGAACACAGTGTCAGGACTTTACTCCTCTGTCGGCTACATATATATGCTTAACATCTGGAGATTTTTAGGGTGAGGACAGGAAAAAATAATAATAAAGAATATACCAACAATTAAATAAAATTGTATCAATTATTTATATGGAAAAAACAACAATTCACAGAAAACCCATCAGATTTTTTAACAACTCCCTATGAGAGCTATCAATATTACACTTACTGGTCAATGTAATACTATTTTTATCCAGTCACCGTTTGCAGTTATTTGAGCAATAATCTGAGTTAATCTGTGTAATACTGTTGGTTCCTGTGCGCTCCTACCGGTTCATTATAACGTATTTTTTACTCTGCTGTCCCCCTTACAAAGGCCAAAGTATGCTGAGAGGTGTTGATGTAAAGCAAAGCTAAAGACAAACCTCAGAAACATCCAGGAGTATCCAGCACCATCTCAGCCCAGCCTTTGATTGTGGATTCTGTATCTGCTCTTTCATAATCAGTATCTTTGCTCACCATCTTCTACTGTCTCCTTACATTACTGCAGCCAGCCTGGAACAAAGCCAGGTGGCTTTGATTCTTCCAGACAGGATCAGAGTTCAGAAGACACTGACTTAAATATTTCAATATGTGTGGGTTCCCACAACGCCCACTAAGAGCAGGCCTCATAAGTTTCTCTGCAGACAATGGTGGCACCAAGGCCACTGGCTGCACATAAATATGTTGCCAGACACACACACACACACACACCAGTGCACTGTGACACAGAGAGATAAAGAGAAAGAGAAAGGAGAAAGAGACAGAGAAGAAAACCTCAGCATCCTACCTGCACTACCAAGGTGACCATGCCTATGGTCACCAGCAGGTGCTTGTTTTCATCCAGCCATTCCTCCACCTTCTCAAAGCAGCCCTGGAATAAAGGCAGAAGTCTTGTCAGGTCACACTGAAAGCTAAAGGAAGGATTTTTTGTTTCAGTGTAACTGAAGTGTGATGTCACCTGTCTGGTCTGGAGACCCCTGTGACCCCCACCATTCAGTTCACACTTGTACAGGAAAAAGCATTACTCCTCCCTTTGACACATTTATGTACTTCCAAGAGACATTTTAAAGAAAACAAATGAATAACCCATGAGTGAGGAAGTTTATATCCAGAGTTGTGGGCCACATGTGCACTTTCTACTAAAAGTATTCCCACCTGAGTTCATTCTGTGGTCACTCTCGCTAACAGAAAGGTGGCGTATGGGGCTTAATGGTAGTTTCAGCTGCAGAGTGGTGCCCTTACATAGGTGTGGGCGCAGGAGCAACTTTAAAGTCTTTTGCTGAGTGTGTGGCCGTGTCCTCGGGGCAGGATTAAACACTGGCTTTTATTGCTCTTCTTCCCAGAGGACCAGCTCTATGTCTTACTTTTCCTCATTGTGGCAATTATATTAGAGCTTTTAATCCTCCACTTTGGACCTGCTAACAAACCACATGCCGTACCCACCGCAGAGCTGCCTTGTAATTGGAAATATTGAACTTTTTTTCTCAGAAACAGAAGGGGCGGCTGTGTTGTGAAATGGGAAATCTGGCGTGATCAGAATTCAGCGATTACAGGGAGCTATTCAGAGTATATTTCAATGAAGTATAAACGCTGTTATTAATCAGATGGAGTGCCACCAAATGAGCTGTTATTCTCCCATAATTATCAACTGTGGGAGCATATTAAATTCAAATGAGGGTAGTCAAAAAGTAACAAGACCAATTATATCTTCTTTTACTAACTAAACCACGTGAAGGTACATCTCTGTCTGAAACAGCTGTGTCAGTCATGGATTTGCCCAGATTTTTTATTTGTTATGTTTTATTTGTTTAGGTTTTACCAGCTCCTAAAATATTTGCTTATGTCAAATTCTTTAACCACACGTAGAAGTGATACATTTTTTATTTTTTTCTTCCAGAAACTAAAAGAATATATTATAGTATATAGGAATATGTTGAGTTCATAGATATGATATAAGGCACAATTGACCTTTTTTGTTAACTTTGTTTTGATTTGTAGTGGTTTTGACTTTCAGTCACTTGATTTTCATTTTATTTTCAATTCAATTTTACTAAATAAACCTTCATTTAATTCTGCCACTCTTGTGACAGGATGTACAATAATGCTACACGTCTTCATTTGATTCCAGTCATGATGAACTCACCCTGTTCCAGAACATGTTGGTGGAGTTGCGCCCACAGTTCTGGTAATGCTCCTGACAGCAGCGGTCAGGAACTACTTTCTCCTTCAAGGCATCATGCCAGTCTGTGTACGCAATGACCCCACAGCACTTCCACTGTCGAGGACACACACGTGTTTGGTTAAAACTTTAATACAACAAATGCGGGGACATGCATGAAACAGAATGTACTTTCACCATCTTTGACTTCTAATGTCCCATTAATGCAGCTGCTAACAACACGGGAGCACATACGCTGCAATACTTGAGCCAAATATTTGCATTTTGTTTAACAGGTAATGGGTATTCACAATCACAGGCTAATGTTTCCAATCAGTGATGTAATGCGTGCTGTGAGGTCTGCTTACCTCCGCCTGGATGATGTTCCAGGCGTTTCGCAGGCCCAGGTTGTTTTCAGAGTTGTAAAGAGCCAGTCCATCCTTTAGGTCCTGCTTAGCATTATCACTCACCTGAAATGACAAAGACAGGAGACTGGTTTGACACAAGTGACTAAAGGCTCGTGGGTGAGAACAGCTGTATTTGAAGTCAATATTTTTTTTTTATCATTCCGTAATCTCCTGCACCAAGAAAACATTTATAAAAATTGTTGAAAAAATATTTTTTTTTTGCAACAACAGTTTAAATGATCATTGATTTAAGATTTAAGTCTGTTTGGACAAGAATATGTGAGGGTCAAAATGACACGCAGGCTGTAGCTGAGATTATTTTGATTTTATTTGGTGGCTGACATAACTAGCCAAAATAAAAATACTACACAAACATAAGATTAAAATAAAACATCCCTGTAAAGGCATGACAGCAGAGCCACACAGGAACCATTTCAACAGTTGTTTTAGATATGAGGGTAATTATAACTGGGTAAAATAATATTTTGTATTTGTAAGGGCAAAACAGATTACATTACAATAGATGAAACACACTGCCTAAGAGAAGATTTAAACCATTTGTCTTCATTCAGTGAGAGGCTGGTAGGCTGAAGAATCAAACAAATTTGAGGTTTAATATCTATCTATCTATCTATCTATCTATCTATCTATCTATCTATATATATATATATATATACTTACATCGTTCTATAGGTTTATATATACATATACTGTATGAGGGACTGGGGTTTTGTTGCAGGGGTTAATGACTGTATTGGTGCAGTAAGGGAATTCATCGGTGGGAACAAAAAAATAAAAGCTCTTACAGCTGCAAGCCACAGCAAAACTATTTGCAGAAAAGAACTGAGAACAGAGAAAAAAAAGTCCGACTAATGTTTTTCACAGACCAGTTCTAATTTCCTCTGCAAAGAAGGCATTTTATTAATCACACAGAGCTGACTTGGATCATTCTGTAAACTCTCTGAAAAGAAGTTTCATATCATTTTCTTCTTTTCTTATTCCAAATCACTGCTGATATAAAGCAGAGTGTGTCGGCGTGCCGCTCCTCAGAGCAATTGCAACGGGAAAAAAGAATGAGAGGAACAGCAACATCATCAATCTCTGCCTCATACTTTGTTTCATCCTCCAACCTCTCCGCTCCATCTCATGTGATAGCACTCGCTCATTACTGACTCCTTGCACTAGAAGAGTCAGACTTTAACGACTTAAACATAGTCAGAGGAGAGCAGGGGCCTTCCTCCAACAATTAACGTCCTCCTCTGAGTGTCCAACATGTCATGTCTCTGCATGTCATCTGTTAGGTCTTTGTTACAGCCTGACATCAAACTTAATGATCCAGATTTACTGCTAACGAGAGACAGACAAACGACTCCGGAAACAAACCAGAGGTTGGATCTTGCAACACTTGACCTATTTTTTTCTTTGCTAAATGAGCAGATTCAAACACAGGCTCTGATGCATCAGACTATTTTTACACATCTGATTCAACACGCTTCGTTACTGAAACCTATGTTGCCGGGGCTGGAAATTGTTCACAGAGAATTACGCTTACATCACCAGTGTCTGTCACTGGCCCGCTCCTGCTCCAACAGTGCTTCAGTGTTCTTCAGAAGAACATTGACAAAGCTCCGAGACACAGCTCCAAGTTGTTTTTTACATAAATAAGCCGGCGGTTTCCTCTGGGCTGACCAAGTTCATGTTCAACCATTCAGGACAGCACATTCATCACAGAAATCCTGGGTTGGACTCAGAGTTGCAGAGATGGAGAAATGCAGAAAGAAGAGCGTATACAGTTTGGAGGGAGATGTAGGGTTGGCCTGGAACAGATGGTGTTCCACTGTCAGCCTGCACAACAGCAGTGATGGATGTGAGGTAAACACGGGGTCAGAAATGAGAAGGGATTCATGGTGTTCCAGAAATATTCAGATTTGTTCTTGACATTCTCATGTAAAGCTACTATAGAATAATATATAGAGCTAACTTAATTCTGTACAAACTGTACAAATGCTAAGCTACCAGCTAGGCTTGCATAGTGCATAGACAACACGTTTTGCATTTAAAAGCAAAGTCATCATGATTGTGTTTGTCTGCCAACAATCAGAAGTGTTTATGCTTGTTATCAACGTTTGTTTTAATTTTTTATTTCTTCTATGGCTCTCAAAATGAAGGCATTAACTGGGATATTTCTTTGTGAAATTAACCAAATTAAACTTTTTCAACAAATCGTTCCACGTGCAGAATGAAGAATGAAGCATAAAATACCTCTAACAATCAGCTTTTGACTTTCAGATCAGACACTGGACTTTTCTTCGGACCAGGTCAATCAGTAAGTCTACATCTGCAAAGCTGATTTTATTTTTTTTTTTTTTGTGGTCATATTTAGGAATGGTAATTTATCTAAATTAAGTGAGATTAATTAGTGATTTTTTTTTGCAGGGACTTTGATGACAATGAGTTATCCCTCCAGTTTATATCAAGGAACACTCTAGAGACAACAACTGATTCCTTTGCCTTTAAAGTTGAGCTTTATGTCTTTGGTTATGGGACCAAATAAATGTCTTCTTGACATGTTTAGGATGCTGTCTGGAGCCCTCTGTCACCCGTTGAGGTCAAGAAGTTTTTTCTCACTGATTTTGCTAATGTTAACATGCCACAATATTTACTAATGCTAACCTATTAATGTGTATTTCTCATGCCTGAAAAAGGTACAACTTTATAAATCTCCCTAATATATGAGAGAGCAAGTACAAAACTTGAGAGATGTGAAATAATTTTATTAAATATTATCTAATATAACCAATTAACACAAAACTTGAGAGATGTGAAATAATTTCAAATATTATCTAATATAACCAATTAATTACCTGAAAGGACAATCAAACTTAACTAGAAACTGGTGTAAAAGAATAAAAATTCAATGAAGGTCGAACATTGACCTTTAATTGACCTTTGTTTCTTTCTTGAAAGGGTTCTTTAATGTACACTTGTCTGCACTACTGCTTTATGGATGTACTGTATGTATCCAAGTAATGCAGAGAAGTACATATACCCTGGGCCTACAGTACTGTATATGATTTGTGATCACAGTCTGCTGTAATGAAGTCCGGGCAGATTTGGGTGATTATTTTTCATGTTTCTGCACAGTCTGTGTGGGTGTAACATGGGAAAGCGACTGAAACGCTTGCATGGAATTTGAACGTTAAAGAAAAACTCTCAATAGCTGCTGAATTTATACCATTTTATAGCAAAATGCAGTTTTTGCTGCAAGGCTTTTTGACTTTATTTTGTATTCAAATTAAAGACTTTTGTTTTTGCAGTTACTCTTAGCTAGGAATAAGAGGTTAATCTCAATTAGGTAAATCTGTAAACTGAGATTAAATCAAAGAAATACTATTTAACCTGCTTATATTTTATATAATAATCTCTGTTTGACAATGACGTCCAGGCCACGTGTGTTAGGTCAAAGACTGACTCATTAGGCTCTCATGACCCTGTATATAAGCTCACGTTGCCTTTTGTCTTTCACTGTTGCCCTTATAACGCAGGACATAATATGTTTGATGACTTTTACAACACTTGCGCAGCAAGTGTAATAAATGATGTGGATGGAATTAGCTGTAGAGACAGAGGTCCCCAAAAGCAAATCATTAAACAAGATACTTAATTCTCTCTGTAACTCAGTGAGCCTGTGCTGGCCAGAATGCAGCAGTAGACAGAGTGAGGAGAAGATCATTGAGTCCCAAAATAAAAGCAGTCTGAAGAGATAAAGCATCACCGGGGCTTGAACATCGATTGCAAACAAATACACCACATTAGAGATGCTGCGCAGTGCCCCGCTTACACTCTCCGGCAGTCATGTGACTAGTACTTGATTTCATTACACAAGTCTATACCTCAGTATACACACACAGTTTAATTTAATTGGACCGGCGTCCTTGACCCTGTTTACATGAATTTTAAAAGTATGGTTCTACCTGCTTCAGTAACAGAGATATAACATTCCCCTCGCCTTATGTAAATGTAATGAGCGTCTTCCGTCTGGTAAAGTGACTACTCCCTCCCACACCTTTTCGCCACATTTTCTATCCTTAGCTTTAATTTCTCACCTACACTTTCCTCTAACCTGTATCCATGTGCTTTTCTAATCCCTCCTCATCCTCCATTTTCATCTTCCTGTTAACATCTCCACATTTTTGTGTACTCCATCTCCTTTCCTTGCCAGTTTCTGCTTCCTCATTCCGGGTTAATAAAGTTTCTGTTGTGCACAGCCTGGTTGGTTGGGTCGACGGAGGCGCAATGAGGTCACAATGTTAAAGAAGGATGGCTGTAATCAGGTTTGTGGGCCAGCCATCTGCTGTAGTCAGCTGGTTGCTTACTGCGGAGCCAGCCTTTGTTATAATACGGCTTCTACCTGGCATTTAATCAAAGAGCTTAACACTTTTGGGCTGTAGAGCCAGAGAGAAAGTACCAACAAATAAGCCATACCTGCTGGCAGGGCTGCCGGGGAGAAATAGACAAGAGAGAAATTTTCCATTAACAAGAAGGAGCTACACCTCTTAAGCAGGATTAAACCGTTGTAAATAAGGAGGGAGAGAATGGATGACTAAGTGCAAGTGGTGACACAATAAGTTCCTATTATAAACACAGACACTATATATTTAAATCTACTGTGCCTCTCACTGAGAGCTTGGTTCTTGAAAGCTCCGCCGTTTGCAAAGGTGCTAATCGTGACTTAATGATGATAACATTTGAAACATTCAAATATCTGTTTGCACTCTCTCTGTTGATGCACATTTTGAACAGTCATAATGCTGTGTGTTCCAGACTTGTTAATAAATGCCTTGTGATAAGGAGATCAAATGAGAGAAGTGAATTAAGGATTCCTCTGATCACACACTGTAGCTGCGGATGTGGTGAGCATTCCACAGAAAGAAGAGAAAAGGGAAACATCCGGCATCATCTGAAAGCCGTGTGTCCCATCGAATCTTAGTGTTAATTGACATATAACTATGCCTGAGTAACAAAAGCACCACATTTTCAGACACAACTTATTTTAAGAGCTGCAAGCAAATGCCAACACTATTAATGAAATAATTTGAAACAATGACCCTTCGTTCCAGTGACATATGGAGCCTTAAAAGAAATACAAACAACTGCCTTTAATTACTCTGCAACGTCGTTTTATACCTCATTAGGCCTGTATCAGGATGAACACTGCAGGATAATTGAACACACTTTAAATAGCAACACCAAAAAACAATCTAAAAAAAGGTTCTGGATCTTCCCATTCAGTTGTTTACTTGAACCACCATTTCTAAAGCAAAACAAAACATTTAACCACACAGTTAACTTTTGTTTTTAATGGGATTCCTAAATTGATTACTGTAATACATTCCAAGAAGGAATGAAGAGCAAACTCTGTGAAAACTCACTGGTCAGGTATAAAGAGTGTTCATCTGAAGAACAGCCTCTGCAAACAAAGAATTAAGAAAATAAATCTTTTTTTTTTAGGTTTCAAAGCACCGCAGCGTAGAGAATTTATGCCTCTCATTATTGTCGGTAATAACATAATTACCAAAAATAGCTGCGCGGACTCAGGACTACTGTAGGAAATGATTTTGCTGCTACATCAAATTAAATTATACAACCGTTTTGTGCAGAACCCTCCAAACCTTCTGTCTAAACTTAATGCTAATAATATGTTGTGTGATCATGTGTATATGATTTAACAAGATTCAATTTGAAAAGAGTGTGATTAACAAGGCATTGTTAATCACAGTTATGGCGTGAGTTTAATACAGATTATATGTGAAGATACGATTAAAGGCTTCAATCCCAAGAAATGATATTATATTTTAAGCAGGGTGCTGCAGAAATCACTCTACAGAAATGTGTTACATTGTAGACAAAGAGCTCATGTGTTAGACTGGCCATTATGTTCTATTACATGGTGAAGAGGAGAATAAGATGACAATGACCATGACTCCTTAAAGCTAAGGTTTTTTAAAAGGCAAAAAAAAAAGTTCCAGATTCAAAAGGACACGTTTTCGTAATCTCTATTTCTTAGCCACAAAGAAATGTAATTAAAATAAATTTGGATGCGACCCAGCGGTAAACACAACTCTGTGCCTATTTACTGCATCTGTTTTGCAGAAAACAATTTCTTAATTAGTTCATACTTATCAAATTGGAGCTTCCTTGGAAATAAAGTGCGTTGAAATTCCATTTGTGGCAAAGACAACACTTCCTCACGACTATTATTCCTCACCATCATCTCATTACAGAATCCTCAGCGTCTTGCCCCGTTACAGTTTATGGGGAGGATGCTGAGTCAACAGGCAATTTATTTAAACTGCTAGGAAGGTTAAACATTTGGATTTTATTCTAATTTTCTTCAGGTTAAGCCAATATATATTTTAGAGACGTGTATTTACTCCCAGCAGGTCGTGCCTGTAAACTCTGATCTGAATCTGGGGACGGATTGGCCATCAATGATTTTCTTTATCTGAAATTAGTTTAAGAGATAACTTCAGAACCAAGAAGGAAAATTAACTCTCCTTCCAAGAGGGAGGCGACACACTGATGTTAGTCTACTAAATATAAATTAGACTGAACCACCAGCCTCGTGTCCTTGAGAACAGACAGGAAGACCTCACTGCTTGTCTTACTGACGGCATTTGTCGTCTTCTGAACAAAGGATCTGTCAAGTTAGTTAGTGATCCCTGGATGGACATATCATCCTCTGAAGTTACACACACACACATGTGTAGCCCTGACTACAGCACACCAGAAGGTCATGGGAAATGTGACTACGACCAAATACAGGAAGCCAACTGGTGGAGATTGGAACTGCATTTTGGGCCTAACCTTTGGCTCCAAGGTTAAAGAGAGAGAAAAGACCCCCGACCTCCTGGACAAAAAACATCTCAATTTAAAAAGTCTAATCTCTGAAGCCTGGATTGAACAGGAACACACACAGAGAGATGTATTATGCAGTCTGTGTGTGTGTGTGTGTGTGTGTGTGTGTGTGTGCGTGTTTGAAAGCTTAATACTATTATATTCTGAGTTTAGAGGTTTCAGCAAGCAGCAAATGCCTCACAGTGCTGACAACGCTGTAAATAGAAACTGTATAGACTTTGTAACAAAGCACCCTGTCTGTTAACAGGAAAGTTAAGAGACAGAAACATTCAGTCATGAAGCACACGGTGTTGTGAACTTACCTTATCTGAGTACACAAAGAAGAGGATGAGCAATATCAGCTCTGCTAGCAGGATTATCAGCAGGACGATGAAGAACTGTCAACGACAAAGACAAGGTTGAGTTCCAGACAGTGAATCAAACATGTCAGTGCAATTAAAACAGACTGAGCATTCACCTGACAGACACTGCATCACTGCTGGTATTAAACGTTAAATGACACTTTTAATACAAATGCTTTCTGTGAGTTCACGTTCTTCTTTCCTGTCATTTTTGTTTAAGAGGATAATTTAACATCAGGTGGATGAAATATATTTGCTGTCTTGTTCAAAGACAACCATGTTTCTTTATATACTGTTAAGGTTAATGGTTGATGTGATGGTTAATATTTTATGTCACATTGTAAATGTAGGGCTCATGTGTTTTACTAGTCTTTTACTGAACTCCACTAACTATACATCGTCACCACTAATTAGTTTCATAAAGGACTGTTTTTTTCATAAGTTAAATAATAAAGATTGGAGTTCAGCAGCAAAATCTACATGGGCCCAGTTGCCCTGAATAATAAAATGTAGTAGCAGAGCCTGGGCTTTAATACCTTCTCCTATAAATTTCCCAGACAACCTTGCATCTCATCAACTATTCTCCTCTCCCGTCTTGACTCCCTCTTGCTCAATATTTAATAACAAGTTCTTCCACACAGCATGGGCGGAGGCGCACAAACCTGGATTTTGGAAAATCTAATTCCAAACTCACGTGGGAGGCAGGAGAAAAGACGATTTTGTGTCAAGACTCAAATTAAATTGTTACAAATGTTCTTCATTGGTATCTGGCTTGCCAGTTTACTATATCACTCTGGTGCCCACGCAGTCATATTTTCCTGTTAAGAGAAAGCCACATCGTCTGTGGGGGTAAATAACTCGTGCTATGAATGTTTTGGTGGAAATAAACATGTTTACTCCTTATTTACATGCAGCGACGTGGGTTCATTTTTTCAATATTTTTTGGAAGCAAATATTACTGTGAAGAGCTTCTGTTCGGGACAAATGTTTCACTGCTCTGTCCCTCGCTCGCTTAATACACGCTTGCGAACCAATTGTGCAGCAAAGAGAACCCTAAACTCACTGCAGTTGATGTCTTTGAATTCTACGTATCCAGGGAGAGTTATCCATTCAGTATATCCAGGGATAATCTGTCAAGGTAAATGCTTAGATCTGTTTGCCTCAGAAGATCTAAACCCACTCTGATCTTTATTGGACTGGATACAGTCTTCAACGCTACACACGAGAAAAAATACTCACAGTTGCTGTCACATTAAATCAACTAATTGTGGCAACCTGTTGAAAAGACCAGAGCCAAAAATGGCCGACATAAGAACTGCACATTTTTTAATTAAGTCTCTGTTATTCTCACCTCTCCGTCCCCACCCTGTGCTCCCCATGTCTTCCCTCTATTTCACAGTTGTTAGGCAGCTGATATATTGCTAAACACTGAGTATTTGGTTGTAACGTCCAATGATGCAACAGCTTGCTCACTGCTCATTTTACTTTTCTACACAGGGGACCTGCAACCTTATTCCAAACACGGAAATCCCAGAGGTTTTAGTTTCAGTTAAAAAAATACAAAATTGGAAAACATAGGTCTGTGTAATATATAATATAAGTCACCTCCTGAGCAGTATAAGACTATGTGCAGTGGAGTCAACATTTGTGTGTGTGTGTGTGTGATTTTCCTCTGAGAGCAGAAGGTTTTATTCAAAGCTGACTGACATCCTGTCTGTCCCTCTACTGTCTGCCCTGTGGGTCAAACTGGAATTATACTGGTACATTTACATTTGTCTGTGTGTTCCATAAATATACATTAACTCTATATTTCAGAGATTAAGTTGATGTTTTTGCAGTATTTGGCTTGAAGACTTACTCCTAAGGGATTTAAACATCAAAATTATAGATTATACATATCATCAGTTGTCACAAGAGGGCACCGTCTTCAGTCATGACAACTAATAGCTACTTTTGCAGAGCAGAGAATATGACGGAAAATCAAAAGCTATATATGCCACCATCTTTTGGCATCAACAGATATTAGAGGCGTTTCCTTGTCGTGCATGAAACCGAAGGATTGACCCCAGTCCTTACTATACCTTGTACCAGCGTTTGGCAGCGCAGAAAAGAAAGCCAGGGGGGCCACAGTTTGCCCATATCTGATGTAAATGAACTGTCCCAGATTTGGTTCTTGGATTCTTTTGAAATGTTTTAAAAACAAAGTGGGAATTACAGATTGGTGGAATTTATGTTTTTTTTTTTTCCTTCGTCCAGATGCCACAATTACTGCATTGTTATGTATAGTCTAGAACAGTGATTCCTAAACACTGTGCTGTTGCTCACTAGTGTGCCGTGAAAAATGATCAAATTTCACTTAATTGGGCTGAAAACTATTATTTATTTATTGCATATAATTTTTCTTTGCTTGTCAAAGCATAAAAGGCAGAGCAATTAAATAGTCTTCTGCTAGGTGGCAGCAGATGGCTATAAAAAAAGATCTGTTTAAGAAGATCTTAATGACTGTCTTTCTTCAATTGCTGCCTGTATATAAGTGTCGTCTTCAACTAAACAGCCCGAGATTTTGACAAATATGATGTCATTTAAACAAGACGATTATTATATTTCACTACCTATACTTTCTATTAGATTTATGTTTAGTGGTGTGCCTTGGGTTTTTTCCTAATGATATATTTACCCAAATATGGTTCCCAGCATTTGTGTTCAGTATTATGTGAGCCATGTTAAAGTTTGTGAAAAACCTGGAGCGTATGTATTTCTGCATGGTCAGCTGCGCCTGTGGATCTTATTTACAATGCAGTGCTGTGGAGGTTTGTAGATAACTCACGCTCAGAAGCAGGCACTTGTTCTCCTTGATGGCACCCAGGCAACCAAAAAAGCCCGTTACCATGACAATGGCACCGATAGTGATTACCATGTTGGCAGCTGACAGTGAGGGGAATGAGGGTGAGAAAGTGGCAAAGCTGCCCTGAGACACAGATAGCCAGATGCCCACGCCGAGCAGCCCACAGCCACATAACTGCAAGACATAAAGGTGAGGAGAGAACAAATAAAGTGAGTAAAGACAGAGGAAGATAAGACACCATATTTTCAGGGATAGCAGTTGATTTGTAGGTAGCACATTAGACTTCTAAGGACTAACCCGTTTATAGATATTGAAATGGAGGAGACAGTAGGGTTGGGTCAAAAATACTTCAAACCATAGCCTTAGGGAAAATAGACATGCAGCAAGTAATCATCAAAAACTGCTTAAAACACTACATGATTATACCAATTACTTTTATGACATGCCAATAAATGTTCTGCAAGAGTGATTAGATACGGTCCGTGATGTTTTTCCTCATATGAATTGATGTTAAATTTACAAATTTAAAACTAAACCTACATGCAGTAGACTTGAAATACTCTAGAGGGAGCAACCCTGATTCCCATTGAACCTTTTTCAAAGTCCCCACTGATGTGTGTGAGGTCTGAAGTCCTCTTACATTTATGGCTTTGATTGGTGAAGTGGAGCGTCCCGCTCACTGATGTGTAGGTCCATCTATCAGAGATAAGAGCCATACAACTTGTGAACCACTTGGTGAAATATAGGCTCGGGGTCTAAGTGGTAATATCCTGACTGCATCTAATAGAATGAAATACGACAATACTGCCAAGAAAAAAGAAATCCAAATGAGGTAGAATAGGGAAAGGCACTATGGTAAATCAATGCAGTTCTACACTCCTTGTTTGTTCACTCTGCTTACGTATTTGCTCTCATCTTCACACCTCTGCACTACAAACCTTTAATACCAGTCAGAAATATAGACCTGCTGTGCAAATGAGCAGAACAGGACGAGGCATACGTGTAAGTATGACTTGCAGAAACGCAGAGACTGCTGAATAGCCTTATACAAACTCAATACAAATGGCATTCCCCAAATGTGGATCCACTTTTAAAATGAATAAAGAAAATGTGTGAATGGATCATTTCCTTTGAAACATAGTTAAATTCCATCATGCAGTATGACAATCTAAATTGTATTTATCAAAACAGATAAAAATAAATAAATAAGCACAAGTGAACATTTGCAAGTTTATTGCATTCCATTCTCTTGCTACTGTAATGTGAGTTCCCACTGTTTCCAAAAACAAGTCCAGACATCTGTCATCTGACAACAGAGCACTTTACCACTGTGTTTGTGTTGATTTAAGATAAATAAGTACAAAATACTTTAATGTAAATAATTTACTTGATTTCAAAACTGTCAACCTATGTTATCATACATGTAATTTTTTTTTTTTTAGAGTTATAGAACAATGAGTGACAGTTCACGACAGTTTCATCATGCCCACAATTCTACTCTAAATGCCCCATCAATCGATAACATTTAAGTGTGACTTTTTTTATGTGACCCTCACCAGTGGTGGAAGACACCTCAGGTCTAATGAGCCCTGTGAGATGGATGGATATGTAAACCCTCTTCAAACAGCCTCCTCTCATATGTCACATCATCTACCTCTCATTAACCTTTGACCTTTGAGGCTTGATTTGTGCTGATTGACCTCCATGGATGAGTGCTCGGGTAAGTACACAGCAGCACAACAGGGTTGATGAATGATACAGTGGCTCACACCATGAAGAGTCAGGCGTGACTGAAAGTAATTAAAGGAGGAGAGAGAGAGAGATAGAGAAAAGACAAAAGTATCCATTGAATAAATTACAGAACTCATTCTGCGAGAGAATTCTTAAATTTTACCAAGGCTGCAAACAAGACCCTTCCCATCTGCATTCGATAGGATATTTGTTTTAATATGAGAATAAATAAAGGGTCGTAGAAGGTCTCAAACTGAGCACTATTCTAAGGTTGCTCTTAAAGGAAAGAGGAGGAGATTCAGTGTCAGAAACTGTGTTCATTTGTCTTTTTGCAGCTGAAAAATGGTCCTAAGAAGACCTTCAATCACATGGCATGTAAATAATTCACAGGACTGTACCCGTATGTAGGCGCCGGCTTGGCCATATACAATGTTTTGATTAAAAATGAGCGCATGATATTATCAATTGAAAGTTGCTGGTAAAGGTCGTGTCCTTATGCAGAGCAGCTGACGAAGACTCACAGCTGGGACTATCCAGAAGGCCAGGTTATATGGAGCATGAGGAATAGTTCAGGAAAGTGGAGGAGGACTAGTAAATCCAGGAAGAACAGGTAGATTTATTGTGACTGAGAGGGTGAAGCGCCAAAGAGTTCAAAGTCCAGGTGGGGAGGGACAACTGCCTCCACTTAATTGCGTTTAATGTCCAGTGAAGAGTGCTCATCCACGTCAGTCACTTTCTTAAGTGACCATGAAAACCAACAGCCCCCACTAAATCTGTCGGACCGTGGTCTAATCTCGGCTCTGCTCCTAATTACATTACGACTACTTGTGCGTTGGCTGCTGCTGCTACAACAAAGCACTGTAACCAGACCTCTGCATCTGTGCTACAGGAAATACCTCTGTAGTAAGCTCTGATCTCACTTCTTATCTGACATTAGCATGTGCCACTGAGCTTGACCTCAAGTCCCACTGCTGAGCTTCTTATCTTCTTGATGTTTTATATCCCATCTGTATGGTAGGATCAAGGCATCTACAAACCCTGATGAGGTTTGGAGACATTTACCAAGAAGGCTTCGCATGTTGGCAGTCACTGTTACGTCAACGTGGGCAGAAAATGCTAAAAGGCTTTTATTAACATTACCAAGATGTAGGCATCAAAATACAAACAGCACTGTTTATGGATGGAGATTGGGAGCTGTCAGATGTCATCACTAATGAAATGACCTTTCTGATTGAATATCAGATGTGCTAAAAACGTAAAGGTATATTCTGTTTAATCTGACATTTTCAAATTACACTTTGCTGTTTAATCTGACATTTTCAAATTACAATTTCAAAAAACAAACCTTGTTGTATTGATCATATGTTTTTTATATATTGAAATAATTTATATGAATCTAGTCTGTGGTCATAACAAGAACCTAGCCTACAATATTGTTAAAAAAAATAAATGTTAAAAAAATCTGCAGTTACACAGTGACAGGATATTTGTTTGTCACTGTATGTCACTGTATGAGATGAGGTGATCTGTCCAGTGAGTGTCCCGTCCAGTGACTGCTGGGATTTGCTTCAGCTGCCCTCTTGACCCTCTTCGGGTTAAGACAGAAGAAAATAACTGGATGAACGTTTTACAGCTATTTAACAGGTTTTAGTCTGATCGACCATAGAAATGGCTATGAAGACACTAACTTATTATGCACAACCAACATGGATGAGTGAGCTATTACTCTTATTTTTTTTTCCTGTGGATCGGGGAATGAGACTCCGCAGGGCAGCTGCAGCAACAGCAGATGACACATGATGGCATTTCTGACTTGGCTGCTAAAAAACAATTTATCTTGCTGTTTTACTTGCATGCAGCGCAAAGATGTTTACTTGTACCTTTTTACATTTGAAAGTGGGAGCATATAATTTTCGATGCGTGGAAAACAAATCTGGCTACTTTAATCCTGATTGGGTTCTGGAGGTGAAGAGAAAAAAAAAAGATGAATTGGTGTCATCCATAAATATATGGGAGTGCTGGCTATGAGACACGTCACATTTTTGTGCATGTCAAAAACATCTTGAAGGCATCTCCATGGAAAGATGGAAGGTAGTCTGGTGTATATTATCCTTTCATGTACGTGGGAAAAATGGTTTCCAACAGAGAGGCTAGAAGCGTGCAGAAACAACAGCTTTGTAATGGAGGAAAAGGAAAGATGTGACTCTCCATGGAACCCTGTGGTTCAGGTCCTGTTCCAATCTTTGGGTGAAAACAATTCCATTAATGCTTTGAGAAGCTGCTGTGCTGCTCCTGTCCAAAATGTCAGAAGAGGTGAGGAAAGTTAATTACACACATATGTGTAAAAAAAAGCACACACACTATTAAAGCTTGGACATAAATATATGATTTGTGTAAGATTGAGATTGGAAAAAGGAAAAATTATGACCTCAATAACCTGTCATCGCAGCAAGCGGCTGACTCTGAGATTTATAATTTTCTGCAGTGATTGATTCAGTGACAAAAAAAAAAGCCCCTGCCCGACACAAGACTCTGCTGCAAACTTCCTGAGTGGAAAGGATTCTCAGGAGTGGTGTGGCTATTGTATGTGGGTACACAGACCCTGGAGGACATTGACCGCTTCACGGTTGAAGCACCTGTAGCGAGATCACATCCTGTTGTGGGGTATGACACCGTCTGTCAAGACACCACTGCATCTTATGGCTGATGGTTTGTGGAGTTGCAGTGAGCACTGTGTTCGTGTGTGTACTGAGGGTTTGAGCCTCATATTTGTGTTTTGATTTCAGAGACTAGAAGAAATAAATGGTCAATAAAGAAGACATTTTTTGTGAGGCAGTAATATTCCTGTATGGGTATCCACTGAGTCATTCTGAAATTCAACTTTATGTTGCAATAATATGGGAATCATATTTCCTTCTGCAACACAGAAGCCATGAAAACACCACCAGAGATATGTAACAGATTTCTACTGCGGGACTAAGGCTGGACTTCCATTATCGTCATTCCATCCACTCTTCCCTTTACTGCATCTCTATCTTTCATCACATTGTAACTAAAACAATTTTTTTCTGGTGGCAAACAACAATCCTCTGCTTCTACATAAAGAAGACAGAAAGGTCCCACAAGCTTATGATTTATGTTAACATATAAATACTAAATGCTCTGCTGAAGTGCAAAAGTAAACAGAAGCTCAGAACAACAATTGTGATAAAGTTGCTTCAAGAATAAAGTGAATAAAAACAAAACAGAAATTAAGATATGTAATTTCTTGTGTTAAAAAAGCTCTTTTTTAAGACTCTGTTTACCAGACAACAATACAGCTAGGGATCCCTGTGAATGCAGCAGAGTGAGATGGTATGGTCAGATAATCCCACCTCCCCCCGCGCCCCTCCCATACCCGCCTTTGCAACCTAGTTACCAGTTAGATCTTCTCCAGTCTGTTTACCAGCTACTTTTCTGAGTTTCTGGTTCAAATTCCTCTAGTGGCACAGCACCACATACAGGCCTGGCATATGTATGACAAACCCTGAATTTTTGGGTTGCCTGGATCCATGTAAAAGATACATACCTGGAGGCTACTGTAGTTGTATTGTATTGCAACCACATAAACAAGGCCCTAAAACCATGTCCTAAAACCATGCCAAAAAACGATTATTAAACACTAACAGTAAATTATCTTGTGTGCCTGCCACTAGAGGAGAAATATGTATTTTACTCACATTCTCATTCACAGGCAGCAAAACGACACAACAGCTCTAGTGATACAGCAGGAAGATTTGTATTTTTTGTATTTGTATATGGCAGAATTTGAATATAAACAACTCTCTATGCAGTGGAGGTAAATCCACAAATCAGAAAAAAGCCATTTTGAGTCCCAGTTCCCAAATCTCCCCTGATATTTGGGTTGTTTTATGAGGAGCTGGCTATGTGGTGGCTACGTTCAAAAAGTACTTGATAAATACAGTCAGTGACTCTGTTATATGTCTGATTCTATATAGATTTAAAAATATTTTCTGTGAGTGAGCACGATACAAGTTTAGAATGTCTATTGACAATAATTAAAATCCTAGCTTGCACACTTAACCAAATACCCAGTTGAATCCAACACTCATGGCTGCCTCGAAAAGGACGCTTAAGATTAAAAACATACTCTGAATTAGAGACATTGAAGAGCCCATTCTCTAGGAAACTAATCTCCAACAATCCTATTATGCAGCCCATAAAACCAACCACTCTGTCTTCCTAGACTACCTAGGGCCATCCTATATTCCCTGCGGAGAGCCAATGTGAGTTGTATAACAAGTAAATTATTCAGGGGGTTTGCAATGGTGGCAGAGGGGAAACGGGGCTTTCAGGCTAAAATTAACACTGCATGAATTGAAAGGGGCTGGGACAGATGTGGAGTGTAAGATTAAAAAGCCATATCTGCCTTGTTAAAAATTCATTGAGCCACTGGGGTCCTGGCAGACCCACACAATGCTAAAGATTACCTTAAAAAATTTGATTAAAGGGAATATGCACACTTCTATGAACAGCTACACTTTCATTTGAGGTCGCTGACTGACCCTTTGTGCGAGTTTAGTACAGGCCTTGACATATTTCTGCATATCTGATCATCCTCTATCCTGTATGTATTAAAGGAAGGTCACAAAGCTCTATTAAAAAATAATAAAGTGATATCCATATTAAATTGTTAGGATTTATTATATTTGGTGGCGTCTGCAGCTAAGGAAACGTGGAGGGAGGTTACTGGAGCTAACTGTAAAATTATAATTTATAAAATAATTTGAGAGGAAAAAAACAAGTTTATGAGATTAAAGTCATAAATTTATAAGAGTAATGTCATGGGTTACAAAAATAAAGTCCATAGTTTATGTGAATAAAGTCGTCCGTGCTGAGGATTTGTATGTTTATCAGAAAAATGTCGAACGTTTATGAGAATAGATATGGTTAAATAAAACACATGCTGTCTTTGCAAATGTAAACATGGATGCCATTTGTCAGTATGTCTATAGATTTTAAACAATGTTTGTCAATTGGATCACTTTCCCACCAATAGGAAAGCCTCCGTTCTCCCTGAGGATGTGGCTCTAGCAGACCAATTTCAGTTTCCCTGATGCCCCTTTTTAGAACATTATTCTCTCCACTGATAAAATCCTCCATCCTTGGGGTCTTGCATGCTTGTTTTGTCCATTATTTAAATTTTTGAATTATGATTCAAAATTAGTGGCGCTTTGGCCCAGAGGCAATGTCTCTGTCATTGGTGTGGAACCCCAGGGTTCACCTCCTGGACAAGTTCGAATCCCGGTTAGGGCAGTTGGTACCTTCCAGTGGACTCACCACCCGCAGGAAGGTTCAGGGGGGGTGGTATGGTGCAGTGTGATTTGGGTGGCGACTGCTGCCCCCGCGACCCGGTAACGGATAGGCGGATGAAAATGGATGGATGGATGGATGGATGGCCACGAAATTATGATGTCATAAGTCAGATGAAATATGACATAGCTGTTAAGATTGAGGTCTTGTTGAACAAAAATCAGATTCATATCCAAATTGGATCAAAAGAATTTGACCTGTCAGCTATGGATCAGAAAACAACCAGATTTGGTCCACTATTTCTTCCAGTGTTAATGTAGCCTAATTGCTTTGAGTGATTTTGTTTTGTTTCCCCTGACTGACTTCAACATAAATTGAATATCTTTGCTTTGGTAGACAGTAGTAGACAGGTGATACTGTGTTCTCAGTGCAGCATGGCTGGATTGATTGTTGACACTCAATCAATCAACTATAGGCAAGCTGCACCCATGTGATCAGATCACTAGAGGCAGATATTCACAGTAATTCTGAACAGGTTTACTTTTCTATCTAGATGTCCTCAGTGATGCACCTGTCAATAAAGTCACATCCTCTGATTAGAGCTTAGAGGCCTATTTAGCACAAAGTGACTTGAAATCAATGGCACTATTATGGTATCTAATATCATATATGATGACACCGAGCTCTTCTGTACTCTGCACAAACAGATATCAATAGCCGTTATCCTTGGAAAACAAAACAAAACAGTCAAATCAATTGAACAAGAAAAAAACACTATTCGACATACCTGACCAATTCTGTCATTAAATCTCTACCATTCCAACTCTTCAATTAGCCCAGGCGCTCAAGGGCACTACAATTACGAATTGAAAGCAAGTACCAGCGCACTGATGTGTTGAAAGTCTGACCGGAACCTAGGGAGAGGCAGCTTTCTCTGCCAGAGTCACTTTAAGACAGCAGGGTGTGAAAGGAGAAGGAGAAGAAAACCTTATCCTGCAAAAAAAAAAAAAAGTTTTAAAGCACAAGCTTCAATGACAAAGGCCTGGTTGAAAAACCTGAGAATCTTTACTTCTGTGTATTATAGATGTGGTGCTGTCAAAATACTGAACCTTCCAGTTTTAGTGTCAGACTGTTGTAAAAGACCTTACAACGATACTGAGAAAGGTAGAGCCTTGTAAATCGGTGGTATCTGTGGTTTGAGGGAGACGAAATCCAAACCTGATACTAGAGTCAGTTCCAAAAACTCTAAAGAGTACTACATAATCATATTGCACACAAATACTTTATCTCTGAGTCAAATCTGATTTCTAAAAAGACTGGCCGACCACTTTCAGTTTTACATTCATCAATAAAAATCCTTCTCCTTTACTAGTTTGCTCTAACTGCAATTTGCTCATGCAGAGACATCTTTGTGTCTTAACTCTTTACTTGGCTCACAACTGTTTGACTTTTTGTGCAGCAGTTCACATCAGAAACTATAATATTAACATCGAGGCAGCGTTGCACAGCAGCAACACAGCGCCAGTAG
Source organism: Cynoglossus semilaevis (assembly GCF_000523025.1). Lineage (NCBI taxonomy): Eukaryota > Metazoa > Chordata > Actinopteri > Pleuronectiformes > Cynoglossidae > Cynoglossus > Cynoglossus semilaevis. The sequence goes on along the minus strand of NC_024312.1, from coordinate 9,455,790 downwards.
AGATAAGAAATGATAGGTCATGTCATATTTTGTGGCGCGCAGCCTTGCATTAAACAGACAGACGGCCACAATAATGCCAACAGTGTTTTATAGACGGGGCTGTGAATGCATAAAAGGAACTGTTAACAAACCCCGGCTTGCTAATTAAAGGTCTACACAACTGCAAGGTGTCAGATTTCAATCTTTGAGGCAACCATAAAAAAAGACATGTCAATAAAAAAGTCACATCTGTTTTGAACATGTTTTCAGCATTGACTCCAAATGCTAACAAATACTCAGCTGCTACAAGTCTCCGACTCTAGCCTCCCTGTGCAGTCATGCTGAAAATCCTCAGAGGTGGGAAAATGGTTGAACAATCTTCCATTGAGTTTCACCAGACACAGGGCATAATGAGTGTGCTGCCTCAGCAGAGGTTATGGATGGCCAGAGACTTGTGTATTCGACAGGTCGGACACTCCACCTGCTTCCTGCACAATACCTGCAGTGGGCGACTAGAGTGCTTGAGGATATTAGAAATCCCTAGTGCACAAGTGAGCTGTGAGTAAAAGCGAAAGAGAGCCGCACTCAGCACATTTCCCCCTCGTTTCCATGGTTTGTCGTATTAAAATGTGTGCAGGACTTTGTGTCATTCTGAAAGGCAACAGATAACCGTTGCAGTACTGGGACATCTGTTAGCGAGAGCTTCCTGACGGAGCTGTCCATATGCTTAATACACCCCCTCTTCCCACCGGTGCCCCTTCGAGAAAAACACACACAAAACAGACGCCTCTACAACAGTCAACAACAGCAGCATGAATTCATTTTTTTTCCTAAGAGTCACAGGGACTGGGGACGAGGACTAGATGGCTGCCTTTGACCTTGCTGCAGGGACAGCAGGTGAGATTTGACTTTTAACTGTCTACAAACTGTCAGTGTAAATTGAGGGGTGAAAGAAAATGCCTTTTACTTTGGGAATAAATGTTTTTCTTTGGTGTCACAAGCACACTGTCTTACTTTTAGCTGTAGGGTAAGTCAGTGTGATTGTTCAGAAACAGCAGCTCAGGTCAAAGTGAGCTCCTCACAGGAACAAAGTGACTCCACGTGTGATATTGTAAAATCTGTTCTTTTACTTGCACGTGTACTGTTTTATCAGAATATATCGCTGGTTCCTGCTCATAGGTGTGAATGCTACATCACTGATTAAGCTGAGACCTGGTTCTGCTGATGACAACATCCAACAGACATGACTTTAAGGACTTTACTTTACTTCACTTGGGCTTCCACCCAAACACAAATAATTCATTTGCCATGAAGTGTATTGGCTGGATCCAAAGTGAAGTGATTGTGTATTCAACACATGCTGAGTCTATTTACTGAGGAGTGGAAGATTTTCCTTATTTATAATTGAATAAAATAAAAGTAAAAAACATCTAAGCAGATTTCTGCTCCCTAAGCAGATGGGCTGTAAATGGAAAACCTTTTGTAATGCAATGCAACAATGTAAGTATCCTCCCCACCCCCAGGATAGAGTGAAGATGAAGGCAGATGAAGACTTAAGTGGAAACCTAGGTATCAGGTGCATACTGGGAAAGAAGAGGAGGAGGTTATTTAGATTGCAGCCATTTAATCAATAGTCACTCTGCACTGAAGCCACAGGGTTCTGACACTGATAAAAAGGAAATGTTGATCAGCCTTTCTTTTCATTAGGGTGGATTACTTACCACACTCTTAAAAATGTACCACAGGAATATGATGTGGAGGAAGACCACCATTTTCCCATTGTTCAAACAATCTTCAATTGTACTGAACTGATCGGCTGTCTCTCTGCTATAAGCACATCTGAGAAGAAAGTAGCCTTTTGATTTTCCGTTTCAAATTTAGGATACAATATAAAAGAATTAACCCAAAGGACACCATTCTACTGGTACCAGAAGTATATTTGTCATTCTGAAAGCCAACCTCTGTCTAAACTATTAGGATACTAATAGAATACAGGATACTAGGATGCTAATTAGGATGCTTTTTTTTCTCTCTTTCTTTTCCAAGTGATCCATACATTTATTATGTGCTGTAAGGTGTGCAGAATATGTTTTATGAATGTGAAGTGAAAAGATTAGGGCTGACAAAGTTGTAAATTACATTAATTAATATGTGAAATTAAATAAACACCAATTAAAACACATCTTAATGCATGTGCAAAATTATGTGTGCATCCATCCGCCTATCAATGCCTTAATACACAGTTTATGCACATGTTCTTATTAATATACACTCGCAATTTAAACGCCATCTAAATGCCCAACGAGAGTTTGTGGAGAAACACCTCGTTTGCGCCAAGACCATGGTTATATATTATTTAAAAACATCATGAGTGTGAAGACCTGAGGAGTATACTACACAAGCTCGTTCCACAAAGCTGAGTCACTTTACTACCATCAAGGTGGTAACAACAAAGGTTGTTCAGCTGGGCTTTCTACTTTGAGATCTGTGGACATTCACAAAAAACAAAAAAAACTTTTCTTTTCCTCAAAACTGCTCAAACACCAGGATGAGGAAAAGCTGACCATATCTACCCTTTGAAAGACATGGTCTACATATTGGGCAGGCTGTTGTATGATATTCATGTCTTATACATGCATTTTCAACATTAAGTGTACAAAACTAAGGTCTGTTTACCTTTAATATAAGCTTAGTTATACTACGTCTATGGACATACACTGTAGCGAAAACCCACTTAAATGGAAGTTTTGCTTTAGTTATTGAGTAGTCCCATTCTGTGAGAATATACTAAATGATGTTCATTCAGCAGAGAAGGGTAGAAAAAAGGTACTGGTTTCACAGATGTACTTAGTACACAGGCAACACACACGCACACTGCGCTTGCTTCACTTCCACAACACAATCCGCTGAGGTCTCAGTACAACTGCAATATGACAAACCCCCACAGCTCAACCCAACACTATTGATGAATGCATTCTTCCCTCCTGCTGTAAAGATCATGCACTGGGGGCAGTTTAATGGCTGAGAGGAAGGCTGGTTCTGCCCCCTTTCCCTAATTTCCTCTTCTATTCGGCCGTAAATGGCTCATGGAGGCATCTTTACAGTTGACATGCTAATTAGTACAGTGAGGAAATGGACTGTGTAACTACTCTTTCTGGTCAGCCAAACTCTGAATCCCCATCAGCCCCTTATCTCCACGCACTCAACTGTACCGAGATATCGTTAAATAATGGTTGGGCATCAATCCCTGGTCTAATGCATTGATACAGTGTGCTCCTCGCTGTCATTTTCACTAACCCAGCGCAGGGAGGAGACAGAAATGGAGAAGAGGATAATAAATGATGCTCCATTTGTCCATCCGCCATGTGAAGGCGTTGGTACGACTCCATCAGTGACCTACACTGTTCTGTCATCAGGTGCAACGCTACATTCTCCTCAAAGTAAATGCCGGGTCAGGAACTACACTAAGACATTAAAAGTACAAGAATCAATTAACTGAGGCAAACTAACTTCCCTGTAGAAAACACTACTGTGGTTTTGAAGGTTCGTGATAACTGGTCTGGATGACAGACTGTGAGAGGAACATATAGATCAATGCTGACTCAGACAACAGGACTGGAATAAATCAATAGTCATTAGATTCACATTAGAGCAGTTGGAAAACAAATAGTCTTTGCTCCATGAAGTTGCCCTGAGTCCACGCTAACCCTGTTAACATGATGCTGTTCCCCAATAAGCATGTGAAAAATGTAGGGCCTGTTTCATAACAGAGCAACATGAGAAGTCTTTAGGTGGTGGAGCAGAGAGGAGTTTAATTTGTTCAGCAGTTTCTTTATTGTACTGACTTCCACAACCTTAATCTGCAACACTATCTCTCTCTCTCTCTCACACACACACACACACACACACATTTGGCCATCTTCCTTCACCCTGCAAGTGTACACATTTTATAACACTTATCCATGGTGGCTCTAAAATGGCCAGCAGGGACATTTAATATGTGCATAAAAAGTATTATAGTCTAACATTAATTTATTTTAGTGACAGTTTATATCATGTTTTTTTATCTTCATTTTAACATTTATATTTGGACATTCACTGAGTCATTAACATTTAAAATTTTATATGCAAATGTAGCCATATTACATTTTTACTAAAATTGTGAACAAAAAACAAACAAACAAAAAACTATTGTAAAAGCATTCTGTGCTGTTGTCACTGTTGTCATAGTCATTAAAGATGTATGAGTTTCAGTTTAGAGCAAAAGCCACAACTTACAAGAGACGGCCATAACACAGGTGGTGAGAACGGTCTCCATCTTCTCTGTTACAGCAACAAATATCCAGTGTATTTCTTATTTATATCCATGGATGCTTAGACACATTAAAAACCAACTCTGTGTATTTACAGCTAAAACCAATTCCTTTTGGAGGACTATACATATATACAGTATATACACACATTAGTGTACACTCAAAGTACATGAAGGAGACGATAAACAGACATTGGATCTAATCATTGAAAGCCCTGTTACTATACGCAAGGTCAAAGTTAAATGCAACCTGAACTGTAATTTTCCAAAATGAGCCATTTCCCTGTGAACACCAGTGCTCCTTGACACCACGATACAGAACAAGGGCAGATTGACAGAACATGGGGAAATGAGTTATTACTGGTCTGTTGTTGTTGTATATATCCCCTGTCGGTCTGTTCTGTCTCTGAGAACCGACATGTGTGTGTGTACATATGGGGTGCAGTTTATGCCTCTCCCGTTGGTTTGTTAATGGTCTTGCTGCGGGAATACTGTGGCCTCTGGCTGCTTCAGAGAGCTGTCATACATGCCTGTGATGCAGGTCAGTGCAACGAGGCCAAGCAGGGTCAGATCACCAGAACGAAACTGACACAGGTAAGCAAAAAAATAAATAAAAAAATGTCACATTAGGCTAAATGTGTTGGCAGTGACACTGCAGTGATAAGGACAGACATTAGGACAACAAGAGACGAGAGAAGAACCTATAAAATATATGATACAATATAATAAATCAAATATATACCTGATGTATATTGTGTTATTTTTTAAAAGTTATTTGTAGGAATATATATATATAAAAAAAAAACAGGTTTCATTAGGTTGTGTTAACGACCTGTAACTAGTACAGTGGTAATTTAAATTGGTTAAAAACATTTAAACTAACTTAACAACTCCTTTGATAACTGATATCTTTATCTGTGGACTGGTGTAAATGGGTGAGAAAAAAGCTTAACTTAAATTACCTTTGGTAAAAAAGTCTCTCTTGAACAGTGTCTTAAAGTTTTATGCACTTTTATGAGTGCAGATTTTATTAAGTCATTTACTTTACTGTTAGCCAAAAGTTCAAAAAAAAATTTCACAGCTGGACTCAAACGAGAGTGAGCGCTTCATTTAACCCACTTTAATAATAGTTACAGTTTTCCTTTAACAAATCCTACTCCTGGACCATTCTTCCTTCCATCCATGACATAGAGAGTACACATTTGTTGTTTGTTGTTGTATTATAGCAATGTGCAGTATACGTGTCTATACACTGTCAGAGATGAAGATCACATACTGGGTCAGCACAGTGAGAGCTCCCTCTCCCCCATATCATAAAGTAAGGTCAGCTGGAATCCAACCAGCCAGTGAACTAATTGAGATGGTTATATATAGATAGTACTGGCAAGCTTAGTCATATGAGGGACCGAGCTGGGGCTCTGTCACAAGGCCTGCTGTGATTTACTGTGGGATATTTAATCTAAAATCAGCCAATGGCGTAATGGAGCCAGTCATTTTCCATGACACCAATCAGAGCAATGTTTTCCTGATAGGTGCAAGGGATGGAGTAAATACTTCTCAAATAAACGGAGGATGGTGAGACGTGGACACATGAAAGGAGCTGAGAAACAATTTCAAAATGAAAGAGAAAAATAAATGACCAGTTGCAAGACATACAGCATATTTACACATATTATATACAGCATAAATACTGTTTTATTCAAAAGCATAGGACTGCATGGGTGTTAATTTTTTTAAAATAAATTAATAGGAATATAAAATAGCAAAAACAATGTTGTGTCATTAGTCATTTTACTAACAACTTAATAGTTAACAAGAAAACCTCAATGAGCAGAAAAAAAAACAAACAACAAAAAGTGTCCCACCAGTCCAGTGATAAAAGAAAGGTCATTTTTGATCTGATAGAATTTTTATTTGAAGTAAATATTATGTAATAAAAAATAAACATTTTATCAAAATCCTCCACATACATATATTTGTGTATATATTTATTGACAGCTTTAAAAAATATTTTGGTGTCATTTATGAAAGTTTTGCATGTTGTTAATGCTCAAGAAAATTATATCTAATTTTTAATTAGATATAGTTTTATGAGGGAGAGACATAAAGAGAAGTCTGTTTAGTTTATAAAGTTTTGGCAAATACACTCATTAAAATGCACTTTCTTGTAATGGGAAAAGTTGTTTTTTGTTTTTCAGGCAGCTGCCGAATTAAAATTTTAGATTGAGACTTTACGAATTTGCTGGTGCACTTTGAGTATTTATGTAACATTTGGCTCATGCAGAATACAGTTTGGTTGACACTGTCAACTAATGACCAAATACTCTACTATACTGATGACTGGTGTACATCTGTTCTTTTACAAAAGCAACAGAAAACTCTCATGTTCTGCTGCCCTCGTTCACATCATCAGAGATAGAAATAAAAATATCTAAAATTGAACATGTGTGGAGGGACTTGAACCCCACTGTCTTGTTCAAAAGATGAAACCTAATTAAGTTGAGTGCTTTCAAAAATATTTTTCCTCGCAGTTTCAGTCGACTCTATTTTTTTCCTCTCAAAGCATGGAACTACAACAGCATCAGCAATAATCACCTCATTTTGTTATGATCCTCCTTCAAAGGTTAAACTGGATCCCATGTGTCACCTCTTGAGAGTGCTGCTATTAGGTGGGAGCGGGCCTTTTGAATTATCTAATTGTCTTTGTTCACCTCATGTGGCCAATCCTGTGTAATCTAGCATGAACTCAACAAAGACAGAAAAGCCTTTTAAATAGCAGTTTGAACAGCTCCCCGCTGACTGACAGGGGAGACACAGCCAGAGGAACAAAGCTAACGAGATGGAGACGATGGAAAGAAAAAAAAAAAGAATGGAAAAACATGTACAGTATAGAGAACGATCTGGCTTCTTCATCTCTATTGTCATATGGAAGCCATACTGTGCGCCTGAGCGAGGATTTTTGTGCCGATTTGTCATTCTGTCAAAAACTAAACCCCTAGTCGCATAAACTCCACAGTTCCATTAAAACAAGGATTTCCTGCGGTGCTTCCGCTGAGCTCGCCTTACAAAGGAGTGTTAGCCCTAAAGCCTGTTGGAGCAAAAGGGGTGACAAGGAAGAAGTCAAAAATTTTGAAGGAAGAACGGAGTCTCTTGAATCTCAATGCTTTCTCAGAATAATGTAAATTAAAAGTATAAAAACTTTCTTAAGAGTGTACTTCTCATACATGATATATATTTAAAACCTACATATATATCAAAATAATTTAAAATCATTTTAATTGCTGACACTGTAAAAATTTTCACAACCACAACCACTGGTGCATACCACTGGGTGTGTGCAACACCGAGGTTTAATGCAGCGGTTTGGGCCAATCAGGCAGGAAGAGCCAGGTACTGAGGGTGCACCGGAGGGGAAGAACCCTGCCTGGAGCAGACAGCTACTGGTTGAGGTCCTCTGGCTCTCATCCTGTTGGTCATTGGTACTCATTTGCAAAGTAGTTTTAAAAAAACCAAAACAGCAGCACCCACATTTGTTTACTTTTAGCAAAAAAAGTCTTTTAAATAACAGTTTTATGATATAACAAGCTTTCAGTAAGGTGACTATATTCCTGCACTGCCTCCTGTTCTCGCACTCGGTGAGTTTTGGTGATTGGGCCACAGTGATAACTATGTAAATGAATGACTCAATGTTTAGAAATCAAATCCAGCAGGTTGAAGAGAAGAGCTCATCTGTGGTCTGTTACAAAATAAAGGCCTGATTTTAATTCAAAGCACAAAAGCGTTCTACAGACCTCTGTCTGCTCTTTTATTTACCACTTGACATTACATCACCCTGATTGGCACCGTGTATTTGCTCACATATTTACTGTGTCTACATAGTTTGCATAATAGGTGAGGCTGAGGTTGGTCAAAGCTCTGGTTAAAGATGTGGAGAAAGATATTTTAAATGAACAGTTAGAGCTCAAGCAACAGGAGAAGACCAGGGAGTGTTGGTGAGAAAGAGGTATTCTGTGGGTATGTTCATATATCTATGTATACATTGTATGTGTACATAAATGTAAAAATAAATGATTATATACATATATGCACTTAAGTATGCATGAAAATATGTATGTACCTATGTGTATACATATATATTCTATATGTTTGCACGTTAATATGTAGGTATGTATGTATGTGTATTGCATATGTGCATGCATCTGTATGTACCTATGTATGTCAGTATATGGTGCTTTGCAAAAGTTTTACCATACCCCTCCACCCTCACCCCACCTTTGCAGCCTTCTTTTTTTAAATTAGTTGTTTCCAGCCATTGGAAGGCGACCTCACCTAGAACAATATTTAGGGAGGGAGTCAAAACAACATTTGAATGTATCTTCTTCACCTCTATAATAAAATGCCCTCCAATAAATTTAGTGTTGTTGAAAATAAGCTTCTGATTCTCTATACCTGTTTTAAATTCTGAAACAGTAACGGCTGCAAAAAAGGAGGTAAATGTACACACTCAGGAGTCACAGGGTGTTAGATAACTGAGCCCTCTGTGGTGTTAAGCAGGCACAGAAATTTCCATTCACCCCGAGTCCTGCTGAAAGTGCACAGTACTGTTTAGGCTAAATGCAGACCACCAATGTATTACATGCTATATGTGTCAGTGTGTGTCAGTGTGTGACCAAAGCTGATTCTAAAGAACCTCAAAAGAGAGTATATTCTAAACAAACCATCCACCCACAACTGACTGCTTTTTGATTGGGTACAACTACACTGTCAATCAAAATGTTTAGACAAAGTAACATTTCTAACAGGCCTGGCCTCTGAGTAGAAAGGAAATTATAATATAATGTAGGATGGCTTCCCAGTTTGCAGACATAGGTTCTAAAAGAGGAGTGGATACAAGATGGAATGTTTGGTGCCTGCAGGTACCACACTACTGTATAAATGTCACATGTATTTCAGAGATCTGTCTCTTGCATGTAAATAAACTTACTGTTATTCCTAAAATATATTCTACAAAAAGTATCGGCTTGGGTAAAAGGCTCCCCTTTTATTATAAGTCATGAATTTGTGGGATTTGTTTATCACTGTAGCTCCAAATGAACCCCTTGATATTTGCCCTGAGAGGAGGATGAGCATCACTGTCTGCTCTGGTGTCCTGTGTCAACCACTGGACAGACAACTAAATGACAGCAGCTCTACATTAAGAAACAGACTCATTACCCTTTTAGAGCAGGGTAATTGCGCTGGCCTTTGCTCTAGTGTCACATGCTGCAGCTGCATGTCAGCCAAAAAGTTTAGCTCCAGGGATGCAACCAGAGCTGGTCTGAGATCAGCCACTCAAAGTTATTGGTGGCATCGTATTTACCCGTAACCTCAAGGAGAAGAACTCCCCAAATATTAATCCGGTGCATGAAGAAGTTGTTTTTAAAGGTGTGGACCTGAACCACCTTAAAGCGTCAGATCAAATGTGTTTCATGCCACACAGTAGATTTCAGGCGGTGGTGGTGGCAGTGGTGATCGAGGACAGGTTCTTCCAATATGAGGTGCAATCTATTAGAGGAAACAGGAGCTCTCATGATTGACGAGTTGCTCCATCTAATCCATCAGTCCTGGCACACAGAGGTCTGACACTGCCATATCCCTCCCATGTGGCCGTGGCTGCTACAACCCTGAGCTATATTTGCTAGCTGACATTAATGCCTCGCTCTTACTCGACTATCTAAGCCTCTCTCGCTCTCTCATCTTCCATGACACTGCAAATCTATGGCTACTTGATCCTGTGCTACTTGACTGCCTCTATGGTTTCCTCTGCTTTATAGGCTCCAGGTGTTATACACATCATGCACATACAGCACGTGTGCATGTGCAAAAACCTATTTATTATGTAATTAGCAGAAGCTGCTGGATTTATTAGTGCTGCCGAAATGTTCCCTGTCACAGAAAACCTCATAGATTTAGACAGGCAGGGGGAAATGAATGGTGGAATATGAACAACGTAATCCTTAAACCCTTAAAGAACATAAGGGACAACTCCATAATTTTGTAGAGGTAATTAGGTAGGAAAAAGAAAAAAAAAAGCAGGATCTGTAGAAAGAAAGAGAGAGAGAGAGAGAGAGAGAGAGGGAGAGAGAGAGAGACATTGCCACATCACTGGTGTCATGGAAGTTGTTTTATTGGAGTCATTATTCGTCTGATGAGAGCTGTCTGCTCTGTTTACTTCCACATTCCATCTTCATCTTCATTAGAGGGTACTTGGTTTTTGATCCATGCTATAATTTTAATTAAAATTCATAATAACGCTAGGCAGATAGTGGTTTGGTTGTTGAGATAATGTTTTCCTGATTTTCAGACTTTTAAAAAGAAGAAAAAAAAGATTAAAAGCGTTGCGAGGCAGGAGTCTCTACACAGTGGGAAGTAATGAATAAGAGTAGAAAAAAAATGCTGCTCCAGATTCAGGTTCAGTGAGAAAAGACTGCACAGCATGCACAGCTCACTTTCAAATTGACATTGAATGACAAGATAAATGCGCTCAGGCAGGAGAACCTATCATTTCAATGTGACAAACTTTGTTATTCAGCATGGCCCTGTCTCTGCTGCAGTGACAGGCTAAAGAAGTCTGTTCTCTCCAACTGCTGTGTTGCTCTTTAAAAATGCTTATTTAAACGTTTGACACAGCTGATGACACTACCTGTAAAAAGGCCAATCAGAGACTTCTTTCACAAGGAAACTGGGGAATTTCACACGTGAATAGAAGTGTCCCTTTTATTGTAATCCAGTGTGGAGTTTGTCTATGCAAATATTTGTTAGCAGTGAACCAAACGTCATTAAAACAAAATGTTAACAAAACAAATACAATTCCTAATGAATTATGATCTGTTTCAACTTAAAGAGGTTTTATTTTACGAGAGGTTATTTGAGAACTGTTTCCATAGCAGTTGTTTTTAATCAGGCTGCAGCTGTTATGATGGTAATTGTGTGTTTTTACTGCACAAAAAAATTGTATTTTTATTTTACGACATTTTATGGTCATGCTAATGTATAAATGGATCTATTACTACACATACATTTACCTGCAGATATTTGTCTTTCTGTTTAAGCAATTTATAGAAAAAAAAAGTTTTTGTCATATTTATTAAAGTTGATTTATTTGATTTATCATGATTAATTGTGATTTAAAAGTTACTTTATCAAAACTTTAATCCTAGATATGTAATAATAATAATAATAATAATAATAATAATAATAATGCTGTTGATGACGATGATAGTAATAATACCACTGATGTGACAACTGACAGGGATGCCCATGCAGTCCATCTGGAGTTTGCACAGTAAGGTACATCATGAATCAGAGTGAGAGCAGAGCTCCAGGGTCTTAAGTGATGTTTTATAGACTGACATTAAAACTCATTCAGCTGTTAACCCAGCTTAGACATTCTTATACTTCTCTGTTGTCAGTAAAAGCTGACATCAGGGTCAGTCAGACAAGTGAAAAGGAAACCATGCACGGATGCCTTTCCATTTAAAAGCCTCCCACACAATTTTATTGTGTTTTAATTAATTAAGACAACTTTGCCAAAACTGATTAAAAAATCTGCAGAGTCAGTCTCTTGGTAGAAGAGAAAAAGGTCTGACGAAGAATAGATGGAGAGACAGAGTGTGAGCAAGATGCTATTGTTTTTTTTGTTTTTGTTTTTTAATTTAGCTCTATCCTTGACTGAACCCATATGCATGTCCTCCAGCGGATTTACCACCTAGACCATATATTCTCAACACTTTTCTTACATCTAAACACAGTCTAAAACTGAATCTGATGCCTCAGGTGTGTGTGTGTGTTTCCAGATGGGTGTCCTCTTATATGTGCTATAAAGAGAAAAGTAGGAACTACCGAGGAAAGATGAGAACAAATAAGGACTTTAAGGTGCCAGGTGGACCAAACCGAAGAGCTCCACTATACATATCACCCAGTCCACTTTTTCTATTTCTTCCTCTTCAATCAAACAGGGAATTGAGCTGACAGCTGGGAGGACAGAATGACTGACAGTTTCTCTTTGTGACAAAGGTGAAACAAACACGCCATAAAACATCAGTTGGAATAAATCACAACCGATAAATTTCCAATGTCAATTCATATTATTATATTTTTTTAAACTGGGTCAACATTTCACCATCCCACACAAACTGTGCACCTACAATCACCATGCCATTGAATGCAAACGGACCTGTGCTCAGGAATATTTTGAAATTTGCTGATAATAACAAATATTAAGATGCTTTTGGGGCTATTACACTGCCCTATTAGTTTCTAACTCCATTATTTCAGATGAAATTGCATATTCATTAAAGGAGTCAAGCACATTATTTGCCACTGTTTGGCTCTTTTAATTTTCCTCTTGATTAAGTCTCCTATTAGAGCCTTTGAAACATCAGCAGAGCAGCAGGGACAGGCAAAAAAGTCAAGCAGCTCATTCTATCCATATCTATGTTTATCTTATCTTGCCTCTCTCTCTTGTCTCGTTTAATACTGAAATAAATGTGTGAGAGAAGACAAAACTAAGAAAAAAAGTGTTCTGTTTGCCGTGGTACAGCATGCATGGCAGGATTTTTCCGGGTTCATTAGACCAGTGTTTCTTTTTAGACCTTTTTAGAGTCACTGCACCTATTTTTCATTAGAAAAATCCCACTGTGAACCACCAAGCAGAACTGGGCATGTTCAGTTGACCACAACACTGATATACTCACAGGAATCAAAGAAAGACACACACAAAGATCTTCTTCAACACCTCGGATTCTCTATTTTTTAATTTTTTATAGTCATCTGCTGCCACCTAGTTTTCAATTGTTCTGCCTGTCAGTATACCATAAAATATATTTTATTACTCTTCTACAGTGCATTGGACCACCCTGGTTGGAAATCCCTGTATTAGAGGTTGAGATTTCAAAGCATTTCACCTGAATGCTAAACCATGTACAGATCAGGTGGTCAGATGAAGGATTACTTGTTGTAATAACCACTTTCTGCTCCACCTCCTATTGCTTCATTTATTGAAGCAGCTAGACTCCAAATGGAGACATAAATGACACCAGTGTTGGCATTCCAGTGCTGTTCTCTGGTAAACATTTTTTCTATCTCTTTGTTGAGCTAGACCGAGATGTGATAAGATTGTAAATTCTGGAAAATGATTTAATGTCAGGACTGACCAAACTTAGGCTAAAGATTTCACGGGTACAGAAGTAAATATATATATATATATATAAAGATGAAAGGGGAATGAAATGGACTGAAAAAAGAACAAGAAGAAAATAACAAGAGCATGTGCTGTTGAAGTAGGTTTTCCCTTATTATTTCAATCCTTTTGTTATAATGAGACCAAAAATAATCACATGTAAGTTAGCTCCACAGGGAAACAAGAGCAGATTTAAATAGTACGACTAGCTGTGGGGAAAGAAGGAACATTTAAGACAAAAAACCAGAGTGTGATTGGTATTTTTGTCAGAACAGAATTAACATTCTTCTTCTCTGGTTTTAGAGCCACTTAGTCTCTGTTATATCTTTCTGAAGACATAACAGGGGAGGGAGACAATCTGTGTCAACATGTCACAAGTCCAATTCTCTATGTGGTTTTCTTGTCCCAGCGACAAAATGTAGATAATTGGGTTGTACTTAGATGAGAACACACACCAGGAGGTCATGTAATGATGGAACTGCTGGGTTTTTACTGGAGATGGGTTTGACTCTTACTGTTCCGCAGGATCAAAGCCTGCTACAATAAACACACACACATACACACACTAGGGGTTTTGGAAGCTCTTGTCATAATGCAGTCAATACCCCTCACCTCAACTTTAACATTAACAAACACATATGCCTAATCCTAATCCCTACTCAATTCTGTCACAAATTCTAACCCTAACTCTAAACTGAAAAATTTACTTTTACTTATTAGGGACCTGCAAAACGTCCTTGCGAAGACAGGTAATTTTATTTCCAATCTATTAAATTCACAAAATACATTTGTCTCATTAAACTTTAAAGATTTAAAATGAGGGTTAAAATGAATAATACCACCATAATAGCAAAATACACATTACAAGTCTTTTCAACACACAAGCTGCCAAGGGAGGCGCCATAAAGTATGTGGTTCCTGTAGAGCTCAAACACAGGACCTTCTGCATGCAAGGCAGTGTGTAGGGTGTACCCATAAGGGTAGTACACCTGCCTTACTGCAACTAACTTCAAGGTTGCCTGAAGCTGGGATTCGAACCCTGGTCTCGTGTACCGATGTCAGAGGCATTATCTCATGAGCTATCCTGGCAAAGCAAAGCAGAATATTTACATTTGACAAATTCTATAGTAACTATATACAGTTATTACAGCAGATACAGACTGGGCTATACCACACACATACAGTTATCATGGTAACTGGCACTAAAATGAATAATATGTAGTTAAAAGATGAAAAAGCCTTTTCACCCACCACACTTCATATTTATTTTAAGTACAAATTATTTAAATATGTTTCATCATATTCCCTGAAGGCTGAGGTCCTGACAATACAGGCACAGTTTCATATTTCCTGATTCAAAGAACCTTTCACAGGATCTTTGATTTCATAATTCATTTACCACGATGTCTCCAATGTCTAAAATATACACATATGTGTCATCTTCTGCCAGACTGATCTTAACTTGACATTATCAGGTCATTATTTATAACCAAACTCTGCCAGAAGGTCAAGATAAAAATGTTTTAAAAAAATAAATCTATCTACCACTTTATCTTCTGCTCTTTTGCTTGGACCCACAGTGTTATCTGTCTGCATGTGCATCAATAATTAATGATTGTGTCGTTGGCACTTCCTCTGAAGACTCAACTGCAGGACAGAAACAGAAAACAAGAATGCGATACCTGTCTGGAGCTAACACTGTTTTCCTGAAACTTTATTCTACCATACAATGTCATTTTCCTTGTTTGAACCTGAATGATGGGGCCGCGATGAACAGAAGCGACTCCCTGGAAGCCAATATCAGCCTTTTTGTTTATTCACAAGGGAACGTGTACAAGGTGATTTATATTCTGACCACTGATAAGGTAAAACCTCTCAGCAGCTCAGTCAGAGATAACCGGAGGCAGAGATGTGAGCAGGATTTCTCCGAGTTGGAAAAAAAAATGTTGCTGTCTGGGAAACCTGCGACCTGTGAAGCAGTGCTCTTAAGACAAATGATCAATACATTCCCATCTTAAGTATTATCTCTCTGAAGCTTGAAGAAATCACTAACCACCGCGCTGACACAAAGAAGGTATGAGGGAGAGGTGGACAGCAGTGGGCGATGAAGGCGGTCAATTAAATTATCCCTATGTCAGCGCCTGCTCACTATCCAAGGCTCCTGTGAGTCTTTGGATTGCTTGAATATTTTTGGATTAAAGAAGAAAAAAAAATCATTAGTATTAGAGCCTGTCTGAGTGACCTCTATCTTTATTTCTAACTATAACCCATAGTATAAGTGAAATCCAAGTGAAATGCCCATAGTTACAAATGGATAAAACGTGGCTATTTTACGGTGAATTAGTTTGGTTGGAAGTATTGACGTTTGAGTTTGCTTGTGTTTCTTAATTCATCCGTGTAATAGTCATTCAGTAATAGAGGGCTGCTCTGTGTGATAACAGCGGTTTGAAACACTGTTCCAGAACTTCTGTGTCTTTTAGGAAATGTCAGGGCTGCATGAAATTGTACTTATAGACAAACTTTCCTGGTAATTATTATATATTTATGGGAAAAAAGGATTTAAAGTTATATTCAAGGTCATTTTTATGGAGTTTGGAAGCAGGTTTATTTACGAGACCAGCAGCATGTGATAAGCTTCTGACTTAGGTTTGGCTCAAAATAAATGAAAGAATTTGCTCTTGCATACATTTTTCGAATTGCAATCATGTTAAAATTTGTAAAATAAATTCTGATATATAATTAAACTTGCCTTCAGACAAATGACCACACTGTGATGAACCCACATCTGTAGATAGATTCACCTCCTGAGGCTTAATGAAATATGAAAATATAAAATATGAAATATAAGTATAGAATTTGACAGAATTTTAGGATGAAATTTTTTTATTTATTTATTTCATAATTCCACCTTTAGCTTGCTGATTTGATGCTCTGGGCATTTGGAATTTGGTTTTTATTTTGTAAAAAATGAAATTATGAAAGTATTTAAAATGTGTGTAGCAGTAGGTAGTAATGTTTGTTTTCATGATTAGAGACTAGATCTTTAGACTAGATCTCAGGTGGAAACAATTTCTCATTTGATTTTCAACCTGCGGTCTTCTTCAGGTCATGTATGCATACCTTTTAGGCTGGTGTTCGCATTCACTAAGTCATGTTCCTATATCTGAAATAGTCACTTTTCATCCACAGCAGCCGCAATGGTGCGTCGATGTCTCAGATCTGGCAGTTAGGAAAGTCAAATCGTTGTTAACAGTATGTCAGTGTCAGCTGTATAAAACTATTCGCTAACTATTCATAGTGTGCACTCTGATGGTAAAATTTGCTCAGAGCCTGCAAGGGTTTTAATGACGCAGAATGAATTCTCTTCATTTTCTGTGTCGCCACATGAAGAATGATTTCATTTTAAAGCCACATGACTTATTAATACTGTAACTGTAAATCAAAGAGACCAAAACAAGCTAGCGCCATTAAAGAAATTCCTAAATTACACTGGGCTCACATATTGTTTTGAGTCAATGCCTGGATGCCTGAAATACAAAATTACATTTTCCATCCATTATGTATAATCACTCGGCAGCAATCTGACAGACAAACGTGTGTGTGGATGAAGTCGCTCGGAGGTCACGGTAATAATAACCGTAACAAATGACATATCTTTCATTCTGACTCTTATCCACGTAAGGCACCGCACCACAGCAAGGTCAAAGATGTATACAGCAGAGAAGAAGCTGTCTGTACTGTAGGTCTGACTGAGGAAGAGGCAGCTGTAAACACTGACCCTCAACGTTTGCTTACATAGATTTCTCTCTCGGCCTCACATTGTAAACACCTGTCTTTTCTCTCTATAACATACACACACTCACACACAGACAGCTCATCATCCACTGTCAGCTGCTTCACCACAGCAACTACCACTTTTGGCAACATCTAATAGTTTATTCACACACGAAAAAAAAAAAAAAATCCTGAGACTGACCCGGGAAAACAACATTTGACATTTTGGCAGAAGCTCACTCATTAAAAATGACACAATGCTCCAGGGCCTACAGTATACAACTCACACTTTACACAAAAAGCCTGTGTATTGGGGCCAAAGTCTGGCTGTTCTGCCATCTCGCCTCTGCTTGTTCTGTTTTTTTACTTTTAGAAAAGCAAACTAACAATAAAAACTTCTTTAAAAAGTCTAATAAGAGTAGTACTCGTAGTTGTTGTTATAACCGTACCAAGCTACTACTACTACAGTACAGGGGGTCCTGGACTTATGTCAGAGGTCTGTTCCTACAGTGTGACATTCTATTTCAATTTTCACCGTAAGTCAGATAAATACTGTGAGTACTGTATGTTTGTGGTCAACTAAAAACATGACAACCATGTAAACAAATATAATATCACTGATGTTGACCATTCTTTAAAGACTTTTAAGGCCAACTGTCACTTACAGGTAGTAAATACAACAACTCCTGGTTAATGGAAGAGTAGTTTGTATAACAATTCCAATTTATGGACATTATATAGAAGTAATGACTCCTTGTAGTCCTCAGATGAAAAGACTTGATGTTATTTACTTGACACAAACAAGTTTGATAACACCCCTCTCAGCTGTTGATTGACTTCAGTCTCATCTCTGCATAAGTCAGTCTCACTGTTGACATAATGATTTAAAAAAAACAAAAACCATACAAACCTCAAGGATCAGCATCTAAATTCATCCTCTGAACAGCCATACATTTCTGCATTGAATTTCACAGACAGAAGATTCCTTCTACTTCTACTTGCGACACTGAGATATAAAGAGATGTTCCTTTGTTTACACTCACTGCACAGCGGAATGAGGAAGAAAAAAAAAGAGAAAAATACTTTTTCTTTGTCATTTTTTCATTTCATTGAACTGTTTAATTACTGAGATTATGTCGTCACATTAATGTAACAAGAGGGATCGATGACAGGGGCAGACATGCATGCTTTGACAAAATAACCAGTCAGATATGATTCGTTCTGTATTCAACCATCCCACATATGAAAGTGTGTTTTTTAATATTCCATCTCTACAAATAGATATAAGCTTCAGAACACCGTAAAAGAACAATCGGTGAGGCCGTTGATTGTGAACGATTGTGCGTGTGCGATTGTCCCTTAGTCTAAATCTTTGAAAGAGACAAAACAAATAATCACTCCGCGACCCAGAACATACTGAGGTAGAGCCGAGCTGCTGGCAAAGAATGTTCACATCCAACAAATGCCTGGTTGACAAGAAGTAAAGCTTCACTAACACAGCCCTCGCAGCAGTAGAAGTGAAGTTACAAATACTACACTATATTTCCTCCTTACTTAATCCTAGGCCTGAAGACTGCATGTTTAAAACAACAGAACATTTACTAGTAGAATTAAGCTGAATTTGTCTGATAACAGATTGTTTTCCCTTGTTTGCCAAAAAACAAAAAGATCCCGGCTATGCCGCAAGAGGCAATTCCTTGGGAATACAAATCTGACAGCAAATGTTTCTTTTCTGACTACACATAATGAAATTCTTCCCCTACACTTGTTTATTTGACTTCTGTGACTTCCCTCTTCTTCATTCATTCAAGTGTAATACAGTAGTACAGTCTGTAGTGAGTGGAGGACAACCTCAGAGTTGAGGACAGGCCAATGTACACATCAGTTTCCTTTTCATGCCCGGGATGCAAACCATCAAACCTGCAGTTGGCCTTGGAAAAACCAGGTCTCCTCTAAAATGATGCCACAAGGCCCTTTTTGTAAATGAAAAACTACATCATGAATGCAATATATAACACTGGCCTTTCAACCCAACCCATTCAAGGTCTTTTTTCACAGTCGTCTGATGAAACTTTAAAGTCCATTTTCACATCGATGATTTGTAAAAGA
This sequence comes from Cynoglossus semilaevis, assembly GCF_000523025.1. Taxonomy (NCBI): domain Eukaryota; kingdom Metazoa; phylum Chordata; class Actinopteri; order Pleuronectiformes; family Cynoglossidae; genus Cynoglossus; species Cynoglossus semilaevis. The sequence continues at coordinate 9,436,396 of NC_024312.1, read as the reverse complement.
GCAATAAAACCTCTCATGTATAATTTGGGATTACAAATGTTGATAATAATATCTGAGAGCAACGCCAAAAGGCTGGAACAGACCCATGTTTCTGGAAAGAATACTGTGAAGAGTAAACAGATGAAAAGACAGAAAATGAAAGCTGGCTGTTTTTCCTCCACCCATCAAAGCTGGTCACAAACATGCAACAGCCACAGTCACAATGTATTCATAGAACCATTCATGGAGTATGTTTGTTTATAGAGAAATGCCTCTATATTATAGGAACAAGCCTGTTGACCATGTGTCTTCTGTAGGCTGAGATTCCTTCTCATCTTTCTCAAATTCCCCAGTGATGCTACAGTGAAGTGTTGGTCATCTGTCCATCCATTTGTTGAATCCTGACTAGAACTTCAGAAGTGTCAGTCCAGATAGTTCTCTTTGTTATTCCCTCAGATCTTGTCATGCATCTCCTGCTGCTCCATTTCCCATCAGCTTTCTTCCCTAATTGCCCTCCGTCCTGGGAGTTTGGGGCATGTAATGGTGGAGTGACAAGGCTGCTACACCTTCTGTATTCCAAACAGGTGATGCTTCTTAAAAGCTCATCATATTGTCACAGTTTCGCCATGGGATAACTGCCAAAAGAAAGGAGGCCTATCTCGCTGTGACAGAAACAAATGAGATGGCGAACGAAAGGAAAGAGTACACGTACCATCTTGACTTATCGCTGCATCCAGTGGCAACTTCAGATCTGAGCTCGGCCGATTATTGCAGCAGAGTCTGTACTCTGTACTTGTACCTTGAGCGCAAATAAAATTACTTTTCCATTTCATCGGAACCCCCCCCCCCAAAAAAAACAGCAACTCTGAAAACCTATATTTGTTTAGACATTGTTGCATTCCATTTTACAGGAAACACAATTACCACTGCTGTGAATGGAAGCCATTTGTACGAGTACACTCCTCTGTCTGCGTACACGCCTGTGAATCTGCAGCATTTCTGACACAGACCAAGCCGTATTCAGCTGGTGTGCAGTTGTCACAAAGATAATCTGTACAGTGCAGGAACAGGAAGACCTCCGGGATAAAGAACACAAAAAGAATGGGAAAACCGCGGGTGCTCCAAATGTACACTTCCTTACCTTACCTCACCCGCCTTTACCTCACCATGACCTAGCCGTCTTTAATAAAAAACACAATACAGCCTCTTCGCTCTTATCTGTCATTGGCAACTTCAATCACATATTACTTGGAGCAGTTCCCGAAAGAGCAGGACGTCATCTAAAACTAACTGCTGAGACGACAGCAGATGCATTAGTAACAACCATTGAAAATAGATCTGCTCAACAGAGATTACTTCAAGAGAAGAAAAAAAGAAGGAACTTAAGATTGCATTATAAAAAATGCAAAACACAGATAAGTGGCTTTCCTTAACAAAACCAGGTGAAATGCTACAGACGGTATTTCTTAAAAGTCTGTGCTGTTATAGAAGGGTAGTTGAAAATAGCTTTCCTAAGCTGTGGCCAAAAAAAAGGCAGAATTACAGTGTGCTATCTGTTATCTATTATGAATCAACCTATTTTTCCACCTGTCGTATGTCACACATCTACTGTGAAGGAAACTTTTGTCTGGCACATCGAGATGTCTGTCCAGAGTGGCTGAGATGTACACAGTTAGAGGAGCTGGTGGACAACACCCGTCAGTGACTGACAGCTTCAGGGCAAAGCCATTAATTGGGATGATCCTTTAAGGTTAGGGAAGCACAAAGAGCAAACGCAGCCTCTAAACAGACATGGAACTCCTGCCAAGTACCTGAATATACATCTGTTCTGCTTCCCTTGACCTTGGCTTTCTTCTTAGTGCCTTCCAAGTCAACTGGATGCATTATGCATAAATAGAAAAATTGTTGACATTAAAGAGCAAATAAGCAAACACACCTATACTTCCTAGAGTGCCTCTGCACTCTCTGCAGCACCAGCACTGAGAGTCTCAATGGACAAAACAACAACCAGCATCAGAGACTGACTCTGACATAATGAGTATCTGAACCACTGCGCCTGCAATCCTGTGCGCCTGTAGAAGCAGTGCTGATGAAAATGATTTCAAAGCGTATTGACGCTCTTTCTTTTCTTCCTGGAACACATTCTCTGCAAATAAATGTGTCTTTGAAATGAAGATGTTCCGGTCTCACAGATGGAAATGTAAACTGCTGATCATAGAGGAACTGTATGGCCGATAAAGCTGACCGCCCACCTCAGTTAATATGAGAAACGGCCAGACTGCTCACTTACTGTCTTCTATGGCGGTATAAGATCTTCTTTATTTATTTATTCTTTGTATGAGGATTTAAGATTTTTATTATCCTCCAAACCACTTCCTACTTGTGGCTTCAATAGTGTGAAACAGGGTTTTTGTTTCCACCCGTCAACATAACTTAGGATAAATACTAGAAAATAGTATGTAATAAAACAGCAAAGAAATGTGATCACCTCTTTGATAAGAGTGAAAAAAATGAGAGCTTCAGAATAATGCACCCTCCCCCTCCACACACACGCACACCTCTCTTTTGCAAGGTATGCACTTCAATGAAAAATGAAAAGAGGAAGGGCTTCTGAAGAAGGGATTCTTGACACTTAGAACAGAGAGAGAGAGAGAGAGAGAGAGAGAGAGAGAGAGGGGTGCTTTTATGTACCAATTACAGTGTGTCAAGGACATTGACAGACAGCAGCAGCAAAAAGTCATGTCAATCCTCGCACGAGAGATGATGGCCTTTCTTCGTCATCATTCGTACCACATAACACACACATGATCTGCAACATCATCGGCACCTCGGACGGACAAGGGCTCAGCTCTCAAATCACTGTTGTTTGATTTCTGCAGCTTACACAACACGCAGGTTTATTATCTTCCGCACTCCCATTAATTTTAATGGGGCTACAGTACAGACGTTGTGTGTACTGCAGCGCTTTAATTAAATATTTTGTACATGTATACTGTATGTATTTCTGTGGGTACAAGGACATACGGGAAATAAAGAATGAATAAATTAAGATCTGTTAATTCATTTAAGGTTGGCTAATTATTCTCATACGGTAGAGCTGAGCACAGCAACAGCAAAGAATTTTAAATGAATAATGCATAGTATGGACCTAAACAGTGCTGTGCCTGCACAGTTAAAAAGGCTGGGGAGTTCAGAGCTGTCAAAGAGAAAGAAGAAAGGAGATATAGAGAAAGACGGGCAGAGAGAGAGAGGATGAGGAGGAAAAATAATAAAATAATAATAATAATTAAAGTTACTTTGAGAGATTACTGTGAAAACAAACACTGTTTCCATGGTTTTCATTGAACATGAAATAGAGACTCGTTCATTTATCTTCTATTTAGGTTGACAGGAGCTGGAGAAAATCTCAGCACTCACTGTGGCACACTGTGTCCTACTCCCTGGACAGTCCAGCAGTCCATCACATGGTCACATATAGAGACAAAGAACGGTTCACACTCACAGTCATATCAGTTTTGTTAATCTCCAATTAACCTCATGCTGCACGTTGATGGACTGTGTGCCCCAGGAGAACACCCACACACATATGGTGAGAACATGTGAACACTAGGAAGACACTAGGAAGCTTTATTTTAGTTTTACTGAATCACTTCAGGTTGGCTTCTGTTTGATTAACTTTAAATTGTGCACCACAAAGCAATTTTGTAACCTGTGGATGGTAAAATTTACATGAAGTGCATCTGTTTCTGCCACTCAGTCAGATCAGTTATTTATTTATTTATTTAATCAATTACTAAAATATTCAGGTGACCAGATTTGAATTCCGGGTGACCCAACGTGGGGTCGCGACACCAAGTTTGAGGTTGAAAGGTTGAAAAACACTTCTCTATATTCACCATATTGTAGGTGTGAATGTGAGTGTGAATGCTTTTTTGTCTCTATATGTGACACTGTGACAGATCAGTGAAGTGTCCAGGATGTACCGCCGCTCTCACCCGTTGATGTCCCCCCAGACAACCTTACAAAGGAACAAGCAATAGATGACGGAGGATTGGTGAACTGTTGAACAACCATGTGTTGCCCGCTGGAGTGCAATGTGCATTGTACAAAACAAAAAAAAAAAAACCTGAAGATTTACTCCTTTGGCGAACCAATGTAATGTAACATTTAAATCATTGACCACAGTGTGGAATGCCACTAGACCTGCTCCCCATCATCAGGTTTTATGCTTCTGGGCTGCTGAGCCATATCATGTCCTGTCCCTTAGGGTTTTTGGGTCTTATGCTGCGTGCATGAGGCACAGATGTTCATTTAATACACCCAACAGAGTTTTTACAGGACTGGAACTCCATCCACAGAGACAGAGAGTGTTCTCAGTGTATCACCATGATTTACTGCGGAGCCGCTCCTTAATCAAAAGTTTTCACCTGACAGAGAGACTAAATAAATGATATTCAACAAATTATGGACTAATAAGTCATTCATCAAACATTGATGTGTCACCCAACTAAAAAACATGTTAAATGATGGGTGTAAATTGTTTTTGTTTTTTTATGATTTTTGTTTTTAATACTTACATAACCATTTCTGTCTGTTTATTTCAATTGATTACTGCACATCGCTACCTAAGAATATACCAAATGATTTTTTTTAAGGTTTAGGTTTTGAGTAAAAAATGATAAATGATAGAAAGACACAGAGAGACTGAGTAAGAGAACGAAACTACTCACCTCTTGAAAGGTTGTCATCAAACATTAATCTGTTCACCACTCTTGCTCTTGAGGAGCAGTGCCTCCTCACTCTTCATGTCTATACGTTTTTACTTGTTCAAGCCGTACCAAACAGTTTGGTTCAGCCTCCCTCAGGTCTGACCGAAACCTATTGTCCCGAGGCCAACTGACGTCCTGGTGAGTTCACGAGCATTTGTTGTCTGGCAGATTTACACTGAGCAGCTGCTGCTGAAGTTGTTGAAATTTTTATGAAATAGCCGGGAGTTCTATGGGCTGATCCTAAACCTGCTGCTACGCCATTTTAACAAGACAAATCCCTAAGATAGATATTTGACAGTGTACATGGGAGAAGGTTGTTGGTAATACAAACTGTGGCTCACACAGACCACCCACTGAGGGAACGATGTCCACATCAGCTTCTGATTTTTTCACAGACTTGTTCTGCCTATATCGAGCTCCACACTGACTATTGTTTGGTATTCTACTCCCATCCTGAGGTGATCAATTGCTAAAGTTCAGCCGACATTTGTGTAGAAATAACGATTACTAATGTGTGCGGCAGAACCAAAAAATGCTGACTCATCTCCTGTTTGTTAAAAATATTTTTTAGTATTTGAAGATTAATGAACATGGGATTAAGGCACGCTTGAGGACTTTTTTTTGTATCTGCTGTAATATTTAAACTTCTCATGTTTTGTGACAGGGAGAATTTACAGTGCGAATGTGAACATCGCCTTCCTGAACATCAGTCATTTTAGGTGAATTTCTACAATTACTGACAACTTTATGGCTCAGTTCTTGCATTTCCACCGTGTAATAAAACTGTCAAGTCCTCTCTAAAAAGTAAGATGTGAGACATCTCTCTGTGCCCCAGAAAGAATGCCAAAGTGGTGGAGAGAGGATGGTTTTATAGGCACCGCTTTTAAGACTCCACATGCTGCAGGCAACTAGGTGGCTTCAGATTTTGGATTTCAGGACACATACACATGCTGCTCTCTATCTTGAAATATTATGACAAAAGTGGGAAAATAATGAAAAAAAAAAAACCCAAGCGCCACAATTTGGGTTTTCTGTGAAATAGGATTCAGTCAGAGTTTAAGGGACAGTTTTAAAAAGGTAATGACAATTATTTAATGTCAATCATTTCTACTGGTTTTACCCAGACTGACCGCAGTCATCTTGCTGTTGTAGAAGTGGAGGATATTTTTTTCCATGAGAAATCATTCACAGCTCATTATAAAGATACTGTTTGCTGCAGGCAACTAGGTTGCTAACTCACTAAAACAACAAGTGAAATAAACTGCTGCTGGGATTTTACTGTGAATGTGAACTAAAGCAAAAATGTCATTATTTATTTACTTTTTGGTGAAATTAATCATGTTAAAATTCTTACCACATTTTAACACATGGGCAGCCTGACCCATGCTGTAGAGCCAATAATTTCACTGCCCATCCAGTCACTGCTCTTCCAGTACACATTCAATACACACATTTGCGCACACTGCAGATTGCACTGATTTAAAATACCAGCTCAATGCCCAGCATGCCTGAGTGAGGGCTTCAACTTCCCATCAGACCCTGGGCTTCCATTAGTCCAGCCTCACTGAGCGCATGGAAGTGAATTAGTCTACAGCTGACAAGCTGACTGACATAATTATCAAATGGACTGCAAGGGACTGTAGACTGATTAACATTGTTGAGGACGAGGGCTTGACTGAAGATTGAAAGAAACTCTGAGCACGTTCTACAAGCAACCATCAAGACGACCAGTAATGTCTAAAATACACTGACTCTATGAAGCTGAGTTTAGAATTTTATTTTTACTATTACAGTAACAAGTTTCAATTAACAAATGAAAAGAAGTCTTATTTCTTTTATGTGACCACTGTTACACAGAAAAAAAATGTGTTGTGTTTTTGCAATTTCTTAATATTTTTAAATATTTGATTTATGTTGATTATTCCTGATCAATACTGATAAAAAAGTTATGATTAACTGACAACTAAACATTTGTTTGATTGCACGCCCCAATAATAATAATAATAATAATAAAAAATCCACAGTGTTGTAATGACTGAAGTTTTCAGCATCCGTAGAAGGCTAGAAGTAAGTTGTAAAGCTTTACTCTGAGGTGGTTCAACTAAAAAATGAGTAAAAACAGAAATACATGCTCTAATGTTTAAGGCAAAAGTCTATCTCTCATTAGTCATAGCTGAAAATGTGGACAAGTGCAAGCCTCGCTGTGTGCTGATGCCCTGCTGCAGATGTGTCCTGGGCTTATTACCATTCATGCGGAGAATTCTCTCTAGTTCCTGACCCAGATTCGAAATGGCATACTTAAAATAAGCAGATTGGGAGTAAAGCCACTACCCACATTTCAGTGCCTAATGGTAAAGATGCCAGGGGTGTCCTGTTTAAAGATGTGAAGTGGTGACAAATGAGCGAAAAGAAGCTCTCAAGGACGATATAGGTTTTTTCGAGTGGGGTCATGGTGGGGAAAAAAAAAAAATCAAGACCAATTAGATCAATGGATGTAGTAGCCCGGGGGAAATACTGTAGTTCTTGGAGCGAGTCAGCGAAGTTTCCTTCGCTTGCAGCAGATAACTTAGGGACTTAGGATTAGCTTAGGGATGTGGACCCATGCTTTAGGTTGTTCTCTGGTGTTCTCTGCAGATACTGTAAGTAAGACTACGGTACTACACTATTAGTAGTACTACACTACTCGGTAATAAGATTATTTTATAAACATCTTTTGGTTTTTGAATTACACAGCAGCTTTATTCACTGTCACTTTATTTACTGTTCTGTTGGCTGTGTTTGCTATTTACTTTTTAAAGGTTACTATTATTTTATTTATTATTTTTTAACATTATATAATCCTCAGTTTTATTTTTTTGATCTAACCTAATACTTTTCGTTAACACAGACATACAGTATTTGTGTCAGATTGAATGGGAACAGTAAACCTGTCAGTATATATTTACCTGCTTGGTGTGATTTAGGCTGAGCTCACACCTACACGCTGCACGTCACCCTGTTACACACAGACTTTCCACTTCTGTAAAACTCTCTTCCAGTTCACTGCATATTTCTTAAAGAAGTATTGTTGATGGTATTCAGTATCAGTGACAAGATATGTCAAAATACTTTATATATTTGTTTTTAAAAGAATCTTCCTTGAAGTTGTCAGACAGGTTGATTTAACATAAATTTATCATTTAACTGTGGAGGTGAGGGCATTCTGAAATCAGTGAATGGTTTCATCTGCATTGTGAAAATATCACAAAGTCAAGGACATCTGCCACCGGGAGATGCTGGAAAAGCACTCTAAAAGTTTGAGTGTTACAGTGAATCTATTTTATTGGATTATAGTTGTACTAAATCTCCACTGCAGGGATGCCATTAACTGTCAGTGCATGATATGTGAAATGTTCAGAAGGCACCTGAAACGCTTCAGTAATGCCACTTTTTCTGTCATACACCTTTAGCCAGACAACTGCACTTTGTGGCAGCTGTTGCTGAAAACACTTTTCTGTTTTAAATCAAATTACACTGTGGAATGAAAAATTAAACTCAGCTTGAAGGCAGTGAAACACGTTTGCAGACATTTACTACTAATCACTGGTTGAATGTCTTCATTTCTATGTTGCCAAATGTTAATGAAAAAAATCATCATCATTATTGTGTTTTTTTTTTCTTTCCACTCTAGTGAACTACACATTACTGACCAGGCGACATGAATGCTGCCTTTTCTATCGCCTGATGTGCACGATTTGACACAAAGTCATTACATTGGATCTGCTTATGTATGCAGAACTAATGACATCCATCATTTCCCCCTTGTTTTCTCCCTCCACTGTATACTCCCCTGGCCTATATTTAGAAAAGAAAGATCTTTCTGCTTCAATTGTTGGAGCAAAGAGAAGATGATAAATCTCAAAGCCGAGGTGCTGCATAATACATCTGGATGTGATTTAGCAACTAACATGATGAAAACACATTTTTTGCCACTGTGTGCGTCTGTTTTCCTGTTTGTCACTAAAGAAAAATTTAAGGCACAACAGATGCAAGGATCTCTGTCTTCCATCTGCACATCCTGCATCTAAAAAAAGGACACTGCAGTGTGTGGTGTGGTGATATATACATATTGTTTGGCAGTAAAAAGAAATCCTGTCTTTTTTTTATTGAAACACCCTATTGTTTATTTTTGTGACGTAAAACCACAGGTGCGTTGTCAAACAAACCCCAAAGTCAGGAATCTTTTCAGTCCACATCATATGGAAGTTAATGACAATGACAGAAGGCGGCAACAACGTCCCAGCGTACATCTGTGAGCGGGTCTGACAGAATGAACACAGCAGGGAAGTAAGTAATGATGTAAATCCTGACGTGGATGTGAAATGACCTGGTCTCCAGGGATATGAGATTGCGTTGTATTAGAGTTCTATGTCTGCCTCGTGTGAATGAGGAGGTAATAGACAAATTAATGGAATGTTTAAAAAAAAAAAAAAAAGCATAATCAATCATGTAATAACCCACAGCGGTTCTTTCTTTGGATTTCTGTCTCTCAGAGTCTCTCTTTGCACATCAAATGCCACAATTAAATATGCACCTGCAGCTAAGCAGGAATTTGGAGGCAGAGAGGCAAACTTCAAACTTCAACAGCTTTGTTCAACTTGACTAGCAGTATATCAAAACTATGTGGTGCTTCCTTTGATATCTGCCCGGGCGAGTTGTTAACTCACTGAAATAAAAGCTTGCAGTTTTGTACGACTAGTGTGAGTAACAATCATCCTTTTAAAAAATCAACAAGTCATCAGTTTTAAGGCCTAAGCCAATTCACAGATGCATGAATGATGGGATGGCAGATTAAATCCCCCAGCAGAAGCATTACCTACAAAGTGTGTCCAAGCAAAGAGAGAGAGAGGGGGAAAAAGACAACTTTAATTTTACTGCTCTATTACCTCAACCCCCGAGAGTGAAGCACAGCATCACCGTATTCCTGTTGATCTGCAACATGAGCTAATGAGCTCAGTAGCGCTGCACGGCACGGTTGGGAAATTGAAGTAGAGAGGACGTGATAGAGAGAGACAGAGTGAGACATAATGGGAAGAGGAGAGAGAAAGAGAAAGAAAGAAAGAAGAGAAGTAAGTCAAAGGCAGATGTGTAATTTACTGCCATCTCCACAGACAATGTCCTGGACAAAGAAATGCATAGATGCATTTTATCAAACAGGTCAACCAATCAGAGTCAAGGCTCTGCAGCCTGCAGGAGATGCTAATTACATGACTTCAAATAAATAAAATGCTAATAATTATAATGATATTCTCTGTGCAAATGGGCCAAAGTTAAAAGCGCTGCTTTCAGGCAAGGCACTGGCAACCATAAGAATATGGCTTAACTAAAGGTCCAGCTATGGATGCCTTCAAAGACACACAGTATGTAGTTTAGTCTGGTTGAGTGAACAATACAGAAACCTGCTTAATGCAATCAGAAGCAAACTCTCATATTGATGAAATCCACTAAAGGCCACTGTTACACAGGAGTTGAAGAAGTGCTTGTGCTGACTCTGCATTTGGCTGTGTAAAACTCAATTACATTTCAAAAGAGAGCCTTTTATGGTATTAAAATGTGAAAGGACTTTAATGTGCGCCACAGCATGTGTAAATTGTTTGGTGTGTATCATCGCAGAGGTCGATCAACCTTTAGCCGTTCTTTCAGCCCAAACCTTGATTTACCTGGCAGTGACTGATGAAGTTCAGCTGCGCCTCTTTGATAAAAAGAATAGGAACAGGAAGCAGAAAAACTGTTTATTATAATATGCACTGAACCATAAATAATGGCTGAACATTTTATGGGCTGGTCTGGAGAATTGCTTTGGGCTCAAAGATTGAACTTAGGGGGAATGGAGCGACTTGTGTGAAATGCTTTATGTAATTCCAATTAATCAGATACAGACCCTTTGCTGCACTCTGGTAATTCCAATTAATCAGATACAGACCCACTCTGACACACACACACACACCTAGGACACACATACATGCATGTACACACATGGACACCTAACCTTACAAAGTCAGTGATCATTCAGGAACTAATCTTAAATTGCTTTGGTTTATAGCTCCCACATAGAGCCCTCACAGCACAATATATCACAAATCTAAATGACTATATTGGTTTCTTTCACTTGCTTGGAAGCAAATAATGTACTGTTTGAAAATACAGAGCCTTAAGCTGTTATTCTAAACTCTGCAGGTGGTGCTCAGCCACAGTTGTATTGCCCTGGTCCAAGTGTTTGAACTTGCTAATACGACATTGTGGTCTGCTCAAAATGTAAGTATCTCATTTACTCAAAAGTATTTTACACAGGAACAAGTTATACAATCAGCTCCTGAGAGGTAAAGCTCTGCTAATTTATGTTTTGGGTCTGAACAGCAGCTTGAATTTGCAGTAGCACCACCTACTGGCTTTGTATTTGTGTAAGCACAAGCCAAATGTGGCACCAATATGAACACCCTGTTTCCCAGTTAACATAACTGAGGGTTTTGAATGATTCTATTGTTGATTAGGAATGGCTCAATCAGCTACCCAGGATTTAACATAAAAAAAAAAACAGCTATAGCCCATCTGATCTGAAACCTAAGCTCAACTGCTCACTGAGTCAAACAGGAAACAGGAACACTATCGACTTAGCAACGGCATGCTGGAGGTAATCAGACATGAGAAGTTGTTCCTTTTATATCTAGAAATCTTCCATACTCCACCTACTGTATATCCCCACCTCATATTCTGTTTCTTTTTAGCTGCTAAACAACCATATTCCTTATATTAAGGGTATAATAACATGTGTAATGGTGCTTACAATGAGAACCAAGTATCACTAGATAGAATGAAAAAACACAATTATGAACAACAAATTAATCTTGAATGGTAAGGATTAGCAGGGAAGCATCGCACAGATGATGTTCGCCAGAGTAAAAGCTTAAATCTCTACTTTTAGCAACAACTCTGACACTGATACATTCACAAGGCTGACACCAATAAAGTCTTAAAATCTGTCACCTTATCAGGGCGGTCAGACAGTCACTGAATGTTGGTGTTCGTGTCTCAGCACCATATATCCTGCTCTCTACCAAAACAGATACTTTGTGAGATACTGTCAGAATTGAAGCCCTATGCTCTGATTTGTTGGCTTCAGCATAGAAAGAGTGCACAGGAGCCGGGCTCTCAATCTTTAACCACACCACCCAACACCACTCTAATCTGCAGCAAACTCCCCCATGGCTCGGATTGTTGTAATCCTCGCAGGAAAGAGGAACCAGATGGTCAGGAACAACTGCTCAGGGGTTGAGCACATGCTTGGAGGTTCTCTGAGTGCCTGTCACTGTTTACCTTTTGTTTTTACAACTGCAGAGTCCTGTGACGTCGGGGGTATTGGTGGAGACGTATTTAGATGGATGACCACTGTGGGTCTTAGTATGTATGGGAGCGTGTGAGCAACCAACAAAACTAGTGTCCAGGTACTGCACTGCACCATTTACTTCATCTTCAGAGGAGATGTCAAAGCTTCAGACAATCCTCAGCACCAGCTGCAGTGACATTGTAGCTTCTGAAGGGTTAGAAGTGTGGCAGTCTCAGGAGTGTCGAGTTACAACATTCCCTCTTACCTCATAGCCAGAACTGTCTCACAGGGCTCAGTCTAACTGTACCAACACTTCACTGCGGAGCAAATCCTTTATTTCCAGCCTTAACCTTCAACTGGGCACCTTGTTTCTCCAGAATTCAGCATGGCGGTCAAAACAGACACCAGTGAGCCTAGAGCTGTCACATTCTGATGGACTGAGAGTCAGCAGCCACATGCTGCACTATAACTCACACCCCCCTCCCAACAGCCCATGATTAAACTGGTATTAATCTGGTCTAATGCTGGAAGAAATAAAAAACTACATCAATCAGAGAGAATAAAGAGGAAATAGGGGTGGTGGGTGTTCATTAAGAGAACATTAGCAGAGTAAATATTTAATTAATGCACAGCAGGAAATGCTCCACTCTGGGAAAGTCGACGGCCACTTAAGGACTAAAAGCCCTCATGCTAAAGCAAACACACACACGCGCACACACACATACTTGTCCACACGCATGAGCAGACAGAGGTAGTGCTCAAACTCAAACACACTAAAGGGAGTGCTTCTGCCCTGTCACAGGATACTTGTACTACATGTCTGCTGGGAACTACAAGCTTGACTCCATATGAAACAGAGGCCACCAGCCTGGAAATCCAAAGCCGCTTTCCACCTCCTTATTAGCGGTGTGCAGCAGCCGGTTATTAGTGGCAAGGTTTTTGCCACTGAAAAGGGTTAAACACAGTTCGAGGCTTGAAAGGACGTGGGAGGGACAAGCTGTGACACAAATCCTCTGTCACTGTCTGTCAGACAGATAGCACAGTGTAATGACCTTACCACCTCTGCTGCACACCGACCTTTAGAAGTGGACAGAAACAATCTGTGACGTACTAATTATTCCAAATGGGCAGAAACTTTTGAAGATGTTAATAAGTCAGACCTGCACAAACTATACTGAAGCTGAGATAACATCCTGTCAATTATTTTCAATGTTGAGTGTTTGTTTATTCTCTCTGCATTAAGACTTTTTTCAGTAGTTATTGACATTGTTGTCTAACTCTCCTCTGCTGTAAAAGATGCATCAGCCATTTTAGTAGCAGACAGGTATGAACTGCAGGCAAACCAGTAGAAACTATTGATACTATTAATCACCTCCAATAGAATAAGAAGATTGATTGAAAACAGGTTATTGGTTAACACCACAAACAACATGGAACAAAGCTCAAGAGACAATTAATAATTCAAAAAATGTCTAAAGTGTGGGAATTATTTTACAAGTAAATAAAAAAAACATTTTATGTTATTGTACATACATGTTTTGGAGTTGTTCTTTTTGTTGGGTCTGAAATTAAGGAAGAAGTCTGTAATTTAAAATATATATATATATATCATTTTAAATAAACTATTTAAGTAACCCTAACCAAAATAATCAATATCTGTATCTTTAGCCTATATGTAACAAAAATGCTTAAACCTTCCCAAGGACTAATTACACCAACTACAGATATAGTATACTGAGTATAGTAGTAATTTCATAGCGGTACTCACATCAAGCCAATTTGGTGCCTATTTAATGCTGTTGAACAAACAATTAAATCAAGTGAAGGCACAGAGAAGAGCCCGAGGCATTCCTCGGTCTTTGCCAACAGCGTCCCTGCCTCTGTGGACTGAATAATCATATGAAGCCGATAAAGAGATATGATTCTGAGCAGCAGAGACAGTGCCTGGCTGTAGCAGCAGGGGTCTCTGTGTGGAGAATAAAACAGGTCTTTGTGTGCCTTTAGAACTGCACGTGTACGTGTGTGTGTTTTAAATGCCGGCTAGATCACAGCTGGGCATCTGCGTATGCCCACCCCGTGGCCACCGATGTGCCCCGGTTAGCAAGGCTTAAACCCCAGTGACACGCTGTGCCACGCTTGGTTGTTGGGATGTTTTTATAGTTCACGCTCGACTGCATCCACACAAAAGCTCTGGCCCCATAACCCATAAGCCCTGTCGTCAACTCTACAAACACATCAAGCGATGCCCATGAATGCCACTGCACAGGCAGCAATCTGAGCAGGCTACATACCAGGCAGGTTTCACCGTGTGAAATCTACTCGAGTCCGGATTGGGCATGGAGAACACTATTACACTACTTACTGTAATTACTGCTGTAATTTCACCGTCAAATACCGGCACGTAATCCACCAGGATGAGCAGAGAGTCATTTGGGCTAAAGTTATGGCACGTTATCATACAATATTAATTTAGCTTATTTTTTAATTGAAAACCTCACCAAATCAAATTACCTCAGTCCCAACCACTTGATATACCTCTGCTGATGCCTCCCTGGAGGATTCTCAGTTGCCATCAGTGGAAGTGCTCTGTTGAGTCATATTCAATTTCTCTTGCATACCAAAAAGTAGATTTAAACCTAAGGTTGACTGTAAATCATGTAGCTATCTGAATGCATGACCCTGTTGAACCTAACCTTTTTACCCCGTAACAATCCGAACCCCCCTCCACCTTCACCCCACAGTCATATACAAAAGGGCACCTGGTGTAATGCCACTTGATGTCATGGCATCCACGAATAGCAACATACACAGCAAGGACAAGGCATAAACACCCTGATGAAGTGATCACGGACACATGATTGCACTGACAGCCATCATCTTTCCACATTGTTCCTTAACAACCATTTAAAAAACAACAACACTAAACATTGGCTGTAATGTACCACTACAGAAATACAAACAAGTGCAACGAAGAAGATAATCAGCCACTTACCCAGAAGATGAGATTGAAGGTGAACATCATATACTTCAAGCAGCAGAGGCAGCCTCTTGCCATGTTGCACTTCTTGAATTCTAAAAGGAACACAAAGGATAGATCCAGGTAAAAGACTACGTATTTGCTTCCTTTGGGTGAGTTCTGCTTGTTGTTGGACTTGTCTCCTGTGTTAGAGTCTGCTGATGCTCCAGCCTGCCCTTGCTGGGCTTTTTTGTTTGACCCGGTAGAGCCGTAGAAAGCACCGGCGGTAAAACCACGGCCGCCAAAGGGGCGACCGGACGTAGAGGCCTGGGGAAAATCCGAGTCCCTGCTATCTACAGAAGGGCTACGGTGAATGGCTGACTCCTCACTGCTGGACTTCTCCATGCTGTACGGCTGCAGCTGGTGATGAAGGATTCCTCAATGCACAGTCTATCATAGTCTCAGAGATAACAGGGAAAATCACTCGCCCTCAGAATCTTCTCCACAACTTCGCAGTTTGAGGTCAAAATGGGAAAAAGAAACAAACTGATGACCTCTCAAAACAAACACAATCGCAGTACTCCACCTCAGTACACAACTGGACCACAGAGTAGAACTTGCTCTGCACAGGCTCCTCTTTCTGCCCACGTTTCTTCTGCTTTCAGCTGCGGTCTTGCTGTAATTGTTCTGTGAAGCGCATTACCTTTCCCCTGTCACAGGTCTGCCTCTCTGGAAAAGAAGTTCCAGCACTCTGACTATTCCCTCAGGTAATGTCACTCTTCACTGGTGCTGCTTATTTCTGTGCTGAGCTGCACCTGTGTGGGGGGAGACCTCGGTGCGTCTCAGCTGCTCCACTTCCAGCCCTCTACTGCTGACCTGGTAACTTTTCTCTCCTCACGCCTCTGTTCTCGGCTCTCCTCTCCTGTATCCACTGCTTGAATCTCACTCCTCTCTCCTTCTCTGCTCACTCAGCTCAGATGCGCTCCGTCTTTCTTTGATTTATCCCTTTCTCTTTCCTTCTCTCTGAGAGTGTTTGTCTCCTCTAATGTTCCATTCTACTCTCAGCAGCCCAGCTCTCCGCACTGCTCTGTTCCGCTCTCTCGAAAGCACTGCTCTGGTTGATGTGCTATTATCGGCAAAAGCAACTAACGGGCATCCCCTGTCTTCCAACGGGAGTGCTGCCCTCATCCCCCAACTCACACACTCCTCCTCTCTTTCTGTCTCTCTCTCTCTTTTCTGTTATCCCTCCCTAACCGCCCCTCCCCACAGCTGAGTAGAGCCAATGCAGCAGCTGCAGCCAGGCTTTGCTCCTCCTCTCTGTTCTCTGGGTCTTTAACTATCCCATCTATGCATTTGCACTGACAATTCATGTTCAAAAAATGTATCTGGGCAGTCAGGTGAGTTGAGATATCACAGATAAATTAAGATAAAAAACATACAAACCAGATAAAAAAATTAGGTATGTTTGTGTGTATATATATATATACATATACATATATATACATATATATACATATATATATATACATACATACATACATACAGGACGTCCTCAACTTACATCAGGGTTCAGTTACTTGCGGCGACCTAATTCGGATTTTCACGGGAACTTACATACAATTACATATCACAAAATATATAGCAAAAACAGATCCTGTGCAGAACCTGATGAATGCTGAAATGAATGTATCTGTATGTTTCTGGTCACACACATTTAGCAGCTGTTCCCACCTCTGACACAAAAAGACACAAAAATATAATTTATCTTAGGTGACATATATGTTTTTCGGAAAAATAATTTTCTTGTAGACTTCAGAAGAAAGACCTAACTGTTGACCTATCCAAAAATAAAAAAGCTATGATATGGATGAATTTAGAATTAGAATTAAAATTAGTCATCTGTGAAAGGATTTTAAATATTTTCCTTGACCTTTTTGTCTTTTTTTCACAGGTTCAGGTCTGTCTATAGCAAAGTACATATATAAAGTATATAAAAACAATAGAATTTAATACAGTTTTACAGCAATTAAATAATTAATCATACCAAAAACCTTTTACAGGAGAGTTTTTTTGACACTAGTGAAAACAGAAATTCCAGTTTATGTCCCAATTATTTAAATTCAGCTATGTCCATACGCTGCCTACTGCCTCTAACTAACTGTGATTTCAATAAACCTTAGTCAAAAACATACATTTACAAGAGTAAAGCCCATGTAGAAGTACCATGCTAATTGGTAGCATCGGACCTTTTGGAATTATCCCACCATTTGAAGTATAGGCAGTTCATAGCTGTAACCTACTGCAGTGCAAATCCCAGGTTTAAAACCAGACAGATACACACACCAAACTAACAGGATATCACTCCGACTTCTGCAATTCGTGCTATTTCAGGTGTTTTCTCTATACATGGCTACTATTATAAATAAACCATGGAAGGTGTTGCCATACTCAATCTGCCTGCGTAAACAGGTCCTAGCTAATTCGCCCTCCACTGGATCAGAACCTTGGTGTAACAGTATAATTGCTCTTATTGACTGTGACATTAAACTTTTTCTCTTCCAGCCAAAACAAGTACGCCGATAGATTGCTCATTGTTCTGCTGTGGTAATGGTTTTGTGTCTGCCTGATGCTGGGGATACCTGAGCCTGAAGACTGATAGTACGGGTGATAGTACGATACTCAAGTAATACAGACAGCACAATCCAAACCCCATTGCCCAAGGAGTAATTCAGTTTAAATAAAAACATGGGATACAAGATCTAGGGATAAAAAATAAGTAATCTAAAAAAATTGAATCTTTCGAATATGTGTTATTATTATATATATATTTTTCTTTCGCAACAAGAGGTAATGATACAAAATATAAATGTGAATACATTCTAAACATTCTCTTTCAGCTGATTAATCCTCATTAGGCTCCGGGGGGGGGGGGCAACACTAGGGGTCAATAGGTGAGGACAGGGGACACAACTGGACACTTATAATCAATTAGGAGTGTCCAATTAACCTAATTTCGCATGTGTGTGGACAGAACTTCAGGAGAAAGCCCCAGCCCTAATGGAAAAACATTTAAACTCTATTAAAAAAAACAGAGCCAACATAATAATGACCACAGATGGCACTAGGGATGGGGGAAACATATCCCCCTCAGAATCTTAGTGACCCCCCCCCCCACCCACTACCCTGTACTGCCACCACCTCAGGCAACAAAAGTAATGTTCCGTTTGTGTGTTTCAAAGTCGGAACTTCGACGTGGACAGGAAAACACGAATAAAGGACAACCCAAGAACCCAACACCCATATAAAAATGTGACATACATCAATAGAATATAAATTAAACTATAGAAATAGTGAATATATGTCTATATATGAATGTGAGTGTAGCTGTTAAGACTATATTGATTATATAGTATATAGTATAGTGGCATTGCTGACAGCTTCTGACAGAATCCCATCTACCCCCCTGGAAGTAATCTGTAAATTGCTGATGTACTTGCTGTAAGGCATTGGTACTAACCACTTTTACACCGTACACCACTGGACAAGAAAAAGGAGCAATAATGTCCATTAAGTCCATATTTAAATGTAATCTGCAATGTTTTTGTTTTTTATGTAGGATTGAATATTCTGTAGCCAAAGATTAATCTTATTTTTCCCACTATCCAGTACTTAAAAGTTATACTTCAAAATATAGTATATTTATTTTGTTACCCGGGTCAAACAAATTAACTAGAGGTTAAATCATGTTGAGAGGAATTGTGCAGTTATCTCCAGGATGCAGTGACATAAATAATATGTGATATTTAGGTCACCCTTTGGCCAATAATTTAAATCTGTTCCTTTGGGAATTGTTTCAATAAATTTGAAGTGCATGCCTTACAAATCCTTTCCACTTTCAAAAAATATTACTATCACAATTCAATAACGTTTGGTGAGTAAAAAAAGGTTACACCATCCGTGCTGCCAGTGATTGCTGTGATGTGTTTATATCCTTGGGCTAGCCTGCATGACATCATTATTGCAGCAGTTCAGAGATCTGTAAAAGATGTGAGAGTATCTACTGTACAGCCTCATGACTGTTTTGGTTTGTTTGAATAAAACCAGAATATCAAAAAAGTGGCTTAAATGAAGCAAGATTATTCCGAAAATATACAGGTGAATGGTTTGATTTCACTCTCACATGTTGGATTAATAAAATTACTTTTTTAAACTGTTCACTCAGACTATCAAAATAAAAATAACTTCTAATGATCTTTACAATAATTTTACACAAATCAACATTTAGGCCAGTGGTTCCTCACCGTTTTTTGGCTTGTGACCCCATTATGACAACACAAATTTCCGGTGAGCCAAGTTTTTTGGCTTGTGACCCCATTATGACACAAATTTCCGGTGAGCCAACAGATATTTTCCTATCTGCCACCCAGTCAGATGATCGCAGCTATCAATCAAGATGTGCAGGCTCAGATATTTTTTTATGCTGCATTTTGTTTGCACTCAATGCAGGTGACCCCATACGGGGTTGTGACCCCATGGGTGAAAAACACAAATTTTACGCTCTCTACCAGGTTATTATTATTATTTTTATTTTTTTTTATGAAACTGATGATGAAAATTAGATAGAGGCCACCTGGAAAAGAAAAATCTGATCTCAATCTACTGTAGAAGAGACAGTCCTGGCAGTTTCTTTAAAAAGAAGTGAAAAGCTGCAACAGCTGTCAAAATCCACAGGCAACTTCCACGAGATGAGCTTCCAGACCCTTTACTTTAAATTTAATACAATCTGCATCAGTGCAACTCTCTCTAGGAATTACACACATTTATCTGAGCTCAGCAGGGATCGCAGTGTGCAAGTTACGGATCCCACCAGTGAGTGAAGGACACATCTGGGCCCCTGAACTACACACGGATTCATACATCCACATCCATCCAAAGCAAAGCGACCATGCACTGCTGCATTTTAAATTGAAAGGTTAAATAAAAGAGAGTGACAGATAAAGTGAGACCTGGGAGAAACCAGCGACTGTACGGTGACATTGAGGAATAGAGGTGTGGAGCGAGGAGGGGAAATATGTGGATGTGCAGCAAAGCAGATCACTGAGGCAGAGTCGACGTGAGGGACGGGAGAGAGGTTGTCTGATAAATGACTGCATTCAAGGATTCTTTTTTTTTTCTGATGGTGAGTGGGTTTGACAGCTGTTCTAATACATTGTGTAAAGACAGACACGTCTGTGGAGACAAATGGTCATTGAAAATCAACTTGAAATCTCTCTCAGATAACTTTTTGAAACTAGAAAATAGAGAGCAAAACTATGAACTGTGACTCAAAACACTGAGGGAAAATTAACTTTACACCATGTCTACACACAGAGGCTTTGATTTTAGTCAGGGAACAATAGGTGGACTCAGAGAAAGATATATGGGAAACAGGAGCAATAATACAAATACTAACATATTATAGGTGGGTATACAACTCTAGAACTGCCACATGAAAGAAACTTGTTTCTCCCTTGAAATATTGCATTAAAAATAGCTTAATATTTTCTATATTAAATTACTACAGAACATTTTCCACTTCACTCTTACTGGCAGGTTTTAGTAGCTCTGACTGACGGTGTTTTATTCATTTAGAGTGACTTGTGACACTAATTGCATTGACCCTCACAGTCTTTTATTAACTTTATCTTTATTGGCTGTAACAGTACTGCACTGTCTTGAGAGAGTTAGCAGAGTAGGGTATTTGCTGCCACTTTTGGAGCTCTTCCCACTGGACACCGCTTTTTCAGAAAGAGAGGTTTACAGCCTCTCTTCTCTTCCTCTGGGGGTACACGTAAACATCACGACTCTTATCCATAAAACTTACAAGGGTTGATGCTAAAATTTGGTGGTTCTGCAGTTTGAATTTCTTTTTGATACATTTATTTATTATTGTAAATTATTATAAGGAAAAACCAGGTTGTTTTATTACTAAAAATGAAACAGCATAAGTGGAATACGACATTTTGATGCACTATACTTAGAAAAAAATCTAATGGAAAAACACAGCTTTTATATTTTATGTTATAAAATGTGCTTCATAATTGACTATTCTGTCCTATTTAAGGACAGAATAGTCAATTATGAAGCACATTTTATAACAAAAAATGATACACAACTAACTACTGCTCGCATTGTGCTAAATAAGCTAATTCTACAGGCATTAAAAATACTCATTTTTAACATTAGATATTCCTCTGATCAAGTGTGAGATTCTCTGGTCGTCACATTTGTACTGAGTGAGAAAACCAGTTTGACAAAAGATAAATTCGCTCCTGAGGATCGTATTCTCTACACCAAAGCCGTGTGTCTTGTGTACACCACCAGCATGTTTTTCCAGTGTGTTGTTTCCAGTAGTTGCCGATGCAGTTACCAAAAATAGAATGTATTAAGTATTTAACACTAATTAGACCATTGATCAAGGTAAAATTAATAGATGCATCTGTAATGAAATCATTACCGATTGCCTGAGACTGCCTGTCGTCTCTGTGGAGGAACCTTCACACAGAGCCACTGAGAACTGATTGGATTCATGTGGCCACCCCTTAAAATGAAGGGAAGTCACATCTCCTGGTGAGAATTTAGTTGTATTTATCCTGACGGGACATTTTGCTTGGAAATGTGACAATTACACAAATACAATTATATAGTGCTCGCACTGCAAAGCTAATTTGATGTCCTGACAATGAATGCCTATAATTTAGTCACTGAGAATAATTAAATGTTCTCAATCACAAGTTCAAGGCAAATAACAACAGCAAGGGCAGTCCGAACAGAATGAATCACTGAGGAAACAAACAAAATGATTTTATCATTGAATTTGACCAACAATCAAATGTCCAATTTAATATTTTCCCACTATAAAATATATGAGATATGTGAGGAACAGCTAAGGTAAATTAGCATCATTCTTTTAGCCAACAAGTCCTTGGTCTGCTTCAAAATTAAATTACATCGTCTACACAGTTTGACTAGAGGCTACACGAACAGACATTACAACTGGGTGATGTGGGAAAATATAAAATACACTCGTATTATGTTCTGTGGAGAGAACGTCTGCTTGTGTGGCCCACTACAAACACACACAAACAGAGTTCCTACGTTAGATTTAAACACTGCACTCAGTGAAACCCTATCAGACTGACACGGATGTATACAGCCAGACATGTGACAGCACATGAGCCCGGTGTCATTGTATGACCACTGCCTGAGTACAGAGAGAGGATTATCTCTACAATCAATCCCCCTACGCACGCACACACACAAAGACAATATGTCGCTCAGACAATATGTCAGTGGCCTTTACACTTTTAAAACATTTGGTGTGTTGCTGTGGTTTGTGAATAACACACACGGTGGACAACAAGGATTGTTGATCCAAGGATTCAAGTGAGTAAAAAGCTATACATTATACTGTGAAATTAAATCAAAACTATTTATCTTCAGCAAGAAGTTCAGAAACCCATAGGGTTCAGCTGATGTGCTGCCGTCAAATTACTGCCTGATTAGATCATTTTAACAGGACAACCAACATTTACTTTACTTTTACAAAAGTTTGTTTGAAGTAAAAACATAGTTTTGAACGCTGGTTTGCATGATTGTCACACCGTGGGCAGACAATGTTGTCTTTGGTATTAGTTGACAAGGTATGATGTATGAAGTAAAAACATGACTATGTGAACCTGTGTATTCTTTAAATACCTTTAAAACTGGATGAAATATGAGTATGTTTATACAGTGCACCAGGTCAGGTCAGTTTTAAAGGTAATTCCACAGAAATCTGCCAACTCTATGAGGAAAAATAAACATAGTTATAACATTTTCAGTAGGATTTGACTGCACAACTTTCCAGTTATTTTTCCATATTAATAATGTCATCATTTGTATGAGTCACAAATAAAAAAGGGTCATCTACCTGCTTTTAATGATCTTTCTGTAAAGAAAGTGTACAGTGCACAGAAATATTGTTTTTCATAATTCGGAATACCAATCTACCTTGATTAATCGTGATGAATTACAACTGTGATTATTCATAATTACTTCACAGCTTCCCTGTGATTAATCTGATTGCAAAATGCAATGTGATTGACAGCCCGAGTATTTACTCAAGCTTGATTGACCTGATGTTTCTTAATCAGTCCTTAAACCATAAACACAGATTACTAGCGTTTGTCAGATCAACAAAGACAAATCAGTTACAACAAAGTCATAATATTACAGACGGACAGACGGGGGGATTCATTCACACAGGGCACATAAACACACACATACATGTGTTATACAATAAGCCCTGCTTGAGGTCCTGGAGCTCCAATATATGTTTAATTCCTCCATCATACTGTAGCAGGGGGAGATAAGATAGGACGTGAGAGACAGGCAGGGTTTTACAAGTAAAGTAAGTACACTTCAAGTAGAGGACAACACATTAGCATTTAGATCAGAACGTGTCTCTAGCCATTTGAAATGTGACATAGTCTCACTGTGCAGCTAAGCCTAGTTCAATACTGGTCATTGCACAGGGGTCAAATGCCTGTGATGCAGTATGTTGTATTAATCCATTACTAGCCTTGCAGATAAATCTGCAGTGGCCCAGTGAAGTAATAATGTTGATTACAGCAGTAGAAAAGCTGAATGGACCAGTGTCCGATGCATTATGTAATATTTCGGAAAAATAAAACCTGTGTGTAAAGAAACGGTTCATCAGCAATATGGATTGTATTCAGCGTGCAGAGATAAAGTTGAGTCAGGGCTTTGCTTTCATTCGCCTGTTTGTGATTCAATTAAACTTGACTTCATGTATTACTAACAGATGAAGAAACTCCACCAAGGAAGAAAAGCACATATACATATATACAGTCCGTTCACGTCAATTGTATCAAATATGCACCGACTCAGCTGACATCCACCTACAACCATACAGTATACAAGAGCGTGCAGCATGTATGCGCTCTGTTAGTATATATAGACCCAGATATCACATGACCTGATCAAGTGTTTTTGGTCCTGATCCAAGTACTTTAATATTAGCCCCCTGTTGAAAGTGACTTTGATCTGGACAGCTCAAGGAACAAACTATGGCGAGCACAAAAAGCAGAGGAAGGAAACAGCCATGTACATTTAAAAATACCAAGTGCCACCAAACAGGAAACATGAATGTCAACTAACGACTTAAGTTATGTCTACGTCAGGTATGGACTAATGTGTGTGTATATATGTGCTGTCACTATCATTTAATGGAGGATCATATCATTGTTCAATGTTTAATACAAAATACACATAATTTTACAGAATTTGTTTAAAATAAATACTGTATAATACTACTGTGCAAACAGCTGGTACTGATCTTTTTTTCACTCCTGCTCAAATGACCAATCAACGCATCATTAATAATAGTACAATAATTGAAACTTCAAGTGCAATATTAAACTAATATAAACCTCCATCCACAGGCAGATGTGGTGGGTTGAGTAGGGACTTTGAGACCCCTGGTCTAAAAGGGTCATACACTATTTCTACCTCTTTAGCACTGTTTACGTTGCACTTCCTGACCTCATGGGCCAAGAGTTAAAAAGGGGGCCGGTGATGTGTATTTCATGTTTGGTGGTAAGTGAAAGGGAGAAGGGTTGAAGAGGATGTCGCCGAGTGTCCAAGTCATATGGAAAAAATGGAAACCGCAATGGAAGCGATGCTGCTCACAGCTCAGGTTTCCATAACCCGTTGATGCCACGGGCACAACATAAAAACTATTTAGGGCTTTGGAGGAACAAAAATATATGGTGGCCGGATCTTTCTGTGCTCTGAGCATCCAAAGCCCTGTGGGTGAGCCGTGTTTGTGTGGCGCCTTGTAAGCAACCCAACACATACTTAAATCTCTTCCTGTGGTTCAGGGAAGCATGCTTAGAGGGTGTACAGACAAATGTCCTTTGGGTATTTGAAGGATAAAAGGTGCAAAAGATAGGAGTACAAAAGAATAAACATGGCGACTTTAGACCCTGTGGGCCAAGTACGATGCAATCTAAAACTGAACATGTGCTGGAGTATTTGTCATGTCGCAGTAAAAACATGTACTTGTCAGGATAAGCTGTGCTTGTATGTGGTATGTCGTCTTTTCAGCAAATGAAATCCCCATATGATCCCCGTCTCCTAATCCAGTGGGATTAATGAGCCAGCCTCGGCAAGGACAGAGGTCAACATCACAGGTTTATCTCTGGTCTCCATACCTCACGAGAGGGTGGGAAACAGCAGGGAGAACGAGGAAGCACATGTACACATCATGTGAAGACAGCGCAACACGGGAGCCGGTCAACATCATGGTTTCAGCACGCAAAAAAGAGAAGCCGCGGTGCTGCTTTTAAATGAAGATTGAGAGAAATAAAGTTGGAAGACAGATGCATGGGGGAAATAGAGCATGGACAAAACATATTTGTCTCTCTGTATGTTGTGTTTCTCTGAGCTGTAGTGCTCCTGGCTGGGGATTCAAAGGCGAGGATGGATTAGAGAAACAACCCAAGCCTGAGGAGTTTTACTATTGTGAGCACAGTGAAGACACCTCATCTCCATCTCCTGTTGTTTGCACCTCAGGGGAATTGATCACTGCGTGATCCGAAGCTTCTTATGACATATGCATCTTGTTGTTACCATAATCTCGTTTATATATATATATATATGTATATATATATATATATATATATATATATATATATATATATACATATATATATACATATATATACATATATATATATATACACACATGTAACAAAAAAAAAGGGATGGTGGGTAAGGAAGAAAACTTGAAAACGGTAGAAACATTTCAACCACATCAAGTGCTAGAAGACAAATGGCTCTCAAGTGTTAGGCTCCAAATGGACCAGCTGGGTAGAACCTCCCCACAATATGGCAGGCCTTACTTGTCTCTCTGTGAGTGTGTGTGTGTGTGGGTGTTTGAACTAGGGATAGGGGTCTGACTCTTGGCATAGACACTGTCAATATGGGCATGGTCAGTGATGAGCAGCCGCTCCATCACTGCCAGGGCAACAGACCAGGTAAATGTCACATCGCAGAGGAGACGGGGTGATAAAAGGAGCAGACCACGGCAAAGGGCCCTGGAACCCCTCACTTCCACAGGAACTGCCCGGTTGCGGATTAATGCCCTCCTGTATAGGAGCAGCTGTCACATCATTCTGTTTGTTTTATCTCCAGGTATTAATCAAGACTGACGACGAAGAGGTCAATAAAGCCAGGCGATTCATGAAAATGCAACAGATGTAGGTGGAAGAGAGAGAGAGATCATGTGTCCTAACAGTCCACGTCATGAAGCAACACAGCGGAGAACAAACAAAAGCCAATAGAATTGTCACTTCAGAGAATGAACACAGCAATCATATCCAGGTCCTCCTCCTGGCTGAACAAATTAAAACCACAGCTGTTTGTTCACTGTCCAGTATGTCATCCATGTTTGTCTGATCACGACCGCAGCACAAATCATGAACTTCATGGAAATATAAATAAACAGCCATACATATGTCATCGTCTGGAGACGCCACACAAATGGACATCAAAGGCAGACCGACATACTAATGGACATACAATATATACTGCAAATATAAATAGTTTAATAGTCAGTGTCAGGTCAGATTCCACATGGTTCCTAGAGTGAAATTGTACTATTTCAACAACATTGTATGAACCGACCGTCTGTGCTTATCGACATTGATTTCTGAACGTTTTCTGCAGCGCCCCCTTTTGTAGATAAGACTACGTTTTACGGCCCCATTGACACATTCACAGCTATAATTTAAAATCTCAAGTGAGTTTTATTTAAACATCGTAATTCCCCCAAACAGCTAAATTCACAGAACAACGAAAATAAAATAACAAATTATTGCTAATTTCCCATTTGAGCCAAATAATAATTAAAAAAAAAATCTTGAAATCAAAATTGATTGCAGCCAGCAATAGTTCTACGCACCCCTGGGGGACCGTGCGTTTGGGAACCACAGATGCATGATGAAAAATTCTTATTTAAAACTCCCAAACAATGAGTCTCTGCAGACTCTATGCTGTAAATGCCTCGAGTCACATTTCTGATTTTGCCCATTTAAAATGTCTGGCTGACAAACTTCCAATGTCAAAAATTCTTTTTGAAGACAGATGATTAATAATTAACTTTTCTTTTAACTACACGAGACATTTGACAGTAAAAAAAAGAGATATATTGCTGATAGACAACTTAATTTTCTTTTGTTCTTTTTCAGTATAAAAAACTACAACAACAAAATGGAACAGGCATTTTTGCAGCATTAAAAAAAAAATCTAAAATCACTCGCAATGCACTTACATGTTTGAAAAACAATCTGCAATCAAGCTTGGTAATTTGATGTGTTACCTCAAAGGCAATGATGAAATGTGAATTTAAACAAGATTACCCATGACATGCCTTCAAAACTTTGCCGGCAAAGATGCCACTGGGATGGAAATGTGAGCCACTCTGCTGCTCAATCATAAATTTTATATTGCTCTCATGAGCACAAGGTCTCCCTCAATATGATTTAAGAGCAGGAAAAAAAGCCTTCATCTGACTCATCACCCATGGCTATGGATTATAATATCAGCTCCTCTACCCCAGTGCTGAAACCATAATCTACACACACCAGACAGCCACATTCTTATGTGTAATAGGAGGAAAACAGCTCGTTAATGGCAACTGTTTAGGCTCTTGTAAGGTTGGATGGAGGTGTGAGGAGGAAGTGCAAATTATCAGAGTGAAATTAGTTCATTCTATGAGCCAACAAAAAAGTAAACTCTACATTTCTACACTCGGTTAGTTCTACAAACTACCTCACTCACAACATTATCACTTCCTGGAGACTCCTAAATGGCTGCTTGTTAAGCAAGCGCAAGCGCAAGCACAACTACATCTGATAACGGCAACCTGGCCAGGTAAGAACCAATACTTTGCAGCTGTTGCAGACAGTGGACTGTGGACCTTTCATAAAAACTGAATCACTCCCATAGCAGAGCTCTAGTGTTACACAGAGTGCAGCCGGAACAAGAGGAGACCTTCAACACTATATGCACACGTATGAAACAAGATATGGGCTAAAGAACAGTCTGTCCAGCTTCTCTACATTTAATGCTGCATCTCTCTCCGCCTCACACACAACCCTATATTTTATGCAGTCATATCTCGCAGACACGCACGGAGACACACACTCCAACATTTCCTATTCATGCACTGACCTTCATCTGAACAGAAAACAACCTCGGTAACTCCACTTTTTCACATTCATAAATAAATAAAGAACTTCTTTGTCCTTCGTGTTTGCAGCAAGACGCTGGCGAGTAAATCATACCTGTGAGGCCATTATTACGGCTTTCGATTCAACTCAGTTTTCAAATTAAGAGGTAGGACGTGCTGGTCGTGAGTTGCACAATAAAAGGTAATTAGACATCCTGTCCTTTTAATTGTGTCAGTGGCGACTCAGCTCCTCTAATGCGTCCTAATGAAATGGGTCATTGTCAGATCATGACCATCAAGTAATACTCACGAACTCACTGCACACACAGGGTCATGTTACATTGACAAATACATAATGATTAAATATCAGGGTGACTGTTGATTGATCACGATTAATGATGATTAATCAAGATAAATCAACATTCCTTAATATGACAAACAATGTTTCTTTAGCTTCAACACTTTAGCTTCATAGGGTTATTTCGATGGCGGCTTGTAGAACACATTCATAGTTGCTTTAAAAACAATAACAGAGAGCCAGCGAGATGGAGAGAGAGGGTTGGGGCAGGTTTGGATGGCACTACGCCACATATTTGATGACTGGCTCTCTTTCTCATGTTCCCTGTGTTTACGTGATAAAATCACTCCTTATTGGACTTTTCCTCTTTATCGCGACTAATTTAAAAATACATTTTGTGATTCTCATTTTACTAAACACATTTTCCTGTGTTTTCTTTTAATATTGTTCTTAGAGACAGGTATTTCATGAAAAAAACATGTAGACAAAATTAGGTGGATAAAAGATAAGTGGATGGAAAGTGAAATTATAGGATTCACAGTGGATGGAAAGTGAAATTATAGGATTTTCATTTCATTTCATTTCATTTTCATTATAGGATGTTCATTTCCACTGCAACAATTTACTTCCAGTTTTCTCCATTAGCCAAACAAACCAGGGGTAAAAATTGTAGCACCTGTGGGAGCTGTTCATAATTCAGTTAGTCAGGTCCCACACTGAAGTACTGGAAAACTGCTGAAAGACGTCGTGTTGACATCCATACAGTACATACATATGACAGCGGCTTTTACAGCTCATACTGAACACACAGGTTAACAGCTGCGCCCTCCTTTCTCTAAACTGCCTGTTTGCTGTAAGGACAGCGATTACCAGACTCCACAGTTTCAGATTTTCACTCAGCCCTCCTGGCTGTGTGCAGCATCTGCATCAATATGCATAATATCTGATCAAATTTCCCACTGCTAGTGCACTTCATTAAAACTCAGCATTTTGAAACTCAAGGTGACTGCAAAAACAGGGATGTGTGCAAACATTGTGTTTGAGGAGAAGGTTTCGTGTATATATTTACCACAATGATTTTTGACCTTTGGGTGTGATGCAGGATCTAATGGAATTCAATCTGCTCTAAACCCTACAGTAACGCTGGTGAACACAAGTATGTCTATACGTCAATGTATCTCTACTGAGTAATCCTTTCAGATTACATGCAGGAAAACATTTTACTGTAGAAGCCTCATAACTGCAGTAACAGATATACTGCCCAGGGAGTTGTATTTATGATCTGTCTAATGTTAATCCTCTTACTAAAAAATAGGTGCTATTTTTGCCTGTAGTTCATGGAGAGCTGCTGCATACCCTGCCTTTTTTAAGCCTCCTTCCCTCCAAAAAACCTAAAGACAGTCTGGATGAACTTTGATTATTTCCACAAATTAAAGAAAATTAGCTTTTAACATTATGAGCTCAAAGCCTCTGGTCAGAAGGAGTCACAGGAAAGAAGAGATGGTTTAAGATTAATATCTGGTCACATGGTCGCAATAATTCTTTGGACAGTTTTTTTTATATTTAATATAATAAAAAGGAGAGAGAGAAGGGGAGAGAGAGAAAGAGAGAGAGAGAGAGAGGAAAAACAAGCTTCAAGGGAAGATGGAGTGACATTGATGGTTTGAGTGCCAGCAATTCCATGACTAGCTGAATCTACAGGCCGTCAACATGTGTGACAGTCTGAAAATCAAGGTCAGAGGTCATTCCCATAAAATCCACCAGCCTGCATCACATTTTGTAGTCTCATGCCACCTTATATATTTTTGTACAGCAGTTCAACTTTCACAAACCTTAATTAATTTGCTGAGTCATGACATTAAATATGAATAATATGCTAAAGAGAACAGATTATCAAATTATCAAATTAGCTTTAAGTGCAGAAAAAAAGATGGAAAAGAAGAGTTTTAAATCCTTTTTTTAATCCACACTTGGTTCAAAACACTAAAAATACAAGGCAGAAAACCCCCACAATAGAGACATTTATAAATAAACAACAGCACTGCATGATTCTACTCTGTGCAGTATCACAGTGTGGCTAATTGGAAAATAATCTTTTAAAATTATGCCTTAACACTTTATTTTTCCTTCTTGATCATACACTCCACGGTGTCTCCACGGGCATAAACATGTCTGCAGGGTATTGTTATTTTGCAAAGTAGAGCAAATGCAAGTAACTCACTGCGATGAAGTAATCATCTGGCTCATACTGGTAAACACATAAAAGTGATTACCTTGTCGAGTCTGCCGTGTAACAGCAGGTTATCACAGGAAACGCCAGTCGTTCAAATGTATTTGTCAACCTCATTTGAAAGAAAACGGTTTTCTTATTTGGATGTCAATCAAAGCATCTTGCTAGTTAAATAAGTGTTAATGTGAACCATCACTCTTCTACCATTTATTGTCATGTTAAAAAAAATCAGTATCAGTCAGGTTAGCTTATAACGCTGCAACATTTATGGCCCTGGTCATCAATGTGTCACTTTTGAGTCTTCTGGAATTGACAAGAGCAATTTATTCTGAGCAAAATTATGTTTGAATGAAAGAATGGATTGCCGCTTGTAAAAGTTAATTAGTCCAAACAGTATAATGTGAAGGTCTGGATGACACAGGGAAGGCTGTGAAGTCCTACGTGGACGCGGTGTCCTCTCTGGCATTTTAATTACTTTGGTTCTGAAACACCTCTGCTTTGGCTAACCTTTCAGAATAACTACTTCTTACTGAAAGTCTTTTGAAGTGTTATTTAATCACTGTTTGGAGAGAAGAAGTGTGAAGATAGCTGACACCAACATGTGCATAAAGGAAGAACAAATCAGGCCGCAATGCATGAATCTAAACTTGGCAGTTTTTTCAGCAGTAACAACAGTATATTTGAGCGAACCAGGAGGACTGTCGTCTGAGCTTTTACTAAACAAAGGTCACGCAACAAAACAGCACAAGATTGTCTCAGTCCAAAACGAAAGTGTGTGGAATTTAAAAATGTATCCCCTCGATGTGGGAATGAGCTACGGACTTCAGAATAGCAAAGATAGATTCCTGTTTCTTACGTCCCAGTAAATAAAACAATCCATAGGTTACAACAGAAAACAAAACTAACTTTTTTGATCTCACACTGGGGAAACTGTGGTGTTGACAGGTTGCCCAAAAAGGAGGTGCCAAGTACTGTATATGGTTCTTCTGGGGCTTGAACCCAGGACTTTCTGCGAATACTGCAGATGTGTAAGCAGGTATTATAATTGTTACTCTGTGGAGCCACTAAACCACTACAACCTCTGGATTTCTGATGGTTTAAATACACACTGTTCACTAAATTTTAACAGTTTAACCTAAAACAGTTGAAGTTGACTGCTATTTCTGACATCTCTGTCTATACTGCGTCCTATCAGAACTGTTAATGAGTTATCATGTCTGGGGTCATTAGTTAAACCCAGTGTTCAGCTGTGTATGTTGTCTTTTTTTTGTTCTTTAGCCAAAACATGTTTACATTTTAAATGAAATCCAGTATGGGTTACTAAAATGAAGGGAGTTTGTCTTTGTCTCCTTGCAAGCCTCCTTGAGGGAGTGGAGCTGAGGTCCTGGTTGCTGTTGCATGTCCATGGATGTGTTGTGGTTTGGTTATTGCTGCCTGAGTTTTTTATATGCCTGCATATTTTGCTTGACAGTGACAAATTTGTGTCCTTGTCCAAGGTAATCTGGAAAAATACATTTTTTCTTAAATGAAGATATCCAAAGCTGCTTCACATTTTTGAATCATTGTAATGCAGCTTATTTCAGGGGTAGCAAAGTACTTCCTACACATTAAAAGTTTTCTTCTTTGTCACCATTAGAACTTGCCAATAGAACTTGCTAGAAGTTTAGAGCACTCTTTATTGCCTTAAAATTATGTATTTTATCATTTGATACAGCATTAATGAAGTCAAATAACATCTTCAACATAATAACTAATATTTTAAATGATCAGCTCCTGAATTAATAATTAAAATTACACTACATATTATTATTATTATTATTATTACTGTTGCTGTTGTTAAAATATTAATAATGGTGGTTTATAATAACAATCATCATATTATAATCTAAACCAACCTTTGAATTGCACAGATTTTTATTAATGCAATATCCTTGTTATTACACATTATTATTGCGAACATAATAATAAATAATTAAATATGTAAAATATATGATAATAAAAATATGTTTGCCAATCTATTTTGATAATAATATATTACAAGACAATGAGTCAAACTCTTTCTGTAGGTTAATATAAATGCCAGTTGTAAACCACATGTCCACAGTGATTTTATATGGATAACACTGCACTTTTCATGATTGCGAGCGATTAATTCTTTATCCACACAAGAGAATTAACACACCGGTTTATGTCGACTCTGGACTGATTTTTTTTTCCTGATATGAAACATCTGAGTTCCGTACATCGCCAGTGAAGCCAGACAGAGTCATGATTACAGTGT
Organism: Cynoglossus semilaevis; assembly: GCF_000523025.1. Classification (NCBI taxonomy): domain Eukaryota; kingdom Metazoa; phylum Chordata; class Actinopteri; order Pleuronectiformes; family Cynoglossidae; genus Cynoglossus; species Cynoglossus semilaevis. The sequence goes on along the minus strand of NC_024312.1, from coordinate 9,403,244 downwards.
GAACGATAACTCCTTGCCAACACTTTCAGTCAGCCCAGCACCACCACCACCACCACCACCTGCCTAACCCAAAACCAAACTCTGGCTTGGGTCCAGACCCAGGGGATACCCATTACTCAATGCTTGCACACAGATCTTCCACCCTTCAAGGCCCAAGTATCGACGGCTTCAGCAGTAAATGATAGATGACAGAATAATATACGCCGAGCCCCATGCCAAAATACCGCAGTGCAGCTTCCTGTATAGATCTCCAGATTTTCTCTCCCACCGGTTATCCACTATATAAAACAAGTGATTGTTCCTTTTTTCAACTGTAGTACACAAACAATGTATACTATACTATATCAAATAAAGACACCATTTCCTTCTCTGAATTCCAAGCTAGAATACTAAATGATTAGAATACTTCCAGCTAAACAGAAGGTTCGATTCTGGTCCCCAAATCACACGTTTAGTCATGTCAGATTGCTGCAAGTGATTTCTGTTATTTTTTTTTCTTTTGTTTATTTAAGGATTTTTTTTTTTTTGTTAAATGCAAACTCCACTCCTGTGCAGAAAACAGTGTGTGTATTTAATCTGTAGTTTTGCATTTTTATTACGTATCATTATTATTTTCATGTCAGTTCCAGTTTCATTCAAATGCAAATATACCAGGTAGTATATTGTATCCTAGCTCAGGGTTTCCAACCAAACATTATTAGCTTCTGGCCCGGGACCCCCTTTGGAAACCCACATAAAAGTTGCAACATATGTGAAGAAAGATCATCTTTTAGAATGCATTTTTACATTTATTCACTCTTTAATAGTTATTACATTTGTTTAGTATAAGAAAATTATTATCAAACAAGTTTTCAGCACTGTATGTTTTCTTGCAGTTTTTTTTCTTATCCTCCCACAAATTTTCCAAAAACTTTCCTTGACAAAAACACGCCACCATAACCTAACAAAAGATAATAATAATAATAAATATAAATAATAATGTCATATAAAGTGAAGTACAGGCGGCCTGGTAAGTGGCTTACAGAGAGCAGCGTCTTAAAGTGGCTTAATAGTTTAGATCCAATATCTGTGCTTTGTCACTTAGCCTCTCCGTCTTCTTCCTTCCTCTCAATACCATCGGTTCCTTTCTCAGTAAAGCATCATTCTGCTGGTTAGAGAAAGTTTGGATAAGTGTCTTAGATGGATGCTACAAATGTATTATTTCCAGCAGTGTTACCCCTGGGTTTCTGAAGTGCTGCCATTCTCACTTGTCTTGCCATTTGCCAACGTGCCTGGGTTGATATGAGACTCAGAGCAGGGGTCATTTGAGGTAGGCCATAAGTGAAGCGCCATGAATTTATGATGGCGTAAATGCACACAGATCGTAAAATTTACAGTGGAGGAGCTGAAGAAATGTTCAGTTGACGACACGTACTGCTTTTCACAACAAGGGGGAACGTTTTGTTCATGCGCCTTTGAACAATTTACAATAGAAAGTTTTGGACGATCCTCTGGCACGTGCAAATACGGGAGTTTTCAAGCTGTATCGTTCAAAATGACGAGTAACTCCAATAACATTAATGCAGGCTGTTTGATGTTTCAGGTATGTCAACATTTACTTTTCTTTTAACAAATCTGGCTCAAGCATTCACTCTATTAAGTTTTTATGATGTCGGCTGTTTGGACCGTCTGAGTTTCAAATTTTTTTTATCAATTACTAGATATCTTAGATGACCGCTGAGTTGAATTTAAGACGACCCCACTTGTGGTTCGACCCCAGCTTTGAAAAACTTTTATTCTGTGCATGTGTCTGCATGTGGACGGGCTGCACTACCTCTGTGGATGAGCAACCTTCTGTTTAAAGTGGATGGCTGTTAGACTCACGTCAGTGGAGCACTCACTGTCGGTGCAATTTGGCTGGAACAAGGCAATTCAAACAATCGCATGCCTCCTGACTGCTTTTGTACCCCAATATGAAATC
>NC_024312.1:9363916-9401248 GCF_000523025.1 Cynoglossus semilaevis | reverse complement strand
TTGAATTCTGCAGGAAGTAAATCTGTCACTAAGGACTGGCCTGCTCTTCGCACACTCCAACTGCCTTCTACAGCCGTATATCTCCCTCCTCTGCCAACCAGCGCTGTTGGTGTCCTGTGTGTTTGGAGATTAAAGATGGTGTTCCTGCTGTCTGATGACTTGTAAGAGTCTGCTAATGTGAAAGGTGAGTGTACAACATAGTCAGACTCCAGTCTGCTGCTTACCCTTAATGATTCATTATCTGGTGTTGCCATAACTGTACTTGGTTTAATTATTCCCGTGCAAACTCCGGGTTAAACAAGTAATATATCACACCGCATGTGTTTGTTTGAAATGCACGCTTGCTTGTAGATACCACTGGGTCTTGTATTTTTCTTTTTGTTTGTTTCGTTTTTCCACTCTGTGTGTTTGTAGTTTTGCCTATGCATCCATGTGGATTTTCCTTCTTGGTCTGTCTGTTCTTGGGAGGTCTCTGACTGTCACATTTGGAAGACTCATTTTGTCTACCTCCTGTGTACACTACCTTCCCCTGCACCACAACAAGTCTAACATACTTTATGTTGTTATTGCAAAAATAGAAATACACAATCAATCTTCACCCAAGGAAAAAAAACTAAAACAAAGACCAGGGGTTAGAACATGTTCCCTCGTCCTTCAATCATTCCTCTCCTAAAGTAATGACAAGCAGAGGGAGGCTGTGGGTCAAAATGAAGAGCAGTTGTCCTACAACGAAAGGGTTGTAAGATAAATCCCAAACTCTGTATTATATATGTTGCTCACCTGCCAGCCTTGAAGTAGGTTTAACAGCTACAGTTTTTAAGTAGCATTACTGGCGCTGTTTTATGACATGTAGTACTATGTTATCATGTCTCCTAATTGTATAGTCCAAGTTTAGCTTTTATTTGTAAAAATAATTTGTGCTGAAAAAGACTTTCTGTATATATTGTCAATTGGAAAAAAAAAGTATCTTATTCGTCCCACAATGGGGCAATTCAGTGTGAGTCTTTGCAACACACACAGGCTGCCATAGGGGGCACCATTGGGTATGGGGTTAGGTTAGGCAGGTGGTTCCTCTAGGGCCCAAACTCAGGACCTTCTGTGTGTAGGGCAGATGGGTATGGCAGGCCTGATCACTACACTATGGAACCACATGGGAAGAAAACCGGAACATTACTAAAGATTTTGAAAGTTGGTACTGGCCAAAATATCTCAGTTTGTGCACCTCTTCTGGAAAAGCACCATACAGGTACATACTATTGACATGTAATACTTTATATATCTAGACTGGGCCAGAATATTGGCTGCAGCAGAGCTGCCTGTCCATGCTCCATGCTCGTGTAACACAGCCAAAAAGATTAGAAAAAGACAGAAACACACCACATTAGACTTGAATCAGCTGCTGATCTTTCTACCTTCAGCTGGATGTCTTTATCACCCAAACACCAGGCATTATCATTTATTAATGTCTGCATGCTCACGACATCCCCACAAGTTCAAAGCTATGAGAACTAATGCTCCCACTACGTTGGATGAAGTCTTCTTTATATTATCTTCAAGAAGACCGTATAATGAATATCTCAGCAGAAATACATTTAGAAGGGAAGAGGGAAACGGCCATGCTCACTTAATAAGGAATCTACAGGGTTTGGTAAATGTGATTCAGTTTAAGTGCCTATGGCTGTTTTCTCCTCTATTGCACAAACGACTGCCATTTAATGTGGTCGTCTCCCACTTCCCCTGAGTGTTCATTATAAATATTGAAATAAAATGTTAACACCACATAGCTGCATGCATGTCTGTGTTTGCCTGTGTGTGTGTGTGTGTGTGTATGTGTGTGTGTGTGTGTATTTGCTATTTCATCTTCTATTTTTTCCATCTCGTATGAAGACAGATTTTATAAAAACCAGTCCTTCCTACGGGGATTAAATGACATTTCTAATGAAGCAGAAAGTCAATTTGGGGACTCACTCGCACTTCAAATTAGGATTAAAAAGTGAATTGTGTTAAGGTCAATGTCAGCCACACCGGGACAATAAAAATTCATTGGATGAAGTTAACAGGCCAAGAAATGGGAATTTATTCCAGCAACCCTAAAGTCATCTCAGTTCACGACACCCTAATGTCCTAACTGTGTCTTATATTTCTAATGATTAAGACAGTTGCATAATACAGCCAGAGGATGAAGTTCTGAATGTGGCAGACAGTTGTTCTTAATGCAAGACTTTATAAATAATTATAGAATGTCTGTGATGGAAATGCTGCATGTAGAAATATTTAAACTTCAATGAATAAATGTAAAAATCACCTTCATTATTTCTCTAAACTTGTAGATTTTTGATCAACTACAATATCCACAAGATAATAGAAAAATCACAGTTTTCCCTATATTTCACTCCTACGCACATGGTCCCAAAAGCTGTTACATAATGAAGAGAAATGCATCTGTTTGCATAGTAAAGCTGTTCCACTCTGAACCACAGCTTTGGAGATCAACTGCCAGGAACCTAACAGTCCCTACAACTGGACCTGCAGGAAACACCATCATTTGGATATTAGTCTTTCCAGTTCATCCCAGTCAGTAGTTCCTAAAGTGGGGGATGGCACCCCCATTGCCAAGTCAAATTAATATTATTTATCATATTATTTTATTCAGGGCACAGTAAGAACAGCGCCCCCCTCGTCCACCCTTATTTCAGTAAGAATATCAGCTTTGAGGAATTAAAGTATTTAACATACAGGGCAGAGAAGGGGGCGCTGTAGAAATACTAGCCTAATTTAACCCAGGTCATAATATCAGGAATGATAGATTGATCACCTGTATGCCACCTACTTACTACTGGATTTATTTTTTTAGTTAGAATAGGTAATGAGCGAGTCACTGGTCAATAATGCAGGCAAAGCCACTACGAAGGGTACTAGTGTTCCTACTTAGCCAGTGACAGATGAGAAGTGATGAGATGTGACAGGGGTCTTCAGGGCCGGTGTGACATCAGGATATATAGAGGAAGGGACAGGATATAGCTCAGTGTGTCCTCTCAGAAACTTATCAGCTGGTAAGGTCACCGCGGTCCAGCTTCATTTAGAGTCTTAGGAGGAGATCTACATCCATTTACACACACATCTCAAAAAGTGCAGACGTGCAGACATGGAAGTCTCATCGTGACTGGGACTTAGGTTTCACTTAGTGACAGCAGATTGGTTTTACATAATACAAGTGCAGGGTGTGACATAAGCTGCCGTGTAACTGTGGGTCATTGCATCTTTGGAGAGCAAGGTGGCAGGAATTTCATCTTTGGTCAACTCAGGACATGGACTGAGCCGTTTCATCGAGCTGGCATAATCAGATTATGTTGAGCAACATTGATTTGAGGTTTTTAGGAAACAGAATTGCACCTTCAACACTATTACACATTCCCCCACTCCTCCTTTCACATTACAGTGTTTTATGCTCCAAGGGGCAGTGCCGGGCGGACGGATAAATTCACTACCGTTCTGTCAAAGTGCCAAATCTCATCTCCAAACCCATTACTCTAAGGGATGTGAGCTGCAATGTAAAACCAAATCTGCAATCAGCAAGGTAACCGAGTATAAATCATAGTCCACGTGTATGGTAAATGCATTCATATTTAAAGATTTGATTAGGTGTTTATGAAATTGCTTAGTGGACTTTACTACAGAGCTTTGGATGAGAGCTACAGTAGAAACAGCAAAAAAAAGAAGAAAAGAAAAGAAAAAGATTTTGTTTTGAAAAGTTAAGAAGGTGAGAAATATGATGCCAACAAAGACCTTTTCCTTGTGTCAGGGAAGTTTAATAGCTACGAGGAGACGACTTTCACACCTTACTTCTATAAGTGACTCTCTTACTTTCAGGTGTGAGACTGTTTAAAGGGCAGACATCTAACTTGCTCTGGTTCTGATTCATTGCTGATAAAAGGCAACAAAAACAGACCTTGATGAAAACATGGCTCACTAAACATGACGGGGGAAAAAAATCAAGAATACAATCCTTAAAAATAAGGAGTTATTGTGGAGACAGTACTCTGAGTGTGAATATGAATTGTTTTAAAATATTCATAATAATAAAAAATAATCAATTTAAATAATGATCTTTCATTAAGTATGGATTTATAGGATTTAACTCAGTGGTTCCCAACCTTTTTTGAATTGTGACTCCATTTGAAATCACAAATTTGTGGTGACAGTTAATTTTTTTTTTTCTAGAATTCGTTTTTGACCAGTTTTTGTTATACAGTGTTACATGTCAGGCGACACCCATATGATATCTGGGTGACTCCATGTGGAGATGCAATCCTAAGGTTGACCTGATTTAAGGTTTAATGCTAATTTGAATTTACAAGGGGAACATTTTTGGCATTTGACATATAACCTTCTACAGCCAATCAGACACATAGCATGTGGTTCAGAGCATTTTTATTGGCTTCATGCCTATCAGGTCACATGTGACTACTGACTGTCCTACATTTCAATGTAATTAAACACAGAATGGATCACTATCAAAGGGAAATGTACCAGAATTAGAAAAAAAACCACTCAAGGTTGTTTGTAGAGACACTGACAATTTTGTGTCCGGAGAAACTAATAGGCTGCACAGACATTACATGACAATTGGCAAAGACTGTGTGATTAAAATTGTCAGAGTGACCTGCCATTCTGTTGGCCATCTGAAACATTTGAGTCAGAGTCTTACTTAAGACCCATAGATTGTTTTTCCATCCTGACCTTTAATTAAACAACAACAGAAGGATGCATGAATGGATTGATGGATGGAGGGATGAATAAATAGAATCATCATTTGGTTTTATGTCCACATATTAAATGACCTGTGTATTTTCTTGCCTGAAAAAAAAAAAAAACGACTGAAAAATATTTTATTAACCTGTGTATTTTCTTGCCTGAAAAAAACAACAACTGAAAAATATTTTATTTTTTACAAATAAAGTACATTATTTATTGAACTAACAAATTTAAACAGTAAAAAATCAACGATGGCCAGAATCTGTTCGCCCTCCATTTGGTTGTGACCTGATCTGCCTCCTCAAACTTTTCTTATTCATTCATTCTGTAAATCTATGCAGTTGATTTCAATCATTTTGCCTGAATACATTTCAGATATTCCATTTTTTCCATTTGAAACTACTATACATTTAAATTTACTAATGCAAAAACCTTGGGGAAACAAAAATACACAGATGCCAAATTATTCCGCCTCCATTGCAAAACAGGATTATTGTCAAAAATGTCTTTGAGCAGTTTTAATAAAAAACTAAAATGAACAATTCAAACAGCTCAACACAACCAGTTTTTACAGGTGGTCAACACTGTCCTGAAGCCCATCCCTGACGTCCACGTCCAGTTCTCTAGTATTCTCGGGTTTGTGTGCTGCAGCTAATTTGTGTGTTATTTAAGTCTGTGATGAAGTGATGACCACTTCAGTGCCTTCTGGGATTATTTCTAAAGTCAAGTCCTGGTGGACTTTAAAGCTTCAGCTTCCTCACAGATGACATGACATTTTCTTCTAGGGTTTGTTAATACTGGACAGAATCTATCAGGCATTCTATGTGCCATTAGATGCAAAGCTGACCCAGAGCATTATTTTAGCTGCCACTGGTCTTAAAAGTCATCAGAGTGTTTGTACGTCCAGGTTTCCTCTACCATACGTAGGTTCTGTTTTCAGAAAGTTCCAGTTTTATTTGAACCCGCTACAAATAGAAACCTGCAACTTTTGTGGCTAAAATATATCATGTTGACTATATTTAACATACTTGTCTGTGCTTTTGGATCAGTTTTTTTGCAACCCACACAGGCTGCAAAAGGAGGCGCTATTAGGGATATGTGGTTCTACTGGGGCTTAAACCTAGGACCCTCTAAGCACCAGGCAGGCGTGCTAACCACTACACTATGAAACCATGGTTTAACCCTGCTATTGATAGATTAATTATCTTTTAAGGCCTACTTAAGTTAAGTAAAAATGGCAATATACGGTCAAGGGCACAGTAATTTATAATAGTGACAGCTTCAGTCAAATATGTCAAATGTGGCTGGGACTTGTACTGGACTGTACATGTAAGACCAAACAATTAAGCTGATCCGTATCTCAGGCTAGTAGAACAGAAAGAATTGTTAAACGTCAGTATAGTATAAGCTTTAAAAGTGTGACAAAGTCATAAACCCACACTTTGCTGGGCACTGCTGGTTGACATTTTTAACAGACTCTCATGCATATTCTGTATTAAGCAAAATATCCAGAAAGGAAAGTCAAAATAACTTTAATGTATTGTTTCATTTAAGCCCAGCTCTCAGTGGTAATATATGCACACACTCACTCCCACTAGACCAAAAGTGGGAGCTACTTCAGAATAAATCCTTCTCTCAAGCATTCATGAGACTAGAAATGCTGTTATCCTAATAATATGCCAGACTCATTGCTGGGTCTTTTTATTTTTCTCCCTGTGACCTAATCAGATTGGTAGGTAGATTACCTTGCATTATTGTAATTAGCATTACAAAGTTAACTAACCTGCAAGAAAATGATTTCTGTTCACAGTGACTAACCTGGATGTCACTGTATTTAAATAACTACTAATTAGTTTTGACCACAGTCAAGGCTACATTATGACCACTGCCATTTCATCAGAAATGTCCATGTTCAGAGAGTGAAAGGAGAATCATTTTCATCTTATTGTAATTGTTTTCAGAATGGACCTCGGAAACGATTAAGCAGAATTTCCTTAACTTAGAGCCACAGTGAAGTGGCCATCTATTAGTAATAGTGTCACTGTGTCATGTGGAAAAAAACAAAACAAAACAAAAATCTAAAAAATAAAAACCTAGCTTTACACACACTACTATCCCATACTGCACTTTGTGTTTACACAACCAAATCATTATTGTCACCGTAGTCACATACCTACATCCATATCCTGATCAAGATAAAACCCATACAATTTAATTATTATTAATATCCATTAGTTATGTAGAGAGGATCATTGTGCCACCTTTGTATTAAAAAAAAGTAAAGGAACATTATACATCAGTATACACTATCTATCTATCTATACACTATTCCAAACATTGAAGAAGAAGTATTCAGCATTTAAAAAAAAAGTAGAATAAAGGGGGTCACGGGCTTTGAGCTTTACATCTGGTTAATAAACTCCAAATCAGTCTTCATAAATGGAGCATTTCACCTTCTAGTTAGATATTTATTTTGAAAGACCATTTTCTGAAATGTCGCTATGCAAAGTAAGACGTCACATTAAGTATAGTCAGATTGAAAGACCATTTTCTGAAATGTCGCTGTGCAAAGTAAGACGTCAGACGTCACATTAAGTATAGTCCGGACATTGTTAATTCCTTGCATGCTGCATGTGTTGTCTTCTTTTTCTGGCTTTTATTATGTTTTCCTGCCTTGTCTCTGTGTTACTGTGTTATGAGTAAACTAGGGAGGCTGTTAGCACCAAAATCCAATTTTCTAAAAAAGAGGGTGAAAAAAAAAAGGAAAATAAAAAAAAAAAAAAAAAAAAAAAAAAAAAAAAAAAAAACACAAGAGAAGTTGTTTATCCCTTCTCTGTTTATCTTGCATTTATTTTCTTATTAAGAATTTTAAACATAAAAATTTAATAGATTCAAATGACTGCTTCTCCTGTTTTCTCCCTGGGCTTCACCCTCTGAGAAGAACTGGCTGCATTTAAATAAATGGAAGTAAATAGACGAAAAGATGTAAATACACCCAAAAGTACAAATGCCTGTTCATCACCACAGATATTGTATATAGACATACAGTCACGCAAGCATACGCACACACACATATATACAGTTTATATATACACACATATACAGTTTATATATATATGTGTGTGTGTGTATATGTATATATATATATATATATAATAGCTTAGCCATCAGACTTTAGGCTCTTTGATTAAGTCTAACTTCAGGACATATTAAACACTGCCTAAATAATTTGGTGCACAAATCCAGCCATCTGGTTCTTCTATGAACCTTGTTCCTGTCTGGATCTTGCACTGAGCCTACACCTGCTGGGGGCATTTCTGGGGCATTTTTTTGCCTAGTCTTTACCTGGCCTCCTGTCTGGTAGGAGAGACGGCTGCTTCCACTACTTTTGAAATGAAAGCTTGCTCTTGTGCAGCAAAGGTGATTGACATTGTGCTGTTTTTTGGCCCAGACACTCCCAGCTGCTGGTAGGGCAGATATCAGACAATTCATCTGTCAGGGGTACATGGTGGGTAGGAACAGCTCACCCTCCTTTGTGCCATTATTACAGTTTCTCTTGCCTGAGCTAGCATAAAGGAGGTAATCTTTATGTGTCTGATGATTGACAGGGAATATATGCTGATGATTAGGACCTTGTTTGTTCCATCAAGATGTACATTCACAGTGTTGCTTTTCAGTAGTTTGACTGCTTAACGTATAATTATGTATTTCAGAGAGCAGAGGACTGATGTGGAAACCAGCAGGAGGCCTGCTGAGAACCTTTTACAAAACAGGTGTGTACAGGCGTGTATGATTCAGAAAGCCTGCAGTGAGCAGAACCATTACAAAACCACCAGTAGGGCATAATGCACTTTGTCCTCCTTTTTGTGTAGAGAAATTTATATAATGGTGCTTCAGACTTCAGTCATTATAAGGTGGTGATTTTGTGAACTTGTAACTACCACAATTTCCACATTAAACGTTCGTTTAGGTATAAAAGAGTTCAAACATCTTAAAAAGATGTATTTTCTTCAGTGAGAAGACAGAGTGAAGCTCAGTGATGAACTACACTTGTAAAAACAGCAGAATTAGGCTTTTGTGGTTCTGAAGGGAGTTCTTTGAAGCCTGATGATGTCATGTCAGTTACACTTGTGGGGTGAGTATGTAAATAATTCAACTTCATGGTGATTGATCATTGAGCACTGGAGAGCTGTGGCTACTTTAACCTCCCTATATTTACTTTTGAAATCTTGGCCTCAAATATATAATGAGAAGAATCTGCTTGTCAAGATTTGTCAAGTAATTCTGCCTGCTGCTTATTGTGATTGGCAGAGAATGCAGTAATTGAATTAAGAAGAAGAAAAAATTAAACTATGCAGACCTACAAGAGTAATACCCTCAGTCATGTTAATGGACCATGTGTGTGATACAGTGTGTACTCTATCTGGCATTAAGTTCACCTAATCTGATTTCACTGACTCCTGAGTGTATTTTCTGTGTTAAGTGGGTTTGGTGCCCCCTTTAGTATAATAATAATAATAATAATAAATATTTTAATTTAAAGCTTTACTTATAGCACACTTTAGAAAACTGCTGCAACATGCTGTCCCTTGGAGGCACCATGTATGTGGTTCCTCTGGGAGTCAAACTACGCACTCTCTATATTGATGAGGAACTGCAAGGGTACCAAATAATGTCTGTAACTGTGTCTGTAGGTTAAAGAAAGGACTCGTTTAGGAGTAGAAATGCTTAATACTAGCAGATAAGTGACAGGTCTGTGACAGTACTGCTCCTAAAGGAAAGAAGAAGTTCAGACAAGCCCTAAAAAAGAAGCAGTCAGATGCAGAGGTGGTACAGCAGCACTGACTTGGCCAGACATTAGAAAGAAATGGCCTATTTCAGCTATAGAGTTCTAAGTTAAACCCTTTTCTGTGTGAAAGGAGCTATTTTATCATCATTTATGCTACAAAATAGGTGAAGTCAATACATGTTTCAATCAATCTCTTAAAAAAGGCATAATTGTGTCAAGTTGTGTCACGTGATTGGTAAAGATAAACTCTGCTGCCTGATATAAATGACTGGATGAACAGACAATAGTTATTAGGATGATTGCAGGAGCTGTGCCTGTGTGTGTTGTGTAGTTGTTGCAGCCTAGAAAAGGCTATACAGCACTGACTGTTCTTGCACATTACTGTGAACGTCATGTGCTGACAGGACTACAATAACAGTCTATTAAATATGTCCTAGACACCAGGAAGACAGAAAGGATCCATGGAAACTTTTGGAACTTTTTTCCTCAATGATGTCTGCATTTATAATAGACTCTCCAGCTCCCCAACATTATTGTCCGCCTAATGTAAAACATTTGAGGGGATTCCTCTACCGAGCATGTCAGGCTAATGTTGTTGTTTTTTGACTATACAACTGATTATTGAATTCAGTTGCTGACAGTTCAGTTCAGTTGTTGATTCACTCTGAAATCTTCAGTTAAACCAGTGTTTATTAACCTTTGTGTCGCTACCCTGCCGGGAATTCAAATGCTGTCAAAGTAATTGACTGAAAAAAATACTGCTAGAAAAATATTTTTTAAGTAATTATTATTCCTTTAAATATATATATATATATATACACACACACACACACAACTACTGTGACAATTAAGCAGGCCTACAACTTCTATAGCAGTGTGGTAGTCTAGTAGGCATTTCACAGAGGAAAAGTACCATTAAGTTTTGGGAGGGGACATGGTTCTTCTCAGCTGTCAGGAAGCAGCAGTAGACTGGCTCATAGACTAGCGCTAAAATAAGGTAACAACAGCTATATTTGCATGACCAGGTACTGTACTCTTCCTAATATACATTAGAGATTTATGCCTAGAACTGCCAAAGACATCAAAATAGCCTGGCAGGTTGAGTATGCTAAAAAAACTAGCTCCAAATTCAAACTTCACCCTATAACGTGATCAGTCCTCACAAAACGGCTAAAGGGAAATAATCCCCTTTCACTACTAGATCTATTTTGGATTTGGCAGTTAAAAGTTAATAATAAACTACCACTTTAGCTGTCTTTTTTTTTGTGAGCCTAATGAAATGTCAGATTGTGGTGGAAAAGCTTCTTCCCAGTGGAGTTCAGAAGTTCAGAAGCTAGGATACTGCCAGGTGATGTCAACAACCGCTAAGTTGTGGTCAAAGGATCTTTAAATTCATTTTACATACCTTATCTAAATGACCTAATTTGGCCTACCTAAAATCCTTAGAGGGTAGCATTCAAAGAAACAAAACATGGATTGAATGTTTTAGAATAAATATTATTTATATTTAGAATAAATATTATATTAATTAATCAGACAAGACTTTGTTATACAATCTACCTATTAACAGCAAGAGTCTGTCTTTTATGGGGCTATCCCAAACACAACAAAAAATCGAATTTAATAATATTGGACAAATCAATATTATCGCTATAAATATACACATATACAGTATGTTTGTGTACATATGTATGTATTTATATATATACTTATATGTACATACAGTATATATACATATATCTACACACATACATACATGTAGATTCAAATCTTGAAACCTTTTATAATCTTTTCCATTTTGTATCTGACCGTTGTACTGTCTGCACTAAAAAAAGAGCAGGCACCGAGTGTGACCCTTTGACATTACACATAAACATTACCCACTGCATTCACATTAAAGGATAGTGTTTGCAAGCAGGTCAATTTCCCTGATTTTAAAGTATGTTTGTGAGGAAAGAAACATGAATTTCCAAAACTTATTTCTTACTGTAGATATTGCCCTGGGGGCAAACACCAGGGGAGAAGGAAAGCAATCTTAGACATACTGCAGACAGAGTTAATGCATTCAGTATGGGGAAACCAGCTGAATATGTTTAAACCCAGCCACTGATTTCTAGCTGCTAAATCAATCTAAAAGCCAAACCCATTTAAACCTCGCCCCTAAATACTGATAAAACAAACGCTCTCAGCTGAAATCACTCCACACAATGTGTGTCCATAATGTGTTTGGCACCAGACGGTGAATGGCACTGATTGGTTTAAGAGCAGCACAAATGACTACATATACAGATGTGGTGTAACTGCAGGTTACTTTGCACATGTAGAGGACATTATGTGAGTGTCTAGTGGAAAATTATGTAGAAGCCTTATCTTCTGTTACCTTCAGGGACAGTCAATGTTTCTTTGGGATTATTATTAACTGTGTAATCTGGACTGTCGCAAAGTCACAATTACCTTACAGTCTGCGTTCCATTTAAAATGGTTCATAAAGTAAATCACACTGTTAGTCACAGACGAGTCATTTAGCTGTAGTCGCAAGTCAAGGTAAGACAGGAAGAGGAGGAGGCAAAAGGGAGGGGTTTAACACAGTTTAACAAGCAAACTTGAATGTAACACATAAAGAAAGAATGTGATTTAATCACCTGAACCTTTATATTCACTTTGACCACCAACGTATTACATCTGCGCACTAACCACATGTCCAGACTGACCATCAGGAATATGACTTAACGTTGTTAGTAATGATTGAATCAAGTCAATGTATGAGGAACAGAGACCACACTGAGTCTGGACCAAAGCCACTGATAGCTACACACCATAAATCTGCTTAGTCAGAACCAGACACCGGCCTTAAACGTTTCCACCCGCTGCGACACCACACAAAGTTCAACTCCCTTTGGCTTTACATGCAGAAGTACACACAAAACAGACAGCACTGTGTGGTCAGCAGCAAACTTGTTGTGTCCAAAAGACCTGAATGGGGAAAAAGTTGTTTATAGGCCTAATGTAGATGTCAAGGACAGAGTAGTTTTGATTTAAAGCGGCCCCATGGCTGTATTGTGATGTATCACAAAGGAGCAGCTTTTTCCATTGTGATGAATATTGTTTGGTGTGGGACCAGATAAATTTCAAAGACACATTAGAAGTGCTATATGCCAGGCTCTCTGCCTCGAAGGTTGCCTGGAAATTGCTAGGCCATTATTTATAGAAATACCAAAGCCTTTTTTTTCTTATAGAAATCCACATTGCAGCTGGGCACAAGACTTTACACATATATTTTAAAAGGGCAAAAAGCAGGAGGAGTTATAATAAAAAATAGAAAAATAAGAAGTATACCCCCAAAGCCAGAGTAAATGATGTGAAATATGTGGTCTTCTTAAAAAAAAAAGTTTCAGAATGGATTTCTCATGGCCAGCTGGTGGTTCAATTCTAATTTATATGGCAGCTCATGGCAATATTGAGCAGACGCACCAAAAAATAAAATAAAAAATTGGAGACTTGCCAATTGATTTTCCTTCTAATGGCCTACTTTCATTCCTACTCCCATCTTTACTTTACAGCTTCTTCTTATCACTGCTCTTTGGCAGAATAAGATTTAATAAAAATATGTTGATAGTGAGGCTTTGGCATTTACTGAAAAAGTGATGGAAAAGCCTTGATGAGCTCTTCATCATCTTCAACATCCCCATCATCATTAGGCTCATCATACAGCCACACTAAAAAAGAGGTCTGAAGATTGCACTTGTGTCAAGTTCTTTTAACGATTGACTGGTTCAACAGGGAACGTGGTGTTAAATTTATTTTCACAGGTAAAGCTGTGTGCTGTGCTTGATATGTGCTCAGCTCTGCATGGACGCTTGTTGTACACTAATGTGCTGGAATGCCTGCCATTAAGAGGAGATGATAACTGGGCCTCTACTTCAACGTTAGATGTTTGTAATCCTCTTATGGCTGAGATAGAAGTTGATCTTCGCACAAACACGGTGGCACTGGGGGTTGAAAAGGAAAGATAAAAAGAAAACCATTATCCTCATCATTTTTACTTATTTCTTCTGATCTGGACGTTTGTTTTACTCGTGTCAAAACATGATCACACACAGAATAGTATTATCAAACCCTGAAGTGGATCAGATGCAGCAATAGGGATCAGGAGCAAACCTTAAGCCAAATATAATCTCTGTTATTCTGAATATAGACTGTTAATCTGATGAGAGGATGAGAGGGGTGGGGGTGAAGGTAGTCCAGATTGTCATTCTAAGGGTTATGTATCTGTATAAATTACACAGCCCATCTGAGACCAGGTCAGGTTTTAGGTGAATAAAATCCCGCAAATCTCATATGACCTTACCAAACATCTCTGTAATCAATGTATTGATTTTCTGCACACATTTGTGTTGCTGAGAGAAGAAAATACATTAGAAATTCAGCATAAACACTTTGGTGTGTGGTGCACAAATTGTGAGAAGTATGAGCAGTGCAATGGTAATGTCTAGATGGAAATGTTTTGCTGTTGCAGCACAAAATTGGAATGTGGAGGTTGTTGCCTGGCTAATCGTTGCGTCTGACTCTACAGTAATGCAGCTGAAGTTTACTCCATTGTTTTGTTGGAATGTTCCCAAGAAGATCATCAATTACTTGTTGTGAATTTAAACATCGTTTTGCAGCACTTCCGAATTTACTATGCTTGCACATAGATAATTTTTGTTAACACTGTTGTTTTCAATTGTCAGATATAATTTGAAGCCCCTGTGAAAAGTCTTAGACAATGACCCCTAAAATATATTGATAGTGATATTTGCAAAACCAATGTCTTCTCTCGAGTAGAGTTATTATTTTTTTTAAATGGCTTATTATGTTCAAAAGAATAAGAGTTATTGAACTATGGAATGGCTGACAGCTTAGATACTATATTTATTTGTTATTGCTTAAAAACAAATAAACGCCAACAAAGATTCCTGTCAAGAAGAACAAGTTTACTTGAAAACAACAAAGTTTATTTAAAAAAAAATAGGTGTTGAAACTCAGGAAATTAGCTTAGACTGGAAAATACCTGAAGAATACAAGTCATTAGCTTAGACTGGAAAATACCTGAAGTATACAAAAAAACACAGTTTTCAAAAATAACGTAATGTATTTTTAGGAGTAGTCAGAAAATGCCTTTAAAAAACTCAAGTTAGCCAAAAACTATAGCAAGAGGCCAAAAACTACTACTTATGTATCTGAATACACAGAAAAAAATTGCAAAATGTATACAAAGAGAATAACTGGCATAGAACTAGCAACCAACTGATTTTTTGCTGATGCTGTTTTAACAACATTTGGAAAAATATTTTACATAAATCAATTTTAAAAGGCACTGAAATGGATATTGAGTGCTAAGCCTGTCTCACCCCAGCATTTGCAACCAGGTCAGCCTGCTGTTGTCTCAGACAAACACATAAGGTGGAAGGTTGTCCCTGATCTCTTTTGATCCTTAGCAATGATATTCAGCAGCATCGGTCAAAACAAGCCATCTGTCTGTCAACATGGTTTGTATGTAGACCTTTGAGACTTCTCATGTACCAGACTGGACCACAGACATATCACTGTAGAATATTTTCTTCGAAAGAGCTTCAGTAAAGCACAAATAAATGTCAGCATCTTGCTTAGAATCACTCTTCAAGTAATCTTTTTTCAAATACAAAAATATTGCATTCATATAGACAGAAAAAATACTTGAAAATGGATACTCTGTGAAATTAAATGCAAATACTGTGTCAGTCTCTCAGTGCAGTGGATGGAAAAAGACAATGAATAATTACTTAAAGCTTTGCATGTGACTGTGTAAATCAATTTCTGAATATTGTAAAAATGTAGTGTATGGCCTAAGCAGTTGAAGCTTTTTCACCTCAGCATTTTAACAATAAATAATAGGCTTCATCTATTATGAGAATATTAACTGTGGTCTAAAGTAAACCACCTAAAAAAGGGGTTTACAACAATTCTTACTTTGAGATAGACACGCCAAAATACGCAAGCACACACACACAATGCTTCCCTACAGAAAAATCATCCTGGCTCATTGGAAATTTACATTAATCTCTACTCAACCTTCCAGCTCGGCACATCAAATAGCCATTAGTACATTCGGAGCACAGTGTGGCTCAAAAGCAACTGACCTGTCACCTGTCAACTCTTACATCTGTTAAGAAACCATGACTCATGAACCTCTCTGGCTTAAATGTTCCAGCAAAACACACTCACATGGAGAAAGCGACAATAACTAAATAGAAAATGTTTGAGTCACGACACATAAGGAAGGTTACAAATAAAAAACTATAAATAAAAAACTGCTATTTAGAGACTAGTATTGTCCCCGGAAATGTGATCAACAAAATACAAAACATGAGTCATTCCGGGGTTTTATAGGTGAAGTGTTTTTGGTTGTAAGGTGGAAGATGTGACTGAAATGTCTGTGAACATTAACTCTCTAAATGTCCTATTTATCACTTTTTAAAAAATGTAATTAGAGGCTCTATTGTGTTTTTGGTCAAATCCATTCAGGATAAAAAAAATATTTCGTTTGGGTTGCTTTGTGTAGGAAAAAAACTGAAAATATATGGAAATATGGTAACAATTTGTTACTTTTGACTGCTGTAAAAAAACAAACAGCAACAAAAAAAACTCAATCACAAAATGGAAGGGTCATTAGTGTACTTGATTTTAAACCTCAGCTTATTGAACAATTAGCTTGAATACATAAAAGAAAAATTATAGACTGTCACCACAAAAATTACATTTAAGCTGAGGGCGATAAATTATTAAGTGGACTGCTGCAATAAAAAAAAAAAAATATTTTACAGGTGCACTGTGGTGCTGGAAGGTCAGGTGTTCAATTCCAGGCTCCACTTGTCTGTAAGTATATAACAGTGAACCAAACCTCTTCATCCCATCGTCTCTATTCCTTTTTAAAACCTTTTAAATAACAAACAGCACAACAAGAGGTCTGCATTTATTTTAGTATTTTTTTCAAGCAAAGCAAATAACTTCCACACGTCAGTGCACAGCGAAGCTATTAATCCATAACCAGTCTAAAAAGGTAGCAGAAAATTTGCTTTTGTGCGACTCAGATGCTCCAACCACACGCAGTTGGGGACATGAACATTTTCAACCGAAGCACGAAAGAGAGGGAGAACAAGAGAAAGAGAGAGGGAGAAAAAAAGAAAACCCATCAGTGTGTTAAATGTTTTGTGGGAACAGATTTAGAAGATTTAGAGAAATGGAATAATCAGTGTGAAGGCGCAGGGTTGGGTAAAGTCATGCAAGACTGCAAGCAGTGACCTTGGATTTTGTCAATAAAATTAGCAGTGTTTATGTTGAAACAACGTAGGGTCTGGTCCTTTTCACGCACCATGAAAACAAAACCAATCATATATTATATAGATGCACCGTTATACCTGTGGCTTAAAGAGAAAAATGCGGGTAAAAACATACATTATAAACTATTCTATCACCTTCTAAAAGTATCTTTTTAGTAATTCCAAAAGACAATGAACCTGTTCCCCACATGGTTATGATTTTATGTGGGCTTCACTGTAGAGTAAATATTAAATCTGAAGAAGTGTCTATTTGTGTGTGAAATAATGAGTTGTGTAGTTGTGTTGTCAGTGAGGTGTGGAAAACACAACTGGGGGAGCTGGAGGTAGAGCGTTGAGTTATACGGGGGTTGCTGATGCGTGTGGGTGGTCAGAGGGGTGAAAAGGTCAGCACTGACAGTTGTCTTCATTCACAGGCCCTCCAGGAGGAGCCGGTTGTCTCAATCAACAAAGACAGCAGAGCAGAGTGTGAGACTGAGTGGTTTAGTAACTGTCAGGATAAAAAAAAAACATGCTATTTGAAATCTCAGCATGAAGTATCTTCTCGGACCATTTATTTTTCCTCTACACCTCTCTCCCCAACATTAACACTCTAACTAGGATATGTGTTCTAAGATCAGTGAAGCTGCAATGCCCTTATTAGTAGACTGATAGATGATACCGCCTGGCCTCTGGGCTCCAGTCGGCATGGCTACAGATCAATACCAAAGCTTGCTGCCTACGTTCACACAAACATGCACAACTGCTAGTTCAGCCAGCATGCATTTGTGCACGCACACACACACACACACATTCATTCACGTGCAAGCTCATCTAAGCCAACTGGCATTTACCAGAACAGGACCTGGATGTGTGCAACCCAGCATGAGGGGACATTCCCAGGATAGTTCCCAGACTAGAAGAGCAGCATGTTTGCAGGATGAGTCCTGGAATTCTACTGATAGATTTCTCTGGCTCCGTTAACCGGTTAAATTAAGTTTGGAAGAGACAGACAGACGGCCTGACTGACTGACTGAACAAAGCAACAGGTTGAGGGTTGACAATAAAGAGGTTCAAACGACTGTGCCTGTGTTGACATGTCACAGTGTAGGTTTGACCAACCTGTTAGATCTATTACAGGGATTTTACTGTATCATAATCATTATTATTCAATACTTAAATATTAAACATCAGGATTGTTGAACGTGATTACTCATTAAAGTACAACGTTGTACATAATGAAAGGCAAATGTGACATTGTCCTCTATGACCTTTATGTTGAACTTTTCCTTGAGATGACTCTAAATATGATATTCTTTTTTCAAGTATATACAGTACAATCATTAATGTAGTGAACTTTCAGATCTTGAAAAAAATTGTAAATTTAAAATATTTCAATTAAATATAAAAATATAAAATACAACATTTATACAATAAAAATAAATTTAAATAAAAGTTAGTTATTAGTTTGTTATTTATTAGTCATAAATCACTCCCAATTTAATTTCAGGAGATTTTCAGTCTTGCCACTGCGCAGTTGCAAAGCAACGTGCTACTAAAATTGGATTACTTTTATCAAGTAATGAGTAAAGTGAGAGATTACAATTGCAAAAACTGGAATTAGAGTAGTGTTACTTTCCTTCAGATATGCTGCGTTACCAATCCGTGAATTTGTTTGTGGGCGTGCTTCATGACAGTCGCATCACTGTATGACGTCAGTGGTAACAACCACGTGTAGAACGACAAGGGAGAACATGGAGGCCAGGAGAGAGAAGGACTATGGATCCTTTAATGCTTGGAAATACTAATATTACTTTGAGTTTCAGGCTGTAAAAATACTGTTGCTGACTGAGTTGCTGAGTGATTGTCAAGATGTCACAGTTAGATTAGCCTGGCCGAGCCTTAGAGGAGAATCTTATTTATTTTATTTTTTTGTGTGTCTTCTGGAAAAGCAATTTTACAACATGGGTGAGACTAACAGTATGAACTGTAAAAAGACTGTAATGTTTAGAGTAGTGGCTTGTTGACTGTTTTACAGTAGGATGTGTCTGTAATATGCTTTCACAACACTGTTAGAGCTGTAAAGCTTCAGAGAACAGAATAAATCTAATACCCCAGTCTGGTGTAGCTGTCCCATGAGGTGTTTTTTATATGCGGCAGGCAACCAGTAACCTTCACAGAAAAATGTATCACTTTTATAAAACATGTCCCATTAAAGGCATACACAGGAAATGTGGCATGTATTAAAATTGCATTCACCACAATCCTGGAACATTTTCTTTGAATAAACAATTCTGTTCATTGCAATAGAAAAATATTAACGATACAGAGATTTTTCTTTTTTGGTTGAAGATAATGAAAATACTCCAAAAGGACATGAAATTAATGCTGTAGTTGTCAAATGTTGCTGTCTGTGCTCACATTCTTTAATCTGGAAATAGTACTTTACAAAGGAACTAGATCAGACGTGGGCAAACTACAGCCCGAGGGCCAGATACAGCTCACTGGGATTTCCAATCCGGCCCACCAAACACTGGTACAAGGTATGGTAAAGAATGACGTCAATGGTGGCAGATATCAAATGTGCCATGTAATCTTTGAAGTTTTAGGTTTAATCTCACGTTACTAACATTACTTTGCCCAAACATTCTTCATTCAACCAATGAGTAACTCTTCTCTCACATGTATATATGCAGAACAGTTGTCTACCTGAGTTTAAAAAACCCCAAAAAAACCCTAATCTGTTTTCCTACAAACACCACTCACGTGAAAATGATATAATGAGACAAAAGCAATGATTTGTACAAGTTGTAATAAAGATCATTTTCCATTCAGTCTCATTTAGAAACACGATCATGTTGTTAGTTCTAAGGCAGGCACACGTGAAAACAGTGCATGTAATACACACAGTGCTTCATTATTTATGATGACAATGAAAAATGTATCAGAGCAACCAGTTGTATGTCAAATACACAGCCGTAAGTAATTGAATCTGGCTACTGTCATTTCTGGCTCCTAACATCTTACGTCCACAGTGAGCCCTGTTCCACTGGGTTTTGTAAAACCATTTCATGCACGGCATCCATGTGTTGCAATTGTTTCATTATGCATTGCATTATTGAATCTTTTGCTACATTAATAAAAGTGTGTTGTGTATAAATAATGCAATGGCAGATGTGATAGGAGCTGGCATCCTGCACCTGACTGCTACATCGTCTTCCTCTCTCAAGAAGGCAGTGATTCATGGTCTTCCACTGTCATAGCACAGTCAATCAATAGCCAATTAATGATAGGCATACATGGTCTCCAGTGGCCGCTAGTGCACACGCTGCCATTTGGCCGGGGAAATAAATATGTAAATAGTTCCATAGTGACTGGGCATCGGTCAGTATCTCTCAGCTACATCACAACAGCAGGGATATCAATATCACACTCACACACATACACACGCTATCAGCGTTTACTACAAGGCTACTAACGTCAGAGAAGCCAGAAGGAATGGTTACCAAAACCAAATTACTCTGTGCTTGTTTGTCCTTGTCTGCTGAAACGACTGATACCACCATTGGAGGTAGATTTCATTTACACACTCACACATTCACATTTATTTCAAATTTAAAGCCAGTGTGTATACAGTGTGAGTTGATCTGCTTCTTTTTTTCCATTAAATGTTTGATCAATAAAAGGACAACTGTCCCCCAAGGCCTCTTCATCCTGCTTTCTCCATCCTAAACAGTGGGAAAAAGAAGAGCCCGACTCCACAGACATAATCCTATAAAGTGCTGTTGTAAAACAGCCACACTACCAAGGGGCCACACAGTTAAAAACAGGTAAATAAAAATACTATTTAAGGGCTTAAACCTTTAAGATGCTGAAACTTTTACCTACTTTTGCATTATCACCTACTAAAATTGTGCTCAGTGGTATGCAACCTATAGGAAAAAGTAGCACTTTCTTATTATATATACAGTATATTATGTGTATTTAACTTTAAATGTGGATTAATAAAAGAAAGGACAAGTTATAAATTATTATAAATTGGTGGAAAAAGTGATCCACAGGTCCGATATTAAGTCATATCTGTTCTGATATTGACTAAATAGTTGGATTGGACATTAGATGATGGGAGCGTTCCTTGATAAGCATCTGTTGAAAAATTACTGACATGCTAACAGAGCATGCTACACTCACTCTCAGGAATTAGCAGTATGCACAGGAAGAAGGAAGACAACACACAGTCCTGGAAATGATTCCCAAAGAAACCACTAATGGCGCCTCCTGTGGCGGTTAAAAACACTCACAGTGTAAATGTCCTCATTGTGGGATAAATAAAAAACTAAATTTATATTATTATTTTCAAAGCCTAGGTACTGTGAATAGGACAAAAGGGAATGGTCTGATCGTCATGGCGTCCCTTAATGGTGCATCTTAAAAAAATCTACATATTGGAAATAAGAAACGAAATCCCAATAATGAAGACATCCAGACAGGGCTTCCTGAGCCTTTGATTTCTGTGGATCAGGGACGCACCACAGGAGTGAAAGTATGTGACACTCAACACAAAACACTTAACCCTTCACTGTAAAACACCCATAAATAATCTTTTACTCTGGAACGTTACACCTCGACGTGGGGCCTCTTTACCTTTCATCACCCTACATGAACAGCAGAGAATCCTCACTTACTCTCAACCCCTCTCTGTCTCCCCTTTCTTTTCCATTCATCCTTCTACACGCTCTGCCACCACGGCAGCCTGACAGTTCGGTCGCTGCTTTAATCTCAAGGCACAGGTTATCTGTTGCCCTGCTAATTTTAGTTAGACCCTTTAAGCCGCGCTTCTCTTTGAAGCATGGATCCCTGGGAGTTCTGGGGTATCAATATTCTCTGTACACTTTCAAGGGGATAGAGTCAGCCTCACATTTATAGAGCCCCACTGTAAGCTTTATTCAAACAGACCACTTCCATTACTCCAGTGACACTGCAACTGTGCTACAGGGGATTATTGCTAGAAGTCTAACCCCAAAATGTTGGGACACCTACTTAAAAATGTGTCATTAAGTAATTTTCAGAATAAAATAAGCACAGCTGATTTTCAAGTATAACTGTAAGCACAACTCCGTTAGTCCATTCGGAATTGCAAGAAATAACTCTAACTTATCTTAAATTATTCCACTTAGAAATCCCACAAAATAAAATTCTGTAAATGTTACACTGTGCCTCATTAAAGGCTGTGTCAAGGCAATGGAATTCCTAAAATAAAAGATGTCTGCAACAATAATCAATAACACAGGCACAGTTCCGATTTAACCAATTAGAGAATTAAATGTTCTCTAATTGGTTCAACTAATTAAACATTTTAAAAATGTCGCAGAGAATTCACCATAGAGTTGGAATTCCTGGAAGGTCGAGGAGGTTATACTTAAACCAGACTTATTTATAGTCTCTGGTATTATCACAGTTGTTTTTAGTTTATCCACTGTGTAATAACTTTGGAACCACCCACTTTACCAGAACTGGGAAAACTAAGTTGTTATGTTAAGATTTTAAACGGTGGGGTTAAGGTTAAAAAGGCCAGAGGTAAATTTGTAATTATATTTTAAACATGTTTGTTTTCAGAACCATGTCTGGTGCGGTAGTGATAAGCCAAATCATGTTGGAATTCTTGTGAGTACAGGTGCCTTTCCTCTAATTGGGTCCAGATAAAAAGACAGACAAAAGACAAGAGATTGATACGATAAGTACGACTTATTCACAGTCCATCCATTTATACAGATCAATCCTGTTTAGGGTCACAGAGGAACAGGAGCCAATCCCAGCAGACCTCCTTCAGAATCAATGTAACAAATAAATTAACCCAAAAAGCAGCTTATTTTATAATTGACGTAGGGAGAAACAGAAGAGTTTTAAAATAAAATAAAATAGCAGCATTGTTTTCTATCCAAGTACCGAACAATTTGAATATTGATCTTAATGAAATAGTTATTTCAGTTATAGTTATAACAATTATTTTTATTATATTACTTTAATGATACATCATATTATAATGTGGCACTTTGTTAACTAGCATTTAGCAATACTTGCGATAAATGAAAAAAGAAAATTATATATAAATCATTTACTAATTTATGGCGCAGACCAGTGGACATTGAGGACGTTGAGTCACTGAACTAAATACTGAATGTTAATGCTTTTCTTCAAAGGACTACCCTGAACACATGAAGTACTAGTACAGTATGGAAGGTAAGAGAAAATACAGTAGCTTACCTTTCCAAGAAGGTGACTAGCAGATATTCAGGCTGTCTCAATCCAGACTGGAAAGTCTGTAACAAAATTGAAAAAAATAAAAATAAAAGGTCAATAGTTAATATTTAAACAACCTGGCAGACAAAACTCTGATGGTTTTCATTGTGATTTCTTCCATTTCCTCCTTCATTTATTAAACCAGCCAAGCATCAAATGCTCCCCTGCAAACTTGAGCAACATGAATTATACTGTCCTACAGGGACAACATTATTATTGTGTGAAAGAGCAAAAATACAAAAAAAAAAAAAAAAAAAAGGGGGGGGGGGGGGGGGGGGAGGGGAGCAAGAAAAAAAATAAGAAATACAAATAAAAAACACCCTAAAGTTACGATTAAACTTTTAGGAGGATTCGCAGTGCTATCTCTGTCAAGTGTGTTTACAGCAGATTACAGCAGGGTTCTACAGGGAGGTTAGCTAACTGTAATGTTTACACGACAGTCACTTGGAGGTCTGCAGCTACATTCAGACTGCTACATATTATTTGTAAATGGTGTTCTGGAATAAAAATAATTTGCATTAAGATGAACATTTTAGCTGCACAAAACCAGTACAGACTCTGATGCATGACAGTCGGGTACCATAGGAAAACACAATCGAAGCACATACAGGCGAAGACAAGGCAGCTTTTCTTTTTTCAGATGCTTACCTGGTTTCAGAAAATGTAACAAAAGAAAAAAAAACAACTTTATTTTGTCAGAGCACACTTTAACATTTAAGGCACTGAGTATGGAAGGAAACAGTTAAATGTGTTAATGGACATTTTTGTTCATGGCTGATTTTCCTGGTGTAGTTGCTAAAACCTACCACATAGTGAATGTATGTAATTGTGTCATGATTCAAGAGTTTCTGATCGTTATGTCCCCGTTACTACAGGACCCTCAGGGTTACCAAAGGCAGCAGAGGCAAGGACATTTTCAAATGATTTTTGAAAGTATTACTCCAAAGTTTTCAGTTCTGTGCACTCTTCTATGGTGAGAATTTATGCATTTATTAAAACAGACAAGCAGAGCTCCAACAAAGAAACTGTAGTACTTAATATGACCTCACATGGGGGAGTTAGGTTAGAGATGGGTTAGAGAAACAAAGGGAAACATACCAAGGTTTACAGGCAAACTTGATAGCAAACGCACCTGTCAATTTCTTACTATCCTTGTGTCACCGTGCCTAGAGTTCATGAAATTCACTTTTTTCCAGTTCTGTCTTTCCAAGACACAGTACTGAGATCAAACACCTGAGTGTGTATGAAAAAAAGTAGGCATACTGAGCTGCAAAACCAAGGAAAGATATGAAGAATATCAAAAGAATGTACTTCCTATCCAGGGTGAATGATGGTTTTGCAGCAGCACCTTCAGACGACAGGGCTAACAGTTGTCTGCAGGCTGATTTAGCGCCTCAATCTTGTACAAGAGGGGTCACTTTTTTCTAAAGGATAACTGATGAGTGCACAGCCTTGGAGTTCATGTCCATTAAGTTGAAGTGCTTGGTGACTGAACTTTCTATTTACTCTCGCAAGAGGCAATGACCGCTGCAACTGTTATCAAGGCTAATTCTGTACAACAATGCCAAGTTCGTCATCTGGGTGCAGCATCTGAATGTTTCCAGCCATGCTGTCAAACTATGAAAAACATTTTTTAGCTGAATAATTACTGGATAGCAATAATGATTAATCATGATGGCAATTAACCATGATGAATCTAAATACTTTTTTTCCTGCATATAACAGGAACAGAAAGACAAAAACACCAGGTAAGTTTGTGTTTTTTGACTAAAACGAATAATGATAATGCCAATATGGAAAATGTCAAGAAAAATATGTATAAAATGTATAACAAAAACTTTTCCTTAATAGAGATCCTAATTAATTATTATTTGTGCATTTTGACGGCGACTTGTAGAACATAGACATTTCAAATCTTCGGTGAAGCTGTTGTGCTCAGCAATATTAATCAGTTTACTGTTTCTCACAATCTAGGTTGTCTCAAGGTGCTTTCTAAAACAAAAATGTTTTCCCACAGTGTGTACAAAAACCAACAAAAATACTGACTGTATTAGAGCAATGCTAAGAAGATGGACAGTGATATTATTGGAAAACCTGTAATATCCATTCAGCCCATACATTGAATTGTGTTCAATTTTAATGTAATTAATCTTAGGTTGATTTTGTCATGTTTAGGTTGAGTCCAGGAGAGAGAGAGCAATGACTTCACAAAACAATTGTCCGTGTCTTGTTATTCCTGTCTTGTTTGGCTTAATGTATGACGTTTCTCCCTATCTATTGTCTTTTCAAAATTGCTTTTCATTCAAAACATTTCCCGTTTAGAGGTCAAGGACAAAGGACAAAGGACAAATTCAAGACAGAATGAGTTGGCCTTGGGGGTTTTCAGTATCGTTTGTAACCCAAATGATAATGAAATTTTATTTTTGTGGAAAACCCTTGAAACCGAAAACAAGAGAAACAATGGCAAAGACGCTAAGGTCTGATGTGGGATGAAGTGGATAAATGGGCAGGCACGAAACAAAGAATGGGAGAGTATCAATTCAATTTGAGAGCTAATTGAGCAGTACATGTGTACATTGTGTGGTTGAGGTTGAGAACTGATAACAGGAAAACACAGATAAGTTTAAGAAAACAGGGGGATGGGGATCAAGCAAACACGTCCGGGACTTGTACAACGAGGAGTGAAAACTGATGGCTAAATCAAGATACTTAGTTATACTTATTAGCAGGAATAATTAGTTAGGGTTCCATGACACTGTGTGTGGAAAAACAAATATAATTTATGTACATCATTACCCCATATCCCTACAAGCTTTCCTCTAGCTTTATCTCTAGAGGATTGAACACAGCCAGCAATGGCCAAGAAGCAAAAACAAGATGGGTGTCAAGATCGATTTATCAGAACACTGCAACGATATTATTTAATACATTCATGCTCCAGTGATGTTGGATTCTGGGGCTGAGGCACCATACAGTGGTGTTAATGATGTTTCCATGGCTATAAACAGACAGTAATTTGGCCCCAGTTGTGATCACTGACTCCCTGTGATCTATATTTACTGCTGTTCCTGTCTGTTTTAAACACGTGGAGCATGTGTAAACAAGTGTACTGGCTGGATGCTATTCCATGGCACCTTATGCTTTTTTTTTTTTTTTTTTTTAAACACTCTACATGACATTCGTGTTCACACTATGGTGGAGTCTTCTCACAGCTCTGTAGGTGTTTGAATGGAGGCATTCAAGACTGTTTGACAGAGTAGAACGCTGAACTAGCCACCGTGCTAACACAGTTCTAACACCCGGACAACTCCAGAGAAGTCTGGAACGAATGTAAGACATTTAAAGTCAAAGGCAGAGTGGGGGCTTCTCTTAATATTATATGTCAAAACCATAAATAAATAAATGAATGAATGAATATTACTACTACTGAAGACTGAAAGCAAATGGACGCCATTGTAGATATAACATTTTCCTCAGTTCTATAATTCATCAATGGGGAGTCAATGCCCTCGATGTTCACTTCATTGATGATATATTCAATTGTCCCTTTTCCCCAGTAACTGATAGTAACTGACTGGGTTGCTGCAGTCATTAAGGGCCACATATGGAAGGATTCTGGCACAGAATTAAAGGGAACGTCAACAAGTGGTCAATAAGTAAAGCCCATTTTCTCTGAAAATGTGTGGTTTCTCTTTACTAAATCAAAAATTACACAGGGCTTCCACCATATGTTATCTTCAGACCTGGGATAACAGTGGAATTTATCTCTTTAATGCATAAAAGAACGTTAGCTTACGTGAATGTTAGGCCAATAGATTAAACCATTTTATGACCACTCCAAACATGTAATGTCTTTGAAGATTTGTTTCATGTCCTAAGAAAACTAACCAATCAGTGTCACTACTGCTCATATGTACCATATTATTTAAGTTTCCTGCTCCCAGAACAGACTTGAATACAAGAAAAGAAAATTGATGATTGTTGTGAGATTAGATGGACAAGATAAACTATAGAGTCTTATGTGACAGTTTGTTTCAGGTTGCTTGTTTCTGAAACGTGAATCAATTATTGGCCTTCTTGCTTGTAATGCATAGGTAAGACGTGGATGTAAGTCCTGTTACTGTGATGGAGTTAAATAGTGTTTACAAAGCTTCAACAGCTTCTTGGAATGGAATTTCTGGCCTTTCAGCGACAGACAGCAAAAACAAATAACCTTGTTTGAATAGAAAACCAAAAGGCGAGGCTTTACCACTGATGTACTGCAGTGATAGAGTATCACGTATCTCATGGGAAAGACGGCTTCCCTGCAGCTGTGCTGTCCACAGAGATCCTACAGCTGTGAACCGGACAGTGTCATCCATGGTTGGCATACAGTCATCAGCTCCACTGCCAAACGAGCTTAAACAAGGTGTAAAACTGTGAAACACATCTTTATATAGCAAGGAGCTGATCAAAAGCCTTAAATCGTAAAATGAATAGTTGGCTAACAAACCTTGGGAGGTGTGCTACAGACTTGCCAGATTGTATTTCTTTTTTTTTTTTTTAACAAATGTGACAATAGCTAACATGCTAATTCATTTTTTGTTTTTACAAAAATTTGAGATATTTTCTCTTTCTTGAAAGTTCTTCTTTGAATCGTGACATTCTAAGGTTTGCACCTTTTAAGGATTATAAACACAAGGGGAACCATGTACTGTATCAGCCACTCCAAGCTTTGGTCCATATACAGTTCAGCAGAGGACGCGAGTACTGAAGTGACAGGAAGTGGAACGAGCCACATCCTGGGCATAATGAAGACATCACTTCTTGGTTTGCAGAGCTGACATGCTGTTGATTGTTTCTTGGCTAAGACTTGAGGTTTAAAAATACATCACGGTAGTTCTTCACAGCTCTGCATGTCTAACTATATGTGTGAAAGTAGGTGTAAAAAGTCCACTGTGTACTACAGTTACCATAGTGCTGACTCTGCTGTCCAAAAGACCAATGAGTTTGTGTCCTGATTTTGTTCACAGGATGTCCGCCTTTGATACCTGTCCTTGTAAATTTGTACTTTAGGATCCATTAATTCACTCCTTCACTACTCCGCCCATTAGATTTTACTTTAACAGTCCAAAGAAATGCTGTCATTGGCAAACAGAAATATATAGAGAAAAAGTTTAAATTGAGAAAAAAAAAACAAATCAAAGCCCACATAAAACCTGTCGGGTCTAAAAGCAGCTCTGAGACCCTGAGGTGACAGAAGATACCTCCTTTCAAATACAGATTAGCTGCACACCTTTGATCAAACTCATGTCACCTTGTCACACTGCCTCAGTCCAACACATTAAAGCTTCATCGCACCTTTGCTCCCAAAATAATGAATAGACTTGAAAACTGAAATGCCTCCAACCAGAAACGGAAGCCAGGCATGTACAGTAGTAACCTCCTTTCTCTGGTGTTCTTCTCCAGCATGCCTGAAAACCAATGATTTTCTTTAGAAATTGTCATTACCAATGCAGTGGTACGGTGTGGGGAACTGTGTGATTTGGGACAATGAACAACTTGCCCGTGCTCTGATTGCGAGCCACCGTTTCTGGCATCAAGCCCAACGGTGTGGCATTGCAGATTGATGAGGTCGGTGACTCCAAGTCCCTGTGCAATGGCAACAGGCGGAACACGAGTTGCTTCTATTATGCACTTACTACACTTACTACGTCCAAAAAACAACTTTGTTAGTTTGTTAGACAACAACATGCATGGAATGTCTGTGTGTTTGGTATTAACAACTCATCATGGTAACAGCGTGTTGAGGTGGCTGCTGTACACAGAACTCTGCATCCCCCACCCCAAATAACACGATATCCTTCACACACATTCACACATACAGCTATTTGTTGGGAGTGGGGGTGGGTGCTGACTCAATATCTAAATTTGACCAAATAAATGTTGTTTTTCAATGCGGCATATTCATTTTCCATGAAAACGACATTACCAGTGTTTTGTCATTTCATTCTCCACTTTTGAAATGAGGATTTTACACCCTTGCACCTGCTGTCATTTATTAACAACAAAGACTAAGAGCAATGGTTTTGTTGCAGTAGATGCTCTTAGCCATCAATCACATGAAGTGTCCTCTTACAGTACATGCATCATCAGCCACCAACAGCCTTTATCATCTATTACTCCCCACATGCTTTATCAAATGGACGAAAAAGTAATGATTAAAACCACAAAACACAAGTAAGAATGTTTTTTGAGAAAAACTCTCAGTTTCATTAAGGTTCCATTTGACTAAGCTAGATATTGAACACTAATGTGCGAGTTACCTAATGGTTTCTTACAACTTTTATGTTTTATACTTGATTCACTTTGGCTTGAAAGACGCTCCAAATGGTCTGCAAATTGAACTGCTGTATGAGCCATACATTATAGATGGTATTTTTAATAATGCCTATGCTGCGTGCCTAAGATTTTTAAAACGTACAACGGCACCATCAAATAGAATGGAAATTAAAAATACCAATACAAAAAGGACATTTAAATTGCATTTTTAGTTGGCACTACAGGTTCTTATTTAATATTACAGCCAATATTAGGAATTGATTTTAAGTGGTTTATAATTCATGTGCTATGCACTGATGAGCAGCTTGGTTGGTACTGCAGAGAATACTACATACTGTAAGGAGTTTGTAATAATATATACTTTATAACATATTAGGGCTGAATCAATCATTCTATAATCTTTTAGAACAGGGACTCAAACTTTTCCATGCCAAGGCCCCCCAAACAGCATTAGCTTCTGGCTGGAGAGTCCCTTTGCACAGACAATGCAGAAACATCAACATTTAGAATATATATTATTGCTTATATTCAATAAGTATTATTATTATTTGTTTAGCATAAGAAAATTATTAACAGACATTCGCTAGCTAGCTACAATTCAGCTTGAGAAGCAGATCATATTGATAACAGGCAACCGGTATCTGGCAATTATAGCAGTTTGTTGCACAGTTCTGGACAGAAAGGATCAAATAAAATTTAAAACAAATATTCTTTTCATTTTTTTCTTATCTTCCTTTCTATTCTCTGAGGCCCCCCAGAGCGCCACTTTCTAGGCAAGTGTCTGTGTTTGTGGAACAGATTGACACAAGAGGAAAATTAACTATATAGACATAAATCAAAGAGGAAAAAATAAATTTAGATTTAGCTTTATGAAGTTAGAGAGTATGAAATGTTGTTACATCACAAGATTATTTGTTGAAAAACTAATGGACTGATTTGTATTTGTAAATTCTATAAAGAGTATGATAATGTAATTTATGCATCAACAATAGTATTATTAAAATGAGTTTGACACAGTTGTTTATTTAAAGGGCTATCAATAAAATTGAATGTGTGTGTGTAATGCAAATGTGTGTTTCTTGTTTTTTCAGAAACCAAAAGGACAGAAATGATTCAGTATATTCTGAGGAATAACCTCATAGGTATTAAAAAAATATAAAAGAAGTTTGTTAGAAATTAAGCCATTTACTCTTGTAAAATAAATCCATGAGATGGATGGACGGACAGACAGACAGATGATAGATAGATAGATAGATAGATAGATAGATAGATAGATAGATAGATAAATATGAACACATTTTGCATCAAGCTGTGATTCATTCATTGTTTTAACCGTCAAAATTTCTAAATTTCTAAACACAAGGCAAATCCTAAAGAGCTCAACTTTTTCCAAGGCTATGGTTTAACACATTATCTCTGAGATTCTTCTCGGCAAAGCTGCCATAAAACCGCACTGTGGCCAACTGTGACCACTGATGCACAAGAGAGGGTTTAGGGTCCACAGCCAGCCATGAGGGTGGATTATCACCTTAGCCAGAAGACATGCCATGCAAACATTGGTCATTATGTACAAGCATCACCAGGGCTTTGGACTGTATCCAGTTTCAGGTCCCTAGTGCCCCAGGTTGTCAGCATTGATAAGAACACATCAGAAAAATTCCAGAGTTAGCCGAGCGGTCTCAGGTTGACGGTTTAGTGTCGTGCCTGAAGAATTTCCTGCGTGATCCACAGAGGAATTAGTCATCTGCAGTGACCACATTGTCCAAATTCCAACCGTTTTGAAAAAAAAGAAAAAGAAAAGAAGCATAGACGTACAGCAGCATCTGTTGGCACACACACACATACACTCATGACAAAGGGATGTGCAGCTGCTCTCCGTTCTCCCAGACACACATTTTTGGAAGTACGGTCTTTGCATTACTGCACACAGTACTGTGTGTTATACTGGTACTTAGACATTATATCATCGGCCATGACTTTACCGGATTCATCACACCAGGTATGTCATCACCAGTTAGCGCTACTGACACTTAGCTCACTGCTTACATTTCTGCCAGAATTCCATAAATTCACAGTATATCCAATACTATGAGCTAATACTTTGACTAACAGTCAAAGTATTAGAAACTTAATGGAAAGCACTGATGTACGTGCATGACTGAAAATGTGTTCTGTCTCAGACATGTTTAAAAAAAAAGAGTTACTAATTACAGTGAAAAACCAGAAACACGTCAGTCTGACACTATATGTAGGGTTAGACTCTTTTAAAGCCATACAAGAATTTTGAATGATTAAACCTCTATCATTTTAACTCCAAACCCCGAGTGTAAAAGAAGGTAATAGAGAAACTGCTGGTATGATGTTGAGAAATTAGCAGCTAAGTAGACAGAGAAAATGAGGACATGATTAGTAAAACAGTGGAACATGAGCGGCAGATGAAATATGTGTTTAGAATACGTAATTGCTGAAAATGGCTGCTGCAAGGCCAACAACAAAAAAACAGAATATTAACTGTCCAACCAGGAAAGAACAGGAAATAATAACTGCTTCATGTATTTAGGAGAGGATTATGCTCACTCAGTGGCTATAAAAAAGACATTTCACACCGTTTTTGACATTATTACAGAACAAGGAGAAAGTGTATGCACACACATAACGATGTACTACTGATCACTATTTTTGCAGACTTCTCCTAACGTTACAGCTGTTGGAGTTCCCCTTTGACATCCAAGTGAAAATGTGGAAATGAGATATAAACCATAAAATGTTTGTCACAAATGTTCTTTAATGAGATATAAACCATAAAATGTTTGTTGTTCTTTTTTGTTTGTTTGTTTGTTTCAGCTCCAACAGGGCTCTCTAACCCACACTTGCTTTAGGCCTTAGAGTGCAGGAAAGCAAACACTGCTAACCCCAGGTGTCAGGCATCCACTTGGCACTGAGTCAGCAGACATGGCATACTGTGAGAGGAAAGATTAAGGAAAAGTATAAAAAAAATACATTAAGTGACTTCCTAATATCAAATCAAATCTGTCTAAATTGATTTTGTACAGTTACATTCTCTACATAAGAGTACAGTATTTTAATATACAGTAATATATGTAAAGGCACAAAAAGATTTGAGTTGGTTGACTATACTATGTTGTTACAGTGCTCAAAAATTGTGAAGTGCTGTCTAAATTAGAATCAGTGTGTACATTCACCGGTATTTATCTAAATTCAGCCATTAAAGCCTTGAAAGTCTGAAGAACATTTCTTAATCATTGTTAGCTAAAGTTTTCTTACACTTGCTAAGATTTATTTGTTCTTTTATAAAAAAATAAAAATAAAAAAAACACAAAACTAACCAGCTCATACCACAGGATTGGATATAGGTGAACTTGGCATTTTTGAATTTTAAGGAAAACATAATGGAACCAACACTTGACAACGACAACAGTTTTGACTAATAGCATGATTACAGAATTGATCAGCGGTCATTGATCGTTGACCATCAACCAAGAAAACACTGCAACTGAAACCTCAGACCAAGGTTCAAAATTATTACATCAAAGTCAGATACTATCTAAAGATTTATCTACTCTAAAGGTTAGCATTTTAGAGGGGTAGACAAGAAAGTGACCCATGATGGCCGCCACAGCAGTGGACCTGGCAGCAAACTAGGAAGTAAGATCGAGTGACAGAGAGACACGATGAGCGCTGAGCAGACAGCTGGAGCCAGAAGAAAAATACATCAATTCTTGTGGCTTTGCTCTGACTGAGTGTAATCCAGTTGTCTGGCATTTCTGCACATCATCACATCACCTGTCCTGCTCTGATTCATCTCTGTACCATCCATTTGTACAATGAGAAAACAGGAAAGGCCAATTCCACAGAAATGACATATTTCAACACTCATTCGTCCCCTCCTGCCTGTGCAGTTCTTATTCATGATAGCACTGATAGTGTTGACAGACACAGAGGGAGAACAGAGATGTTTGGTTCTTCTCCCTCTGGCAGCTGAATTATGTCACAGATTAAACAGGACCTTCTCTGCTGCTTTGATCACCCCCCCCCCCAGGAATTGAAAGACTGACTGGTGGGCTCAAGGAGTGGTGCTGCCTGTTAATCTTTGCGCAAGGGGAAGACAGGAGTGACTGAGAGAGAACAGGCCAAGATAAACAGATGAAAGTAATGAAATGATAAATTCAAAGCGAGCCTTCGATTCATTTGATTTTCCGGGCGTCTAAGTGTAGAAGAAAAACAGTTATCTGAGTTCCAACTGAGAATTGTTTTCATTGACAAGCATCATGGTTTTAATTTTAATGACACTTGATAATTATGATATTGTCATGTTCATGTTTTCAGAGCCGTTCAGTGTAATAGGAGACGGGGATGAGGAATCAGAGGAAGAGAGAGAAGCATGGCTTCCAAACACTATGCAGCATGCAAGTGACATTCCAATCTGTCACTAAGTAATGGGTGATGATGAATTAGACGCCTCGCTGTCTCTCTGGCACCTGGCCACTGTTTGTCCTTTAGGTGTCCGGGTGACCAAAATGCCTCTGTGAGCACTGAGGGCTATCCAGACACTGCTTTGTAAAGTAGTGCAACACATTTTCGTGACTGGAGTTGACTATTCTTTCCCCAGATGTTCATGCGGAACATGTTGTTATTCTCATTCAATCTGTAGGACAGTGTCACCTTCATTATGCTGTTTCCAGAAAATTCTCCAAAGTATTAGTTAAACAATGTGTGGCAGTACTATAAAAATGTGTTTGAGAAGTGTGTACATTGGAATGAGCTATTTGAGGGTGTTTTTACTTTACTATAAATGTAACAGGAGGCTGCACGCTGCCACAGCGGTTAGTGCTTCTGCCTGACAGTCAGATCATTCATTTCTGGGAATAACCTAAGTAACGTGGCCATTAAAATATGATACCTAATATG
This sequence comes from Cynoglossus semilaevis, assembly GCF_000523025.1. Classification (NCBI taxonomy): domain Eukaryota; kingdom Metazoa; phylum Chordata; class Actinopteri; order Pleuronectiformes; family Cynoglossidae; genus Cynoglossus; species Cynoglossus semilaevis. The sequence goes on along the minus strand of NC_024312.1, from coordinate 9,366,820 downwards.
ACCCTGTGATGGACCAGCAAATTGTCCAGTGTGTTCAACTCTGGCCAGATGAATAATAGGATCACAGGCTCTGCCAAGGCCTTAAAAATGATTTAGTTGTAGAAGATGAATGAATGAATGAATGAATGGATGAATGAATGAATGAAGAACCAAAACACATTGGAATAATGGTCCCTGATGGTAGGAAATAAAAGAATCGGTGGATGAATAATAATAAAGAGAGGATGAACATTGAATATAGGATATAATCAAAGTGTCAGCACCGACGCAGGGCTTCATCATTCAGAAAATAATTCCTCAACACTACATTCCTCCAGGTCTCTTCTTCCACACCTGAGCGCTTGGCTTTATTGCATATTAATTCACTGTCTGGCACTGACTTGTCAGCAGCATCCAAACTGTTAAAAATAGAGAGACGGTTATCACGGGAAGCTTCAACTGCATGTGCATGTCTTATATTCGATTTAAAAAATATACATGAGGACAAATTACCTCTATTTCAGTGCTTCTCAAAGAGTAGGAACAGAGACATAACAGGTGGGCCCCGACAAATGGGAGGACATTTTTAAAGTCGATGGCACTACTGCACTTTTTTTAACTTGGTGTTATTTGATGTCATTGATTTTGATTCATTAAAAAATAGGACATTATTTGAGGTTAGTTCAATAAAATTGGAAATGTAAATCGACAACATTTTTAAGGGAATGACCAAAAATGTTTGAAAACCACTGCTCCAAATACAACACACAGTATTTAAATGATGAAAACAGACATACAGTATATGTGAATGATATATGTACTGAAAGAAACAAGATCCTTGGTTTAGCATGTGTTTGTGGGAAGGAGAGGCCATGTCATTTTTTATCTTTCAGTCCAAGGCATTTGTTTGAATGAATAAAAAGTCCTTGCTGTGTCCATTGTCTGTGTTAGCTTTTCAGGGCTTGAAAAATATTCCACCTTCAGTGTCAACTCAAACAGAAGGCATTGCATAATACAACAAACAGTCATTTCATCAGTTTCATCAGTCAAACAGGACTGGAGTCTGACTGACTGTGGCTGACCACCCACACACTGACCACACATGGTAACAGAGATAGCTAATGAAGGTCTCACACACACCTGTGGTTTACATGTTGTGCTGTCTGGACAATACCGTCTAGACAATGAGTTACTGCAGGGAATTACTCAGTCCTTTGGACAAAAGCAGAAGGCAGCAGCTGTGAATGAGGTCACTAAGGGTTCCTTCCAATTTTCTAAGACTTGTTGAAATAGGTTTTATTGATCATTTTATCTGGATTAAGCTAAGTAAGCTCAACACTGAAGCCTAAGAGACACAGATCCAGAATAATCAGAGATGGAAAACAGGGCTGAGAGACAAGTCCAGAATATAACTTTCTATATTGTGTTTGAATGTAATCATAGTAAATGCAAATAAATGATAAAAACAGATTTCATGTTATCTTCCCCCATGAAACACTCCAGATTCAACATTTAAAGCAGTGGTCCAGGGCCCACATCCATGCCACAAGCCCCTCACAGCTGGGGACTATTTATTTTGCTTTTGTGGTATTATTTTTAATTTATCTTCCTTTTTTTTTTACCAATTTTTGAAATGCTACAGATTCTATTCAAGAATGAGGAAAAAAACGTTGTTACAGTGCAGTGTGATTTAGGTGGCGACTGCTGCCCTCGCGACCCAGTAAAGGATAAGCAGATGAAAATGGATGGATGGATGGTGATCTAAACACACTATTTATACAGATTCTTGTTTTAGTATTCTAGTATTGTTCTCTCAAGTAAAGGTAATATATGTACATACAGACATACTGTATATTAACGCAAAAAACTACAGTTTTCCATTATGCAAAATGTCAGCTGAAGCAAAAAAAAAAAGCTGGATGCTTTTATTTAAATCTTTTTATAAATCCTTTAGTGCTGTGGGCAGGTAAGGTGCAATTAAATAACAGAGCAGCTGTCAGCAATAATGGTGTGCTAAATGGAACCATGTCCTTCACAGTGAAAAAAATACTCATTTTGTTTAATTGTGGCACAAAAGTATGACTTAGACATAAAAATAAATTTTAAAGTGTAGTCCAAAATTAAATTTCTAAGCTCACCATCAATTTTTTTCTCACTTTTGGAAAACCTTTCCCAAATTACATTGTTAAGCTCTCACCAAAGATGTGTTAATGAACATTTTTACAGTAGAACATCATGTGCACGATTGCTTCTGCAGGTCTACCGCTAGCTGCACTCACCAAAAGATGCTCCTCCCAGTAGAGCCCGCAAATGAAGTGAGTCTGTCTTCTCTCCCACCCAATCCTCACTGCTATCACTTTGTAATGTGATACATTTCACCAGTTGGCTATTAGGGCTGCTAAGGTATGGAATAGAGGTGAGTTATATTGTGATTTCGCCATGATTCTTACAGAAGCGTAGAGGGGGGAAAGCTACAGAGTCTGAGCTGCAAACTCTTTCCGCAGCTCTACAGAGCTGTCTGCCTGCAGCAGAGGCTAAATTTAATCTTCTCCTCCCAAGCATCTTAGCACATCATGTTGGGATTCTATTACTCTGCTGCGTCCCAGCCTACTCGGAGTAATGTGAAAGCCGGCCACAAACCTCCACGGCTGGCAGTGCCCTTCCTGCCCATGCATTCATCATTCAGTCCTGCTAATGCCATTTGTCTCTACCCTGGTTGCACCAATAGCTGTCTAGAACTTTGAGTCTCTTTATTTTAACTCCTCCTTATTTATTCTCACCCCTTGTATGGTGTGAATCTCCACCTTGGTGTCCATTCCTAACTTTCATTCTTCTGATCCTTAGGAAGTCTGTGGTGACTACAGGCTTGGTGGTGGGCAATGTAGAAAGGAAGTGAAACCAAGCCAAAAAGGGATCAATATGGAG
>NC_024312.1:9292625-9363872 GCF_000523025.1 Cynoglossus semilaevis | reverse complement strand
GACAGAAGAAATATGGAAAGAGAGGGGTGGGGGAGGGGGGGGAAGGGGGGGGGGGGGGTGAAAGAGGAAATGCCACTGCTGCAGCATCAGGTCAAATCACATGTCTCATATCCCAATATGTATCCTCCCTTGGTGGCGTCCTGTCAGCAGCAGGACGAGGCTAGAATATACACCTCTGTGATGGTTTGAAGGCACATGGATAAAGCGCCCTACCCTGCTGAAAGCCACTCTCTTGACTAAATGAGTGGCTGGCTGAAATGGCACCGCTGATCCAGCACGTAGGTCATCAGCTCTCTCTTGGCCATTTATGAGATTGCTGGTAACTGGGCCTTAAATAGACTGACAAACGTCAATGAGGGCAATGGAGTCATTAGCTATTCCTTTTGAACAGCTAACTCCTTCTCACCAAGCATTACAGAGGGCAAGCATGGGTTTCTAAAACTGGATATGAAAATGTGTAAACAGGCCCAAGATTGATTGAAAGGCAACAAGAAATAACAGATTAGGAGAAACAGAGAAAAAGAATGAAATAGAAAAAAAATCTTTAAAGCACAGCTTTCCACTTCGCAATCATTCAGCAGACATGACCACAGAGCATGCTGCAAACCACTTCCCTCACGCAGTCCTCGTGACAGGCTTGCTCCCATGTGTGATCACACCGGGGTCACACTGACCTCTAGTGGTATCAGAAGGAACCCTCACAACTCAGAGTTGTGAGAGTTGGTCAATAATACAGTAGGTAAGATTATGTTCCTAGTGTAGTTTTATTACATACATTGATACGTTAGCGTCATAGGGTTCAGCAGCTCAGTGATAAGGTTAGATAACCACTGAGAACAATTTGTTCCTGGTCCATGTAAACAGCTGTCTTTGCTTTTCCAATTATGCACTGATCCTACTGTTACTCTCAACTCTTTCCATTTCAACCAGTCTCTCTACCCTTCTTCAATTCTCCGTCGGTTTCTCCAAAGATACCTTTAGAAAATGTTCTCCTTGCACACCATTTATTTTGTAACACCTACCACAAAACCCTGACACCCCGAAGTGTGACCTATTCTTGTTGTGGTTTAATGAAGTTAGAAGTTTGGTCCTGAGTCCATAATAAGATATATATATAGGAACAGCCTGGTGTGTTTAACGATTTAAATTTGGAAATATATGTAACTAAATCAGTGCCACATATTCAAAATCAAATGCTTAAAAGATTAACATATGCTATGATATTTGAAGCTCACTAGATGGCGCCTGCTACAAGGAAACGTTTAACATTACCTTTAACCATTCCATACAAATTGTTCTCAGTAGAAGTGAAATATTCAGTAACATGCATCGACCACATTCACCACACAATCTGTAACCAGATAGCAGATAAAGAGATTGGTGTATTTTCAACAATTAACACTGCAGCAGAATGTAGTGTTATGTTAAAAGGGTAATGACCACAATTTAACTTGGAATGATATTTATAAAGCTACAAAATATGGGTAGGACTAAATTAATACTACAGTGCAATGTTCTGAATATAAATTAAATGGTGTGCATCACCAAAGTAACACTAATTGTACTAAACAGCAGAGGTATTGGTTCATGTATACAGTGAGTTGGGAGGCAGAGTAGCACAGTCCACATGAATATTAATCTCAAGTTGCATTTAACAGTATGACACAGACCTGGAGTGAGCATGGAGGTAAAATGCCCCATAAGTGTTTTTGAGAATTCTCCACCAGCCACTAAAACGACACTCACTAGGGGTTTTTTTTATATATGAGCTATTCAAATCCACACTGGGGACAAGGTCTAAATGCTGAACAACCACAACTGGCACACAGGCTGTGGGAGAAAGGTTTCAAGAGGCAGAGTTTAAAAGAAGTGCCATTTTTAGTTTGGTTAGTTGAACAGGGAGTCAGTTCACTGGAAATGAATAGATTTGTGTAAGCTAACATTAGCATTAACTACATTTGGGTTTGACTGAAAATGGGAAGATGTGTTCTCCAACTCAATACATTAATATGAATTTAGTGTAAAATACTACATTCAGACAGTCTTTATCTCCTTTAGTCCTAATAATTGAAATCCTTTAAGAACTGGAGTCATGCCCTGTATCTACATAATTGTAAAGTATTTCCCAGAGTGTGTTTCAGAACAAAAACAGAGGAAGATAACCAGCCAGTCGATGGGATTAAGATTCACTGAGGCGGCTGTATGATAGCAGCACATCTGTGTCTGTTCTCAAAAATCATTAGTTGCCTAAAAGATATGGATTATGCAATTTCTGGAGTTTAGCCACTTAACTGCAACAACTGCAGCACAGAAAGATAAGACAGTGATTAAAAACAGGACATTTCTGTTTTAATCCATTAATCTTCAACATAATTACCATACAATGTTTGACACAGCACCTCGAAAGGCTAGTTATACCTAGTTATGTATGGTTATTTGTGTGTCGAAAGGATCATTAAAAAATTAAAAAAAAAAAAAAACTCCCTCGTCTGTCTAGCTTCAGGTAAACGAAATAAACCTTTCTCCGCATCACTAAAATTTCAGTAATTACCTTTGACAGTCAATTTAAAATCAGACCATTGTTATTGATTAATAAGAGCCAAACACAAGCTACTTAATACCAAGGTATCTAATGGTCAAAGTAAAATGTCATCTCACCCGACTCATATTAGTTTTTGTGCTAAAATACAAAACCACGTTTATTTAAAAATCTGAGTCAACATTTAACAGCTTCACTTAAAGGTTGATTAAAGGTCAGAATTCTCTTTGAGTCCCTTTGACCCTACTAAAGGGAAAATGTTATGCTGTGGTCACCCTCCCAGCCATCAAACACTGAGGCTTGAGAACCATGCTGTGAAGGGCAGTGAAGTAACGCCTTGATGTTTTTTTAAGAGAAAAATAATCACTATGGCTATCCAATTCCATTACTTCCTCCTTACCCTTACACTACCACACTGTTTACTATGTCCTGTGATCTGTAATCACTGCCTTCTTTGAGAAAAAAAATGCCAAAGACAGGTTCAACAGTGCACAGTGGATCAACAGTTTTAATGCAGTTACGCCAGTGGTTCTCTAATCTTTTTGGTCATTCCCGACTTTGAACAAGTTTTGATTTTCAAGCTCACTGCCCCCGATCACCCCAGCAAAATCTTCACAATTTGCATTTCCAAGCCTTAAAAAGCTAACAATAACAGTGATAGGAGTTTGGCCTGGCTAGTTCAAGTGAGTTCAACTGACAAGACACAAAATACAAGGTATAGTAAAAAGCTGTAAGAGGAGAAAACAGCTGACATCAGGAGATGGCGTACTCTCTCTTCTGCCAATGCAAACAGCATTCTGATAGAATATAAAAATCCCACCATTAACCCTTGACCTTGTTGGGAAAATCTTTAAAAAGTAAACACTGAGCAGAATATAAAATACTAACTGAATCAGCAAGACAAATAAAAGCTTCTCCTCAAGCTGAACATTGAGGCTGCCTCACCAGGATTTATGCTGACAACCCTGGGCTTTTAATTTCCCTTTAAAGGCATTAAAAAACCCTGTTTGGACTAACTAGTTTTCATAGAGCTTTGAACAGGCTATTTCAATTTATCTAGGGAGAACCCAGATGTTGCCTTCACCAAAATGAAATGAACAATATGTAGCACAAATCAGAGATGTGACTATCTTTACACACATTACTCACATGCATACAAACAGAGTCAAGACTTTCTTTAAATAGTACAACTGGACACTAGTAGATGCCATGACAACCAACTACAAAATGTTTTCTTTGCTGGGTGGCAGTAACACAGTTTGAATAAATGACAAGGTTCTGCAATAGCTTCATTCCTGTATGGTTATTTGTGTGTCGAAAGGATACTGACAAGGTTCTGCAATAGCTTCATTCTAAATGCCAGTAGTATTTTCTGCAGTGTCCGCCATTTTCAAATTGGTAAGAGTAAGTGCCCCGTCCCCAGCTACAATTTGGTTAATGCTGTTTATACTACTGACTACTAGTGTTATAGGGAGTAAGCAAAGGGAGTGTACAAACACTAATGTTCAATACCTTTACCAATCAGCAGCATCTCTAACATGTGACTTGTTCTAAGGCAATGTTTACACTCCATACATTTTATATTAATAATTTCACAAATGTTGCAAAACTGAAACTGTTAATCTATGGAAAGTATATCTTTGAATTATATTTGTTCAGGTTTCTTATCTTTTCTGCAAATAACTTGTCATTTCTGTTTTAAAGTTTTGGAGTCCAGACCAAATGCAATTAAATTTGGCTTAATTTGTATACTATTGGTGGAACCTTGAAAGTTTCTCTTTCTGTATATTCTGTGTAATCTTACAAAAAGAAATGAAAAACCACAACTGAGGCCCAAAGCACAGTGTACTTAAAGTCTCACTCTGTTGGTTTGATCGAGATGTTTTCATATTTGCAACTTTACTTTTGGTGTGCTTAGAGCACCTCAGTGGTAACTTGGCAGCTGGTGAACTCGAACCTGAAACCTTCCGCAACCAAGTCCACTTCCTTAACCACTAATCCACCACTGCCCCTCTATCCCTAAAGTGGGATAACATGATTATTATGATTATCCACAGGGAAGGTGGATTATCTCATTAACCCACGAGCATGACATGTTATGTTAGGCAGTCTTTGCAAATAACATGTGTGTCAGCTGGCATCAACACGTGGATGGACAGTGAAATCATTGGATGAACAGTGTGTCAGTGTCTAAGTCAAATCATGGGTTCATTTTGACAGCCCTATTTTAGGAATCCTGTAGAGCTGACTCTACAGTTGTCCTGACCTGAAATCCGAACTTTAAGGAACACAAGGTTTTTATTTGGAATCGTCCTTTGAGGCTCCACTGCTGCTGTGACAGGGTGCTTTGTCCTCAATTGTATGACCCGGAATCAGAAGTAACCTTCCAGTTTTTGTGCTGGTTGGCAACTAGTGCCTGCTAATTTACTGCACATAGAAAGTCAAGATACAGCGGGGTGACATAATCATTATGTTTGGGCCTTTAGTCTAGTTAAAATGTTAAGTTAAAATGTGGGTTAGTGCTACGACTGACTGCCATGGTGACAACCTCTGTCATTTGTGTGATGGACCTAACTTGATTTTCGTCATGCGTTACATACTGTACTTAAGTACCCATGTCACTCATTTATGCTAACATAGTGATAACCTCATAATCTAGGACATAAAGAAAATATCAGAAGAATCTAAGCCTTTAACCACATTCTATTCTAAATATTCTAATTCTAAATATTTAACCATATAATACACAATAATTAATAGTAGTTACTACAATAAAAAGTGACTGAGGGGAAAACATTGTTTCATTTATTGCCCACACACAGGGAGTTCTTGATGTCATGCAGGTTAAAGTTAAAATTAAAGTTATTTGTGTAACAGCAGTGGGGCAGGGGTTATTTCCTATCGTCACCGACCCTAATGTTTGGAGGTAGGCTGACAGGAAGCACAGCCAAAGCAAACAACTCAGCCCTAACCTATCTGTTTCTCAGTCCCAGGAGTGCACTTTCTGAAATATCCATGTGCATGTAACATGTTTTACTCCTAATACTTTGTCCTTTTTCTGAGTTCCATTGGCATCACTTTAGACTGTAAAATGATCAGTTAATGGAAACTAGCTTTAAGACAGTTTGAGACAACAGAAAATAAGTGAGAAAGAACTCCGTGTACTTTCTCAGCAACGTGCATGCGTTCACAAAAAGGGCAGTGGACTCTCTGGCTCCTATCAGACACAGTCAAACAGAGAAAGAACAATGGGGATGTAGTACAACTCCTGCAGACAACTAATCTACTAATTACAGAAGATAAAAAAAAACTCAACTACACAACAATAATATCATGTGCTGCTAAACATCAGTGGATGTTTGCAGACATGACAGAACTGTGTGCTGCTGCACTGTGGTAATAAAGCTGTTCAGCAGCTCAAACACATCCTGTGATATGCCAGATATGCCCATTCATTTGACGATGTGGACAATTATACCACCATCAAAACATGGGGAGACACATGAAGCTCCGTCCTGATGAACACAGCCATTACTACTGACCACAGATGTAGCATCCGGCCAAATCTTTTGCCATATTTGATGAAAGGCTTCCATGAACTGACAGTAAATGATAGCCTGTGCCATAGCACATCCCAGGCCTCCCAGTGATGCTACTTGGATATGAGCAACAGTCACAAGATTAAACAGCCCAACTGCCTGAAAATCACAATCATACACAACTATTTTAAGCAAACCAAGATGTCCACAGTATGTTTTCATCCATAACGAGCAGAGCAGGATTTTGCATTCACTGTGAGTCAGTGTCTGTGTGAAAACGGCAGCTTGACACAGACGAGGCCAGGATTTATCTCGTGTGCTCACAGAAAAACCACAGGCTGCCGTTTGCTGTGACAGGCAGCCAGGCAGACTCTCCATCTGCTTTGTTGTGGAAATGACATCCACATAATGTCAGCTGGTTCAGAACCAGAGCCATTGGCCTTGCATTTTGATGATAATGTGCAGAGCTTTTGGATTGGCATGTTTGGTGGATTTCCACTCAAGTAGAAATGAAGACCCAACCCTTATACAGGTGCTTAACATAACATTTGACTGCATGGTCAGGCTGTGTAGAACAGATGGCTGGGAGACACATCTAAACTGTAAAGAATACAGATACAGCAGAAGAGCAAGTGGTTTGAATTTAATTAAGAAAAACAAAAGAAATTTAAAACAGACTGGCAGAAAAAGTTCTGCACATACTCTTGTACAATCTACATTCAGACTTTGTGGCTATAATGAAAAATTGAAAACTTCTAATACACTTAACAAGGATGTCTCTACTTATGTCTCTACTGTGGTACCCCATGGACTAGCCAAATTGCCCATTGGCAAAAATTGTACTGTTACTGTAGTGATAATCAAATGGCTGCTAGTGTATGTCCCAGAACTTAACGCAGCAGCATTATCTTTTATTATTATTATTATTACTTTGTTCAGGAAGTCTGTCTCAAACAAGTAGCTCTTCGTATTATTAGGTACTACTTGAAGTAGCTCTTAGTTTGAAAAAGGTTGGTGACCCCTGCTTAAAAGCAATTCATCAAGATAACTATTTCATAGTTCCCACGATCTATTTATCCAAGACTGAATGGCCATTCAATTATTTAAAAATTACATTTGTGGAGTAAAAATAATAAAAGGTTATAATGGCTTCACTTTTTTTAATACACCAGTAAAACATTTTCTCTATTCAAGCAGAAAAATGTCAAGACAACTATACAAGTTTTTTTGTATATATGTATATAGTGTGCCCTACTCTTGTAAAAAAAGACTTGCACTGATATTTTGTGTTAAAGACAGAGGGTGGTTTATTGGCCTATTCACATTCATTGATGTAAGGAAGTCTATGCTCGGTGCTGATCATGCAGACATACATCATGACCTGTAATTGTGGGGTTCTGGGACACCTGCACAAACCCCATTTACGAATCACTGCGTCCAGACAGACATCTCAGGAAAATAAACCTGCCTAAGACGAGTTTTCTTCTGAAACTCTGGCTTGTCCAAACAAACTAGAAATGTACCCTGATGGTAAACATTGTTTTATATAATGACCCTTCATGGTAAAAAGGCAGGAGAGTTTGAGATAATCAGTTTACATAAATCTCCCTCATTGAGCGAAACATTAAGCTCTTTTTAGCTGTCTGAACAATATCTTTTTCTTTTCAACAAAATGGGAAGGGTCGAGCCCACAATTTTCAATCCCGCAATAGTCGGTCATTTACATTCTTCTCCACACAACAACAAACTGCGAGATTCTCAACCTCAAGAAAGTGCAATATCCTTTTTTCATGTCCGACTGATGCTTGTAAACACCCAAATAATCTTGTATACAGTTATTCAAAATAGGTCTTTGGTTTGCAGTCCATAAATGATAGCTAGTGCAGCTCCTCTAAATCAGTCCATTATACTGAAATTAAATTCTGAGCACTTCTACTTTCTTTTATATTCTCAGCACAGCAACAATAGAAAACAGATTAAACCTCAGAGACTTCACAGGTGATACATCCTTAAATAGGTAGGGGTGGGAGTAAGGGTCGGGCTACCCAGTGTATGGGGAGGGATTATTATAATCAAATGGTCATGGCCTGTTTTGAGTGAAATTTCCAGATTGTAACAGATTATAAAACATCAACTAAATTGTCAAAACCGGCACTTAAAGAGTAGACATAAAAAGACGTAAACATTTGTATCGAAACCCTGACAAAATCAACTGTACAATATGTTTTCCAATCTTATTAGGTTGGTCCACGAAGAATAACATTATGGTAAACAAGCGACGAGTTAATGACAGCAAGACTTAATCTTAGGAGAAAGCTATATTAGAAAATAATAATAAACAAAACCAAAATCCACATCTTATAGGTTTGATTTTCAGATTTAGTAAATGAGCTGCTCTTACAATCCTGACTCAGAAAAAGACTTGACTGTAAACAACTGCCTCCAAGTCACATTGGGGTCAAAATATAGGCACAGAATGTGCTGCTGCACACATTGAATAAGTGGTTGGGAGTTAGCTATCTGATCTACATCCCACCAGAGCACAACACTGAGAAGGCCGTGTTTAAATTTGGGATGTCTAGGTTGCAGACATAAAATGACGGCTTTAGTCAAGGCTTTTCCTAACACAAGTTGCCAAGTCAGAGTGAATCATGCTTCCCACTGGTCAGCAGCAAAATCTTACACAGCCATGCTCTTCCAGTCTCTGATCGGCTCTGAGAAGTGTGATTAAAGAGGCAGAAAAAACAAGAGAAATAAATGTTGATGTAGCAACACAGCTCATCTATTGTAGATCTTGGCGGAATGAGATCTGCCCGGCACGGATGTTCGTGCCCCTCCCCTCCCCCCCGTCCCACAGAATAGGAACGTTCATGAAGAGACGGGACACAGAGCCCAGCTCTATGGAAACTGTGTGGGACAGAGAGAAAGCTGAGGAAGTAAACACAGTTAGAGGCTCACATTGTTGCTGCTGTTTACCACTGCCAGCCAGTTTACTAGAATTAGCCAGTGCAATCCCAGGAGTAAAACTCTAGACAAGTACTTCGATTGTTACTGGCTCACAGCAGTCCTACCTCATAAAGAATATGCTGATGTAATCTTTGATGTCACTACCATCCTGTTATGTAAACCACAGCTTTGCAGACAGAGTGAACACAATAGCAGGAATTGTAGGGTTCAAACCACTCATGTAAGTTATGTGATTGTCAGTATGTTAGTGGAGAGGAACTACATAGAGTTATATACAACAATCAGGTACACAAAATACTACATGCTTTGTCAATTTTTTCAATAAACAAGAACAATCAAAAGGTTATGATTAGAAGGAAATTGAACACGTGTTTGCAACAGGTCATGGGGACTGGTATGTAGAGGGCAGGAATGTGGGGTCAGACGGTGCATGATCTCTGTCACCCCTCCCACACACCAGAATAGACATGATGCACAGCATGCCCCCACCAGGAGCTAGTGTTTCTATATGGCCCCACTTGACTTCTTTGATGGATCTGATGTGTTTCTAGATTTATTTTAAAATATGTGTGCTGTGAAGATAACACTCCCCCTGAGGTCCAGAGGACTATTACACACCTGTGATAAATGGAGACAGTTGTTTAATAAAAAAAGAGAAAAAAACAGATGAAATAGTACACAAACCTTCATAAGAACTTCATGCATCCTGGACCCCTTGCAGAACTTAAGCTATTTCCCTGCATGTGATCTTTGAGTGAAGTGCATCATTCAACAGATTGCACCAAGGAACATCACTAATTACTTCTTCAGTCTTCAGTCTAAGAAATCTCAAACCAACACCACCAACAAATCTTAGACTAAGAAACAAAGATTTCAAAACCACCAGGAACCAAATAAGAATTACTGAGGTGAAACCAATTTCATTTTGAGCTATTTAGCATTGATGTCATTAAAACAAGCAGACATCAATAGCAGGCAGAGAAGTAGCTCTAGCATCAAGTCATGAGACAGTAAGGGTATGAGCTAACAGGACGTCTCACTCACAGGCACCATCAACATCTCAATGAACTGCTGCTCCTGACAAGCCTAGAATCTGATTTACAGATTTACAAACTGATAAAATTAACTTTTAAAGCAGCATGTCAAACAAAAAAGGAAATTCATCGACTAAAGATCCAGTGTGTTAGATTTATGTAAATTCAAAAGAACTTCACTGTCTTTAAGTGTTAAACAAGTCAATGTAAACGTGAGACTACATAAGTGAATGTCTGAAGGATTCATTGTCTAAACAAGATGTTTATGTGGATTTAATCTGAAAAATGTCACATTTGATAACTGTCACAAATGTAAAACAAAAAAGATGTCAAAGAGATTCAACATGCTGTTGCTGGCATCGGCAATCCTGTGGAAAAGTTGCACCAGACTCAAGAAATAATTTCCTTGAAATTGTATTTTAACTGCGACAGACAGGAAATATTGACTGATCATATAAACCCTGTGTTTAGTATCTGAATTTTCCAATTAAGGACTTAAAAAAAAAAGAAGTTAATATTATAGAGAGTTACTTCCCAAACAAGTGAAGCACTCCTGGCCATCCTGAAGGAATTTCCCTTCACAGCAAATATTCTTGAACCAGCAGCTTCATACATTTTTTAAAAACAGTCAATTTCCTTTTGGACTACAGTAAAGTAATTATATCGGAAAAAGACAAATTGCCAACCACAATAAGCAACTTTATGATTTGATAACATCTTCCACGTCTTTACATTTGCAACACTAACGCAGCTGTTTTTAATCAGTTGAAGTGCTACAGCAAAGTTCTATATTCTTAGTTGATAACGTTTGTCTCTATGAGAAGCCGGAGTTACAATGACCCTATCCAACCTATCTGCATATTGAAAATGCATGGTGTTGCGAAGATAAAATATAAATGTATTTGGCAAATCTTGCAACGAAGAACAAGCAACAGACGGCTCATAGTGAGACACCGTGTCTGGGTGAAGCCCTCCTGCTCACGCAGGTAGACCTTACACTAAACAAATCGCCGCAGTTAAAAAACAAACAAAACAAAACAAAACCAAACAAAACAAACAAACAGAGCCAGTCCCATCACTGCCTTACCTCGTAAACCGCCTCCTGTGTGGCCACCGAACTGTTCACAGTCCTGACTGCAGACAGAAACAATCCACCTCAGCGATACAGTTCTGGAAAAAAGTTTTCCCGACCTCCGTCGGACCAGGCCGCACTGTAGCCGCTCAGTCCTTCCAACGAAGAACGCAACAAACAATTCGATTCTCTTTCTCTATGTCAACATTATGTGGGTTTCCGAGGCCGTGGAGTACATTTTATTTCGGGTATTCCTGGAGGAAATGAGGTTGAAGGAGGAGGAGGAGCGGGGAGGAGGCTCATACAGGCGCGTCACTGCCTCGGACTTTTATTATGTGAATTACAGAGAGCTGGAGTTAGGAGTACATAAAAGTGAATCACTTTGATTTATTCTGATGGGTCCCAGGTGCTGAACACTATTATGACAATTTAGTTGTTTAACTAAGGTGAAGTTTGACAGTTGAACGGGGTGATGTAAATATCATACTTTGGATGTTTATACAGTATTTTTAACCTAGGCTACATAATGAAAATTAGTTAGCTTTCCTGCCTAGGCCGGTTAGACTGCTGCTGGTAACAGATGCAGTTTACATGTTCCCCCAATATGTGCATGGGTTTATTAGTCCAAACAACTTTTAAAATGAGGTTGCTGAATTTAAAGTGATCATAGATGTGAATATGAATGGTTATCTTTGAAAGGTCAAACCATCCAGAGTGTACGCTGCCATTGTCCAATGACTGCTGGGATTTGTTCCAGACCCCACACCCCTCCACCTCACCATCTTGAAAAGAATGAAGTGGTAGAAGATGAAGGACTAAATATTTCTTGTGTCTTAAAAATCCTGCATTGCTGAATCTGTTCTGCTTGTTTGATCAAAATGTTTCACAAGAGTTTTGGTGGTTTGTTGAGCCAGTCTGAGTTAAAGTCCATCAGACTGACACTTCTTGTAGTTAGCCAGGTTGGTCAGTAGACAGCTTTGGTTGGCAGCTAGTCAAACACACCTCGTTGATCACTTTATCTCTGGAATCCATTTTCTGTGCAGCCCTGAGCAGTGGAGCTTTTACTTGTTCAGCTTCTGCATGTAAAAGATTGTGTATGAGTGTGACAATGAATGGTAGAGTTTCTCTGTTTGGTCCTGTTATGGACTAATAAACTGTACTGGGTGTCCCACACCCTCACCAGAGAGCTGGCTCCATACAACCCCTCCACACCATCCTAAAAGTTAATAAAAACCTTAATCTCTCTTACTTTCTAAGCTTTTACTTTGTTGTTTTTTGTCTCACATGCTTGCCCTCCATGCTGACCTCCATAAATACATTTTAAGTCAAAAAATAGTCCCTGCTTGAATTAAGTTTATAACTACTTTAGTAAGGCAGCACTAAAATTGTACCTGGGAATATCTAGGTCATCTTTTATTGTACTAAATTTCTGCGAAAAAATAACTAAACCTAATTTACAATTTTTTAAGCAACATACATCAGGGCTCACAAACATAATCGGCTCAATGGTCATAATTTGGAGACTAAGAGACCAAGATGGACAACCTGTTAACAATGTTTGGATAAGAAAGCCCAGAGGGTGGTATCTGGCCTGCGGGCTGTAGTTTGCCCATATCTGGTCTTAGCAATGGCAGCAACAGGATCAAAAGAAGAAGGACTTGATGAGAAAGTGCACTAACCTTTTCTTCTTGTGTATACTTTTAATCACTCCACCTTAGTTTTTCAAAAGTGTTGGACTCATTCGTCATCATAAGCACCTGTGGGTGTGCCTGCTGTCATGTTTTAGATCGCTCTAAACTGAGTTTTAGAAAGACAAATTGAAGGGATGTGATCATTACGCTGAATATGTTCGCTCCCTACTGGATGGGATAATTAGAACAGAATGTAAGCTTTCTGTGCTCAACATTTGTAGATAGCTCACTAAGCCCTAGTGTACTCCACCTGCGTCTTGTCAGCATTTCACAAGTTGCAATTTTTTACTTTAACAACTAAAAAATGTAATGCATTGGAAGGTTGGTCTAAACATCTAGATACGGTTACAGTAGGTTTGTTATGTATCCTGTGGTGCAGAGCAGAAAAGCAATATCTACACTTATTTCAAGATGTAAAGTACATTTTGTGGATTTTTGACATATGAATAGTTGTTGTTTTATTGTGAATAATAATTTTAATAACTCTCTTGTAACATAAAAAAACGAAGTAATATTTTGACTATTTTTGATTCTCTGTTCCTTGATTCCCTATGTTAGTTTATGTGTGATTATCATAAAGCAAAAAGGCTTTGTCTGAGTTTTTTGTGATCAGTTTGATCTTTGTAGCTCTGGTACTGTATAGGAAACACTGCAACACTGACAGTGCACATCTGGCCCGAATGCCAGTAATTGTCATCAGACGATGCATGAGGATTATAGAAGGCTGTCAAAAATGCGTCTTGTGAAAAGCACTGATTTCCTTCACAGCTGGAGTTATACAGCGGCTGCATTTTGGCTTCCCTTCTCTGCGGCAATATTATATACCGCTCGGGCGGGCTGCCCAGGTGTAGCCAGCAGGGTTAATGACTTAATAGTCAGCAGGAGAGGCACCTGGAGGTGAGCCAGACCTGCACTAATTACAACACGTCCAATATAATCAGAGAAGCTGGTCGCTTTCACAAGGAACAATGATGAACCTGCTCACCACAGCATGACAGGAATGAAGAATCAGACCACATCAAAAAATTACACCAATGGAAGTTGGAATCCCATTTAAAACAGCAGGCACAACAGCTGTGAGATATTATAAGCATTGTCAGACTAAGCAAAAACAGACAGGAGGAAGTTGTGCACTGATCTTTAACGTAGTTGAAGTGCCTGGATTCACTCATTTATCTTCTTCCGCTTAATTATTTTCAGAGTGGGTGGTGGGTGAAGCAAATACCAAAGGTTTTCAAAATCAAGTTAGCAAAGTCTTCATGGAAGTTACACACAGACACATCATGTTTGGTCAAGCAAGTGATACATACAGTATAATGAAGGGTGAGTCTGGGTGTGAGAAGCCAGTGAGTAAAAATAAATACCAGATTTTCTCTAGTCTGATCCTGAGCATTCATGGTTATGTCAGAAATCATTCACTCATTCCCTAATCCTAATATAGGTAATAATATATGGCACACTATATAATGGACTCACGGGTTAAATGAAAAATGTTTTCGGACACAATTTTCTGGACAGACACCTTGGGGACCGGACACTCAAATAAAATGAAATAAAAATCCCATTTCTGTGTAATATTATTATTTGTTGTTTTTATATACAGTATATATATTTATTTTATTTAAAAAATGCCTTTATCAGTTAGGATCCTATCACCTATACCACAGTCAACCACCAGGAGTGGTAGAGATATTTTGCCCTCACAATTTTGGATTCCAGTCATGGGGCAAATTGGATGGTACAGAGGGCCAGATTCAGCCCATAAGCCGCATGTTAATGATCACTGCCGTCAAGCCAGAAACAAACCGACATTACAGAGATATGAGTACTAAAGTTTAAAACATTACCATCATGAGCAAAAACTCTTTAATTAATGACTAAACACTACAGTAATAGACAACTCAAATCAAAAGCCCTGTGTCTTATATATATTATTTTATATATACGTATATTATATATATGTATATATATATATATACATATATACCAGTGCCAGTGCTATATATGTTTATAGCACTGGTACTCCTCATCAGGTCACAGTCAGTAACTGAACAAACTTCTATACACATCTATACTCTTCTATACACTGACGTAATCTTCATCAGAATCAGGTCTACATCATTATTTGTCCAATCAAGATGTGTGTGTTGTTGTAGTTACCAGCTCCTTTATCAATGACTGGCCAACTTTGTTCAGGTGTAAGATGTTCAGTTTTGTCAAACAATAGACAGAAAGGGAGGACAGAAGTGAATCAACCCTATATTGAGACACCAAAGTTTCCAATTACCTTTAACTCAAGTCTTCAAGCTTAGCTATTTGTCAGGCTCATGTTCAGGGGAGAGTGGTCTGTCTTTGTGTTCGGAAGGTGAATTACTACTGTGATAGTGTGTCTGTGTGATGGGGAGGGAGAAGGAGGATGTTGTTGGGTCAAAGTCTAACTCTTTAATTTACCAATGACACGATTCAAAACAACATTAGTCCAGTGAAAATGGTGAGAAAGAGTGAACATGCCTCTATTGCTGTGAGGATGTTTTCAGGTGTATTTTGTTCTTAAACCAAAATATAACTGCAGCTTTAAAGGAACTGAATTTTATCCAATGCGTTGTTAAACACCTCTAGCGTAAACCATTATTGTAGAAAAGAAAAGAAAACAATAAGAGGCAGCAAACAAAATCAATATCAAGCAGAATGAAATGTGTGGCTTTTGGCAGAGTTTGATTAGGGCCCCCCCCCCCGAGCAGCTTCTCGGCGCCACTAAACACCTGCAGGAGAAAGGTGTCTGATGAGCAGTGCAGGGTTTGTTTAACCGTGATCCTCTCCAGAGGCACAACTTCTGTGTGCACTCCCCAGGAACAAAGCTGAGACCTCCATGAATACTCATTTTTAGACTTTTTTGAGACGCAGAACAGATCATGTCTGTTTGTTCAGCCAGTGTGAGTTCACAGACACACATCTGTTTCTTTACATGTCAGAGCAGAACTGACCAACTGTGAGTGACAGTGGGCAGAAACAGGAGAGTTCAAGCCTTGTGAGTGCAAGAAATCTAAATCAGCAATCCTCCTGATGTGATTATCAATATGAACCTAAGCTGGAAATATGCTGTTTTATCACGAGTTATAATAATAATGTACTGTTGTTTCTAGTTGTCCATTTTATCTCATCAGCAGAGAAAACTTGCTCTGTAATGTGTATATTATAGGAAGTACGTGAAGCCACAGCCATCGGGAACATGAGAAGTGCACCTTGGAAATCACTCTTCACTAATCAGTGGCTGTAAACATATGGTAGTGACTATGAGACTTGAGTTATACTCTAGAAGATGTCAAGGTTTGATAATAGGTCAAAGAGCTTCCCCTGAGATTTCAGCAATTAGATTGGATCTGACACTGAAAAGAAGAGTCCCCTAGCTCCGCAGCACTGAGACAAACAATGAGTGTCTTGGGACTGTTGCTTAAAGACATGTCGAGATTTGTCGTCCCAGGACTTAAGATAAAAGTACAGGGTTAGCACGCAGGAACAAATTATCTCCTGTTATGTTCAGTCTGCCAAGGGAGTCAATTACTTCTACTGCAGGGCCCCAGTTAGTCAAGCCTGTTCACTTCAATTATGCTGGTGGAGACAACATAGTCCTGGTAGCAGTGTAACTAGAGACATATTAGGAATGACCTTGTTGATGAAAACACAAGGGAAAGAAAATGAATGTCTGTCAGATAAAATAAAAAGCCACGGCTGTCAATCTTTAAATTGATTACAAGGGTACATAAAATAATTTTCAGCTGGCAGGGTGCACCATGGACAGATCACTAGTCGTGTAACTATGAATAACTAGTCACACCAACGGTAGTGTCAATATAGAGGCCCCCGCAAAATCATTATTCTACAATCGAAGCATCAGTGCCTGTATGGGATCCCAACAGAGGAATCTACATGACCCACTGATCTTTCTGCAGTAATGTTAAGTTGTTGATTTATATTGGTTAATTTAAAAAGTTTTGAACCAGATGTTATACTAGTGCTCAAGTTAAGACACATTTTAGCCTACCTAACCCTAACCCCTAACCCTAACAAACTCCAAACTTAATCTCGAACTTGCAAATACTCTCTCACTCATTGGAGACAAGCAGGAACTCTTGACTGGGAATAGATGTCCCCACCACCAGGCTGTGGCCCTCACTTTGAAAGCCACTGATACAGAGTATAGACTAATGATTGTTGGTAAATTACACTCTGTAACACAAAAAGTTGAACGACAAATCAACCACATATATTTCGTCAAAGCAAAGGTTTTTAAAAACTTGTGAATAGCATTCAGATTAGCCAATTTAAGCGTTACTTCACATAATCTACGTTTGTCACTGATCTAATCTTTGTGTGAAATTCAATATCCACTCCACAAACTCTTCATGTTTTTGTTTGATCCACACGATGTCTTGAAAATGCTGGCAACTTGCCGACAAAGTCATTTTATTTACATCCCTGGGCTTCATTTAGATTCTCTGCGTGCTTTCAGTTAATCTTAATAATGACAATGATGAACTACACACACGTGATGAACAAAAACAACACTTTGTCAACACAAGACACTTTTGTTTACACTCCCTAACTCAAGAAACAGTCAGGCAACAGTGGTGGTCAATGTAGTTGCTAAAGGGCTTTGGCATGAGTTTAGTCAGTTTTCATGTCTTTGAAGTGTAATCTGAGACGTAGCAGGGCCGTGTCTGTATGTTGATGCAGAGGGAAGTGACAGACAGGCTTTGACATGACCTCGTAAACTGAACCTCAGGCTACAATGAAGTCAATGAGCCAAACCTTTGAAAAAGCAATAAGTTTCAAACGTTCTTTTTTTTTCACTTCTACTTCAGATTTATTAGAGGTTTGTTGAACTGGCAGGAAATATTTACACCCATGAAGCTGTTGCTATGAGTTGCTGGACTCAATTTAGGTGTTCAAGAAAACAGAAGATACACACAAAGAGAGCCTATTGTTATAATAAAAATGTATTTTAATTAAAAGTCCATTTCCCCAAAACACACTGGGGGTCACAGGAGGGGAAATGGAAACTCTTACATGGACATTGTAGTTAATTGCAGATTAAATGAAACTAAAGTTATTTATCACAACCAGAGTTCTAGTCTGTCATATCAATATACACCTTTTAAGATGTTGTTGCTCTGGAGCTGGCTGTTATGATGGTGTGATTGCAGTTCTACTCAATTGTAGAGCGACTGGTGATTCTGATTGTTGTGATTTATGAAATAAAAACAATACCTGCTACTGTGTGAAGACAACACAGCTGCTCAAAAGCACTCTTTGGTTTAAAGTTTCTGGAAAG
Source organism: Cynoglossus semilaevis (assembly GCF_000523025.1). Classification (NCBI taxonomy): domain Eukaryota; kingdom Metazoa; phylum Chordata; class Actinopteri; order Pleuronectiformes; family Cynoglossidae; genus Cynoglossus; species Cynoglossus semilaevis. The sequence continues at coordinate 9,345,698 of NC_024312.1, read as the reverse complement.
TTCATTTTATCTTTGTTTACATAAGTAGCAGTGGTTGAAAGTTAAAGTGTACAACATGCAGCTTTAGAATTTATTGTTGGATTTTGAGCATAACAGTGTGATTATTTGCAATTAATTAAAGAAAATCATGCAAATATTTTTTTGTTATGGCCCAGCACCAAAAAAACAAAGAAAAAAGAATTGTCCCCACAATGGGGAAATTCACAGTGGTAGTCTTTGAAACTCACACAAGCTACTTTGGGAGGCGCCATTAAGTATGTGGTTCCCCTGGGGCTCGAACCCAGAACCTTCTGCATGTAAGGTAGAGTCCCTGATTATTACTTTGCATTTAACCCAGTTTTACTAAGAACTGACCAACAGAAGAATCTGCCGAATGTTTTTTTTTTCTAATTGAACATTCACATCCAAGCTCAGTTTAATGTTATTTAAGGCAGTGTAGCAGCTTTTCCTACATCAGGATTTGTAACGTTACTTTATAAGGGTGAGTAGTCATATATTTCTGTGTCCCACGACGGTATTTTATTGGATTTCACTGATATAATCCCTGTCTTTCATTACCCCATCACAAGGAAGAGCATGACAACAGCTTGGAACTCAGCATAACCTCTCTAGTCATCAAAGAAACATGCACTTGGCCTTAAATATTTAACACGTGCCACATAAAGATTTGTGAGTGGCAGTAAACCCTGGCTTTAAAGCCGTCATCCTCGGCTGTGTAGCTGTAACTGCTGGTGGCCTAGCACATCCAACAGACTGTGCTGACAGGGCTTCAGCTTCATGGGTCTCTTGTAAGGCAGCACCCTGGATCCTGAGCTGTGTTTCTTTTGTTTTTCTTACTTTCTTTTGTTTTTTTCTCTGGGCCTGTGTTTACTTTCCTCTCTCTGACTCACTCCGTTATCTTCCGACACCATCTCACTCGTCAATCTGTTTGCTGCTAATCAGCCGCTCACAGCTTTTCCCCCTCCAGTGTATATTCCTGTCTCATTCTCCACGGTTCTCTCCTCCTCAATCAGGCTACATTTGTGGCTCCCTCACACGAATAAATCTGCTCTTTCTCACTTATAATACCAGCAGACAGTCCCAGCTTTCTAATTTCCTGACATGAATGCTGATGACTGCTGTGTGAGGCTTCTCCCCAGGCTGCGGAAAATTGACCTTGAAGTGGTGAGAAAGTGTTTCCAAATATCACATCACTTTCTATTGTCTACGAATCTGAAATCATAGCAGGTGATGTGGCTTCCACCAGGGGGAGGTTGAGCCTCCCTGATGTCATGTGGCCTCACTCACGCTCTGCGAGAAAGGCTAACACAGAAACCTCAACCGTAAAAGACAATCATTCTTCAGTATTAGTGAGACGTCAGCCGAGTAGACACGTCAGGCAGAATTACATCTTAATTTAAATCAGGCTAATGAATATATTAGTGCTCTCAGACAATTAAAACACCTAAGTTAAAAAAAGGGGCTTTGTGATACCGTTTTAAGACTAATTGTGAGCTGGTTGAGCCAGCGAGGTAATAAGGAGAAGAGACTAGGTGAGGAGTTGAATATCAAGAAGACAAAGAAATTAGGATTCATTATTTAAATGCAGGCTTTAAAAAGTGGCAGAAGTGATGGTGATTAGACAGCTACAGGGTAATAAGTGATTAGATTAAAAACTGATTCTGCATGCAGGTGTGAATGACTCTAACCCCCCCTCCCCCCAACCCCCACATCAGCCATGCCCAACGATCTATGAAACCGGAGGATGATGAACTCTTCGACTGATTAAAAAGAAAGAAAAAAGAAAACCCCAGCATTCATTGCTAACATTATTTGCTTTATGCCCTGCGCTGTCAAAATGACCTGAGTCATCCCAGCTGCCCTAGCTGTTGAAGAGCACATACTCCAGGACCAAGACCTTTAAACATCACCTTTAAATATACAGCTATGAAACCACTGTGTTTAAACACAGGTACTGTATTGTAATGCAAGAGCTACTTTCTTTTTCTAAAAACCTTAAAAATGTGACTTTAGCTAAGAGGCTAATTATATAAAGCATAAAATATAAATCTTAGGTAAATCATGTAAAATCTTAGGTAAATACCCTTGAGGTAAATCATTGTAATCATGATGTATCAATAATAAGAACTGAATGAACAGTTTGAAAAAAAAGAAAGAAGCTTTTGTTGAAGCAAAGGTTTAAAGAGATGCAACAGTAAAATACTGTAAATATTCCAACTGGTTGTCATCACCTCTTGCTGAAGACAGTGCTTCACATCAGCTCGCTCCAGCTGAACAGAGTACTTTAAGACCAAAGTATTCTAAAATAATAGGAGATTGTTTATATTTCATTTCACATGGGAAACCGAAAAATATTCCCTTAAAGAAGTCCTGGAGTGTGTTCTGCCGAAGAAGAGAAGACAAAGAGTGATAACTTGCTTTTGATTTCAGAACAAAGAAAAAGAGAAGGAATTTGTCTTTCTCTCAACAGGATATGAGAGTGTACAGACTTCAGCTGCAGTTTTACACCAATGTACAATCCATGTGTGCCTGCAGTATGAGAAACTCTGCCTCAGGTACAACTCTGCATGGAGCTCACTCAGACAACTCAGAAAGTCACAGCACAATTTCTCTCATTGTCTCCATCGTTGTAACGATCGATGGTCTGGGAGTGATATATATCTTGTGTGATATTCAGGCTTTAGCTGTCAATACAATATACTTTACCTGACGGCTAAAAAAGGAAGGTCAGAGAAATCAACCACTGGGATGAAATGTCTGCACTGGGGACTATGAATTATATTTAGCTGAAACAGAAACCAACAAAAAGTTGCTTTTATTGCAACACATTTTATTGGTATTAGCAGGGGCGCTGCTAGGAATTCTGGGGCCCATGGAAGGATATGACAGTGGGCCCCTATGTATAACTTGATATCATATTCTACTATTTTTCAGGCCCCTATCAGTCAGGTTCCCTTGGAATCACCCTAGAGTATTTTTTAAATGAAGAAATCAAGCACGTTCTATGGGAACCTTCCGGACAAAGTCTAGCAACTGAATACACAACGGAAATAAAATGACATTGGATACAAATAAGACCTAAAAATGGAGTTTGATTTATGTATAAAAATGTGAGCAATTCAAAATATGAAATATTTTTTCTGTTGTGTTGCTATTTTTGATGGAATGATGGAAAACTGGCAAAAAACAAATATGAATTTTACAAAGGAAAACCTTTGTGCTACAATAATCACAGTTTGGACACGGTGCACGAGCCCAGCTTGCTGCACAAACAAATCTGCAATTGGCTCTGTGTTGGCCAAGAATATGTCAAACAGCTGCCACCTTATTGGCAGCACATTACAGAAGGCACTGCCAGTGCATTACTGCTGGCACTGCAGCGTTAACATCTGCAAACAGTAATGGAGAACAAGTGGCACTGTAGTTATAACTGGGTTTTAGAACTGATTATTTCTCTGAAAGAAAAGTAAAGCTGCAGTTGAATGGAAGTGATTTTAGCAGACAGCATATCAATTCATGGATATAGGATTGTAGGACAAAGTCTGCAATTCTAGAGCTTATTAAAGACGAGAGCGAGCTGAAGCTAAAAATACATTTGGAAATATGTTGGAGACCACTTTCTCCACGCTCACTGCTCTTCAGTTTCATTCTTTTACTGTAATAAAGGCACTACTTTTTAATGAAATGACTTCCTCTCCCTGCATACTACCGTACATGATTAAATATAAGGCATACATACAGAAATTATTGCACTTGTACACTTAGATTTGCAGTCAAAAGACCAAGAAAATAATGAGTTGAGTTTATAGATTCTTTAAAAATGTATTTCTAAATTCCCAAGTCAGTACACATATTATTTACTAAGTTATGTGCTTTATACCGCAAGCTAATGGAAAACGAACTGTTGGGACAAATTGGTGATTTTTTGGTGCAGTCAAAAAATTCAGGTTGAAGTGGACCGTTAGAATTCTTGTCTGCTATGCCGAAAGTCTAAGGTTAAAATCCATCTAGTTTCTGTCTCCCATCCCTGGTAGGGAGTGTTCTGTCAGACAGGAATTTGGTGTAAAAACAGAGTCTAATTACTATGCTTGGTATCACTGTGATGAGCGGCAGCAGAAAAGTAGCATAAAATAATCCCATTATTTTGCATCTTGACATCAAACATTTGTGGAGACATAAAGAAATGACAGGCTTTTTGCTGCAGAAGAACAGGTCAGAAAACCTTGACAAGCTAAGACGAAAAGGGGATGAAAGCCAAGAAATGGAGACAGGGTGAGGCAAGGGGAGACTTCGGTGGACAAATGGAAGCAGAGGGAGGGAGGTTGGAGGCAAGTAGGGACAGCCTTTGATAAGAAAGTACACAGATAAAGGCAGAAGGAGAAAGGGAGTGGCCGTGAGAGTCTGGGTTTGGGGGAGATGCTTGGCATTGCTGTTGCTTGTCTGCAGCATTCTATATTTATCAAGCAGCTCTGTGGTGTTGAATTGAACTGAAAACATCTGACACAACCATTTCAAATATATATATTTAAATTATTTAAATTAAATATTTGTAGTTTATTTTTTGGGTGGGAAATATATATGTATATATATATATATATATACACACACACATATACATATATATACATATATACATCCTGCACATAATCATATACTGCATATATATATATTTCTTTTTAAATACTTTATGCTGGAAAACCAGGGCTTAAAAAATAAGATGTCAAGCTCGTATTTTTTTCGTGACAAGGAGCAACTGTCAAAGTCTGACATATATTTACCAATATGTCCTGCAGTTATTATATGTCAAAGTCAAATTTGATTGAATGAGCATTTATAAACTCAGAGGTCTCAACTGTGTACATGAGGTTTGAAATGAGGTTCACACTTTGCGAAAGATGTGAAAAGTGGAAAAAAAAGTCAAACACATCATGTTTTGGACAGAAAAGACAGCACAGAAATAAAAATAAAATATCACATCCAACATGGATGTTAAAGTGACATATATTTCCACATTAACTAAATAAAACTTACAGTATTAGACAAATTGTAAATTATGTAGTATTTATTGGAATTAATTGGTATGCATAATATAACACAGTTTTTAAAAAACAATTATCTACATCTGATCTATAACCGGTATTGTCATCGTGTGGTTACAGACTAACCACACGATGACAATACCGATAAAAGTGTAGAAATGGCTGCTTGATCTAAAAGCTTAATAAAATATTTAACTAATGGTTTATTTTTCCACTACGTGTCAAGTTTCTCTAACCAGCAGCCATTGTGTTGATTTGAAATGTATTATTTGACCCACCAGCCTAATAAAACCAAAAGAAAGTTCATATAGTACTTATTTCTTGTCAAGAGATACCTAAGAAAAACCCAATATATGTAGTATATAATACCCAATATAAAATCAATTCACTTAATCCGACTTGTCAATGTAATAAAACCTGTACGTGTGTATATTAATCTGAACTCAGCATTGTCACAATTACAGTATCACACACACAGTGTTGGCAGTGTAATATTTCCACATTATTTATCATGGACATTTTTAAAGGTAATTGTGGGTTGCGTCCATTTCCATGGAGACATATGAGTCAGTCCTCCTGCATGTTTTTCTCCTTCCTCCAAGACTGAACTGTAAACGCCTGGATGATAGATGCTGAGGGACCATCAGAGATCACTCAATACTGGTGTTTTTTTTTTCTTTTGAACTCTCTCTGTTTCAATAAGAAACTCTAAAAGAGCTTCATTTTAACAATGTCACCGAGGCATAGATAATGGAGGCTCCCATTTTAAGACCAACAGGAGAGCAGGGTTGAAGAGCGTGTGGCAAAATTTACTGCTACTCAGAGCCAGAATGGCCGACTGGGCCTCATTGAGAGAACAATGTACAGTGATTACTGTTGCACAAAATCTTCCATTTTCAGGATGTTCTTCTATGTTACATTGAATAACACTTCCAAAGCTTCTATTGAGTCAACTGTTTTCTTTTAAGTGAAAACTGAACCAATTTTTTGCATTTGACATCACGGTGTCCATATCCTGTACTAGTTGTCAGTACCAGGCTGTTACTTTTGTTTATTCTTTTCCTGCTCATACATCACAGCACAGCATCAACCTCCATGACTGCCGTCCCACTGGTCCTCATGTCTTATATTCCTTTGTTTTTGACCCCATCCCTATCCCCCACCTGTCCTCCCTTCTTAAGTCTCCCCCCAGCCCTCTTCTCCCTCCTGTAACCTCTCGGAGTAATGGCGCACATTAGGACCAACTATAAATAGCGCTGCTGCCATGTCCATTCATTTTTTTTGTTCCATTTTTCTTTCTTTCTGTCTTTTTCTAATGCTCCTACTTTTTCTATTTTCTGTACCCCCCTCAGGAGGGAAATGAATAAGGGGAACAGGGCTTGTCAGCTCATTTATCAGCTGAACGCCCATGTGCAGCTCGCTGTGCTATCAGAGCTGAGCGACTGATGCTGTGGGACCGGGGGCTTGAGACCGGGCCTGCGGGTGTCTGTCAAGACTTCTGCTATATGGCCATGCAGCTGGGGAGAGAGCGTTCACAGGGCGCTGTAGGCACCACGGACGGATCACCTTCTGTTCAGGACAAGGGTCCTTAATCTCCCTGCAAAGCTGGTGCCAGTCAGAAATGTCATCAGGTTAGAGAGGGTGAGTCTCACAGGAGCCTCCCACAGGTCTGAGAAAATGAAACAAAAATAGATGCACACAAAATCAGACTGAAAGAGCTAAAATATAAAGACATATGATAGTTTTCTATAGTCTAAATCTAGTGTCTTTAGGTGTTGACTCTAATATCCTCAAGAATGTTCATAATAGTTGATAACAGTTAAAGAAATTAAACTACAGTGTGGCAAAACTTATTTTCAAACTTTACTTCAGGTAAATTAGATTAGAACTGCCTACGTTTGTGTTGATGCCATGATAATGTTATCAGGATGTTCACTCTCAGAATCACTTATTGTGTGTACATTATTATTAAATACATTTTGTCCATCAATATATTTACTCTGTTTTAAAAAATATATATTTTCAAAGGAAAAAAGTATATTTCTAATAGGCCAGATGTCATATCAAGTTAATGAAAAAAAAAATTAAAAATTAAACACTGCAGGCCCCACTCCCCAAATCCTACACATAGCCAGAACAAAAGAAGCTTCTTGGATGAGATGTGAAACGTCTTTGAGAAACCAAGACAGTCCAGTTACTGTCTGTCACTTGATTTTTATCATGCTAAAATGAACTGAAAAATGTGAATTCCCTATTGGAAAAAAGCCCATGAAAAACTTTACTATTCTCCCGCATGTCCTTCTCTCTCTGGTGGTAGTACATAATTTCTCCTTTCTCACTGCATTGATAACATTTATAACAAGCGTTTTCCTCTAAATATAGTTTAACTTGTTTAGTTGTTGTTTTACAGCCCTCGTTTTTGATCCTCGTGTCACACCTTCTCTGAAGTGCTCTGACGTCAGAAGTACATGAGGTACATGTTGCCACTGCATAAGAAACATCTACACAGTACTGCTCCTAAAATGGTTAAAATAACACTTATTATTAGCCATGGAAGAACACATCGGTTGTTTAAGGTGGGAGATATAAATACAGACATACACAGATGCCACTGTAAAAATCGATTTTTTTCAAGGTGTAAAATCCAAGTGAAGTTGCTGACAGCAGAGGGTACTGATGCTAATCCCTGAGTGTTGACCTTGTTGCTACAAAAACCACCTAAACACAGAGTGCAGCACATGAGCTTTTGTCTTTGCTCAGCAGAAGAAAGTACAGTACAAACGGTTGGTAACAGCAATTACAGTGTAAACAAATACAAATACCAACAAATCATTCTGTCCTGTTTTTAACCAGGACATGGAGCTCTTTGGCAACGAGGTTTGGTTAAATCCTCTGGTCCGTGGTAAAAGCTCAAAGACAAAAGTACAAAACCACACACACACCCTTCTGTTTATACTACAGTTAAATGAGTAAAGTCAGAGGAGTGCAGGATTTTAAGGACTACTGGAAATGAATAAATCCAGGAGATAGAAACGTCTCCTTTCTCCTCTGCTGTTCTCCTTAAATGTGAACATTAAAAAGCACTCAGTCACTAGATAAAGATGATTGTTACTGTCAGTGATGTGACAGAGGCTCAGTCACTGTGAGAGCACAATAATGTGTTTTTTTAAGAACTAACAGCCTCTGTCTCTTGTTGAATTTACCAAGATCTAACAGCAGTGGGTGAAAAATGATCCACGGATGGGTGCTTGGATGGGAAGTAACGCTTGCATTTCCTGAATTACACCCCATAAAATATATATGGTTCACATATAGCAATACAGAGAAAGAATGGCATGAGTTCCGGTTAGGATAAAGGACATCATATCTACACAATTGTTTGTGTGTGTGTGTGTGTGTGTGTCTCTTCTGTTTGTGGTGATGAGTGAGCATCTGCAGTTGCCCGCGCTGCTCTTTTTGGCAGGCACTGGCTGTGTCCTGTGAAGTGAAGCGTCAACACAGAGGTGACACAGTGAACATTACCTTCACCACTGCTGGACATTTCCAACCACCTGCCACCCTCCTGGCAGCAGGCTGGTGCCTGTGTAGCCAAAAAGGCTACAGCAGAAAAAGTGCAGGAGAGTTTGAACCAAAATCCAGTTGACATTTCAACACATAAATAGTAAAATAAATGACTTCCTGTATAGGTATTAGGCAATTTAGTTTATGCTGACTATTTGTGAGATAATGAATATACTGTAGCACAATTTTACTGACCTTCATTATAAACACACTTTTATTATTGTCTGTCATTTTGTCCAAAACACCATTATAAGTGAGTCATGGAGTGTGATGCTAACAGTTAGCTGTCAGCTACTGGAAGCACAGGATATGAGCCGATAATACACACGAAGCTGCCCATCATAAATGTTCGGCTAGAATCAAATACAGCGGTTGATAGAACAGCCAATTACTGCTGTACAGAACCGCTGAAGTTCAGAGATTAGTTTTAAAAACTAATCCGTCTGCAGGAAATAAAATGATTTTCTCATCTCTGAATGTAGTATAATTCAAAATGGTACATTTATAATCACCACTCAGTTTGGAAGCTCTGTCCCAGACAACTTTAAAAGCTCATTTTAAAGGAATGCAGATTTTTCTCCCTTTAAAGTAGGCAACATTGATGGTTCGAGTTCCAACACTAATTATATTTACAGGAATTTCAAAGCGTCTCAATAGAGTGCAATTATTAACCTTTAGTGATGAGTCATAATAACAAACTCTATAGCCATACTTTCTAAACAGGACGTGTGTTATTATGGGGTTTTTTTTTTCTTCCATCCGCAATGAGTCAAGATGTGGTTTCAAAGTTTTTCCCCTGCACTTTGATCATGTTTCAGTGAGTGCATCATCATCATCATCATCATCCGCAGCAGGTAAAGACAAAGTAGCAGCACTCAGTCTCCGTGCTTTGATGGAGAAATATCCTCTCAGCGTTCGTCATTTCTTTCCCCTGAACAGAGTTCAACCTGATTAGAAAAGATTCAAGTTCAAATTTACGTTTACAACCACCAGCGGACAAGATCCCCCCACCCTCCGAGTTGTTCTTTTCCCATCAGCACCACTTTACAATTAAGTCAGGACCTGGTAGAGTGAGTGCTGGTCTTCAAAGAGTGGGAGGGGTCATGGGGGTGGAGGGTTGGGGTCTGATTCCTACCTGATTATTTAGTCTAGACTTTAAGTCTAGAACACGCTATAGAATCTGAAGTGTTTGTTTTGCTGCGCAGGCCAATGCAAATAACATCCTTGCCTACGTGCATCCTCATATTCTCTACTCCACTGTTGTCTGGTGTCTAACAACCGTCCAGACATGACACGCATTTAAAGGATTGGTAGGTACATCCATGCCTTTCTCCACGGCCTGTCCTCTGGTTTACAGAGGAGTGAGGGACAGAATATGAAGACAGATCTGCAGCACGGGTGTCAACCCATAGACCTCCTTTATAATAAGTCATCAAGACGTGGCTCCACTGTACCTACCGAGGACATAGTACTGTGTAAAATGAATAGCACAAAAGCAAAACATCTAACAGTTTACTGTAAACAGAACACTGCCTCCGCAGGGCAACAGTTGCCTGTACAGTACAGTCAATCTGAGGAATAAAAATTAGTAGTTATCGTGAAAGAAAAACATCTCCTAAAGCACTTACAAAACCATAAAATTGGCATAACCAGCTAACAATATATTGTATATAATATAGACGGCATTAATTGGTAACAGTTCTATATAAACCTTTAATTTGACTCACAAACTGCGCACTCACTGTGTGCTGTCGCTGGTGACAGAAAGTTCTAAAAGTGTGGCGGCTAGAGCGTAGGGTACCTCAGGTGGGGGAGCTCAGGAGTCCTTGAAGCTTCCAGCTCTGATTTAAAGTGTTTACGAGGACAGGATATGGTGTGAGAGTGGCCTTAGTGGTCACGATGCTATGAAAAGATTTAGGAAACCTGAAGAGTCATCTTCATGCCTCAGGGTGAGGGAGCAGCTTTTATACAGAACCCAGTTCAAGAGTGGGTATGTGAGAGTTTTAGAACGATGACTCCAAACAACCAAAAGACACTGTGTTGCTTAAAAGAAGGTGTCATATACATATATATGTATATAAGGTGTAATATACAAGTAGAAATAAACACCACTGTGTAGTCGTCCAGAGGAAAATGGACAAAGAGGAAAAAACAACAGCCAACGTTGCTGCTGAGTGTGGTTCAGACAGGGTTCCTTTAGCGTCTGACAGAAACTGACTTCTTAAGCTTGGTGCGATCAGCAGAGAACCAATCAGATCACACGAGTCACTGGGACCTGTCACATGCAGATCACTCAGATCCACATGCAGAGAGAAGCATTAAAAACTTGAATACTGTCTTTATTTCCTGTGTGTGTGAACATTAAGGTCTGTCTACTTAAAATGTTTATCTCACAAATGTTTATCTGGTAAAAATTGAAAAAAAAAAAAAGAAAGAAAAGTAATTGTCCCTGTTCTGAGAGTTATATGTAGAAAATCTAAATATATTTCCTTCACCTTTGACCTGTCCAGGTCAAGCCCCCTGAATGCCATCCTATAATTATTCAACCGGCATGTGAACACAGTGATTGCTGATGGAAGGTTGGTAAATAGAGGGACATTTTGGGTGCAATCTGTGGAGTGGTGCAGATGTGAGACAGTAATGAACAGAAATCGTTGCAGTACAAGGAATCAGTTCTCAGGAGTGGTGCAGATGTGAGACAGTAATGTTGCAGTACAAGGAATCAGTTCTCGGCCCCTCGACTGGCAGAACGCCCTCAGGAGGTTGTCACCTGCAATAGGCCGTTTCATTGCCCTCTGCGCCTGCATACCAAGCGGTTTTAAATGACTGCTAAAGCTTGATGGATGCTCATGTGCATTGTGGGACGTTTTTTTACGCTATATTGACAGAGTCATAATCACTGTGTAAATGAGGGATGATTAACTAAGGTCATTCGCGGTTGCTTGAGAAAAAGTCTAATGTTTAAACATAAAAACTCCCATGTGTCTGTTCGACGATGTTGGCAGCTGAAGTGTCGCGGCGTCTTGTTGAATGATAGCTCGCTGCTGGAATGACCTCTGCCTCTCTACGAGTTTAGGTTGATGTAATTCATCCTAAAGGGTACATGTTGTACCTGGGGACACGGCACTGAGTAAATCACTTTGGTCTCATGGTTAATGACTCCACTGAGGGTTTTAACAAACATGCAGAGTGGCTGCAGCTCTGTCAGGCTCTGATGAACACATGGAATTAGTTTCTTACCTCCTTCTTCACCAAGGGGTAAAGAAGGATTTCTGCAAAGTTGGAGAGAGAGGTGAAACACGCACACGAACACAAACACGGTGATAGAACGGGTTTGTTTTACAACACTTTAAAGAAGGAATAATGATGACTCAGGGCTTTAATCCTGCATCAAACAGCTCATTTAATGATATTGTTCACTCAAAATATAACCGTGAAAAAGTTTCATAAATAATTTTTACTATTTTGAACAGAGCATCCTATAGATTACAATGAATCATAGATAAGAATCAATTTAAATCCAATATTTATATCTTTAACATTTGTCATGTTCTGCAGTGTGATCTAAACCTAGAATGTTGCAGTGCAGTGGTTCTCTGCCAGAACCTGTGTGTAATAAAGATGTTGTGGAAGTGAGTTCCAGAGCAGCTAAAAGCCCTGATGGTAGACAGGCGGCCAGGTGTGGAGAGGAGAGACGCTGAGGAGGAGTGGAGAGTCAAGAAGGAGGAGGTCATAAATATTGAGGAACAAGGTGATGGAGGGAACTGAACGTAACAGGAAGTCAGTGACGGTGCTTTAGAACCGACGATAATGTGTTGTGTAGATTGGGAATTCCAAAAGAGTGAAGTTTATGGACGGATTTTTGTGGTAAACCATAGGGCAGTGAGCAGCAGGAGAGTCCAGATGGGATGGTACCAGGGCATTTACCAATATGGCAGCAGAGTGGGCTGAGAGGGTGGAGGAGTGACTGCAAGAGGTGAGTAGTATTATAGAGGTGAACAAAGGGTTTTGGAGTGAATGTGGGCTGTAAAGGAGAGCTTGATATTGAAGGCGACACCCAGACTTTTTAGATTTGTTATGCTATGTTTTGAGAAAGACTTTTAAGCAGTCTTGGAGTCTCGAAACATTTTTCTGCTGGTTGTGCCCTTCCACACAACACAATGTCAAAGAGCCATTCAACTGTTGAGCAGTTTGTGCACAGAGAAGGTTGAAGTTTGAGCTGCGTCAAACCAACTACTCACTCCACTGGAAAATGCATTGTTTTTTATATGGATAATAACATTAACTGTCAGTGAAAATCCTCTCATTCTCCCAGCCTCATACAACATTCACTTTAGATGTAGCCCATACTGGATCATTAAATATGGATCTTGTAAGCAACTAAAGTGCAAGAAAGCACAAAATGTGTTCTCTGGAAAGATTTGAAGCCATCGTTTTCACTGCAGTTTTTTTTTATAGTTTGAGGGCGGAGGGTGTGTGCACTTGATATTCTTTTCCTAAACGTGATCAAAAAACATCGGTAAGGTACTCAGTTAACCTTTGTAAACACTGCAAGCTATAACCCATAACAGATTTTATAGCTCAATCAATTCTACGCTGAGATTCAGCTCTGGCACTCAGCTGCTCATAAAACACATTATGTCATAAATAATCGGATGAGGAGATAGATTCCTACCTAAATGATGGAGAAATACTTCTTTTTTAGTGGCAGTTCTTGATGTCTTCTTGCATCTGCATCACCTACATTACAGCAGGGGTCTCACAACGATGCATGAAGACCTTTGCTACTTGAAATCATTTTTTACATTTTGACCCGATTTGACCCGATTGCAGACAGCACCACTGATCGGCTCATTACCCAGCGCTGTTTGCATATATATATTACATTTGTCATAATTATTTTTCATAGATACATTATAGCTACCAACAGCAAGTCATAACTGTAGAAAAAGACACTTCCGAAGAAGGAGAGGGACAGGTGCATGTATCTGGAAATGAAGGAGATCAGTGAGAACAGAGGACAAGAGAGGGACAGGTGCATGTATCTGGAAAAGTCCTGGATCTGTTGACGTTACGAAGTGGATCAAAAGACCAAATGAAAAATGAAATAAACAATCAAGGGTTCACTATGGACCTGAATGCAGCACTCCCTGTCTGTATATACAACAGTCTTTCAGACGTCAAGGTAAGAAACACCAAGAAGGAGATCAGTGAGAACAGAGGACATGTCTATCACAAATGATCAGGACACACGAGGGGAATACCAATAGAAAGACTCTGGCTCGTATAAAGTGAAAAAGAGTTGAAGGCAAAATGTCAAAAAAGAAGGGGAGAAGGTAGAATATGTAGGGAGGTAAAGTGAGACACGGATGGAGCAGAATGTGGATGGGTGGGTGTATACAGGGGGAGGGGTGCAACTGTGTCTCAGTGTGATCTCCTCACACTTGAAAAATCTCAAAATAAAACTTTGAAGGGTGTAGTGTGAAAATATAGTTCTACAATTAGATAAAGTAAAAATGTTAATATCTTAAAGAAAGTTTCTAATTTTGTGAAAAGGTTTAGACAGAGTTGCATGATCTGATGCATGGAAACAACAATGTTCAAGTCACAATCCATGAAATAGATTTTTTTTTAAATAATGTCTCATTGTTAATGTAGTTCTACTCTCAACAATACACCTGGACCGTCATGGTGTATATGCAGTGTCTATTTGCAGATGTAAGTTGTTGGAAAATGATTATCCCTTGAATGAAAGCCAACATACTTGACACATGTGTTTGTCCTGAAATAATTTGAATAATTTCACTTTGAACATACAGTAGCAGTTCCTTCAGCTGGCTGTGATGAGGTTCTCTGTCTCTTAGATGTCTCACTGCAGAGGCTCATAATGAGCACGAAACGCAAGGATTTTTTCCCTCTTTCTTTAAAACAACACTTCAAAAGTGAGCAGCAGTCTGTGAGGCTCGGATGCACATGATTTAGCAGATTTTTCTGTCTTGTGAATTTAAAAATACACATCAGTATGCAGATTGTACACAGACTGACTTCTGCAGCCTTCATCTGCAATCTGGAAAAAAATAATCATCTTCTCATTTCTTCTTTAATATTTCTGTGTTATTGCACTGATATCAAATTTAATCAAACACACAGGAATCTTTGCAACAAAAAAGCAACCTATATATCATCATATTTAAGGTTTTATTTTCCACTCAACTGCTATTGCATGAAGCTCACATCCTTATTCACTGTTTTAAAAATGTCTCATGCCAGAGCTTGTTAACCTTTTTGACCTTGAGGGTCCAATTTTTATAGTACAAAGTCTTCTTCTTCTGTGCATATTGGAGCTTTTTAAAGACCTGACTGATGTGTTACCGCCACCATGTGGTCTAAAGCTAAATAACTGAGCTTGTCATGGGTAACATGTCTGCAGTGGCTTCAGTGGCCCACTGGGGCAAAACAGATTTTTTTTCCCTTGATTCTAGGTAGCACTGGTGGCCACGGCCCTAAGGTTGAGAATCACTGTCTTATGTCACTTTATTCTGCTACCCTAAAAAAGCTAAATAAATCATTTAGCTACATTTATCAACTGTTATTAGAATGAACCTTCTGTTAGCTGGTGTCGTCCACATCCGCTCAATATGTTTGCTGTGTTAACTGGCAGCAGAAACCACACTGCGTCTCTGGTGGAGAACCCTGTTTAATAAGAATCTATCACGTCTGCTGCTGCTTCATGTCTTATCAGTGTTTCTGTGAGGGAGCAGGGGAAATTGAAAAGCGAGGGAATATAGAAAAGTATCAGGCAGAGTGAGTGAATACAGCGACGTGTCATCCAGAGATTGATGAATTGTGGAAAGAGAAGAAACAGCACTGGGTCCTATCCATTTTTAAGCCTGTGGTAGAAAAACAATGCAGTGCAGTGATGATGCCTCAGTGTTACCAGCAGCCTCACTACGGCTCATGATTCACCTGGGTACCTGTCAGACGTCGACTCTCCAGTCTGATGAGTGGATTTGGAGACAGCTGCTGCAGGAGTCCAAACATGTGTGTTAAGCTGAGAGGGTCGAGTGAGCACACAGGGTTTGGTTATGTGATCGTATAAAAGTAAATGTTGTGGGAAGACAAGTGGAAGATTTCATTAAAAATACATTTTGGTTTGGCCTCAGTGGAGCACGTCTGAGTGATGACTATAAAGATTTGATGATGAGAGCGTTACTCTGGTCTGGTGCACTGGCCTTTCTTCTGACATCTCAAAGGTAGTGAGGCTGATGTCATTTACAAGGTTTTTCTCTGCATGACAAATAGATATTTCCAGAAAATCAATCAATCATCCTTCATCCTTTATTAGTGACACCACTTCTTGTTTTAATGTGTCTGTTATCAGTTGTATGTCGTATCTCTAAAGGTTAGTCGATACAGGTTTGGACTGAGTGCCTTTTTCATCCCCCCATGGACTATTTCACAGTGTGAGTCTTTGCAACACACGCAGGCTGCCAAAGGAGGCGCCATTATGTAGTGGGTGGCAACTCATAAACTGTGTGGGGATTGAACCCAGGACTCTCTGTATGTAAGGCAGATGTGTAAATGAGGCATGCTAACGGCTACACTATGGAACCGCTGTGATGTCAATAACAATTTTACCCTCGAAATGTTTAAAAAAAAAAAGTTTTCAATTGTTTAACTGCTTAAGTTGGGCATTTAAGAATAAAGTGATTATGAGCTCTTTATATACCATAATGTTATATGGTATTTATGGTCAACACAAACTACCTTTTCTATCACAATCATGTGATGGTGGCAGCATGTGGCCATTGACTCCTTTAAGGTTGAGATCTTTGCTCACAGATTTAATAGATAACTGTATGGCAGTGATTTATAGAGACCTTTATTTATTTGTCCTTATTTAAGACATTTAAAATACCAACCAGATGTCCCCGGAGTCATTGGTTTGTTTAAAAGAAAAATGGTATTTTGGATGAAAGAATTATCAGTATAAGGTTTTATGTTTCCTGGTGGCAATCTCACACAGAGGTCAAATAGCTGCCAAGGTTTTTTTCTAAAGGAGTTGGAGCAGAAACGACTGGCAATGCAAAGGCTCTCTGTCCCCAAAAGATAAATAATAATAATAATAATAATAAACAGCAGCAATGGCCAAGGTTTCAAAAAGATTATTTGTGGCTTTCGCAATGTTTTGAGCTAACCTTCAAGCATTTTAGAGAAATATGAAATATAGAGCAGCACTGAGCAGCTCCAGGTCTGCTGAAAACATATAAGCAGAAGCTAATATCCTGTAGTTTAAGTGATTGCTATCATTGCTGTTGTTTATTGAGATCATGAGACTGTAATAATGTCTGTAAAACAACAAATGAATATCATCAGGTGAAGATGACTCATCCAGTAGACTTTGATAAATGTCCAAAGGACAGACACATTAAAGTGGGGTATTAGTGAGTTTTAGTGGATCACTGTAGGGACAGCAACAGAAACACTTCAGTGATCTGTAGTCAAGTGTTTTAGCTCCATGATAACTTGTACTTGGAAACTAATTAAACACATTCCAACAGTTGTTCCAGCAGCTCTCTCTGCCAGTTAATACAGTCCAAGTCATTTGCTGCTGCTGCTTCTTCCGCTGCTCTGTGAGCGAGTGACAAAAAGGTCATATTGGAATGCGAGAGGGAAACTTGCCTAATGAAGCTTCACATCGCTGCCTCCCAGCCATGCACAGAGGCAGCACCTCACACACACACACACACACACACACAAAGAACAAGCTCAGATGACTATATCAGGAAGAATACTGTCCATTATAACTCGTAACTGTTGGATATTAGCATTTCTCTTCAATCATCAGATGATGAAAGCCCTGATCCAGGTGATCAGAGTGAAACTCCAGTGCATGGCTGATCTTGTCAAAGTGACATCTGAGCAGGAAAGAACACAACGCAGTCCAGGAGAGTAGTTACAGGCAGATCAAAGAGTGTCGCTGCACTAACCTGCCTGACTGAATAATCAATCCTCGTTACATGGTGGCATATTGATCCCCAGGCGACAGCCAGACCTGGGTGATTATGTCAGTCTGTGGTAGTCTGCTCCTTCACTACTTCAGTCCTCCACTAACCTTTAGATTTAGCATTCATGAAGGTTCTGAAAGCTAATAACATGGGTGAACAATGCTATCAATGTTAGCAGGCAACGTGACAAGTGTGGCATGTGTTTACATAGCCGTATTGTGGAACGATGGTTAGTGCTATTGCCTTACAACGAGAAGATCACTCTATGAAGCGAAACTAGTTTCACTCCACTTTTCTTGTGCACTGCACAGTAATGAACAGGACTCCTCAACTGATGTGGAGAAACCAATTCACCTCAAGATCGTTTTTTTATCCCAAATAAACTAATCTGGGTGCAAAGTCATAGAAACTATTACGGGTTTCGCTCCGTGGTTGTGTGTAAAATCGCAACGCTCATTCCTCACAAAATCACATCCATTTGGGCTCAGCTTGTACCCGTCAATGGTCGTAAGTGGCAGAGGATGGACCGATGTATTTTTGTATGAGAGGACTTCAGATACGACCACGAGAAGGAAAACAGTTCAGCCTTTTACTCTGATGGCTGCTTAGCGCCTGCTGAATAAATGCTGCTCTGCTGAATAATGGAACAATTGCTAAGTATGTGTGGGTGGAAGAGGTATGGTGTCTTCTCAAAATAGACTGTGGTGCAGAAGTAGAAGACTTCAGGGATGAAATACAACGGCTCAAAATTAGTTATTAAAGCAACACGCACACACATCTGAAAGTATATAATGAAAAGAAATGAGGAAAACCTGCTCTGGAAACTAGAAATGAACAGAAACATCTCCAGAGATGAGAATATGGGCTTTAGGAGGAGAGGAGGGAAGTGATTTAGAATAGCTGTAAGTATTGATTCTCTATTTCTAATGAAAATACTAACTTGTACTACTATGAGACAAAGATATGTCCATGACATGCAAAGATATGTCCATGACATGCAAAGATATGTCCATGACATGCAAAGATATGTCCATGACATGCAAAGATATGTCCATGACATGCAAAGATATGTCCATGACATGCAAAGATATGTCCATGACATGCAAAGATATGTCCATGACATGCAAAGATATGTCCATGACAAGCAGCAGCCGCAGCCGCAGCAGCAGCACCAGCAGCCGCAGCAGCAGCCGCAGCAGCAGCAGCACCAGCAGCCGCAGCAGCAGCACCAGCAGCCGCAGCAGCAGCAGCCGCTGAGGTGCTATTTTTAGAAACAGCGTTCCGGTGAGAATCAGTCAAACTGGGTCTTCAACAGTGTTTTCATGAAAATGTGCTTCTTTTACTGCTGCAGTCTTTGGAGATTCTTATCAGCGCATACCGGGTCATAAAATTGCAGCAGCCATCTACACACAGAGAGACACACGCAGACTCTCTCTCCTCTCTCTCTCTCTCCCTAAATTTCTTTCCCCTTCTCTCTCTCTCTCTCTCTCTTCTTCCTATTCTTCTTTGCTGATTTCTAACGATGCCTTTACGTCCCTTACTCTCCAGGAACGCCTTGTCCAGAAACTTTTGCACCATGCAATCGCCTGCACTTTACGGCAACAAGGACTGCGGCGCTGTCGGGAACTCGTATAGTTTTGCGTTCTTTCAAAATAATTCTGAGAAAAATTGTAGGCGGATTTGATACACACAACGCCAAAGGAGAGAGCTTTTATATACTTTTTCCCCAAAGTAGAGGTATTTTTTTACACCTCCCTGGCTCCTATGGGAATTAAGCACTCATCCCGCTGCATGTTCCTCAGGAGAAAAATGGCGGAGTCCGAGAGCACTGAGGTAAGTGTGGGGATCGTTCTATCTTAGTTTTAGATCGGCCATGGCCTGAGCTTTAACCTGCAGCATGTGTCCTACGTTTGGCAGAAGTTGCATGCAGGTCAAAATGAAGGATGCAGTGCGTCGTGGCAGAGAGACTATCAGTTTGAATGAACCAGGGATCTCTCTCTCTCACTCTCACTATCCCTTTATTTCACCTGTCACTTTCTCTCTCTTTTCTAAACCCCTCCTGAAATGGGAGAATAACATTTCCCCACTCAAGGTTTCGGATTGAATAAACTCGCTGCATTGCATTTATGCTGCAGGTTGTTTCTGCGTGAGGCGCTGTCCAAGGTACTGCAGCATTCTTTCTGACAAGCCTGTGAGTTCATTTGCAGGGAAGAAAGTAGGGTGAACTAAGGACATGGTTTGTCATTAGCCCCACGCCGCAGCACAGTGTGTCTTAACGGGGGATTCCCGGTATTAGATCCTCTATCCACAGTGTCTCTAATTTAAAAAGAAGACAGACTCTGTCCCAGATTGCCCTGAAGTATTTCATATGCTGAAGCATCCGTTCAATTTACTTAACTCCTCTTTCGAGGCTTTAAAAATGTCCAGTGCTTCTCCACAGGAGCCCTACGTTGTATTGAGTTGGGTTTGCATCGGTATTCACAAAGTGAATGGAAACTCAAGAAGCCTTGCTGGTTCTTTTTAAGTAACGCTTAAAAGCTGCACACACTCTGTGAAGCTACAGGCTGCCTCTCCTGACGCCTGCTCTACATTATTTATCACAAAACTATTCCTCAAAGCAAGTGTATTCATGGCAGATGATCCTCAAGCTTTCAGGAGGCAATTGACACATCCCAGTAAGTGGACGTACTGATGTTTGGGGGTTTCCTCTCTCAGCTGTTATGGGATATTTGGGCACTTGAGTGGTGAGATGGAGAATAAAACACCTAAGTGATTCCTGTTCCTGTCTGTAGGCGAGGGTTTTTATTATCAGAGTTGACAACAGTTCATCATCAAACGTATTTGATCCAAATGTAGGAGAAATCCACATTAATCTGGACTGTGCAGCATGAATATCACATAAGCATCTATAAAGGAGGGGCAGAAATCTGGCGATACTTACGATACCTATCACATGATACGATACAGGGGCAATGGTAAAATATATCGTGATATACTGAGATAGAATAGGCATGTTGATATATTAAGTTGTTTTTTTTTAACATTTAATTGTTGGAAAACTGTCAGCACAGTAAACACACAATGCTGTTACCTGTTTAGCATTAGGTTACTAAAACGAACAGCAAAATAAAGTGAACCAAGGCCATGAATATTTGCATGTTAATTATTATTAAAAAATGAATATTTGCATGTTAATTATTATTAAAATGAATTATTTAAATGATAATATGCTGTTGAATATCAATACAATAAAGTGAAATGAAATATTGCATATTGATATTTTCTCGCACCCCTACTTAAAAAGGTTTAAATTTACCTTTATTCTTATTAGTCACATATGCTACCTACTGTGTCACGTGTGGAAAAACGTATCTTCTATTGTCATTTTTACAGAAATAACTCACATGTCTTTGGTTTTTCTGCACTGCAGCTTTGTCACCTCTTTAATGGTGATGTATAAATTAGTAAGTATTTGGCTCGTACTAACTGTTTATTAATGGTGATTCATCTTTTTTTAAGATGCCGACATTTGATATCTGCAGTCTTTGCATCTGGGTGTCTGCCCATCATGTACAGTAGCTGCAGGATGAGGCCAAATGCACCAACTTCTAACAAAGTAAACACTGAGTGCTGACCTCATCACCTGACTGTCCCTGGACTGAGAGACAGCTCTGGACTCATTTAGCTGAATGCAACACATACAACACAAAGTACAAAACACTTAAAGATAAAGTGAACGTACATGAATGCAAATTAACTATTTAATGAATATTTTAGTGGAAACAGAATAGTTTGGATTTCATCACAAATTCTTACCAGAATCACTGGTATGATTATGACTGGTAAAAACCAAATAAGATGACGTAAAATCTGCCAGACAGAAAAAGAAAAACCCAGTAAGATAAAATTCACGAGGCCACAAGTGATGGATTTTAAGACAGACTGTGAGTTAAAAAAAGTTTCTCTATGGGCCACAATTGGCCTCCAAGCCGGACTTTGAACACCCTCCAATTATTATGCCCTGCAAAACATATATTAAGACTAAGATCACCAAACTGAGATCAGTTAGTCAACGTGTTTTTGGTTATTTTGCAACAGAGTAAATAATAGGTAGCTTCCTTGGTTGAAGAGTGAGTTTGGTGGCTGTTAGCTCGGGCTGTGTGGCTGAGCTAACAGCTTTATTAGGGTGCGTTTAATGGGGTCATGTCTGTGCATTTGATCCAATTTTGCCAAATCTGGTTTGTAAAAAGGCCAATGCTTCTAAGCTTATCAACTCTTGTTTTTGACATTAATAATACTGGGAACCAGTCATCTTCAAAAGTAAATGGCATAGACTAAGCAAGAAAAAAAAATGAACTCATGAAGTTTCTGCTCACTGTATCTCATTCTGTCCTGGTTTAAAGGAAAGTTAGAGACTAAAACAGCAGCCAAACAGTGGAGGAATCCCAGAATCTAAAAATCCATTTAGTAAAATGGTCAGTGCAGTATGGTACCGTTTCCTCCTGACAGATCAAAAAGCTCACAGGCGGCGGATATAACCATTAAATCTAATCTGATGCACAGAACTGCACAGTGCTCTTTGACAAATTAGTTTAGATAGCAGCCGACCGAATAAGTGAGACCACCTGCACTGACCTCCCACAGCACAGCACAAAAATGAGAGATAATGTGTCTGAGATAATGACATGAAATATATATATATATGTGTGTGTAATTTACCCAGCATTCACTCACTAATGTAAATAAAGAAGCTATTGTATGTTGAACCATCACTGTTTGTGTGTCGCCAGTTATGGGTTTGTTGCTGTTTCTTTTATTTTTAGAAGTCTTAAAGTTTTCAGTACAGCTCCTCACACTTCTGAGAAACTGTTAGTGTCTATTTTCTCTTGCTCTCACTCACTGACACACACACACACACTAATGAGTGTGTTTCCCACAGGCTATAGAGGTGATAATCAGGCCATTATGGTTGTACCTTCTGTGCAGTTTAGTCTTCTCGCCTTCTGCCGTCTTGATGTCAGTGATCAGAGTATTCTCTCCACATTCACTCGTCTCTCTGAAGCCCACAGTCATTTTATAAGGTGATTGCCACGGGCCGATAAAAACTATTCACTTTTTCAAATCTTTGCCTTCAACGCAGCAACAGTCGCAGCCGCAGCCGCAGCCGATCCGCATTATTCCATCGCAGTCGGTGCAGCCCACATCGTTGCCCAAGCCTGTGCCTTCTATGCAGCCCGCTCCGAGGCCTCCGATCCCACCGCACACACCTCACGCTGCCAGTCTGCCAAGCTGCCCAGGGCGAGGCAAGATGTCCAAGTTTCTTAGTCCAGAGGAGATGACCTCCAAAGACTACTACTTTGACTCCTACGCCCATTTTGGTATCCACGAGGTACTGTCTTATCAGAACGACCTCTTCACACCAGAAATGTGACAACTTTAATTCACTGTTTAACTAAATACTCAATTTAAAACAGAGGTGTTTAACAAAGTGTTCAGCTGAAATAATGGAAACCTCATCTTTATCCATCTTGTACAGACAGAACAGATGGACCCTTTAATTAGCACATAAAAAAGTTCAACCAGAAAATATTGCTTCAAGATTGAATTGACAGCTGTGTTTCCCCCCACGTTTCCTCCCACATAAAATAAGTAATATAATTATCATAGGTATCATTAAAATTGAAAAAAAATTAAAAATGTTTATTTGGTTTCAATAAAGAATATAGAAAATAGAAAGGCAAATAAAAATGCACTTTTTTCTATATTTTCTAGGAAGTATTTTTGTAGACATAACCATTTTAATGATTCCATAGTGTATTTTACAATCATATTAAAATAAAAGTTATAAATATTTATTAAAAATGATTTAGTTCAGTTGTGTTTTAAGTATGTTTTACTATCAAAAACAAATCCGACCTCCATTAGACATTTTAAAATGGGATAGTTCTCAGTGGTACACCTGCTGATATCCACACGGCACCCACATGTACCACGGCTCACTGGTTGGGAATCACTGATCTATGGTAATGTAGATAAAACTCAAAGGTTTAGCATGGACAATTGCATGGTAAAAAAATCAAGAGATCATAATAATGAGAATTCAGTTTGTCACTAAAGAGTTAAGAATTTTTTTGGCCTTTAAATGAAAGTATTTGCTCATCAAGCTAATATATTTTAATTTTTGTTGCTTTTCAGGAGTATATTTTTAAGTATATTTTTTAAACCTAACTTCATACCAAATTTCACAGAGCTCATCTATGTAATCCCACCAGAGAAAGTGAGGTATTATGGGAGGTATCTAAATCCCGTGTGATCTGCAAGGTAGATTTTTGTCTATAAGTACATAAGCCTCTATATATTTGAAATGAAGGTCAAGTGTATTTACTATTGTCTTTACACACATTTTGAAAGACAAACAAATGAAAGCTGCGGACAGTCTTATTTGTGCTGTGATGAACAGACTGAGCTAAGCTGCTGTTATTTATTTCCTGTTTGACCGCAAATATTACTGAAAATCCAGACGGCTGCTGCTGCTGCTGCCCGGCTGATGTTACATCATTACAAAACAAATCACCGCCCTCTGCCAACTCATTTCTGATGTCCTTTGTACTCTATAAGGAAATGCTGAAGGACGAAGTCAGGACGCTGACCTACAGGAACTCCATGTATCACAACAAGCACGTCTTCAAGGACAAGATAGTGCTGGACATCGGGAGTGGGACCGGCATCCTCTCTATGTTCGCAGCCAAGGCAGGGGCAAAGCACGTGTACGGGGTAAGACCTGTGTGTTATTGGATTGTTATTACACCGAGTTATAGTACTGTGAAGAGCTGATCGCACCATGATCTTGTACATGTACTGTGTACTTTGTCTGTGCGTACGTCACCTTTTCAAATAAACCCTTAGAAATGACCTGTGTGACGAGCAGATGATGAGAGTGTTTGGCTTGTGTTCTGAAGAAGAAGTATCTCAGCTGGTTCAGCTTTTGTGTAGTAGCGTCCACATCACTTTAGGGGGCAGTACTTAACTGAGAACTTTAAAGTTACTTGTTCTAAGGACAATACTAAAGAATATGTGTTCTAAGGAAACAGTGCAGTTAAACCTTTCTGACAAATTTTAATGGTAAATGGTTAAAATAACAATTATGAAAGTGGAGCCTCCAGTGAACTCCAGGAATGTTGGGACAGAGGAGGGTTTGACACCAGGTCACATTTAAATTAAAATGTGCTTTCTAATTATCGGGAACCTGAGGACATTAGATATTTCAGTTTTTTACGAGTGGAATTCAATTTATTTAATTAGTAGATAAATGTGGGCTACGGGCAAAATGGGAGGCTAGAAATGTCTCAAAAAGATAAACTAAAGTTCTATCATCGCTTCGACAAGTTTTGACAGGAGCCCAAACTAATCCTTTAACCTGAGAAGCTGTGGTAACCTGTGTTCTCAGCAGAATATACATACTGAGACTTGTCTTTAAATCAAGACAAACACTGTTAGGAAGGACAGTCTAAAATAAATAACTAAATTTAACTGACATCTGGGTATGAAATGCTAAAGAAGAGAAAGTGAAAGCCCAGAGAAATGAGAACACCGGCTGTGACTGTTCCTGACACCAGTGAGGGGTGAAATGTGTGAGGGTGTGAGGAGACCTGAGGATGATCACTGGTGCTTGACTATTAAACACAAGGTTAATTTCAGTCTGTTCTCACACACAGGAGCAGGAGATTTTGATTTTTTTTTTTGCATGTTGTCACTATGACAACACAGTAACACAGACTACATGTGTTAAAGTACACACGGTGCCTCAACACTGGCAGCTCCTGTTTATTCACAGAGCTGATGCCTGATCCTGGCTCTTAATGGGCAGATACACCAGCACTGTGCTATCTGCAGCCTACATATACATTCTGTACTAATAGGAAACAACCACAGGGCTGCTTCAGGGAGACAGCACAGCCAGCGGGAAAAGAATAGTCCTAGAATATATAAAAAAAAAAAAGAAAGTCTACGAAGTTCATGTCACACTGCACTGCCATAAATCTTAAAGGAATTCAAAGACAGAAATGAGATTTTTGTATTTACAAGGGATTCACTCTTTATTATTCAGAGTTCATACAGGAGCCCTCTGATTGGTTTGGAGCAGATGGTTGTCTCCTGAAGGTGGAACAGCGTGTGTGTGTGTGTGTGTGTGCACTCCACTAAAACTCCATTCACGCAAAGTATCTGAAGCTGACAACGACTGTTGTTAACAGATGCCTCATCTTCTGTTGTGTCCCCATTAAATCTTTGTTGTGGACAATGACGGATGCTTTCTATGTAATGACTCGTAAGGACAAAAGATGAATAAAGTATAGAGCGACCAACAGGTTCTGTTAAAGAACTCTCAAGGTGTGTTCAGTCAACCTTGGCAAGGACAATTGTGATTCCCAACCTCTGTGCCATGGGTCATCAAATGTCCCATGGTCTGAAAACCAGTTGAAAATGATTGCAAATAATTTGTCTTTGCTCATCTATGCAACAGTGACAGGCAGAACAATAAAATACTCATCCACCAGATGGCAGTAGAAAACAATTACATGTGTTTAAAAACCTTGCTGCTGCTGAGCTGAAAAAGCTCAATGTGCCATATGAGGGGCCACACTCCCAACTTTGGGAACCACTCAAGTACAGTAACTTTGCTTTTCGGTAATACTTGGAATAAATGGCTGAGTAAAGTGAGCTTCTGCAGTAAGTGAGATAATGTGTTTCAACTTTACTGATAACATGCTGTGGTATTAGGTTCGACTTCAGTGCTCCGACACAGGCCTTCATTAGTGCAGAGAACTCTTCTGGTACTTGGTGCCCTAAGGCAGACACATTCAGAACTGTAGAGTGATTAAAACCCACCTGCTGTAATGAAAATGTCAGACAAATGATCCACCCCACTGTTAGACACTCTTTATCCTTCGCTTCTCTTTTTTTAGCTGCTGAAGCTGATTCGGTGGTTAGATTAAGGACATAAAATGACACTTTAGTTTTTCTTTATTCTTATGATAAGCTGAGTAAATTCACCTGGTACCACATCTCTAGAGGTTAAGGATTTCTCATACAGTATCTGAGGCACATCAGTCCTTTTAGCATTTATTAATACATTAGAATGTAATCAATGTCCTTCGTGTGATCAGTTCCTTATTTTACTTTATTTGATATTGGCAGATTGAATGTTCCAGTATATCGGAGTACTCCGAGAGGATCATCAAGTCCAACCACCTCGACAGTGGTAAGAGTTACTGCAGTTTTTCTTTATCTGTTCAGTCTCAGCGCTGCACAGACCACTGGCAGAGTGAGACAACTGGAGGTTAGAGAACAAACACAAGCTCCACAGGTGGAATTAAAAATTCCAGAATGAGTAATAAGTCTGTTCTGACAAACCAAACCCTTCTGATCTGATACCTAAGCCCAAATCTTCAACATAACTTTGCTTCACATGCTGGTGTCAACCGGTTTCTAACCGACAACCTGCCACAATGTGCTGCCATGGAGATCCAGCATCTGCAGGAGAGCTGTCTCAGATTACTGTAGTTGTCTGTGTCTCCACCAAACTCTCATTCACAAAGTTGGAATTGTGTTTTCATGGAGGAGACCTACATTCAGGGGTTACGTTGATAAAGTGCGGAATTCCAGAAATACCAAGAATTGGGTTATTGTCTCACAGATATTCATTCATACAGAGTCAAACAGCAAAACCAGCCATTACTTCAAGTACTCATCCAAATGTTCTCTGTAGCCTACAGAAATATACACCCTCACTACATCCTTGACACAGAACCAATAAATGTTCAGCTCGTGCACAGATATGGAATTTGATTTTTTTTTTTTTTTAAGATTATGTAATTCTGTTCCATACTGTGTCAGGAGTATTCTAATCTAAGTGCTGAAAACTCCTTTACTGTTGTGTGTTCCAGTGATCACCATCTTCAAAGGTAAAGTGGAGGAGGTGGAGCTGCCTGTGGAGAAGGTGGACATCATCATATCTGAGTGGATGGGTTACTGCCTCTTCTACGAGTCCATGCTCAACACTGTCATCTTTGCCAGGGACAAATGGCTGGTATGATGTACAATCAGGACAATAGCTGTACCAGAAACCAAACCAAAGCATGAATACAAGAAGAACTGTATATTTTCATAACGGCAAAATAACAACGTCATTTATTAAGGATCTATGGTCTATATGAAACACACACAATATCTAAAATAGGAATCATGTAAATGATAAGATCATGTAACTGTAGAGAGTTTTGCCCCCAGTTAAATGAGAGTTATTTAAATTTACCCAATATTTCACCATTGGCAGCAACAATCATAAGAAAACAAGTTACATCGAGTTTCATTGTTTATAACTGGCCATAATGAAAAAAAAAAGTAGAATACTTAAATAAAAACCTTTTAGGAGAAAATAACATAATTAATTATTGATTTTCAATTACAAAGAATTGCTACTTAATTGCTACATTAGGTAGAAAACATAGTAAACACGGTTCATTTCTAAACCATAACTATTCCTTAATTCTTCTTACTTCTTGCCATAATTATTTCAATCAATTATTTCTTTAATATTTCTCCTAAACTTCACCACTGACTGAGTCTTAGTTTCATCAGAGACCAAGGCGTCTTCTAGCCTTAAATAAACACGTGTATTTACCTTTAAAACCAATTCATAACCAAGAAAATAAAGTAGAACTACAATGTAGTCAGTCAGTCATGATCACCTCTCCCGCTCTGAGTCGTTCTGCGTGCAGATGTAACGGCTTCTTAATCACTGCTGCAGCTAAATAATTGTTACCACTGCCACTTGACAAATGAACTGTCATCAGTGGACACCATTATTACTGTGGGCAGGACTCAGTGCTGATGTTTTTTTCTCTTTACCTCATTCATCAAACAGAAACCTGGTGGATTAATGTTTCCTGACCGCGCCTCCCTGTACGTGGTGGCCATTGAAGACAGGCAGTACAAGGACTTCAAAATACACTGTGAGTGTGTGTGTGTACAGCACAGTGTGTGAGTGTTGTGTTAGTGGAAAGTGTTGTTTGGATACATAGTGTTTTCATTTCAGATTTGAAGGAAATATGGGAGGCTTTAGTTCACGGCTGTCAAACTCAACTGGATTTAAACACGTCTACACTGGAGGCCAAACAGATTTTCAGATCTAGTGCTGAGAACACTCTCAACGGACCAAAAAGGAAAAAAAAAAAAAAGGAAAAAGAATTGAACAGACTGCAACATTCTTATTCCTAAATAAAAAAAGCCACCCTATCAATGATATACATGCAGACAGATTTAAATAATAAATATAGTAAAGTATATATAGTATATATATAAGTAAAATATAGTATGGATTATATACAATACAGTTTTATTTAATACTTCCACAATGCTAAACACTAGTGGGCCACATGAAATGATGTGGTGAGCCAGATTCGGGCCACGGGCCTTAACTTTAACGTATGCGCATAAGTTAATAAAGGTGGGAAAGGCTGCAGAAAATCAATTACCGTGCATAACATCTTTGTCCCTCAGTGGGTCACCCCTGGGGGCATATGAGATTTTTTTATGTCCATATTTTTAGAATTAACATGAATTCAAAATCATTTTTAAGAATATTTCATTCATTTCTCTCTGAAATAAAGGAAGTTCATGAACCACTTGCTTTGTTTAGTAGGTTTTCCCAGAGCTCGGTGGCTCAGCCCAACCTGGCATTGCCGCAAGTCATCACCTGTCAATCACCACCACCGCGACAAACAATAGTGTCATGGCTTAACCATGGCTGTAACAAAACTGTAAACACAGCGAGGCGAGAGTCCAAGAGAAGGAAACCAGAGCTGACGAAATTACAGCAGTGTTGAGAAGAACATGTTTGATTTGGATTGACGTCTATAATTGTAACCCACTGTAACCCACTGACGGCTCATTGGCTCAGGGTTTGGTTTATTTAACTTCAGTCAATCTGCCACTGATGACGAAGTGCTGGGTTTTATGCCCTTTTTTTTCAAACCGAAATTGCCTTGTGCTATTTAAAGGGTACTTGGCTGACAAGATATTTGTCATGCGTGAAAAAGGTTAAATACTACTGCAGTAGAAAATGTCAAGCTTGTAGAATGAACATAGCTACTTGAGCTCTGGGCTAGTATGAGGAGTGATTAACGTGGCCAACCACTGATTAAAATGTTACCTTCGACCAGGGGTGATCAATAAATAGACTTGGATCTACCAGTAGATCACAAAGGGAGAGCTGGTAGATCATGAGCAATTAAAAGTAAAAGTAAACAGTAAATATAATTATATACTGTGTAGTAGTGGCTATATAGTGTAAGAACTGAATCATATAGTGCCATAGAGCAACATGCATTTCATCAGCTGATCATCCATCTGTTTTTAACGGATCTTTAATTTTTGGTAAATTAAAACAAAAAACAAAAAAACTTTATTCTGTTAGTATTGGTGTTAACAAGATGCCAGATCATCTTCAAATGCAGAAAGTAAATGGAAATGACTGAATTTCTTTTTATATATAAAGTGAATTCTAAATCATTTCACTGCAACCTGCTGTGGCCTGGGACCACATGATTGGTATTGGTCAGCAAACCAGAGGTTGGTAATACCTAATAGCACAGAGCACATCCAGGTTATAAGTAAATATAAATGTTCAACATTTTCAATGTAGGTAGATCACAATAGCCTGGTTTCTCAATGTACTCACAGGAACATTCATAAATTCAGCACTGCAAATACAATCACTGCTATTATACAGTAACAATCCCCTCATCTCTCCTCCACTGTTCTGTTAATGTGCCCAGAGCTTTTTGGTTCATTATTTGCTGCTGGACAAAAGCGAACAAGCCGTGCCAAACAGGATGTTAAGCCAGTGTAGAACCTAGATTACATCTGAACAATAGCCCACCGCTCATTCACTCACTCGCTGCAATGCATCTGGGAAATTACGTGACCACAGAGCAGCAGCTCATTTATGGAGAAAGTCAAACTGCAGCATCACATGCGTCACATGCTTTCTCCTGTTGCCTGGGGACTTCAATTTATTCTGTCCGTGTTTCAGAAGTACAAGGCCAGACTAACTTGAGTGGGGAAAGTGCTCACACTGACCACAAACTTCTTTCTCTCAAGGCTGATGGCTTCAGATGACCTTCAGACTGAGTTAGAAATAGCCTTTAGACGAACTAAAAGGCCTGGCCACAGTCATTAGTGTTAGTGTCCTGTCGTTTCACTGCCTTTTAAAGGTATGCAACACAATACTGTGTGTCAAATATTATAAACAAATGTGACGGCCGTGTTGTTTAACATCATCCGATGTCAAACTTCAACTGTCTTTTTCACATCTGGAAAATCTACATTTTGACTCTACAGGGTGGGAGAATGTGTATGGCTTCGACATGACTTGCATCCGTAATGTGGCAATGAAAGAACCACTGGTGGACGTAGTCGACCCTAAACAGGTGGTGACCAACTCCTGCTTGGTGAAGGTTAGTGTTGAGCTCAGTTCTGTTTCAAATGGTAATGTTGCTCTGTTAACCCAGTCATAGTTGCTGTTATGCTGAAACTAGTACATGTCATTGACGCTGTATGAGGACTGAGTAGAGCCGTGTCGCTGCATACATACATACATATATATATATATGTATATATATGTACGTAAACATACATATTTCACATTTATTTCCACATTGTCAGCCGCTAGAGGGCACTCAAGCTGGCTTGTGCAACTTATACTCTGGAGTGACTTATATAAAATGTTTTTTGTTTCTATTATGCATTTTTTTGGATGGTGCGACATTTACTCCAGAGTAACTTGTAGATGGCACTGTTTTTCTAATGGCACTAAAATATTCTTAAAAATACATTTTTAATGTAAGTTCTTAGTTAATTTGGTAACGTCTTCCCTACATGTGTGTGGCTTAACAGTTGTACAAAGTTGTAGCTGTGAGTTTGAAAATCCACTCTGACAATAAGGTTAACATGACAACTTAATTGTCATGTTGTTCATGTTGCATATTACTTAAAATGTGAAATACCAGCGATCCAGTTAGCAGTCACTGCATGAGCAGTCACTAATAGACTGAATCGACATCAGTGCAGTTGCTGAATGATAAAAAATGAAAAAAAAAAAAAAAAACCAACATATTTTGTGGCAGTCTACGGCTGGCAGACTTCGACCTTGATGTGTGGCCGTTGCCCTGTCTGATCTTCTCATTTTGTAGATTAGACTGATCACAGCTGCTGTGCCATGCATGTCAATGGCAGCTCGTCTCGTCGCCCTGATTGTGCTCCCTGTCACAGTGACCTTCTTATTGTTGGCGTTGATTACACCGCTTCCCTCCCGTCTCACCTCTCTGCTGGAGTGAAACTTCCCCACAGTGATATTTTGAAGTCAGCCTCAATGCTGCCATCCATTGTTGTCTTTTTTTTTAATCAGTTGAAATGCAGGTATTACATTACTGTTGATCTGCAGTAGACAACGGTCCTGAAGTTTGAATGGAAATCAAACGATCGTTTGTAAAGAAAACATTACTACAATTTCCCACCGCTAACCGCTGCTATTGTCTTCAGATGGATTAATGACTGACCTCATTAAAGCTGCATAGCTGTGGAATGGTACTCACAGGACCTGGTGTTATTAAAACTGCTGCTTGAAACACTGGGCATCAGTGGTCAGTGAGGATCCTTACAAAATAAAATTAAAAAACCTGCTGAAAATACACAGATGAATTTACACATCCTGCAGGATGATGTTTGGATATGATTCCGTCTTCAGAGTACAGTAAATTCTACTTGTCTTACTTTTAACTGTGGCTTTGGGGAGTCTATACGTATTTCAGAAATTACATTGTAAAATAAGTCTATACTATACTAGATATTACTGTCTTGTTTTTATGCATTATTTAATATATATTATATATATATATTTTATTTTTTTCACAGTGAAATGTCACCAAAACAGGTGATGGTACTGCACATGTACTGTATTTACTTACAGCATACAGTACGTAGCCTGTGTTAATATGTATCACAGTCGTCTCCCCTGCTGCCACAAATTAAGTTGAACATGTAAGTCTCATGGTTAACATTTCAGAGCAAATACTGTAACCTAACAGTAGGAAACTCCATGAATGAACGTCAGTCACTTTTACAGCTGACCTTCACAGCTCTTGGCCTCAAATTCACTGCTAAATAAAACCCTGGCAAAAGCCTGATAGAGATTAGTGCTGACATTTTGGCTTTTTGCATATCAAAGGTGTTTCACCCAACTGCAATGCAGTAAGTACAGCACAGTTGCATACAGTACGGTACAGTCCAGTCCAGTCCAGTGCAGTGTGGCCACAGCCCTAACTGATACAGGGAGTTCCAAAGAACACATTTGGTCATTACGACCAATGTTAACCTGCAGCAGCACATGTCTGTATTGTTCAGATATACACAGTATTCAGATGCTAATGGGATCAGACTACTCATCAGCCAAAGTCATACTGTATGGAAGTTTGAATGGAGGAGTGTATGTACACGGGGTCCTCGACCCACTCAAGGTACCAATCCTACAGTGTGATGTGACTCTATTTTAGCTGTAAGTCAGAACATTCTGTACCTGTGTCACTCACCTACGCCAACACAGTTGTGCCATCATAAGCTATGACATAAAATTATCTGGAGAGTCTGACTTACACTTAGCCACAGTCATTATCCAATCACAATCCTGTGTGATGACGTATTTGTCCAGAAAACACAGTCAAAGTACCTCAGAGATAGCTTCTTCCCGAAAGCTATCTCAGCAGTGAACAATAGTAACAAATCCAGTTAAAATAGTCCACACAATTTCACACTTTACTGATCATATTGATCACTGTGCAATAAAGAAACAACTATGTGCAATAACTAATCACACCAAAGATATGTTTGTTATATGTTTGATATATTGTTTTCTTCTACTCTTTTTTTTTGCACCAAGTGAGTAGCGCTCAAATCTCATTGTACACTGTACAAGGACAATAAAGGCTATTCTATTCTATTCTATTCGTTCACCAACTAGTTTGTGTGCAAATTATTTAGCAATTTGTAAAAAAAAAACCCACTGTAATGGAACAAGACTCCTGTACATCCCTGTGCAGTCAAATATAAACTCAGTATAAGATTGACTAAATATATATTCATCCATTTCCCCTCTTTCATGAGGATCATTTTCATTCTCATTTTAAAACTGGGCAGTCCATTGAAACTGAGGTGTCACATCAAGTGATTTGACATGACTTGGAAGTGACACAACTGGTAACAAAGTCTGAAGCTACACACTTATTAAATCATTTAACAGTT
Source organism: Cynoglossus semilaevis (assembly GCF_000523025.1). Classification (NCBI taxonomy): domain Eukaryota; kingdom Metazoa; phylum Chordata; class Actinopteri; order Pleuronectiformes; family Cynoglossidae; genus Cynoglossus; species Cynoglossus semilaevis. The sequence goes on along the minus strand of NC_024312.1, from coordinate 9,311,734 downwards.
GTATTTTAACAACTAAATCAATCACCTATTGTAATCAGATTCGTCTGCATAACACCAGAGGGAGCTTTAGTACCTACAATGGTACACAACCCCTAGTTTGAGAACCATTGAGTTATGGGTTCAGGAGAATGCAGTAAAATCTCGTGTGTCTTCTTTTTTTCCAGGAGGTGGACATCTACACTGTCAAAGTGGAGGACTTGTCCTTCAGCTCAACATTTTGCCTGCAGATACAGAGGAATGACTACGTCCATGCACTGGTCACCTACTTCCACATAGAGTTCACCAAGTGTCACAAGAAGACGGGATTTTCCACTGGTAAGACGGAACAAAGAATCCAGGGTCGATCAGAATATTTGCTCAGGGCTGTATTTTTTTTAACAATAGAGAAATACTGTTAACAGACTGAAGGATCAAAACCTTTGTCTCTGCATATGGTATATTATCACAGTGTACTACAGCTCAGTAAGATCTGAGCACAACTTACTCTGAATTAGATGCAGTTCAAGTTTGGATGAGTAATCTTCCAAAATTGGAGGCGTCGCTTGATGCTTTGAGTCAGTGTGAGACTGACCTCTAGTGGTATGGAGAAGCCCTAAACGTCAGTTAGTTAAAGCAGGCTTACCAAAGGGAAAGTAGGCAATGACTCTCAAATATGAAATACTGGTACTGCTACAAACACTGTTCAAAACCTACTGTACAGGTACAACAGCCCAACTCATACTATAAGCAGTGACTACGAGAGATTAACCTTGGACTGAGACAGGGACACAGCTGAGGACAATTCAAACAGAATCACTGGCATTGCAGATTAAGTTTGTCAGTCCATCATAGTTGATAAAGAGACAATCTCACATCCACATGGGAGAAACACAGAAAATCCTTCAGTAAAAGGAGCAGCTTTACACTGGTTCAAGCTTCCGTAGAAGCTTCTATACATAACCAGAAACTCAAAAACCAAACACAACAGTTTTGCTGCAAATGATGTCAAAGCAGTGTTAGCCTCACAATATCTTATAGCCTTAACAGCTATTAGATAAGGATTAGCTGCTAAGCTAGTTCTACTGTTCTACTACTTCTCCCCAACTCCAAACCAAAGCCAGCCAGCAGCCTGCACACAGCTGCAGCAGTGCCACGTGGTTTTTAGACGTCAGAACAAAGATGAAGTGCAAAAGAAAATCGATTATCATCACGCTCACAGAACTTGTACACTTCCATGTTCATCACCTGATAAAGGATAGAATAAGGAAACTTTTTGGTTGGAAAAAGTCAGAACAATGCAACAGGTTTTAGAAACAGATGCAACACATAAATCAATACAGTCTTGACACACAGTTACATCAGACACACACATTCACACACAGACTCAGTGGGGGACTGCAGCACAAGCTGGTCACAGCAAATGCCATTCCATCTTACATATTACACAAGACTCACTGGTCTTTTTATTGAGCTGTGCACATTCGTGAAGTGACGCAATCTTCAAGTGGAAAAGTTGAAGATCACATTCGTGAAGTGACGCAATCTTCAACTGGAAAAGTGGGCCCACTGATTTGTCCCTGGACGAACTGCGGCAGTTCGATTTAAGCAGGTCTGACCTTTCAAATTCAGCCAAGCCATCGCTGGGACGCAGAACAGGAGGATTCATTTAAGGTTCTTTTGGAGCACCGCACGCAGGCAGCAACAGCGGGTAGGAGGTCAAACATGTAGGTGCCGTCTTCTCAAGCTAAAAGCAGACACCTGCTCCTCACACCAAAAATGTACCCACCCCTCTATGTTCAGTTCGAGTACAGATATGTGATTTTGCTCCATTTGTACTGCATGTCTTTATTGTCTGTTAAAGCAGGCTGTATTTTAAAATGTACTCTTGTTTTGACATTGAAACATAAATATTCTTGTACATATATACATATATAAATATATATGCAGATATGCTTATATGTATATATTTAAACATGTATAAATATATACTACTATTTCCATATATGTATATATATATATGTGTGTGTGTATATATATATAGTAAATTTTAGCCATTATGGCCTTATATTGAACTGTTTTTATTTATATAATGTTTTTAATTTTTATTTTAAATTTAATTCAATTTCAATTTAATGAATCTATTTAAATATATTTTATTGGAATTTACCTCATTTGAAGGTCAAATAGGCTTAAGCTTCTACATCGACAGGCTAAGGTGAAAAAATATTAAAAGTTAATGCACACATTTCTCTCTGTGTGTGTGTGTGTGTCCTACTGCAGCTCCTGATGCTCCGTACACCCACTGGAAACAGACGGTGTTCTACCTTGAGGACTACCTGACTGTGCGAAGAGGAGAAGAGATTACTGGAAGCATTTCTATGAAACCTAATGACAAAAACATAGTAAGTATCACACAAACATTCTGTGTATATGTCACAAGAGTCCTGGAGAATCATAAGATGAAGAAATGACCAATTCCCTTGAAACGTTGTTATTTAAAAAAAAAAAACCTTTTCTATCTTGCAGCGAGACCTGGACTTTGCCTTTGAGTTGGATTTTAAAGGGCAGCTGTGTGAGGCAGCCATATTTCACGACTACAAGATGCGTTAACTTTCACGCAGGCGCATCGGCCCATCATTTATGACCCTTGAACACCAGAGGGAGACAGAAACCACAGTGGGCTCGTAGACATAGCGTACGATTTAAAACGGACAGCAACGATGAGGATGAACTCGTGCTGAGTGCTGGAGACATCAATGTCACCAGTGCAACATAGAGAGAGCACAGCAGTGACTGACACTCTTCTGAATGTAACAGTAACGACGTGAGGTCGATAGTTTTTCCCTGTTCTCCATGAATGTCGGTGATACTTGGTGAACCTGTGATGTCAGGTGAAGTGATGTACCTCTGTTTTTCTGTTCAGTATTTGTTTTCTTAAATGACACAGCACAGAAAGGTTCATGTATCAGTTTGACTTATTGTCCACATCATGTTTGACAGTAGGATTAAAAAAAATTATATGCATAGTTCTTAGAATATTCACACTGCGGAGAGTGTCAGGACCATTCGTCTTTTTTTATAGTGTCAATTTAGTAACTATCTTTGAAACCTCTGCCAAGGACAAACCTGTACAACAACTTTCTATCTGACAGAAGTGTGTGCGTTTGTTTTAAAATTAGTTTGTGTTTTTAGCAGTTGAATCCCAAAGTGTCCAGACACTGTATGGCCTGTGTTGTCAGTTTAAAGTTTTATGTTGCCTTGAACTGATGCCTAATGGTAGTTATTTTAACGATAAATAATTTAATTTTTTTTAAGGCTTCATAGTTCTCATTTATTTCAGTTCTAATAATTTACCTAATTTATTTACTATAGCATAACTGACCTATATATCTATGCCTCAGAGCATATTATGAATACTTTTGAACCTGAAAACATTTTACAGGCTCTGATTATGGTAAAAAGCCCTAAGGTTATGGCCATTAAAATTACAGACAAAATCCCTGTGATAATTAAAAAATAAAAATGTGCCAAGGCTTATATTAGATTTAGTTGTTAAGCTAATGGAAATAGTCAGGCTTTAAGGCTATCTTAAAGGTCTGCAAGCAGAACAATCGACAAAGCCTGTCTTTAATGCTGCAAACAAACCAAGTACTGAAACAAACCAAGGGTGTATTTGATCCTATGTACTTTACATGTAACCATGTAGTATAAGGATCATGTCAGCCAAGTTGTTAAACTGTTAAGACCTTAGTTATATAAGGCAGGAAATCCAACATAATGAGAAAACTGTATCACCATAGTGGATCTCCTACAGAACGCTGCCTAAACAAATAATCTGTATTGAAACTCTAATAAACTGGACTGTTACTTCATATGAGTTGTGTTCTATTGGTTCACCGCAAAAAAAACCTGAAACAAATTAATGAAATGATATAAAAACGACGCCCATTGACACTGTTGGTACTCCACACTGATTATATGCAAATAACACCAGGTTCTATTAATATAATCCATTAACAAATGCTTACATATAAACACAATATAATCCTTAATTTCCTCTAGTGAAACAATAGTGGTTACAGTGGCATAAAAATGTTTAAATATTTAACCATATGTACATACACATATAAATATATGTATATACTGTATATATATACACATGTATAAACACAGGCATATATTTATACACATACATGTATATATATATATATATATATGTACATATATTAGCATATTTACACTTATCCGTTACCGGGTCGCGGGGGCAGCAGTCGCCACCCAAATCACATTGCACCGTACCAAACCTTCCTGCGGGTGGTGAGTCCACTGGAAGGTACCAACCGCCCTAACCGGGATTCGAACTTGCCCAGGAGGTGAACCCTGGGGTTCCACACCAATGACAGAGACATTGCCTCTGGGCCAAAGCGCCACCATACATATATGTGTTTTACATATACCTATATGTACTGCACATACAGACACATATACATCTATTATGTATGACTGAAATTTACTTTACTTTTACTCTCCTTACTCAATTAGAATTAAGTGAATTTTGAACAAATACTTTTGCGCAGTCGCCTCTCCTTGGTCTGGCTGGTGAAGATCAGTGGCACTTATTTTCAAATCACTTACTGCACATTTAAATGAACAGCAAAAGAGATTTAAAAACTTTACTTTAACAATAAACCGCCAACAGTCTTTTATATAAACGCAGGTCTAAGTTAAAGTGCCCAGACACACGACGGTGTGTACAGTATGTTGTTGTTGTGGTTTTCACTTACTTTGGAACAAGACCGGAGAACAGACTGTGTCAACATAAAGACACTTGTGGTCATGTAAAAACACTGTGTGTGTCTTTGTCACCTCCACTGTGTCAGTGTTAGCAGCAGGACTTCTTTTTCTCTGAGGGGTTGCTAAGCAGATCCACTGTCTTTTCCTTCTCTCGATCCTCTTGCTCCTTGAGAATTCTGGGGAAAGTAATGATATATATATAGGAATAATCAGTACACTGCTATAATATAATTTTTTTTAAAGAAGAAATGACTGATGCAAAATAAGGTATTCATATTTTCCAGAGGATGACACAACATCACCACCAATTTATAGAAAAGCAAGTTTTTGCACTTTATAGTGAAATATTAGATGTTTTTCCTAATTATGACCATATCTAATCACAAATAATCATGATTAATAAAATACTTTTCTGTATCCTGCTGGAACAGAATACATAACAGTAGGTAAATCAGTGTTTGACATCTGGTTTTATTTGTTACTATTTAACAGAATAGAATTATAATGTGAATTAATCCACTTATTAATGTACGTACTGTAACTGTAATTAACATATTACATTTTGCAGGCCCATGTAATATTACGTTTTATTAACTCACTGTTTGACAATGAGCCAGAATTGTGAATGGAGTATAGAGACATAAGCTCACCTGGCTAAATGTACCATGGATTTGACCACATTGTGGCCAGAGCGTGCACTGCACTCAAAGAAGGCCAACTGCCAATTCTAAAAGAGTTAAAAAAAAAAGAGACAATAAATAGAAAATAAACAATTTAATAAATAGTAATTATTACTATTAATTAATATTAATATTAATTAATATTATATAAAATGTATGTTTTATAATATATATGTAATATTATTATCAATGTAATAAATAGTAAATGTCATAGTAAATAGAAAATGACATAGTACACAGCAGTACACAACACATGAGGAGATCAGTGTAAAAACCTTACGACAATATTAAACAAAACTGACACCAGACCTTGGCCAGTCGTTCACCAACTGATTTCTGAACTTCTCTCTCAGTTTCCTTGTCTGTTTTGTTTCCCACCAGCATGATGGGAATATCCTCACCTGCACTCTCCTGCGACAAAAAGCAAATATTCATCAGACAGCACAACTAGGACATTGGCTTATCTCTGTTTTTTAAAGTATCAGCAGAAAACCATATTCACAGTCAATTATAATTTCTTTTCGATGGACTTCTGATGGGTAATGTACCTTTACACTGGTCAGCCACTGTCTAACAGCTGAGAAACTCTGCTCAGATGTGATGTCATACATTACAACCACAGCGTCAGCTTTACGAAAGAATTGTTTAGTGATGCTACGATATCTGCAGAAAGAGGAAAAGGCAGGTTAAAAAAAATCACTTGTCATTGCTTCATCACAGATCCTTGCATCTAAATGCAAGACTAACTTTAATATACACACACATATGTATAAATACATATAAATATATACATATACATGTGCATAAATACATACAAATATGTACACATATATATCAATCAATCAATTAGGCTAGAAAAAAATATAGAGGTCTATCAGTACTGAAAATGTGTTGTGATTCAGCAGTTGAAAGATAAAGTGTAACCAAACATTAAGATCAGAAATACAATGACTCATCAGAAATACAATGACTCTTCACAAAAATCAGACAAAAAGTAAATGTCAAAAACATTAGATTCAATGACAGACTTTTTCTTCTCCTCACCTTTCCTGTCCCGCTGTGTCCCACATCTGTAGTGCCACCAGGCTGTTGTCCACTGGTATCGTTCTTACGCTGTAGTCTATACCTGCACACAAGAAAATATTGGAAGAGAAAAATATGTAATGTATTTAATATGGCAAGCACATTATTTATATTTTAAAAGATCATAATATGTTGAAAGATACACATTTTATACAGGAAAAGGAAATTAAAGTAAACCACAATAATGTGTGTTTTTATGGTTCTTTACACACAACCCATCAAGAGAAGAGTTTGTGCAAAGATGAGGAAGTCTCCAGAACAGTCACACATCTTTGATTCATTTTATGATATCAAAACATGTCGATTTTGGTATTTAAAAAAAATCTCAACAGGTGTCACTAAAAGAACTGGACCGAGACTGTTCAGCAAATGTTTACTGCCATTGTAACTCAAGTGTGAAGCAGCCTTACTCTGCTATAGACTTAGTTACTTCCTAATCCAGCAAAGTGTTTCCCATCTTCCCAGTCAGCTTCGCTTGCTGCGACAGACAACTCTGTCATTTTCTGTCAGTTTATGAATATAAAGTACTCACCTACGGTGGCAGAAGTGCCGGAGTGGAAGCAGTCATCACAAAACCGTTGAAGGAGGGAAGTCTTTCCCACACTTGAGTTGCCGACCAGAATAATTTTGAAGAGTCGGTCAGGAGGATAGACACCAATTTCCTCCTGAGAAGAAAAGGGAATGATGGGAGTAGGGAATGTGGAGTCCCTTAAAAATAAGCCATGATGCAGCAGACTCCTATTTTAACATTGTCCTATTTTTTCATGTGCTTGCCTTTACACTGGTCTCTTTGACAACAGACTGAGTTTCTCCTTCCTCCATGTTCCCTTGTGCAGAGGAGTCAATGTCACTCATCACCAAGTCTACGGTGTCCTCATATCTGGAGGTCTCCTCTCCTTCACTGCACTCCTGTAGAGGCGTTTGGACTTGGCATTGACCGTAGAGTAAGTGTGGGAGGTGGTCCTCCTCGATGGAGATGATCCTCCGGAGGTGTGTCTTCCTCTCTGAAGGGCAGGACAGCTGACACGACCCGTTGTGCATACCAGAGCTGGTGATCTGCTCATCCTCCTTGTCCACACTGATAATGCAAAGCACATGCAGCATAATGCCATCATTTATATATATATAAAATTAAAATTCTAATCGGAGATCCTTTACCTTGTAAAGACACTTGAGTTCATTTGTTTCACCAAATTTATGAAAGGCTTCTGCTTCACACCGTTTGGATTCTGCAAAATTGTTATGGAACAATGTTGAATGTGAAGCAAATTAGTTTCAGAACAATGATGTTAAATACTCTGGAGATTAAAACAGACCTACCTGGAAGCACATGTCTCTTTCATCTCTTAAATGTTTGTTCATTTCCCTGAATTCAAAAAGAAAGATTAAAATAAATGTATTTATATATAGAAAGTACTGTTTAGCAGAGTTGATTCGAGGAAGATCAGCCCAAATCTAAGTCCACAACAAACTCTGTCCTGCAGTTTGTTTGGTATAGTTGACTGATTTTATTTTTATCGTAATATTTATATTATTATCATTTTTATTTATAATATTTGTTTTGCTCAATCAAATAGTACATGTGTGTAAACGAAAGGCAGAACAGTGAAATAGTGAGGTTACAAGGAGCAGAGGTGGTGAAGGTGCAGGAGTTCAGGTACTTAGGATCAACTGTTCAGAGCAGAGGAGACTGTGGAAGAGAGGTGAAGAATACCAGCCATGATGTATGGTTTAGAGATGGTAGCAATAGGCAGAAGACAGGAGGCGGAGCTGGAGGTGGAGGTGGCAGAGTTAAAGATGCTAAGATTCTCTGTAGGAGTGACAAGGATGGACAGGATCAGGAATGAGGTCATTAGAGGGACAACACAGACAGGAAGGTTTGGAGAAAAAGCTAGAGAAGCCGGATTGAGATGGTTTGGACATGTGCAGAGGAGGGACAGTGGATACATTGGTAGAAGAATGTTAGAGATTTAGCTACCAGGTAGGAGAAAGAGAGGAAGGCCAAAGAGGAGATATATGGATGCAGTGAGAGAGGACATGCAGATAGTTGGAGTCAGAGTAGAAGATACAGAGAACAGGGAGAGATGGAAATCAATGATTCGCTGTGGCAACCCCTGAAAAAAAAGGGATAAAGTCGAAAGAAAAAGAAGTTTTGCTCTATCCCGTCCTGCAAAACCCACCCTGGGATTGGTGACTAGCTGAAACCCCTAACCTTCTGAATGGTAGGCTTTAATATTGTTGTGCTGAAAGCCTTTTGTCTAAACCCTGATATTATATGACATCTGTAAATTATATAATATAACCAACCACAGTGACAGCATATTTAACACACTACATAAAGAATACCTCAAGAGGTCCAGTTGTTTGAGGAGGCTTGCTCTTTCCCGCTGCAGTCCTTCAGTCAGTCTGTATATTTCCCTGTGTTTAAAAAGACATCTTACTGCATGTACTTACTTTTAAGCACTTTTGTTCTGTGACTAGGCTACGAGTTTCAAATGTTGGTTATACACAAAAATGACAAAGTAGGATTTTCTATGAATTTTCTGTGTCAACTTTGTGATTGATTGTCACTATTCAAAGTTAAAGGCACTACTACAGTAGCACATACCGCAGGCTGCTGTGTAACTGACCTCTCCTTCTCTTCATGCAGTTGTGTGGACTGTTCCTGCAGCAGACTCAGTTGCTCCTGGGCTAGGATCAGATCTTGGCTGCTTTGCTCCAGTTCCATCGTCAGCTCATCGTTCGTCTGCTTCAGTTTCACATTCTCCACCTTTGTTACATGTTGCTCGCTGCGGAGGTCGTGACACTGACGCTCCAGCTGGAGGAGCACATTTACATCTTCTTTCACCAACTGACTATGTTTACTGTCTGCATGCAACTAAAACTTTAGTGGAACCAAATTAGCATGGAAGCAGTAAATGAACTCCAGCATTCTAAACTTTATAGATGTTTTCAGTTAACATTTAACTTACAGCTATGGTTCCCAAAGTGGGGGGCAGATACCTTATTGGTCATAGAAATGTGGCGGGAGGCCCAAGCAAGCAAGTTCAATTTTGAGTTATTTTCATTTGTTCAACTATATACAATTACAGTTTGAATTTGAATTGAGTGGAAATTTAAAGTAAAAGCTGCAAATGTTTCCAGGTGTCCGTGGCGAAAATTTTTTTATTATTAAAACATAAATGTGGGTTGTTTTTAATCTTGTTTGGAAAAAATCATCACAGAATTACACAGAATATGATAGTAATTTGAGATTTGATAGTGATTTGATTTGAAGTAATGTTTGCTAAAAGAAATAATCGCTAAAATTATCTTTACAGCTAACCATTACTTTAACTAAAGCATCAATCATACAATATTAACACTAAGACTAGGACTAAGATTAAATGTTATAATGCTTATTGAAGAAACTGTGGCTTCAAATGTAAAACTGTCTGTTTTGGTGACTGGAAAAGTACACAAGATAATATTTTCAACAAAAAAGAAAACCTGACAACACCAACATCTCTCTTTAAGCGTCCACTTCCTGACACCTTTCACTGACCATTCTCTGTTTCTGGAAGAGTTGTTCCAGCTCCTTCTCTTTGCTGCACAGCTGAAGCTCTAGGTCTTGACTCTGGGACAGGAATCGCTTATAGTCCTTTGGGGCAATAAGAAAAAAAAAAAAACAGGAAGCAAAGACTTGATAATTTTGAGGAACAGACAGCAAAGCAATATTAATAACTGAGTAGTTACCTGTAAAGCTATTTTGTCTTTTTCATTCTTTATCTGTTGCTCCATTTCTTCATACAGACGCTGGATCTCACTGTCATGTGTTAGTGCTTTTCTATGGAAAATGACACATAAGCAAATACTTTGAGTTCATTAGCATTAATGTGCTTTTCATGTTTTTTGCCTGTGGAACTTCACAGTAACATTGATTCAAATTGCAAAAGTAGATATTTAGTAAAAAAAAAAATTGCTAAAAACCTAATGGAATGAACAGAAACCAAATGTTACTCCAACTTCACCTTTGAAGTACAGTCTCCATCTCCCACTTCTCCTGGTTGACCGCTTTAATTTGAAATGTAACTCTGGCTAAGAAGTCCTCAAAGTTGGATAAAAGATGTGGTTCATCCCGTCGCAGCTGGGTCCACAAGCTGTGCACTTCTGCTGGACTGAATAAGATCGAGTTAAACAGCGTCAGTAATCCTCTGCAATACGTTAACTCATTCTACTAGAACTGGCATCTGTCATTCATAATTTAAAGTCAAAAGAGACATTTTTCCACTTTTAGAAGAAGAAGAAAACAGAAAAGAAAAAGAAAACATGTTGAAGATATTGGGCTGCTTCAGTCAGTAACTTTTTTTTTCAGTAAGTTTTTTCATTTTTACCCCGATATGAAAAATGGTTAATTAATAGAACTGACTCAAAAATTTGTGAATATTAATATGGAATAAGGATGATTACATACAAGACTGCTGGAAAAGAAGAAAATGGCCAGCAGAGGGAGTGCTCAAGAACGTTTATTTCACCTTGGAAACTTCTATCTGTTGGTGGGTTTGTACAGCTGATTCAAGTCTCAGGCTTAAAATACAGTGGAGGCTTTAAAGGAAATGTTGACTTAGGGTAAAGATAGGACACACTGAGACCTAGACACAAACACACACACACACATAACTCACTCTTCAAACACACTGATGGCTCCGAGGCGCTCCATGAGCATGCAGAAATGCTTCTGGTCTTCATCAGCATCTTCTCTGTCCAGACTTTCCTGCCAGTGGGTCTGATACAGAACCTCTGGTGGGTTTTTAACAGCTGTAATGTCTCCCATATCGGACACTGCAGGAAACGTCTGCCCGGATACAAATGAACCTAACAAGAAAAAAAAAAAACATTGTACATCACGCTACACTATTTTGTACAAGAGTTATCATTAATTACTTTGTGCAGAAATGGGTTGAAAACATACTAAATCCTAAGGAGAACTCTTCAAAGGTAAGGTATCCATTGGCGTCTGAATCAAGAGTATCAAAAACCCTCTCCAGTTCCTCTGGACTGAGAGGCAGCTCACCATTCAGCCTCTGTTTAAGAAGACACAAAACACAGCTGCTGTTGGCATGACGAGTGTAACCACCATCTCATGACAATTACGAAGGCATGAATTTAATTGAATTAGACAGAAAATGTCATTTAGCCATGTAGTTAATGATACTATATATAGCAGCAGTTTCAAACCCCTGGCCCAGGTACCACATTTGGCGCGTAAAGCCCTCAGATCTGGCCCCCGCGTTGTTGTCAATAATAGTAGTTTTTTTTGTTTTGTTTTTTTTTTGCTTTAGTTGATTATTTAATCAAACCAAACCATTTGTTTTATATTTGCTACACAGGAGTCATAGAGAAAAACTGAAATGATTTTTATGTTGATTAAACATCCTATTTAAAAAAAATACAATTTTCTGGGGGGTTAATAAATCAGGTTTTATAGAGTTAAGAACAGCAAAACTGTAAAAAATAATATACAGTATTTACTTATTTGACTTTGACACTCCTGATCTACAGGTACAGGTGTATTTAACACAGTCTTCAGGTGTCCAGTAAAGGTCTTAAGGCTGAGAACTACAGAGTAAGTCTAGTCTTAAATGAATGACTACTGGGCTGGGCCACTGACAAACACTGGTTACGTAAGGGTTTGGGTGAGTCAATGTGTGACCCTCCTTTCTTTACAGAGAAGCCAACAGAGGCCAACCTCAACAGGCAGCTTGTTTTTTTTCCCACTGTTTACACTGCTGTGAATGTTGACTGATACCACCCATCACAATCAAAGCAAAGAGAAGGGCAAGAATAATACCAGTGTTCCAGAGAATCAGCTGCTCTTATAAAAATTTGTTATCTTGGCCGAACATACACTGACAAGCAGCAGAAAAGTAAAGCTGGTCTGTGTCATTTCATCCATTATTTGTACTCTTTTGGACAATTAATATTAGAGAGCATTGATCAAAGAATAAACAAAAAAAAAAGGTTTTTTTGAACCTTGATAACTGGTGCCTAATGAAATGTCATTGACAGACAGATCGTTTGACTTTGACACCCCTACTGTAGAGTATTTGATAATGAGGAAATTGCAGCATTTACTGTATTCTAATTTTACAAATGTACAATCTTGATCTTGGTATTTAACCTGTATGCAGAAATTCAGATATTCATACACTTTGTCACATTTAAAAAATCTTTTGTCTTCTACTTGAGCACTTTTTGTGTTTGGTACTAAATTGTGTGACATCTTGAATATGGAAACTTTTTCTCCTGCTCTTTGAGCATTACTTCATAATATATTTCAAACAACATTAAATAAATTTGTTGTCTCCAAAATGTGGGCAGCACATGTGAAGAGATACATCTTGGTTTCAACTGGTTGGTTTCATAAAACATCACTGATTCCAAAAGTTTCTTTCTGCAGCTTGTGTAATTTAGTTGCTTTTTGGATATACAAAATATCAGTAGGAATTCAGATTTTTTTTTTATTTAAAAAAAATGCGTAAATTTCATAATCAGGTCGGCAAAGATCACTTTTGTGTTTGGGCTTTGGTTGTGTAACAAGCTCAGAGTGGATTCCTACTTTTAAACACACTCTGTTCTTCAGTAAGAGCTCTCAAGTGCAGCTCTGTCCCCACTCACCATCTAATTAGCAACTGATTATCATGGACACCTAATCAAAGACTCCCCTCTATGTGTTTATGCTCCGGCTCTCTTCACAGCGTTATCAAAGCCTCGGCCATTGTGATGATGAATATCTGAAGCACAGATGCAAATGTACAATATTGTGAGTGGAGGAGAAACGGGACAAAAACCTATGAATGGCTCTTTCATGATGTAAATGGAGCTCCTGTCCTACTCCTGTTCTGTTCAGAATTATTAATGAGTCCAGGAGAGGACAGTGGACTGGACAGACAAGGGGATAGCTGATAAATATTAGAAAATGTGGATGTAATGTTCACACTGGGCTAAAGATTGTTCCCATGACTTATTACATTAACTCTGACACCTACTAATTTACATAGAATTCTCTCTAATACAATCTTTACTGAAGTTAAATCAATAATTATTATCAAAGATTCTTCTAGAACCTTAACTGATCTACAGCTAGAATCTTTGGCTCAGCAGCCTCACCTGCATGTCCTGTCGGGTGATGTAGCCCTTGTCCTTGATGTCGCACATCTGGAAGAACTCGTGGGTTTTTTCCTGGATAGTGTTCTGTCTCATGTCCCCCTGCTCACGTTTCCCCTCTTTATTGCCGTCCTCTTGCCTCTGCTGTGTAGTCTGGACCACGGCGCCGGCGGTAGTGTGGGCTGGTGGTGTAGCATGAGGAGCAGTAAAAGCTGCCATGGTCTCTGAGCGATTGTCAATACAAGACTGGTCCCTGGTCCTTCACATGAGCCACACAGAGGCAGAGGTGTGGAGAAAAGACATCCCACAAAAGTAGAGTCTCGGGCTGCTGTAGATCAGAGGCTCTGGCCACTGCCACAGTCCGTCCTCTCTTAGCAACCCTCCTCCTTAACTAGTCAGTGACACGTTGGAGAGAGACACGTAATTTTCAGATTATATTACATGTAATTTATCTATATTATATGATAGTTTACTCAAAGTATGTCTGGCAAAAAATTCAAAATAGGGAGCAAAAATGATCCTGTAATGAGTCTCATTTAACAGATTACAATTAAAAACTCACCAAAGATACTGGTACAATTGAAACCAAATCAACCGCAGAACACCGAGCCTCCTCTTCTACACTGGCTTCTTATCTCAAGATTCACAGTTAATGAACCTAACAGAGTCTAATGTTAGCTGACAAGCAAAGACCAACATCAAATTTAAGGTTAGGTTGTGGTATTTGAGAGTGGTCCCGCTTGCGTGGAATTATTGACTCATAAAGGTCTAGTGATGGGTTTAAAGAAGGTTGAAGTTCCCCTGTCCACTGGTCTGGAAGACTGCTTGTCATTGGCTGCGGTGCATCATGCATGAGCTCAGACTGTTGATGAAACCTGTGTGGGACAGGGAAAGTTTATACGAGTTTGGTCAGGTTAAAAGTCAGAGATGTCTTTAAAGTTGAATTAATTCATTTACATTTTAAATAATTTTCATTCATTTTCAGTGCAGTAGAATTTAGAAAACCTATTTATATTTCAGGTGAGACCTACTTAAGATAATTCTTGGCTAATTCTTGTCATATCTGGATATTTTGCTATTTTGCTGATCTAAGTAATAACTGACTATTTATTCATTATCTTTTTTGGAATTTTTGTGGTTGACTTTTGACAATTTTTAGACCTTGTTTTGGATAGTTAATCTTGAGAAAAATAACTTTTAAATCCTAGTGTTGCCACATTTTAATTCTGGCTTATACCTAATACTAGTGACTGTCTGGCAAACATTAGAAAAATAAACCTTTTTTTATTATTATCTTGACCAATGTCTCGACCCCCTTTTTTAGAGGCCCCCAACAAATATTAAAATATTACTTTTTATGAAGGTCAAACCTCAGTGAGAAACTCTGGTTCGGTCCCTTTTTCTGCTTTATTTTGGCCAGAGATCAAGTTTTTGTCTCGCTAAATACCATCTAATCTTCACAGACAGTTCCACTGGACGAAACCCAAACAAAGTTTTATGGCTTCTCTGTTCTAACTTGGTATCAGATGTTAAGACAGGTGGCCAGCGACTGTAGATTAAGTCACAGGGACATCATTAAAAAAAAAAGAAAAAACAGATGTCATCCAAACAGATAACTAAATGGTAAAGCATTCTGTCCACAAACCACACCTGTCACATGATGTAAAACTTACAATCTGTTTTTAAAGTACTTTTTGTCTGTAACTACAGTGTGGAAAATAGTACTTGTTGTTGAATATGAATTTGAACATATTTGAAGAAGTAACTGACTGTACTGCAAACCAATGAACTTTCCATGTCATAACAAACACAGGTTTGCCTTGCTCCTCACTTTATTTATCCCCTCTGTAACCTGTGTAGTTCAACCATCAGTCTTATTTTTTTGGTATCCCAGACAGACTAGCAAAACCACCTACAGTAAAATTATCTCATCATAACTTTAGTCTCGCACTCAGTGAATCCGCATAGTCACTTTAGTCTCGCACTCAGTGAATCCGCAATAGTCACTCTTTACATTAAATACTTTGTCTCAGAACTTACATCAAAAGTAAAAACAAACAAACAAGCTGTTTCAATCAGAGCATTATTTTGGTGCTTTCTTTCTCTTTTTTTTCTTAATTTGTTCTTCTATGTTTCTTCTTTTTTTGTGAAAGAAAAAAGATCTGGATAGTCGATCAAAACCTGTTGACATTTTCTTTGTGCAAACTGTTGCATTCCAGTTTGGTTAATGTTTTTAAACGTAAAAACATTAACCAAACTGGAATGCAACAGGTTTTATTATTGTTTGTTTTTACTTTTGTAATGACTGTGCAATTTGTTTTACATGTCACGGAAAAAATTACGGTTAACCAAACTTCCTGCAGAGTGGTCACGTACGAGACAGTCATCAGTGACATGCAGCTAAAGGCAATGTCAGTAAAATAATCAAAGGACGTTTGCATTAAAACGACGGTTTCATACTCGACATCTACTGTTGTGAAACATCCTGTTGCAGATAGAGCATTTCAAGACGTTTCAACAGTTTTTGATAACAGAGAACTTCCTCAAAACAGCCAACAGAGAACAGCTAACAAGCACAGCAGCAAACTAACAACCAGCACTAACAAGTCCCTGCAGCTAAAATAGTGACAAAGTTAGGTACGTACCGCGGACTCAGACGTCAAATTCAGCTGTACGACCTCCTCTGACAGACTCTTAGGTGGAACTTCATGAGCTGACACTTTACAGAGTCCAGTGATAAGAGTGGAAGTCCGGAGGAATTTGACCGAACGCTGACGGAGCACAGCCCGGCGGAGGAGGGACTTCATCCTCGGTAACCAATGGCTACAGGGGCTACAGGGGCTAACAGGGGCTAACAAGGCAGTTGGTCAAGTGTTCTGTCTTGTTTTTGCCCCTCAAGTGCTCTGTTCTCAATCAAAATAAAATTATACTCCAGATGTAAACACTTAAATATATTATAAAAGGCAGCAATGAGAGAGGCAACGAGGATGTTCTAGACACTAATTGTTATTTTTCCTCGGATGAATGAATGAATAAAGGTGATAATCAATACATTTCAGAGAAAGTCTTAATATTAAAATATTACCTCGGTCAATTCACTTGAAAACCATTTTACATTCATATATAATGTTATTGTAAACTCAAAGGATAAAAAATAGGTTTGGAACAATGTGTTGATTTTCTGTTTTTCATAATGAAATGCAATCAATTTCTAATTAAACCTATTTGTGTTTATCTTTGTTGCACTTTTTTATGTTTTCTTCCTCTTTTGTTTTTCTTCCTTCCATATTTTGTCTTTATTTTTATTATTTTTTATTGAAACTGTAAAATATAGAAATCCTTCAATGTGAAATGTTGCTTCGTTTCTCTATTACGTCTTAGTAAAGTGAAGTCCATTGTTTCAGTATTATCATTAATAGCATTGTTTAAATAAACAAAATAAATGTTTTTTTTTTTATCACAGAGTCGTTTGTTTTGTGCAGAAGCAGAATGACTCAGCGGAAGTATTTACTTTACTCTCTGTAGTCCAATATTTGTTACAATAGTTTATTGATATGCCCTTTAGTGCAGTGGTTCTTAACCTTGTTGGAGGGACTTAACCCCACCAGTTTAATTTGCACATTCACCGAACCCTTCGGTGGCGGCCAAGCGGGGGCGGTGTCATCACGAAACATATGAGTCGGGTGTGTGTCTAGACCTCGGCCGAACCCCTGAGACTGACACACCGAACCCCTGGGGTTCGATCGAAACCAGGTTAAGAACGATTGCTATAGTGAATACCTGGCTGTCTGTGGATGTGCCAATGCTGGCCAGATGAGGGCAGTATAGGACCTTCCATTTAGTTAGCGCTGATTCCCACATAAACCAAACACTAATATTTAATCTTGTATAATATATTGTTACGTGTATTGATCCTTCAGATTTCTGTGAATTTTCTGACTGCTCTATTTGGGAAAAAGGTCAAATAAATGTAATGAATAGTCAGTAATAAAACTGTTTCTCAGTGAAGAGAATCACAGCAGGTGTAAACCTCTGTCCCAGTTCACAAGTGTCACAGTTTAATAAATGTTCCATATGTGTGATAGTGATGAGTTCCCTGGAGCTCGGACTGTCCCTGTGTTCACTTTTTTTTTAAGGCTGATTTTCAGCATACAGATGTACAGCATGCAACCCAATGCTCCAGTTGAGTTTTAACAGCCAGATGTGTTTCCACTGGCAGAGAACTGACTACGGACCATTTGGAAACCAGTCAACGGGACAAAATATAGTAAACCCTCATTTGTTGTAAAATCCTGTTCTTTCTTCACCTTTATAAAAAAGCAGGAAACTCCTATATAAACAGGTACATTCTATGCAGCTGAGTAAAGATCCCTTACTAAACAACCTCAAGGACCCGTTTTCTCCACTCAGTAGAAGAACCAGGCCATTATAGCAAGCATGAAAAGACGTCTGATTTCAGCACACGCTGGTTTGATGCCTTGAAAGGCTTGAAGATGCACTGTGGGACTTTTATTCAGATGTGAATGTTGGAGCAGGAAGAGTGTGGTTAAGGTCTTAGAGTGCTCTCTGTCAGTCCATTGGTCTTTTACTGCCTCAGGAACCACATGTGGCTGGGTCAGAGACGTACCAGCAGCTGGTCATGTACGTGTGGACTGTTCTTCCTGTCAAAGACATGATTTCCACTGGATCATCATTGCCAAAAGAGGGTTTTCTTTGTTTGTTTGTTTGTTTTTTGTCATTTAGACATATACTATATTTTGTCCCTTTATATCTGAATCAAACAATCTTGATCAGACCAGTAAACAAACAGATACAACGATCCCTACACCCAGGGCACCAGGTGACATGAGTGAGACTAATGAACAGAGACACAGGTGAATGAGATCACACTGATTAACCCCACACAACAGGAACAGGGAACAGACAGACCTCACCTTATAGTCTGGAAAACCTAAGGATTTTATGTGTTTACTATACACATGTTTCTCTGAGCAGTAACATTATAAACCATACACAATTTTGATGCTTATGGTACTGTAGGGCAGATATGGTACTACTAACTAAAATTATATTTAACTAATAAATCAAAGAATACATTTATAATTATAATCCCATTTGCATACTACTACTACTACTACTATAATACTATAATAATAATACAGGTATCCCAAATATACCAGCCTCACATTACTTTACTTTTCAGGTAGAAAAAATATTTTTACATAATTAATGAAATGATGGAATCTAGTTCCAAACTAAATATTTATAGTAACTACACACATCACAGTAATGATGTCAACCAGTGAAATAAAGATCCAAATTACCTTTTATATTATATTATCTTTTATATTTTTTGACATGTAATATCGCAGGTTTCGAGCTGTCATAAGTGAAAGCAAACAAAGACAAACTCACACTGAGCATGAA
>NC_024312.1:9270967-9292566 GCF_000523025.1 Cynoglossus semilaevis | reverse complement strand
AAGACATAAAGAAAAGAACGCTGTCTTTATAGTGAAACCCAGATGTGGGAGTATAATTCTGTCGGGAGGGAGAGAGAAATATAAAATAATATATATATATATATATATATATATATATATATATATATATATATATATATTCATAGAAAACCTTGAGCTCTCAGAAACAAGAGTGAATCCAGGTTACCCTTTGGTTTTTAAATGGACAAAAATAAAAAAAAAGTTAATACTGATTCTCAAATGTAAAAGCATGTGGGATATTCTGGTTTTAGAGTCAGTTCCTGTGTCGACCTTCAGGAGGCACTGTAATAGTTTTGAGGAGAGAAACCACCTGTGTGCCTCATTTGCAAATCAAAGACTCACAATAACAAAATCTGGATATGGAGCCAGACTAGTAATAGATAATTTATTGCTCCTGAGATAAAAATTTTATGAATGGGTAATTAATGTAACCTTATTAAAACCAATGTATTCACTGCACGACCTGGAAAAAGTTTTTTTTTTGTTTTTTGCAGAGTTGCACGCAACAGTAAATGAAATAAAACAAATACATTATCACTAGCATCATCTAGTGT
Source organism: Cynoglossus semilaevis (assembly GCF_000523025.1). Classification (NCBI taxonomy): domain Eukaryota; kingdom Metazoa; phylum Chordata; class Actinopteri; order Pleuronectiformes; family Cynoglossidae; genus Cynoglossus; species Cynoglossus semilaevis. Next base: position 9,291,991 of record NC_024312.1, on the reverse strand, counting down.
AATGAACAACTCCGTTCATCTTGTTCCTCTTAGTTTTTGACGTTTAATTTTTTTAAAGATGTCGTTATGGTTTAGGGAGCCTTGGTAACATAAACCCAACAACCTGGCCTCGGACAGATGCCAAGTGGGAATCAGGAATTAGGGACGCAAAGCCAGCACGCTGCTGCTACAGTGCGCGTCTTATCATGCACGTCTTATTGTGCAGGACAAGCCATTACACGCTCCACTTACAGGGTGGCTGCTGCTGATACATGGACGGCCAGTGCTTTTAAACTGATGTGCGACATGCTGGACAGCTTCCAAACTGCCAGCTGAGTCACCGACCTACACCACGTGGTCTCTGTGGGACGCAGCAGAATGAACACATTCTGTATAAATAATGAGTGAAACTGTGTTGTTGATAAACCAAGCCAAACTCTTTATTTGCATTAGTTCATTTCATTCATAGTGGCGCTTTGGCCCAGAGGCAATGCCTCTGTCATTGGTGTGGAACCCCAGGGTTCACCTCACGGTTGGTACCTTCCAGTGGACTCACCACCCGCAGGAAGGTTCAGAGGGGTTGGTACGGTGCAGTGTGATTTGGGTGGCGGTCATAGAGACTGCTGCACCCGTGACCCGGTAACGGATAAGCAGATGAAGATGGATGGATAGATGACATTTCATTCACACATGTACACACACGTATAACCACTACACACAGGTGCCACTTGCCTTTGGCTCTTCCCAAGCAAATATGAAAACATGTGTTTTTAGTTATTTCACCATTTATTTATGTGCTCTGAATGACCACACAGATTTTTCCATTATCTCACTGTGGACATTGGTGGACTCCCATGTCCTCTCTGTATGTTCATACTGTATCACTTAAGTTATGATCATAACATGCATAAGTAAAAACATTATTATTTAATCTTTTATTTGGCTCATTTAGTCTTTTATTTGGTCTTTCACAGACTTTATTTTACAACCTGGGGAAGACAAAACCAAAACAATATCCTACTGTACATGGCTTTAACATAAGGACTACTAGCGTAAAATGAAGTGCAGGTGTGTTATTTAAATCAGAGGCTGGATCTCGTATAAAACAGTATAGGCCGAATGGTCTTTCGCAGGCCAAAGAATAGAGGAGAATAAAAACTAAATCAAAATACATTCAAGCCTAAACCTACGCTAAGCTAACGTTAAGCAGAGAACAAACCCCTCAGAAGACCTCAGAAAAATGGAGGAAGGATAGGAAACAAAAAATAATAACAATAAATTATTTTTGTTTTTCTACTTTATTTTTCCAACTTGCACTTTCTTGCACAGGAAGTCCACTGTAAACTTCTGGGAATGAGCTGGTTTCTCCTGGAACAGTTGGAAGACTGGGCCTGTTTCAAAATAAGAGATGATCCATATGGGAATCATTCAGGTGGTTGACAGAGCATGAAGCCTGTAGTAAATAAGGAATGGAAAATGTTCTGATCATCACAACTGGCATGTTATTAATTACAGACCTTGAACTCATTGACCATTAACTGTAGGTCATGTTGGCAGCAATGCAGTGATATTAATATTCCTTCATATTTTATTAAAAAGCCCATTATTTATATGTTTAATATCTTCTTTTACTTACTCAGTTCATAGTAATAGAATTATTTTTAAAAATAAGAGTATATTATAAAAGCTAAATACAAGTAATTTAAGGCTAATCTCCTACAGCTACAGCCAGTTGGCTCGCTCGATGGACAGGGATATTCCAGTCTATTAAATGGCTGATTTGACGTCAAGAAGAACTAGGAATAAATAAACATCTACAACTATCCAAGTCCATTAGGTTGTTTCAAGCACTGCTGTGAGAAATGAGAAATAGAGAAGATGATGAGCAGCTGATTTGGTCTAAGAAAACACAATAAAGATGTTTGGACTATCTCTCCCTCAAAATAGCCACAGAGCTGTCCAGAGAACTTCAGCCATATTTGTTATAAACTAATTGAATAGTAAAATAATAAAAAAAGTTATATATATATGTAATGTTATTCAATATTACCCACTCATTGTGGTGTGATTGTGTTCTGCAAGGTAGTAGTTGTTGTTTATTAAAACAAAGATATAAATACATTATAATTAGCTGCGTGAACCAAACATTTACCTCAACCTTGAGTTTTCCACACACTCATTCGTGTTAATTAAAATTAAAGTTACTGTTTCAAATAAAAAAAACAGATGTTTTAGAAAGAACTTGTTTTTGTTTACTATAAATAATGTACAACACTTTAGTGCGGTATAATATTTTCCTCATTTTTAAATTGTCAAATAAAAAGTTATAAGGAACAATAAGATAAAACAACTATAAATAAACATTTGTTTGAAATCATGTAAATGTAATGTAAACAGATTATTCATAATGACTTATTGTGAACTGGAATATTTAATTTACTGTATGAAAAAGTAGCATTATAAGTAGAAGTTCTGTATAGGTGTAAATGTGAACAGTTTGAATTTAATGTAAAACAACATGAGTGCTCATCAAATCCAGACCAAATGGAAACCTTTTTATACTTGATGGTATAACAGTAGTAAAAATTAAACCTTAAATTTAATGCTGTTGAACCCTGAGGCTAACACTCAGCAGTTCCCTTTTTATTTTTTTTTATTTTTAACTATATCCCACATCCTGGAGCTTACAAGACTACGTGTGAACTATTCTGATCCTTGCTGTGAATTACTGCAGTAAACTGCCATGACAATGTTTGCATGACTTTGCAGGGCCACAAATTTAGCATGGATTTTTTGCTCACTTTTACAGCTGTGTTTGGTGATTCATGGCTCTTTGTTCTCGGGGGAGACAGACAAAGAGGGGTTGTGAACACGAACAGGCTATGGAGCCATTCACAATAACGTAACACCCAAAACTATGATGCAATTTCAAGACAAAGTCTTTCGAAACCTTTCCCATAAAAGAAACACAGCAGTTGTTTCTGTCTAATGAAGTGAGATTTTAACCAAACCGGTCTGGTAGAAATATATATTCAGAGGAGGATGCAAAAAAATGACATACTGTTCTCTTTTTTATTTTGTTTTTTTAACTTAGTTGAATAAACGACTACCTAATTTAAAATGCAATTAATTTCTCATCATCTAACTGTTTACTCTACGGGTGATTTATTTGTGCTGGGCTAAAAATGTGCTCTGTGTTTTCTGAAATTAAAAGGGCAGGCTGAATTAATTAGGTGGATGTAAACAAAAATCAATGACTGGTAATATTCTTGATTTTACATCCTCTCATTTCAACTCCCTTAAAACCTGCCACCTTCCTGTTACACCGGCCCAGAATATCCAATGACATGCCCTGAGCACCTGGCCGGGAAATAAAACAATGAAGATGAATGTAATTAATGTGGCCACGGAGGGTGAATATACCCAGCTACACAGAGAGAGCACATAGATGTTACAGCCTTCCAAGTAATCACTGAAGTGGATTCATTTTTACTGCGTGATGGATGACTTCAGGTTCTGCTGCTGGAGTTATGCAGCCTCCTCTCAGTGCATTCATCATCCCTGAGTGTTGTAGTACAGGTTACTTTGCAACTGGCATTAGATGAGTCCCAGTGCTGGCAGACGGTGGAAAATAAGTAGATTGATATTTGAATAGTGGTGGGGGAAAAAAAACCCCACTGGCCTCCTTCATCAGAAATCATCAGAACCTGCTGGTGATGTCAGAACCGACAGAGTCCTGAATCAATAACTGGACGGTGAGCTCGCTCCGTGTTCATGTTCACCGACTTCTTTTAATGTTTTTTTTTTTTTAATGCAGTCTGTCAAATTAACGCAACTTTAAAACATGGAGCCCCTTTGGAAAAAAAAAAAAATCAAAGATGGATGGTCGGAGATGAAACGCTGAGGTTCAATTTATGCAAAGTAGTTGGGATTGTGATCAATGGATTTCCCCTTGAGGTGCAAAACAAATCCAGGAAACACTTATAGTTTGCTTTATTTATTATCTCTAAAACATGTGCTGATTTCACTGGTTTCGTCCTTAACAAGACCGTTTGTTCATCGTCTGTCAAGACTTTGGTCGTGACAAACAAATAAAGTGTGTGAAATGTATTACCACTAAATTTATTACTGTTTTATTACTCCCGTGGATGAATGAGCTCTCACTCACTCTTCACATTTTTAGGCAATAGTTCTTCAATTTGATGCTGAAAAAATCTATTTTATTTTATTTATTTTTTATAGAATCAATAATATGACATTGCAAAGCGGGTAAACATTTAGCCATTAATTTATAAAACAATGACACATGACTGTAGAAATCTGCACCCCAGCTCTTATTCCTCCTCTGTTGTACAGAGCGTTTCACACTTTTCCTCACTTCATCACAAATCAGGCACATTTTTATATAAATTATATGGACAGGCGTTTGGAGGAAGTGCACGGTGTTGCAAAAAGTCCTGAATTTCTCTTCATTTTTCCATGTGTTTCCAGTTTTATTGTTTTGGTCCTGAAAAAGCAGACAGACAAAAGATAAGAGCCATCAGGCCGAGAAGGACACCATGAATCAAAACTCTTTTCTGTAACCTAAAATGAAATATTGTATGAATGTGCACAGCACATGGTCGATAAATTCTCCCAGACCGTACCTGGAAGAAAAGGCCCGGCTGCATTTTGCATGCAATCGTTGTCGTTCTTTGAAAAGAGGAGGCTCAGCTGTCTTGGATTTATGACCTGGATGTAAGGAGGTGCAATCAACAAAAAGACATATTTTAATGTATACTTCATTGATAAAAAAAAAAGAAAATCCTTTTTTATTTTCCTCTACCTCCCCTCCGCAGGAAATAAACATGTGAAATGTAAAATGTAGGTTAATACTTTTCCAGGGAGCGCTGTATTATCAGAGCTGCCAATGTTGAATTGGATTTGACATCACCATAAATATAAATACACTTTCTGTTTTGCTTTGTGGTTCTCTTCACCTCGTAGGACGTCTGAAGAAGATCCAGGACAGAATCTTTCAGAGTCAGAGTCTTTACGAACAGAATGGAAACTATGCTGGGTATTTGACAGACATTAGAAGTGATGGAGTAGATTTGAAGGCTTGGCATCAGTTCCTGTTGAACATGTGGTTTCTGTTTGCCGTAAGACAATGATACATTAAATGTGTAGCAAATATAAAAGGTTTTTGAAAATAGTTTTCTTTTATTCTATAATAATCACAGAACAAAGAGTTATTTAAAAAACATAAAGGTAAATATATTAAGGCATCAAACTATTAATATCTGTTTTACTTGGGTTAATGTGTGAATGAAATGTACAATGAACCAATACCATACCAATAAAGTAAGAGAAATGACACATTTATGTAATAAAACATTATCTTATCATATTAAGGGTCAAACTGTAAAGACAGACATTTTTTTGAATTTTTTGTGTTATATTTACTGTATATACAGTTACATGAAAAATGTACCTTAAGTTTTATCTTTTGACCCCCCCAACCCCCCTCCTTATATAGGCCATAAAAGAGATTGATTAAATAAAAAAGGTTGCAGGAGAAGTTTGAATTATTTATCATCAAATCTTGGCCAGAGTTGAATATTTTAACAAATAACATGTGAAGTTTCTTTCTTTTTCTAAGCCCAGAGATTAGGATAAGAGAATCTCTGCAGGTAAGATGAATGATGGTGGTGTCTGATGTACATTAGATCTGGATCTAGTGTCAAGTAAAACCTGGCTCACATTCAGCTCATCTGCTAAACATACAGTAAAGAAATGAGGGTGAAAAGGTAAATTACATGTGCATGTCCGACTCAGGTTTTTTTTTTTTTAGTTTTTTTTTTTAAGTATTTGAATAAACACTGTCGTTTGGCTCTGGATGTTTCTGCTCAAACATACTGACACTTGGCCAACCAAAGAAAATTGTTTAACATGTTTGCATAGATGTTTTCTGTGCCTTCAGCCAGGCTTTAAATCAAATCCTACCATTGTTTACACACATGCTCTCACAGGAACAGAACCACAGCATATAGGAAAAGCTAAGGAAGGGAGGCTAAAGAAACACAGCAGAGACTGTAAACCCCAAAGGCTGTTCATTTGCAAATGTTTACAGTGAAATAAGTTCCCTTTAAAACAGGAAATTGCACCATTTGATCCACATCAAATAAATACACAGTTCCACCTGTGATGTATTAAACCAATAAGTACGAGGGCTACTGATTATGGGCCTTTGTTTTCTTTCTGTGCATGTGATCACCTGAGCTACATTAAGCTCCTTTTGGAGACTGTTCACCGTTCTAACTTTACAGTGCTGGGTTTCAACTATGCTGGAAATGCCGCAGATATAAACAGTTATGCTAAATATTCTCATGGTTGTGCCTTTGTTAACCTGCAGTACTGGTTTGTCCAGCATGGAAAAGTATAGTAAACTAATATGAAAAACTTCCAATCAAACATGTCAAAGGACAAGGGATGAGTGGAGAGCAGTATTTATGTATTGTTCTTAAACGTAGGGTCACAGGGTCGCATTTAGAGACAAACTCCCATTCACACTCACATTCACACCTGTGGTTAAGTTATGGATGGATGGATGGATGGATGGATGATAGATGGATGGATGGATGATAGATAGATAGATAGATAGATAGACAGATAGATAGATAGATAGGGTAACAAGATAGATAAGGAACTAGGTAACCTGTTGGATGGTGACCTCACACTGACCCCACTGACAGGGACGTTGGTGTTGGAGAAAGCCCTCCCAGCCTTAGAGTCACCCCTGTAACCTCACAGCCAGTGTATCCTGGTATCCGGTGTAACGAGCTGTGAGAGAAGGCCGTGGGAGAGAAGTGCAGAATAATCCAGCTGTCAAACAAGTGAGGAATGATTGGTGGAAGTTCTGAGGGTTGGGGAAATGATGGGAGCATGAAACTATTGAGATGGTCGTCGTAAGAGTCTAGCACGCACCACAGAATAGCTGTTTAGCAAACATTTGCCTTTTCTCAGCAAAAACAAACACACATTTAAAAATGAAATAAATCCTCTGTGCTCTGTTGTGGCAGATGAACGCTAATTAGAGAGGCTTGTTCAAATGTCTGCGCATCAAAGCAAATCAGACACATATGACTCCTCCATTCTCGGTGATTTGGGGTGATTTAGCTTGTTTAGCTGCGACCAAGTGTTGTTTTATGAATTCTTTGATGGATGCTGAGACAAAATGTCTGGGAACCATGGGTTGTGGGTTTTTTTGTGACTTAAGATGACAACAAAGATATGAGAAGATGTATTTTATTTTATTGTTACTGCATGAATCAATACAAATTGTATAACAACGTGTAGTTTTATATCAATACAAATTGTATAACAACGTGTATTGTAAGTTTTACTGTAATAAATATGCTACCCTGGTGTCCAATGAGATGTTAGCATCACAGCACAGCTAGTTTCTAGTTTCTACACAGCTAGTTTCTGTGCCTTTACCTTTCAATGCTAACGAGCCGCTACATGATCCTCCCATCTCTGCAGTGAGGGGCAGTGTTGGCAATGGGAAAGTGGTCAGGGAGAAATGGCTGTCAATCAATCAGCAGGTTCTGACAGGGATGGTGAACCAGCATGACAGCAGACAACAACCTCAGTCAGAGCCTGAAGGAAAAGAAGCTCCAGAAGGAAATCAAGAGCCAAGAATGAACCTGAAGGTTGCAATTAAGACGTTTTACTTTCAAATTATTTCCTTATGTAAACTAAAGCTCGTAGTGTCATAGTGTACAGGTAGTATTGGTGGAGTTCCACACCCCACCCCACGGCTTGATTTCAATTGATTTGTGAAATTTAAACTGCTTGTTTTAAGACTGATATAGAGATTTGGGGTATTATATTATTATTGAGTAAACAGACACTCCAGAGACACAGCATGTGTTAATAACATAACATAACACATGTAACGTCCACATGTAAATATAGTTTAGTTGGATTTATTTTGTTAATATATAATGCTCTGAATTGAGCTTACATTAGCAAAAGGATCAACTGGACCAGAAGAAAATATGTGGATACAAACACATGTGTACAGGTCAAAAACTACAGTACTATGTGAGTATTTGCCAGATCATCGGAGTAGAAGCACATACTGTAGTGAGATTCTCAGCTCCTCTACGTCATCATTTAAGGTTATTTAAGGTCTCACATACATAAAGGTAAAATCCCTCTTTTAATTTCAGTTTTGTTTGTGTTTGTTCCTCATTTCAGATAAATAATCTGTCTGGACAAAAGTTCAGTTTCTCAGGCTGGGAATCCTCCACCAGCCGCTCTCATATGGAATCCAACAACCACCACGGGCGTTAAGGTTTCTCATTTTCGTAGATTCAGACCAGACATTTTGCATGACCTCAGAGCGTCGGGTCACATGTTTCTCAATAAGTTTCTATCTTCCATTTTTATGGCTTATGCTCTCATGGAAATCATTATGAGGAGTTTCCTAAAAAAAAAAAAAAAAAAAAAAAAAAAAAAAAGGAATTGGCTGCAAAAATAAACTCCATAACTCAAAAAATTCATTGGAAGATGTTCTTGTGGATGGAAGTATTATACTTTTTCAAACGTTTGTCCAGTGCTTCACCGGTTTTCAACAAAAGACCGAGTTTGTAACAGCTTAGTTTAAACAATGGAAATGTGTGTTTATGATTTGTTTGTACTTTGTAATGCCTGACAATGACTTTTAACATGTTATAATACTCTTAGAGTCAAGAAGAAAAAAACCCACATAAAACTATCATGTTTGTTATTATGTTAATGTTCCTGCAGGGTTTGGGCCTCTTTTGATTTCAGCGGCACCGCTGCCAAACAGCGCGACCATCTGGCACTTGTCTGCAAACATAACAATAACAGCAACGGTTTCTTCTCTGTACGGCACAGCACAAACTGCAGCACAGCAGCAGACCTCAGCCGTGACCTATTCACTTCAAGGTTTGTTTCTTCGAGGACAACTACAGACGACATCTTTACACACAAAGCGCCTCATAATTGTATTAAAAACACACCCCTGGGGATTTTAGTGCTTTCAATTTTGCTGGATGAAAAAAAATGTTCTTACCATGTGGGGTTGTGGTGAAATATTTACACTTTGCGGCGCAAGAGACGTGCAATAGCTCCCTGTGCTATAGCTCGGCCTGTGTTTAAAGATGCTATTCATTTAGCTGCATTGTTTTTTAATATTAATTGATGAATCAGCATTCAGTAAGAGCAAAGATTTACGCAAATAGAAACATGAAAACGTGTTGCCTTAATTGCTGCCTGTGTTTCTATGGTACATACAGTACTGGCCTCATAGGAGATATTGACATGGAGCTGATATCGATTTTCTCAGCTTCTCCTCATTATAGGTTTGGATTCTCACGGGAGCAGACACACTATGAACTGCCTGTCCAACGTCTATAAAAATGGAACATCCATACATTTAGTCTCTAACAGCTGTTTATTTTAAGTATTTCATTTCTCCATTTTGTTTCTCCATCATTGTTTGTATACAATTCTGTTTTACCAACTTAAGCATCATAGAATAAATGCGTCAAATTAGAAGAAAAACAATTATAATAAAAAACATCACCAGAACACACATATAACACACAAAGAATAGTCTGCATTTATTTATCAAATAAAAGTCCAGTTTTTAATTTGAAATTTTAGTAAAATAATATGTGTTTATTTACACGTCTTTCTTGTGTGGAAAAATCCCACTTTAACAACAAATGCCATCACATTGATTATGTCACGCAGCCCCAGGGGTGCACTCACCACAGTTTGGGAATACCTGCATTAAATAAAAGAAACTGCTGTGAATGTTTCCATCAGTTTTTACTTTACTGATTTATAACATCAGTGAACAAGAGCTTTAATCACAGAGTTTCACCTGCACCTGTTCCATTCTACGTCATAGTGAAATGGACCAGATTAGATGGAGCCTTAGATGGAGTCTAAATTAGTGCCACGCCCACACATGTGACGTGAGTTACAGTCATTCAGCATCCACTGCTGATCGGAGTAAACTCTGCATCACAGATGAAACAGGAATCTCCATTTCCAAAGTTCTGTATTTTACAGCCATCTCATTTCACTGTGTAATATAGAAACTCAGTGTGTGTGTGTGTGTGTGTGTGTGTGTGAGAGAGAGAGAGACCGAATCGGCCTCTGTTTGTACAATGGGACACGAATGAAGTGATATCATGCTCGGGCCTGTTTGTACGCTGCAGTTGTTTGAGTGAGGTCAATGCCTGTGAGAGGGGCTGGTGTGACAGAGTGAGAAGATGGGCTCCAGATGGTGGGATGGTGTAGATTTATAGATGAACAGTGGCTTTGTAATGTGAATATGTGGGATGAGAGGGAGAAGCGTGACCTCAGCCCTGCGGATTCCACACTGTGACACTGAGTGTCTCCTTGTTTTGTGTCTGGGACTTCTTCTGACTGCACTTCTCTTGGACACAGAGTCCAGCAGAGAAGTCTCTCCTGGTAATGATTAGGATTGAGAAATAAACCCTTTTGTTTGCAGTGCCTCTCACTCGTTTTTCTGTGGTGTAAATTTTAATGTGGAGCAATTCTAAGTTGTATTGATTTTGTTTTTGTTTGGTTTTTTTTGTTGTTCATGTAATATTCTCTCCTGCAGGAGGTGCTGTTTTAGACTCTGCCGTGTGGATGAACCGGTGGTCCATATCTTCAAAGGGTTTCACTCAGAGGGTAATTGGTTTCTTACAAGCTTCAGTCTACACTTCCTGGGATGCTGGGATGGGTGGAGTGTGTTCAGTCCAGTCAGCTTGCCACTTCTAAAGTGAGGCATCTGGGCCAAGAAAGAAAAAAAAGGAGCGATGCCCAGATGAGATTAAGCATTTCAAGATGTTTGCATGTTCATTTAAGGCCGACACAGAGGAGAGGGGGCATCCAGGACATTGTCAGATCGTCTTGTTTGTAAGAGCGTGATACTGAACTCACGCAGAGCATGAGAGTACACCAGAGCAACAGTGTCTCCAACATGTTTGGCAGCAGTAAATAAACTCCATCACTGCCTTCTAATGCAAGAAAACAACAACGCTCCAGAGTTCTGGAAGACATAGACCTGACAACATTTTTGTTCAATAAAACACTGGGGTGTATTTGGAAAGTGGAAAGTGTCAAAAGTGTTGGACAAATTGAATGGAAAATGGGCTCCGTTGGCTGCCAGAGATCATCTCAAACAGATGAGCCACCTGCTCAAAAGACACCAAAATATTTGTGTGCTATAATTTCATCATAAAACAAGGCTTATCCTCCATCTGCGGCTTTAAGGAATTAGACTTTGAGGTAAAAAGATTAGAGTTTGTTGTGAATTAAAGAGCATGCACGCTGAAAGGCTTTAAAAAAGCCACAGAATTTTTAAAAAAAGTAACTTTATTTGCACCCTTTGTTTTACTGAAAATTAGAAACAGTGGATGTGGACTCTTTGGAGCTTCTGTCCATTGGTGCAGGTGAAAATGAAGTGTTTGGAGCGAAGTACAGTCTGCCAGGAAAAACAAATGAGCTAAAAGTAACTGCTTTTAAGTCTAAAAAAGTATGGACACTTTCATTGACGACTTGTACTTTACTGTATACTGTATGTCAGTGTTTCTCAAACTTTTTTTCTGGGGACCCATATTTTTTAAATTCACAAACTTTCGCACCCCAACTCAATAGATATTCTAATAAACTCCTGGGTAACATGATGCCCCCCCAAAAAATCTCTTGTGACCCACCAAAGGGTCGCGACCCAGTCTTTGGGAAACAAAGCTGTTTATTTTTTACTTTTCTTTTTTTTCACTCAGCATTGCTCAAATGACCAAGACATAGAGTCAGACACAGGATTTTTTATTTATTTTTTTATGCCATCCTCTTGATCTTGTTCAATCCTATGTTGTGGTACCAATAAATTATATAAAAATAAATAATGAGTAATTGTGAAAATACGTTGAAGGAAAGAAAGCATATATATTTGAAATATGATCACAGGGGTCTGAAGTAAAAATACAGAAATGAATCAATCAATAAATATAGGCAGTCCAACATGTGTGCTTTATAAACTAAAGTTAAAGCGGTTTATTTCTCAAACTTTATCTTTTAATTCCAGTCAGAACACCCTGCGGCTGTCTGTTGCTATGAATATTTGAAGAGAACACAGAAGACTGCCAGGGCCTGAACTTCAAAGAAAAAAACAAAAAACATTCTTGTATTCATTCAAAAATGCTCTTTGCACAGATGGAGACACACAGAAGTCCAAGGTCCACACTGTTTCCTTACAATCCTCATTACTTTATCTGCTGGTGTTTTTCACCTTTTTCATTTAAGTTTTTTTTCCAGATATTTGAAACTACACAAACCAGTGCACAAGATTACGCAAAAAGTTTCAAAAACAAAATATTGGGCTACACACTACACTATATTAGGGCTGAATGTGGTGAAAATGGATGTAATGTGTTTACAACAACTGATATTTAATGCCCTGGAAGTCATTTTCACTGCATCTGTGAATGTTTAGCCAGACACACAAAGTCAGCTGTCCAGTTTTTTTTCTTTCTGTGTTCTATAATACCATGAAGTAAAAGCATGAAATATGGTGAGAAAACACAGTGGGGTTTGTCATAACTGTGGACACAGTAAGCAGCTCTATGGGAATTCTCTATAACCATCCCATAACTTCATATGAAAGAACAAGGATTCTTTTTTTAAAATAAAGCCACCAGTAAAACTGCACGGTTTTGAGATCCTGTATTGTAGAAGCACTATTTTATTTTCTGTTTTTCAAACAAAAAAAATACTTTCTGAAGTCAGTCAGAGAAGTGCCAGGAAATTCCCACTCGATGTAACTCTGGTGGGTGATTCACATAAATCTCACGTGATCGCCTATCCTCTTGATTCAAATCAACTTTGTTTAAATTGCCGGGTGTTATGTATACATACGTGTACACAGTATATTCCATATATTTCTCGATCAATGTAAAACATCTCGTTGAAAAATGTCAGAAAATCACGTTTATTTCTGTACAGAAATGTGGAAACTCTTAATTACCTTCAGTAATCACTTCCACATGTCCGGGCCCAAAAATAAATAAAAATGCCCAAACACTTAGACCTGCACAAAACAACATCGTCCTGAAATTAACTGGTGCAGAAAAATGTCCAAACACTATCAAGCCACTGTTTATCGACAGTCAAAATATTTAACTCAACATCCTCCATGTGTGTCCCCACCCATGTCTGCTGCATCTGGCTGCACTGCTGAAAAGATGTGCAGATTAAAGGGGCCTGACACAGCGATGCCATGACACTGTATCCTGTGTCACGGAGGAATGTGGTGGAATTATAGTGATCTAGTACAAGAGACACTCAGGTTAAATTACCACGGTGGCCAAAGAGCAGCAGAGGACAGGGGGCATCATTGTTAGTGTCCATCGTGGTTATTATTGATGTCCTGCTGTGGAGCTTCAGTGTCTGATCGCTCTATAAAAGCTCCCCAAGATTTAGTTCTCTCTTTCACTGCATGACGTTTATTTAGTTCTAATTAAACATAATTGGCTGCTGCACTTATCACATCAACACGCTGAGTGTACAGTGACTCAGTAACAGCAGTTCTCAGTACTCTCAGGGACTGTTTTTTTTTTATGTTTCTACACTGTGGGTTTAAGTATCGAGTGTAGAAAATGACTCCAAAATCATGATAGTCTGGATAAATGTGATAACAACAAGGTGCTATTCCTCAGCCTCTCCGTCTTGTTAAACTGCTTTAGAGTTCATACATGTACTGTATGAACTTAGGCCGGGCAGAAAGGCTGGTGGATTTACAGCATTTAAATCCCATTTTATTACATTTGACGGAAAATATGTCGAGTCTGCCTGTGGTGTTGCGGTGTTTCGGAGCGCTAAGCCTTTGTTTAGTTCGTCATCTCTTTGCTTTGCATTGTGTAAGCTGACAAATATGACCGAGGCTTGAGTTTCACTGCTGTTTGTTTTAGAACAAGGGGTCTTCAACAGGGGGTCTGCAACCCTTAGACCAGCTCATTGGCTACTTTAGAGTTGACTTAATCTAACCTGAATGGTTAAGCTCTGTTTTAACTTGCTTGCTTACAGCAAAACAACACAGAGTTGTACTGTCATCAAGGTAAGGTGTGCAGACTTGATGTAGATCAAACAATTTCAGTTCATTTTTCCGGCCATTGTATCTGCTGGTAGAGAGTGTGATAACAAATACTAAATGGTATTGTGTTGGAATTGTTCATAAACTGCATGTAGAAAATCAAGTTTAACATAAAACCAACATTTTTACATTGAATTTATCGTCTCTCCATCAGTTTGTTTGTCCTCCAAGGAATCCAGAGACATTGGTTTCAGACTGATTGACTTTTCTGTGAATAGTATCACCTCACCTCTGCCCTGTCAGGACTTTGTCCCAACTTGACTCCACTGCTTCAGTGCAGCGGAGCCTCAACCTCAACCACTTGCTATAATCTACTCTCATTCCAACGTTGGAGAGTCATAACCATCCTATTATGGTCCTAGATCCCATGATTAGACATGATGCATATGATATTTGTTAAGCTGACTCTTTGTTGTTTGAGTGTGATGATGTTTATCTCTTGATGTTCTGGCAGATGTGTAATAATATTATCACCACAGTTATAAAGACGCTGCCATGCTTTGAAGTAGAACAGCACATCACTCCGTGGACCACACAAATGCACAGATTACAGCCCCACTTCCTTTCGATTAGCTCTGAAGAGGATGCTGCCGCGCGGCCCCTCTGTATCAACCTCGTGTACGATGCCACTCGAGCACTGAAGCACCATGGGAATGTGTGGCCTGGACGCTTTGGAGGGAAGAAAAGGAGTGGGAAGAACAAAGGAGAACGTTAGAGTCACTTGTGTTTCCTCGCTTGCATGTTGTCTTCACCACCAAAACTTTTCCACTACGTAGGAAGCGTAAACACGGCTCAACTGTTTGTCAGCCACGTGCTGTCTCCTGGGAGAGAGGAAGATGGAATACAGTCAAAGTAAACGGGAGGAGAGACAGGAGGAGAAATGAAGACAAAGGAGAATGAAGGGACAAATATGAAAGGCCCTGGACATTAGCATGCAAGGTCTAACTTGGCACATTAGCATTCTCCACAGCGTCTTTGGTCCACTATAAATCAAGAGGCTTGTTTACAGTGTGGGAGTGTGCAGATGTGGAGGGTGAAGGGGGGAGACAGGGTTATTGCTGATTCAGGGCACAGCAGGAACACCGAGTCCTTCACATTTGATTTGGATTTTTTTGTGCAACTCCTGCAGTTTGAGCCGGTTTTCTTCGTCTTAATGACATCCAGGAAAAATCCTGATAAAACTGATCTGACTGATAATTGGCATCAAACAGAATACAAAGAGTCCTTTGGCCAAAAGCGTCTTCCAGTTCTTCATTCAGTTCAACACAATTTTTCATTTCTGAAAGTCTTTTCTGTGTGATAGCATCTACAGCACGGCTACTCTTTGTTAACCCTCACTCCTTTTTCATTTGTTCTTCATGCACAGACTAGGGAACTTCAGCCACACATTATAAAGATAATGTACAAATGGAATTTCCAATAATCAGTTTATTAATTACACTCCATTACACTTGCCTCAGATCTTTATCTGAGCGGTGTCTCCAGTCTCTCCAGTAGAACGGTCTCCCACCTACTGAACAGGTTTTTAATAGATCGGAGAACCACACTATCTCTGCTCCTGTTCACACACTGTCTGCATTATATTATCAGCTAAGCATTTGTATTTATCTCCTTGAAGTGACTCTGGTTTATATATCTATATACTCTACTGCATATCCTACACAAATATTGTGTTGAATTGTATCTATAGTTATATTTTTTCAGTTATTAATATCTTATTTATTTATCTAATATTTTTTTGTCTTTTCTGTGTCAAAACATTTAAACCAAGTAATTTTGTGACAATGACGCATTTATAAATTTACCATTAATGTCCACTGTTGGACTCAGACAATGAAATCAACCCTGGCATTTTTTGTCCTTAGTGTCCGAGGATGACTGAACAGAATGATGATAAAAATTGTATTGTTATTTTTGTGACTTTAGATTCAAGTAAGTTAATGCAAAGTAAAGATTAAAAAAACATTGTTTCTTGCTTTGAACTGCATCGCTGAGAGAGACAAACAAAGAGATGTGAAAGGACTGGTACAGAACCAATAAAGACTACAAACAAAACACATGTGAGGTCTAGGTTTTTGTATGATATCAGTTTTTTATACTGTCATACAGCTGTTTGAGAAGAGAAGGTGAAACCACGGTAACAGTAAAATCTTGCTGAGATGCATTTAATCCTATTGTGTTCAGTGTAGTTAGAACAGAAATGTGAAAAAAATAAAAAGAATTCACTTGTTGTTCAGCCTACTCCTGAATCCCGTCTGGTTCTTCCCCACTAAAACCCAAACTAAAGGATTTATGTTCTGTCCATCGTCCAAGGATGAAGGTTTACTATACCTCAAAACATACCCTAAGTATTCATTTTTGGACAATGCATAAACATGTCCAGATGCAGATTTCAACGTGTCCTTGCAAAAAACAGGCCACATGTCTTGGACACTCTCCTCAAGCTTGAACTTTTTTCATGTGAGCTTCAGCCTGTCCTCTCTGACTGCATTACTGGATTTGACTTGATTTTGACTCCTTTGTGAAAACCTGTTGTTTTGTGTCATTTGTTGTTGTCATTAACCAGTTTTGACAGCTGTGGATCAGTGCACAAATTTCCACCCACGTATCCAGACAATTGTTTTTTTAAAATTGGTTGTTCCAGCTAAACACAAAACATCCTATTGTTCTAAATTGTTGTGCCTAATGGCACAAATGGATATAAACTTTGTTGATTTTTAAAAAAAGTGCTGCTTTACTATTCCAGTCTGATAACTTCTCTTCTCCTCTTTTTATTGTTTCAAGCAGATACTTTCTAAGGATGTACTGTTGGACTCAGTGAGTCTGAAAAGCACTTTAAATAAAAATAAATTAAATTTAACATGATCCTTGTCCAGCCTAACCCAAAGTGACATGGTAAAACAAGTTGTAATTTAGGCTGTTACGTACAAAATAATAACTTTACAACAACAAAAGCTTCTCCAGAATGTACAGTGTACGTTAGTAGGTCACACGTGATATCCAGTGACGTCCAGTGCCGCTGCTGGACATGTAGGCACTTGTGTTTCTCAACAACCTCTGGCACATTAAACCTATAATGTGTCCCAATAATCTTTGCTGATACACATTGTTTCATCTCAGATATTGGGTTAAGGTGCAACAGGTTTATTAACGAGAAGCAAAACCAACTAAAACTCACTTGGTCACAAAACATGATCTTCAAAACACAGCACACACTGAACACTGATCCCACAAGAACAGAGTGAGGGAGAGAGGTATATACTGTATACACCCAGCGCACCAGGTGACACGAGTGAGACTAATGACAGAGACACAGGTGAGTGTGATGACATCTCCACCCAGCAGACACAACAGGAAGGGGAAACAGACAGTCCTAACAACTGACAGAGAATTACAGTATTTCCCTTTTCTGAATGTCTGTGCATTTTAAAAACATCTGCAAAACTACAGCAGAGCCACTAGACACACTGCTGACTATGTAACTCCGTCGAACTCTTAAGACACGGCATAAATAATGACGATTCACAACATCAACAAAGCTCTCATTCATATTGAGCTCTCCTCTTCAACATACTTAACAGAAGAGTTGGGGCAGTAGTGGTGGTGGTGGTGGGGTAAAGGGGGCAGAGGGCTCCTTTCTGACATTTAAAGGATCCTTCAGCTCACATCTCATCTTCCATCTTCTGCTGAACACATTACCTCAGATCAGCTGCGGTTCTCATCAGCAGCACAGACTGAGAATGTCAAACATCCATAAAACGACTGGGATCTGATGTATAAGCACATGTCCTTGTAAACAGACGGGCTGGTTCACATGCACGTGCACAACACACAACAACAAACAACAACAAAATGTATACAGCAAACAAAAAGCTGATTGGTTCAAATGGAGTTTTTAAAACGTAGTTTAGCAAAGTCAGACCCAGGAACTTTTGTATGACTGGCAAGAATCTGCACCACCACAAGTTAAATAAGAATTGTAAAATGTATAATATGAATTTTTTGTTTTATTTTTACTGGTATTCATTTCTGAATTTGATTCTCGTTTAAAGCTATCACAGTGGGGGAAGCTGAGCATCCTCGTAAATACCATAACATAAATGGTCATATTTGTATAGATAGTCTCATTTGCTCTTTCACTAAATAATAATAATAACAAAAAACTCTTTAGTAGGTGTTAAAAGTTACAGCAGGGATTCACCTGACACAGCCTCGCAGCACAGGTATACCACGATTAAAATGAAGTTTAATCTCTTTTACAGTGGAGATCTTTCTGTAAAAAGACCTCACTGTGGGTAGGTTCATTTTGCAGATCAATGTGACTTCTCCTGGCTGTGCTGGAAAAGGACACAGACGACATGTGGTTGGTGAAACACATGCTGAATATGGACTGGCAAAGAGGACGCCGCCACCACCACCACAAAGATCTGATCAGATGCATTTATCCCCTTTTCTTTGGGCTGAGTTCACAGGGTAAACGGCATTTAGAAAAAGCCGCAGCATTCCTCCCATAAAGCCTATGTCTGTATAGCATAAACAGATGGGAGCTCTTGGCTTAACGCAGACCCAGCTCACTGTTACGTTAGAGTCTATTGTTTTTATTTATAGCAGCCCACTGCTGTGTTGGCATTTTCATTCTGTGGAGAATTTGGTGCCTAATCAAAAAAAACTGGAGTTACTGAACCCCGAATTGCTAATGATAACATAAATTAAAGTCGACATTTAATACAACAGGTTTCACGCTGAGTGTTGAAATGTGCAATGGAAACTGTTCATTTTGTAAATTATCTGTTGGCTTTCTGTTCTCATGAAAACTAATTCATTGTTATATGGTTTCCCTCTTTCCTTCTGTCTTTGAGCTGTTAATAATAATTTTACTATTTACTATTAGATGTGGCAAAAAACACCAAAACACTTAACCTTCTTCGTCACAGTTCAAATACATACCAACCTCCTGTTAGCTTGGGGAAAATTAAATTATTCTTCCATAGTGATATCCATTCCAGCTTTCTTAAATTTCACCCAGCAAGTAGAAATCAAAATCAGATCATAGGGCTGAGGAAAAAGAAGATCTTGATAGAGATCATAACTTCATACTTCATCTAATAAAGGACAAAGGAAGGGAGACAAGGGATGAGAGGAGGAGATATTAAGAAGGGAGGAAGAGGAAGACAGAGCAGGAGAGAGGGGGAGAGGAAGAGACAGAGAAAGAGCGAAGATCATTTTTTAAGAGTCAACGTCTTTTGGGTTTATGTACATCAGATTCAGGCACGTTTATCCTGTAAATTATAATAACCTTTGATGATATGCAGATTTTCTTCACTTCTCCGCTTTAAAATAAATTGCTTTTTAAATTGAAAATGTTATTTTTCGTGCACCAGAGCATTCAGGCAGCCGCAGTTCAAATGTAATCTCCCTACAATCATGCAGTTTGGCACCTGGAGTCTCCCAAGACCTTTCTCTTAAATTGCATCAGTGCTGTGGACGTACAACAGCATCCATCAACTTCCCTGCACTTTCACAGTTAATGGAGCTGCCATGTTAAAAAGAGGAGGACAAATGAAATTAATAGTATTGCTGATCCTTCACTGACACATAGTTCTTTCAACTCTGCCCATCACAGTATTATGTTTTTCTCTCACTGAGCTGTCAGCTCTAAAGGGAAAAGTAATTTAATGACAAACCTTACTGCGGAGAAAGATGCCTCAAGGTGATTCTTCAGACCTTATATCTTTCAGTAACAATCCGTTATCCTTTCCTGACTGTAACTTCTTGCACAGAGCTAGCGTGAGAAGCTTAAAGCAAGGATCTACTAAAGAATAAAATGAAGGGCTAAGTTGGCCATTAGCAAGTGGCTATTTTCATCTTGACTCATCACCTACATTAGTCAGCGTTTTTCTGTCTTTTTCAAGTTATCATTCAGAACACGCTCCTGACATACTAATACTCAATGTCACTCCCCACAAACACCCACAAACCAGATGAAGCCTCTTGGATTCGTGCAAAGCTATAGTTAAGAGAGACTGCGCTAAGCATCCCTTTCTGCTTCACCGCATGCATGTTACGCCTCAGTTTTTTCCATGCAGAAGTGATTTGGCCCTCATATGTGGACCTGAACCTGCAATTATCCACCATCCAGAGCAGTGTCCCTATAATTCTTTTAAACCATCCAGGATCCAAAACATACAGGGAGGTCTTCGACTCCCCCACCACCCAGCAACGCCTCTAGTCTCTGAATCCCTCATTATATACAGTACAGAATGTACACATGTTTTCACTTAACGTCTGTAAAGCTGAAAACTTCATTATGTAGAGTTGGTGTGATTGTGCAACTGGTATCAATATATATATATATTTTAATTCATTTCAATATTTTAAAAGGACAGAACAATGACAAAAACAGATTTTCATTAAATTTTGTATTTGTTCACATAAACAAATGTCACATACTTAAGACAGAGTTTTATTGAGAAGATGATAAAAGTCAGTATTACTATCAAACCTACTCAAATATTAGGTTGACTGATAGGAGATTTACCAACTAAGCTCAACTAACCTTTAATTAAGGCTAATTGAGGCTCACATTACGTATTTGGAATTTTATGGAAATTGAGCAAGGCCACCTGAACTCATGAGGGCGCTGTTGGGCAGTATAACTAACGTACGACTAGAAAAGAACACGGAGGAAGAAGACGCGCACAAAGCAACAAAACAAAAAACAAAAAACACAAGTCAGAATAGCGCTATTTCAAAATTTTGGAAGATAAGGGGGAGAACGTAGGGGCAGCTTCACGTAGGAGGAGAGGAGATAAACAATCTACTATGTGTAAATTACAGGGCAATGCCAACGTTTAATTTTA
>NC_024312.1:9197320-9270867 GCF_000523025.1 Cynoglossus semilaevis | reverse complement strand
ACAGGGCAATGCCAACGTTTAATTTTATGAAATACATTACAGACACATGCAACCTGTTTTGTTGTCCCACCTGTTGTAGACAAGATAGACAAATGACAGATAGACTACAGGGCAATGCCAACGTTTAATTTTAAGAAATACATTACAGACACGTGCAACCTGTTATGTTGTCCCACCTGTTGTGTTAAATAAAGATAGACAAATGATATGCATGAAGAAGACGTTGCATCAGCCCGGCTAGCTCAGTCGGTAGAGCATGAGACTCTTAATCTCAGGGTCGTGGGTTCGAGCCCCACGTTGGGCGAATACTTTTGGTAGCTCATGTTTAAGATTGTCACATACCATCACTTAGCTTTGTGAACGCTGCTTTTTTGATTGTTCCTGTGTGCAGTACTATTTATTTATTAATTGTGATTTTTCCCCCTTTTCTTAACATACAGTCGATGTTATTAAATCCACTCATTTAATCTAAATATCCGCTAAACAACAGATTAAACATTTTCCTTTAAACCCACTTAAGTTATTATCAGAACTTTGATTATTGATTTATTGCTGCTATTTCCGGCAACCATGAGCCGGTGTATTTATGGTAATAGTGTGAGACGGTTATACGGCAGTTTGACGTTTACAACCAAAAAATTAGTAAAAAAAAAATCGATTTTACAATGGCCTTTATTGTCTTTCTGACTTTTTCTTCTTTGTCTGATTTAAAGAGAAATTCATAATAAAAAAAAACCAACACATTTCTAGCTTCTTTAACCTTTTTTTCTACAAGGAATACAATGACTATAAATTGAATGAAACCTGCACAAATAAACTCTGTGACCACCTTGGTTGTCACCGTGAGGACCACCTTCATACTAGAGACTACTGTTAGCGACATTATACTACACGAAGCAGATCTTAAGGACTGTGATTTATCCCTGTCTAAGGGGTGTTACGCATGCGCTTTTAGTGTTCACTAGAACACATGCGTTTTGCTCAGAGCTGCGTCAAATCGCCGGGATCACTAAAGGGAGAAGCGGATGTAGAGTAGGATTCCCTCCAGAATAAAGGTTACCTCGCAAGTAGTAGTTTATATTACGTACAACTAAAAAGTAAGAATAGACCCAATCAACTCTGGCTTATTTTATATCTTCAAAAAACAGTGCACAGGGAACAGCCATAACATGGCAACAATTTACATGTAAGCGGAGAGAACGTGTGGTCTATTTTATTGTGGGACACTGTGTTAACCACAGACCCACTGTGTGAACAGATCAAACGTATTATTGTCATAGATAACAACACGTAATTGTGACAGCATTTTAGGAGTCCTTAACGAAGGGTAGCGTTGAAGTTTTATTTTGACACTCTCCCCGGAAATTAACCGCAGACTCTCGCTAACTCTACGCCGCTCTCAGCCACTCCGCTGCTTCGGAACCGTTCGTTAAGCATCAGAGCTGATCCTCCTCCTGCGTGTATGCGAGAGAGTGTATGTGTGTGTGGAAGGCGTGCAGCAGCGGGCTCTGTGTTGTGTTTGTCACACATTCACCGCCTGCGTTTCATAGACACGTTGCAGGACAAGGAGCTGCACAGTGCAGAGCCAGCATGGGTTAGAAGGAGACGGCAACCCATGGCTTGTCCACTCTGCACACTTGATCGAGGATGATGGGGACAAAAATGGACTTGTTTTCACAGAGACATCCTGACAAAGACGGAGACTGAGGGGGAGCAGAGACCGGGATCCGCTGTTTCTTTCTCTCTGTCTCCCTCCGCGTCTACTTCTGTCCCCCTTTCCATTTTGTTTTCTTCTTGTTTTTTTTTCTTCTTTTTTTTTTAATTTTTCCTATTTTTTGTTTGTACTCTCCGGCTGTGAGCGACACAGAGATGTTTGCTGAACTGCTTTGCGGCGCCGTGGCTCTGGTCCTGTATGTCAACACTCTGGGCGCAGATTTCTGCTACGATGACAGGTACTTGGGTGAATGAGTGACATCTAGCTCTGGGTTATCTTCTCAGCAGCACAGCAGTGATGCCTGGCTTCAGTCACTGTGCCGCTCCAACTCTGAATGAGCTGCATCTCACAGCACCGGTCACATCGGTGTTTACTCATGTGAGCTGCAGCTCTATCATTAACACAACACACGTGCGCAGGCAGACACCAATTATCAATTAACCTCGCGCCCTACTTAACACACTCGGTGAAATTAGTGACAACATCAGTGTTCGACTATAGTAGTCGTTCATGTCTTTAGGTCTGGTCTGACTGAAGTCCTGACTAGTGCTGAGAAAATAATTAACCTCTGGAGAGAATAGAATAGAATAGAATAGCCTTTATTGTCCTTGTACAGTGTACAACGAGATTTGAGCGCTACTCACTTGGTGCAAAAAAAGAGTAGAAGACGACAGTATATACAAACATATAACAACATATCTTTGGTGTAGTTAGTTATTGCACATAGTTGTATGTTTATTGCACTGCAGAGAAAGACATGCGGCGATTTCCCTTGTGAACAAAGTGAGTCCCTGTGGCAAAGTAATCCAGTTTCAGGGCCAGTGCCAAAACTTTGATTTAGGTTTTGCTTTAAACTTTATTTACTTTAAAAATAAGTTTCCATTTTCCACTATAACCCAGTGGGACCCTGTTCAGCTACTGATGCATTACTCACTACAATACACAGTAGCTGGCATTTTTAAGAAGTGATGGCTGAACGGTTGTCAGTGCCATGTGCACTTGCTTCCTTGCTTCCTAGATGTAGGTCAGAGCAGCATCATTATATCCCTGCCATCACTGAGTCATCTTACTATAAATAGAAAAAAAAACATGTTGATAAATTGTGAGCTCATACATAGTCACAAATATTGACTGTGGAATCTCAAAATAAATATATAGTATCCAGAGTCCTTCCAGTACAGCGTATATCTAAAACAGCTGTTTTAGTGCTAGTGTTTAAACAAATCCAGATGATGTGGCGTTGTGCACAAACAGCACATTGACATCCTCCACATCAGGACCCTCGTGCTGTTTCTTTACAACTCCTCTGACTGGTCTGGTTGGATGACAGTTACTGTACAACAGTAACAGTTTTTAAAAAAAAAAACATTTTAAAACCTCTCTGCAGTTGAACCTTACACAGAGTAAGGGTGATTCAGATACTGCTCTGCAGAAAATATGCTATTATGCTAGTATTTTAACCATAAACCTGTCAAGGAGTGGCAGCACTGTGGAGAGGTGGCTGCTGCTCCTGCTGCTGCAGAGTCAGCTGAGTGTGCAGCGCTGCTGGAGGAGCGCCCCTTGAGTCCAAGTTCCATTCTTAGGGAGCGAGCCAAAGTCTTGATTATTCTGTGTGGAGATGTTAACATAATGTTATTTACACTGAAGTCGTTCTGTTCCAGGTTAGTACCGGATTCTTAGGCAACAGATGAATGACAGGCGTAGATTTAGAGGAAAGGCTTGCATGTTTTCTAGCCGTATATATCTGGTATCCAGCATTTTGTCTTTTTAAACAATGCCTTTGGTTCATATTTGCAATCAACAGCTGCCTCCTGATCCTAAGGGCTGCATCCAAGGATAGGAAGGAGACTGACGAGGGGGCAAGTTCAAATGGAATATGTGTCTAAGTGAGTCAGTCCTGGACACTGAGACTAATTAAGTTGTTAATGGAGTGCTTGTGTAGAAAACAAGCTCGTGGGAGTCGTAAAGCTGTTGTCATAACAGGAAATATTGAGTACGCAAGTGAATAAATCAGCTGACACGATCCAGGACCCTGCAGCATGTGGACTGGATTTAATTAAAGGAAATTACAGTAATATATAAATCCTCCAGTAATGTTTTTGAACATATATAGTATATCAGACATTTAATTTCCTATTCATTTAAAATTAAGGAGAACTAGCCCTGACTTTGGTTGAATGCTCATTAATTGTAGCTGAAAAAGGCTGAGATTCTGGAAAATTTCTTACAGAGCAAAGCTTTTTTTTGTACTTCTGTCTGATTCCCTTCACCTGCAAGACTAATAATGTATAAATAAAAGATACAGTTTGTGTGAATTCCCTAAAAAAGATTAAATACGTTTAATTAGAAAACTAGGTGCATGGTGCCAGGACCATATACTGTACTGTTCAGTGTTGCTACTCTTCCACTGTTTTTTTCACTCTAGCCTTTTCTCTGTTTTTTTTTTTTTTTTTTTGCAAGTGGCTCAGTTGTTCCTGGATGGAAATGTTTCTCTCTTCTTGGTTGGTGTCAGCGCCTCTTAAAACTGAATGCAGCAGAATCAGAGTTAAGGGGTAGGAGCAGGATTAGCTCCTTAAATGGACTCCCTGTTGTATCCTAACTCTAAATCAGTTTTTTATGTTACCTAATACTAATATTGCATAATAATTTAAGGCAAGAATGTAGTTAAAAAGTTTAAATTTGAGCAGATGAGTGGATGTTCACTACATTAGCAGTGTAATGATGGTTGCTCATATATTTTGTGGGTGAGTCTTAATCTTTAAATGTGAATGTATAAACATAAATCCATGTACGTATACAGAGATTCATGTGCTCACATGCATCACATGCTTGTCTTGTGTTTCTTTGTGTTTGTGTTTGGGCACTGGTTACACATTAGTCTAATCAAACATTACACAGTAACACACCTTGTCCTGACCAGGGCCAAAAAGAGGTCACAGTTGAAGGGAAGAGTTAACACTGCTGTAAGTAATTGTGTTCCAAGCATGAAAAAGGAAAAAAAAAATCCCATGCGAGGCAATTTTCTGACCACACAGTTTGTCATGGTCTTTTCTTCGATAAAAATGACAGGCTGGACAAGTGGCTGCTTCACCATGCCAAATCACCCCAGGGAGCTTCCCTCTATCTCCCGTGAAAACACTCATCATTAGCACATACACAACTGTTGACACCTGCTCTGGAAAATAAAAATCATTGATCATACAGTTCATATCTGTGCTGCTGTAATGCACAGATGGAGCAAAGTGAAGGTTCACTGAAGCGCAGATAAATGTCAGAGGAGAAATACTGCCGCAATATTCTGCAACCTGTGCCACACTGTTGTGTTGCAGGGACTTGGAAAAAAAAGTTACAGTGTGTCAGACTTCTTTGAGAGTTGTAAATGAAAACAAGGGCGGCATCAACGGAGTCTGAAAGTCAATCCACATTTTCCCTTTTAAGTTGAAAGCAGTTTGGCCAGTTGTCAAGCTTTTGAGTAGTTCTTTTATTGCACACCAGTTCCAAGGTTACTGTTTCCTGTCTGAAGGCTGATGGATGTGATGAACTGCAGCCACCTTTCTGTCTCCACCCTCAGTCAGTGTCATAAGGTCTGACTGTTAGGAAGTGTGTGCAGGTCACGCAGAAGGACGCAGCCTTCCTGGGCAGCGGAGATGATTTATAATGCTCAGACACTTGGTGAGGGCAAACCACCGGATTGCTACATGAAATCTTTATTAATGAATAAGTCAGGAAGTGGAAAGGGGCCAAACCTCTTCTTTAACTGATGCGGTTTTGCAGCAAGGTTTTACTCAATGACAGCAAAGAGGCCACACAGGGCGGGTGACTCATGTTTAATGACCATCCCACCCAGAATATAGAAACATATTCATTTTTACCTTGTCTTATCTTACTTTTTCAATTCAAAATTTAAAAAAAAAGGTGAAAGATTTTTTTTACACACTTGTTGAAAAGGTGAAAGATTTTTTTTACACACTTTGTGTAAATGACTTTGTTCAAATGGTTAAAAAGTTTGTGTATAGTTTTTATAGATCCGCGGTGAGCAGTTTAAAGGGTGTTTCTGCTGAGGTGGAAACGAGACTATGGTGGCGTAGAAGGACAGACATAGATTCTGTCTGTGCCCCCAGCTGCCTCTTTCATGGCTCCATGTGTCATTGCACTGATCTGAAACCCTACTCTCATGGCCTGTGGGATAAGATGGACTGGTTAGCGGTGTGGTTATGTTGAGGGCCCAAGGGCGGCAACCCAGTAGTCTGAGTATCTCCACTTTTCCCCAGTCAGGGTTTCTTCTTCTGCGCCCTGTAATTATCATCCTTCCTACAAAAAGAGGACTCACGACATGGTTTGGTGGACATAACTGCTCCACTGTCTCATTCGTCTCTCCCAATATCTTTTTCTATGTCTCCCTTTTCCTACCCCCCAAGGCCCTTTGGGTCACCAGCTTACCATCAGCCAACGACTGCCTCCAGATGGTCTCGTTTGGTAAGCAGTTTAGGGTTTTTATCCTTCCTGCAGTTTGAAGTGGATTCAAGTAGGAGTTCCTACGTTGTCAAAATTGTGATGGAGACATCAAAGTTTAATATGACACAGTCAGTGAAGATTGCTTCAAGACTTTTGTTTATATATTGGTCTCAATTTCATACCAGTTGTAACCAAACCTTTATCATACCTTTACCATAATTGTAGATTAAATGGCTGTGTCGGCAGTGAAAGTGATAATTTACTGTGAACTGAACCAAATAATCATCCAAGTATGCAGCTTGTTTTATGTCATCTGTGATTAAACTGTCTTTCCTTTAACTTCTATGTTTATCATTAGTCTAAGACATCAGATTATATCTTGGATGAAGTTGTTACCACTGATGGCCACTAAAACCATTTTGTAATCAGGAGTGTCCAAAAATTCACAGATGAGTGTTTGCTTTCTGATTTTGATGACAGTGTGAACCCAGAACCTTTTTGCAGCATATCCAGGATCTATCCTGCCGTTTATTTAGTGTCCGCTGAGAATGGTTTCAGCTCCATTTTTGGACTTTCACCAGGTGAAGAGAATTTGCTTAATTAACAAATGAACACAATTGTCAAAATGAGGCAATACACAGTACCAGAGTATGAGATTTAAAACTGCAGCAGCTAAATTAAACACACATTTTAATAAATTATGAATTAATGAATTATTAATACAATTAATCAAAAGTTTATATTCAACAAGGTATTTGCGTGAGGTTCAAAATAACTCTTAAATGAAATATAGAAAGCTGTATAGACATGTATTAGTGTAAGTTTGGTGGCGCTGTTTTCTCAAAGTCACAGTAATGTTGTCTGACATGTTGTGATGCCACTGGACTTGAATGCCACGGTCCAGCTGCTGTCTGGACTCTCAAGAAATCTGATACAAACGTTAGTCTGAAACAGCATGATTTTGATGTAGATGGGAAGTTAATATGAGGAACTGAAGACCGCATACACTGGTCTCTCCCTGACTACTCCAGCTAACTGCTTTCTGCCATTACATTAGGGCTGAATATTTTTGGCAGCATGCAGGCAGCTGAATCACACCGCTGATTACACACACCAGCTGATTGTCACTAGTGATGCGATCCAGCAGCAGAGCAGCGTTCTTAACTGTGGGCCTGAAAGTTGATCATGAGCTGTGACCGTGGCCTCACTGTGCTCTAGCCAGGCCACAGCGAGCGGCTTCAAAGCTGCATTAATCAGGCCCTCGTGCTTGGCAATCATGCCACTGAAATGCAAGGGATGAGAAATGGGCCATATGTTGATAGCAGGTTGGTTGCCTTAAAAATGAAATAAAAAGCTGATAAATATTTAATTGGTTATGGCTGAAAACCAAAATAGTTAATATAACCCAGAAAACATTTTTTTCAGCACCTGGTTCCGTACCCTGTGTTGAAACAGTAGCATATTACCTCAATATGGTAGCAAAGACATTAAATATGCAATTAAACTGCTGTGGTTTTAAGGAAATAGGATTTATTCCATGTAAAATATATCATGGTGCATGTGTTGACTGTGTTCTTGGAAACACAATTTCATGACCGGTCATGTAACGTTTGTGTTTAGTTTTTCCACTTCATTAGACACAGGTCTCAGATGATTTGACCTCTTACAGGGCTGAGTTGTTATTAAGTCTATATAATGGTTTGGGTTTTTTAGACTAATCCTTGCTGATGGGTTTTAGGCCAAGGCCAATCTCGGGCATCTGGCCCTCTTCATATTAATGGGATTAACAGGACTGTGTGTTAGAGGAGGCATGACATGTAAGCAGAGAACCTGAAGCTAATAGAAACAAAAACTCCCCTGTGCCCCATATCCAGCAGGGATAATATAGTTGGCTCTTCTCTGTGAAGGAGTAGAGAAGGGTACCCTTTCTCACCGGGCCTCTCTGTGTTGGTGGCCGTATTCTCTGATGAAGTGCACTGGCTCCTTTCAATAAGGTTATGACACAAGTTGGCCAGTTTAGGAAATACGTTTGTCAGTTGTAATGAGAAGGGGTTGTGTGGTCCCTCTGTTCTTCTTCTGGATCCAATGAAGGAGGCCATTTGTCACCAAATAGAGGGGGAATTAGGCCCTGGTTGTGTTGGCTCGCTGTTTATGTAAAACAAAGAAACAAGACCTCAGTGTTTGAAGAGAGCATAAAATTGCTGCAGTTTTGGGAACCAAACTTGTCAGAACCAATCGTGTGAGCTGTTATGCTGCATGCTTCGGATAGGGTTTTATAAGGGGTGAGAAAGTGGGAGGAAGAAAGAAAGATGAGTAAGAGCCAACAGGAGCATCTTTGTGGCCCATTCATACCACATCATCACTGTGTTATGAATGAACCACTTGAACTGGTTAGTTGTGGGTGGTATGGTTGTTAAGGTGGAAAGGTGATCCACATGTCAGTGCACTTGGGAAATGTGGCTTCATGTGTTATTGAGCTGAGCACTAGCTAGTACTAAATAAAGTCTGATCAGGTTGATATGATATCAGAAAGTTATGGTGCAGATGTATTGATACACAACTGCCTAATTTTAATAGCAGCTTAAGACACAGTACCATAGTCGTCTGGAACAACTCTTGACAGTTTGTGTTGTGTTGAGCTGTGTTTTGGGTTATCAAATCTCTCTCTCTCTCTCTCTCTCTATATATATATATATATATATATGTGTGTGTGTGTGTGTGTGTGTGTGTATGACTTCCTGCATTAGGTGAGATATCAAAATTTTAAGAAAATCTGACATCATTTTTGATGACTTCTTCAGCTGTACTGGTTGTGTTGTCTTCCAACCGTGTGGTTAGCAGTTTGACCTCCGACTCCTTCCTTCACATGCTGATGTGTCCCAGGACTAAACAGTTCAACCCCGCTGCTCCTGAAGACTCTGCCGTTAGCATATAAATTGATCTGACAGATGGACGATACTGCTGCTCACATCAGTGGTATGCCGTATCGACATGTACTGTATGAGTCAATGGCGGTTACCACAACCGGAGATGTGATGCATAAATACAGACCATTTATTTCCCTTCATGTCAGATCCAGGTTCAGTCTTCTGAAAGGACACATACTCTAGCTTGTGTTATTATTGAGGTTAAAGTGGTTTTCAGATATGATTACAGTATCTGGTGCAGGGACAAGTCAGAAGAAGCAGAGAAGGACTTGTGGTCTGGCCTATGGTTTGGCCACTGCTCGTAACCCTGTAGAGAGGAGGAGAGACTGGGGACTGGACAAGTGTGTGGTGTTATTGTTTCTGGGTAATTCTTTAATTAGCACACACAGCAGGATCAAATCCTAATACTTTGTGCCCTTAAATGGTCCCAGCTATCGGAGTGGCCTTACTTCCTACTTTCGACCAGACCTCGGTGACGGAGGAAGAACATCTTTTCACAGGCTTCCCTAATTGATACTGTGGAGTCCTGGCAACCCAGTGTGTGGTTCAGTACTCGGCAAAATGCGTGCAAAGCACAACAGCCTGCTGTGTGCCACCCTCAGGGACACCACAGGTTATTTACAACCAGACAAACGGCCTAGCTCAGGTCTTTGTATAGTTTCATTTAGGCAGTAAAAGAAAAAAAAAAAATCTCCACACGCAAGTATGGATTTTTCCACTTCTGTCCTCGAATAGCAACAGTGAGCAAGAGCAAGAGTGGAGCCCTATCCAAAGCTATTGTCTACATCCTAGGAGGCTTATCTTTATACATCTTTATGTTTGTATGTGTTTGATATGAATATTAAAACAGGTTTAGTGTCACAATTCCAGCTTTGTAATAAATAAAGGTTTCTAGCCATGCTTTTCTTGCGATGAAATACAACGCCAAATTCAGTGAAACGTAATTGAAATAGAATCTGAGTAGTTACCGTTGGTGATCCTAACGTGTGGGAGCAGATTATTCTGGCATAAGAGAAGCTTGTGTTGCAATTCTTTTTTTTTGTAATAGATTAAATCCTCCCTTCATTCTTACTGTCATCTGGAATAAAATCACTCCGGTGACAGTTTCATTGAGTCACAGTGGTTTTTAAGCCTGATTTTCGCGGTTTATTTTGGCTGAATGCTGACTCTCAGGATCTGTGACCATGATGTTTCTCTGGTCTCATCTCATCTCTGACCTTCCCCATGTGTGAACACATCCTCCTACCTCCTCCTCCCCACTGCACTCTTCCTCAGCAGGAGAAAGATGTTTCTTCTTGTTCTAGGGAGGAAGTTTGAGTTTCAGAACAAAACATGCATGACTGTTGTTTACTTTACCAGCTGCTGAGGTTTAAGAATGGGTGGAGAAGTACTGTTAGCTGCTCTGGTGGCATAGTGAAACTTGCAAGAAAAGAAAATCTTATCTGTGAGAGATTGAGTGTGTGCAAAAGGGAAGATAACTGAGCTGGCAGGAGAGAACGATTAACTAATAGAACCATGGTAATGTGGAAGTCAGATTGCTGATGAAGTGTGACTGTGAAGGCCCTAATGCTATCTGTAACAGCCTGAAGTGAACATATGTTGCCCTGACTGTGAACTCCAGCTGCTCGGGGCTTTACAGTATTTGGTAGGATGAGAAGTTAAGATGGTCCAAAACCACAATGAATCCCCCAAGTGGCCACTCAGAATGTGTCTAACCTGTACAGTATATACAACTTCCACCAACACATGGTGAAAACATCAGCAGCTATTTTAATCAGGATGTAGTCGAAGTGAAATCCATCCACAGTGAAGCTGGCTCGTGAGCTTTGTTTTCATTTGTCGGAGCGACTGCTGCGGTCTCTGGTGAACCCTCTCACCTGCAGACACACAAGGCACACGACTGTTTAAACAAGCTGTCACTCAGAAACCTGTAATCTCTATTTTTGTCTGCCACGGAGAGCCTGATCAAAGGCAGCAATTTTAGCCAGATTGTCAGGTTAAATGTTTACCCCTGGAAACAAGCGCCACTATCTTGAAAAAGTGAAGAGGTAGAATTATTGAACTTACCGGCAGCTTTCCTTCACTTCACACACACACACACACACACACACACACACACAAACAGTTGGGATTCTGTGAAGGGTAGCAGTTTTAAAAAGCAGCTGCGGTATCTGCTGTGTCTTCTCTTCATTATCATGACATTTTTTTTACCTACACCACAACCTTTTTGTGGGGGTCACCTGAAATGTCTAGTAAAAAATTCTTCCTAAAATTATGATTAACTTTAGTGCCACCCATCTTGTCTAGCCCAATGGGCTGTTGAGTTTTTTGACCTTGTTTTCCTGTTTAACTAATAAGCAGAGAAAACATCTGTGGTTGCTACTGCTGATTTCTCAGAGAATCAAACACCTGCAACAGGACTTCACCCTATAATTTGAATTTATTCCTCATATTTGAATGAATGTGGCTTTTCATTTGAAATTCATGAAAACTGACAGCCAGTGCAGGTACTTGCAGTTTAGCTCTGTACCATTGCTTGAGGCATGACCCTCATGTTGGAATGAATACAGTAGACTGAATTGGTCGGTGTTAAGGTTTTGACACATTTATAAATTATTCATCCAACTATTTTTCTGCTGAAGAGCTTACATGTAACATTGGTAGATTTTAGCTGGGATAATTTAACGTTATTTCTCTGTGAGTTCACAGATGTCTGGTTAGCCAGACAAGGGATTTTACATAATCTATTTGTGACTGTTAAAAAAAAAACCTATTCTCATATGTAAATATATATGGATGTGTGAATCCACATGGAGGAAATGTCCCACATACATATATAAAAATGACACAGTAGGCTGGTTCACAGCAGCAATCGGGCCACATGGTTTTGATCTAAATTTACTGTATGTGGGAGATTTGAAATGTCACTGCTAAATATCATAAGAATGCAGATACCATCCTTTGAAATGAAGAAGTGCATTGGCACTTCTTCTATTGAGATTGAGATTTGCAGTAATGGTTAAACATCAGCGGTAAAATGTTCCTGAAATCCAGAAAATACTGCAAATAGTAGTAAAAGAATGGAATTGCATTTTCCTTTCTGTTTGAACAACAACAACAAACAAATTGCAGTATAGTAACTGTCCTTCAAACGTTTGAAGTAGGCCACTGGGCTGTCTGAGGTTTTGAGGAGTTTTTTACCCTAAAGCCTTTTTCAACACTGAAAGAAGTCATATGGTCACATTAAAGGTTCAGTATCACATCTTTGCAACAACTTAGACACACAAAAAAAACATAGATATTGAAAATGTCACATCGGGTATTTATCAGTACAATTATAATCTGTGACAGTTTCTAAATAATCACTAAATTTATTGAACACAGAGAATTGTCCCTGGGTCACAGAGTGGCTGTTGGTACTTATTTGTCTGATGTAATTGGTTCGTTTCCCTGTGTACTGGGTTTTACACTGAATTGCAAACTTGGCTCTCTCCCTGTGCAATTACTTTTCCCCATGAGAGAGTTGTGATGAAACAATCCCTGGGTTTCCAAAAGAATCCTCACTTCTGCTATTTTGTTTTAACCACATTTCAACTGAATTAAGGAATATTTTGAACAGACATTTGGACAAATGTGCCGTATGCAGCTTCCTCAACAAATTGTTCAAGTTTTTGTCTTTCAGTCGTACTGCCTGTGGCCAAGCCTTATTAGTTTTCATTACACTGTCTGAGTAAGATGTCTTATTGGAAAGAACCTAACTGATGCTGTGCCATAATCTCAGAATCATCATTATGAATGATCTCATGGTATTTATTAGGATGACTTCTGGGTTACTTCTGTAAGCCAACCCGCCTGAGTCATAATTTTGCCCTGTATCCGAGTCATCTTCCGAAATATATACCTCATTTATTCTTTAAAGACATTAGTGGTATTTTCTCCCCACAACCTTGTGTTCCAGGTGTAATATAACCAGTTTGTAGCTAGCTCATAATAGATATTTCATCATCACGTCTGCAAGGATCCTTGGCCCGTGATTGGAAAAAAGTGAATTTGGACACTGGTGGTGGGAAACCTAAGCACAGATGAAGGAGAGCCACAGATTCATTGACTGTATTGCTCGGCATGATTATATGTGTGCATCATATTCCCAGTGTTGTCAGCAAAATTGAAAACAGATTTTTGGGTTTGCATCTGCAGGTTCCTTCGCCTGAACCCCACAAATAATAACTCAACAGTGCTGTTGGCAGAGATACCACTTCTTACCCTGTTAAAACTATAAAGCAGATGGATAATATGTTCTTTTGACTGAAAGACTGCATCCTCAAAATAGAATTGGGGGGAATCATCATCTTCCTCCAGCTTTAATTATTTGCAGATTTGGAGGTTTGGAGTTCAGTGGACTACCAAGGGTGATGGGACTGCCACACGGTTAAAGGGCTGCAGTCCAAACCAGATTAGTCTTTAAACCTTTTAGTCAGTTAGGAGACTGTTGAACTTCAGACTAGTGCTCATGTTTCTTTTACTACAGTCATGGAATGCCTCAAGAAAATATTCCCAACTTGTAATCAACAGTTTTGGAATTTAAAAGCTATATAACAGAACCCAGAAAGCTGACATTTGATCTTAATCACGAAAGGTCAACAGAGACTAATGATTGATAGTAGATGAAAAACGGGAAAAACATTTTGATCTTATTTTTAAATCTCATCAAAAAAATTAACATGTTTTATTAGCTGCAGCTGCAGATGTAAAGATAAAGCCCAGTTTCTCCTTTGAGTCCTACATATGTCTCCACTTCGATGCAGATACTTCTCTGACAGGCCTGAACCTTGAAGCTGAGGTCACTTGCATATTCATAAAGCTTTATGCCATTTATCCAAAGACGTTCTGCTTAAATCCTTTTGTACATCTGCAAGAAATGTGTTGCGGTTGTTGATTTGTTGAGGATAAACAGTAACACGAAGCAAACAGGGAGCAGCTGCATTCTGCTTAAATAAATAAATAAATCACGATGCACTCTGTGTCACGACGACTGTCAGCAGTAAACGCCATGCATCAAAGGACTGGGGCCAGTTTGACGGGATGATAATGTCAAGTGAACAGTAGTGTAGAGATTCCACCTCGTCAGTCCAGCCCAGCTGCTGTGGCCCTAGTTCAACAGTTGGCTCTTGGTCTGTGCAAGATCTGCTAGTTGTGTGCGAAGACAGCTTTATAACATTGTATTTTGAAGCTCATTACACATGGGCATCAAGTTGGTCATTTTATCATTTATATTGACACCAGTCAATGCTGTACCTTATCATCTGAAGCACTTTAACAAAGTTTGTAACGCAAAGTGAGTGAGGAAGTGTTGATCACAGCCATCTCCATAATTCCATCTCAGTAATAACATCTATCTAATCTGTTTAACCTTATCTCAAACCTATGACCTGCTCAGGCCACTACTGTGCACAGACATCTCGTTCCACATTACCTCATCAAAACACATTTTTCACATGTGCATGCAAGGCCAAGAGCTCAGTGAAGTGTTTACTGCTGCACGGACATGTTTATTTGATATGACAGATCAGTGACCTGCTTCTTCAGTGAGCTGCAAAGGAAGATAATTGGGCGATTAATGAGTCAGGTCAGCTGCTCAGCACTGGTTACCTCCAAAGGATCAAAATAAAAATCTCTTTTTAGTCAATAGTCTAGAATCTAGAATATTCTACTGTACAAGTCAAATATGTCTAATATGTAACCCTTCAAACATTCTCAGTCACGCTATGCTAATCTTGTGGTTTTAGTGTCATTTTTGTCTCTATCCAGTTGTATCTAAAATGTAGTAAATATATTTATCTCTGTTTTTTAAGTATCAAATACATGAACTGACTGAAACATGCTATGTTATTCCCCATCCAGCTGAAGTCAGCGGTTTACAGTAAAACAACAAGAGGCAGGTTAATTGATTTTTAGAGCCATTCCACTCGTGTGGTGAAACCAGATGACAAGTCCAGGCCTTAGGCAATGTTTTGCAAAGTAAGGGAGGAAGAAAAAAATGAGTTTCATGATCTACAGGAAGATCAATATAAAGCAAGGACTGTCTGGAAACCAGGCCGCACCTCTTTGTTCTCGTTTGGGTGTTTGCTACTAATGGACCATTTTGCCATATTACACACTGTGGGGTGATTAGAAAAAATAAATCTCACTGACACAGACCATTTGTTTTCACTGGCCATGTGTTTGAACATGTGCTGTTCCAAACAATGGGCAACATTTTCTCCTAATAGCCAATCACCCTGAGTGGAAAAAGTGCATAAAGGCCAATGTATATTCCAAACATCAGCCTTCTATACCATAATTACATACGTAATTAATTATAGAATGTCCTCCTACAAATAAATGGACACTGTGTGGGGTGGAAAAAAACACAGACAAATTCACAACCATAATTCTGGAAAAAAACACAGACAAATTCACAACCACAATTCTGCCGTAGCGGAGAAGTGATGAGCTCACATCCTTTGGATGTGAATTAGATTGAACTGTATAATACCCAAAGGGTGGGGATACATGATTATATTTCTACTGAATACCAATGTTTGCTTGGAGCCAGTCAAGAGAAATGTATCAGGATAACAGAGAAACTATAAAGGGAAGTGAGACATTCAGTCAGGAATGACCGAATTTATCTAGTTTCGTAATGTGTTGAATGTTCTGAAATTCTAAAAGGTTAATTCCGGGTGCACTTCTCAAGACAGTTAAAAATCCATGTACGTGTGTGTATATATGTGTAATTTTTTTCCGGGTTTAGAAGGAGAATTCTCCAGCCCCAGTGAGGGCAGCTGAGGAGTTAGAGGTAATGAAATGACCTCAATTGAGTGTTGAGGAAGGCCTTGAGAGTTTGAGATGTTCCTGGGGTTCATAGTGAAGCAGCAGCTTTGGCCATGTTTTTACTTTAAAACATGGCCAAAGTGTCACGCAAGAGTGACAGGTCATCAGACCTATGTTTTGCTTCCTGCCCTCTCCCCCGGCATGAACCACAGATGTAGCTTGACGCGCCGCACACTACACACAGCCTGTTTTTCTGTGCCACAAGTGCAGGAGTCTGACCTGAACTGGCGACCGCTGAGCTGAACTAGATGTGTGCCGTGTTAACCCAGTTTGCACAACTAGAATTTTTAACATCTGCTGCCTGGGAGTAAGGTTGGCTTATTCCACTGAGCCTAACTCTTAGTTGTTGAGACATTAAATCGCCATCTAAGCCTTAAGTGAACTGAAATTATTATGCAAAATGTTTATTTGGATCTTAATGTACCATGACTGTGTTGATGGGATGTTTTTAGAGGTATAAATGTGATTCTGCAACTGCAGTGTATGTAGGAACTTCCAAAAAAAAAGATCCTTTGTGGATTCTTGCAGTGCTATTAATCTTTAAATAAAACCAGCGTTTGTGTGACAGACGCAAGTTTTGTTTAAAGGGAAAAATGTACGACTGCATTTCATGCAAATGAAACCGGATTTTCCAAATGGAGTGTCCAAAAATACCCAGATGTGGCTCATACTCCAGTGCTGCTTTTACTCCGTTATTGTTGCAGACATCAGGTGTGTGTGTGTGTGTGTGTAGAGCAGGTGGTATTCATCTGCATATTGTCAAAAGAAAGTCAAGCCATATATAAAAAATGAGCATCCATTGCTCTTGCTTTTTGAATGTGTGTTTCTTGGTTTACTACATCCTTCAACAACGTACTGCATATGTCTATCATTTTATTGATGAATGTTTTTATAATTTAGGGACAGTTAAGGATTCCAATTTTTAATCGGATTAATCCTGATTAGTTATGATTAATTGTGATTCTAATTCTGCATAACTAATAATGATTAATCCAGTTAAATTGTCATTCTAAATAGGACATAATCTGTATACTACTGGAACAGAAGAACAAATGACAGAAACATCTGTTTTTATTTGTGACTAATCCAAAAGATTGGATTATTAATATCTACATGTGTAACTCAATATAATGATATTAGTGATGGTGGGTGGGGCTTTATTACCATGAAATGTCTTCAATATGTAACTACCCTTTAATCCAAAAGTCAAGGTAACAGTGTTATACGAAATAAGATTACTAGATTATGCAATTTAATCAAATGGCAGAGTTAGAGGAACCTTAACACCCTGTGGTGGTCAACAGAAAGCAAGAACTGCTACACACTTTCCTTTTAAACTCAGACTCTAGCATCATGTTAAAGGATCAAAATGAAGACTAGGTTACTGGCCTTAACAAAATGTAGTGTAAGACAGTTTTTCATCATGGCGGGGCTCTGCTGTGATATTCCCCGTACCTGTGTCTTGAATCAAGATAAAAAAGAGAGATGGGATGGGTGTGTTGCCAAAAATGTTAAGTCAAACAATAACTCTGGATAGTATGTGACTCACTGGAGGCTGAAATTAATCTTCCCTTCCACTCCTAATTCACTGAACTATTATGGGTAGAAGCCGCCAGTAAATCTCTCCTCTGAGGAGGCTTGTCCTCCTCTGAACTCTCCTATCACTGATCTGACATGCAGGTTCATGTAATTAAACCCTGCTGCGTTGTTCACATCTGTATACAGCTGTGTCCTACAAGATTCCTATGATTCCTTACCTTTAATGTGTTCTCTGGTTTTCCACGGTGACCTATCTTCAGTTTGCTTGTAATTAGGTTCTTCAGTGGATTTACTGCTCACTGGTGCGTATGTGTATCAGTGATTCTCCTGAGATGACAGTTTTGTCTCTGTGGTTCTTCCCTCACTAAATATCTAAACAGAAATATGTGTCCATGTGGATTTTTCAGTCTATTTTGGATTCACAGAACACCTGATTATAGTGTAGCTAAGAGACTGTGCCACAAATAGACCATGCAGAGCGTCAGGTGGTTTGTGCAGGTGTTTATCTGAACACATTTATAGCACACTTAATAAGATCTGTCTATTTATCTACCTATCTATCTATCCATCTATCCGTCGAATTGTTATATAATGATTTACAGTACTTCAATGACAGTTTATTTCCTCTACTATAGCAATTAATATTGATTGTGCTGTCATTCTAATTATTTTTAAATAAGTATTATATTTATATTTATTTAATTTTTAAATTAGAAATAATGGTTTTGACAGACCTATAGGAAGCTACTGTTAAATGTTTTATCATTACAATCTGCTCCTTTGGACTATAATAATTCTTGGTTTTACCACTAATCAACTGTAAAATTTAAAAAGAAATACACCTTTAATACTAGATTGCATTGGGATTGTAGTCTAATAAGTCCTAAGTACAGTAAGAGTAGTTGTCCATGTAGTTGCCTGTTGAGTGCATCCACTCTTATAACCTTTGGAAAATCTTCCATAGTTTATGTAAAACAGTAAAACCTAAATCCCAGGAGTCCAAATAGTTTCTCATATTTGCCATTTGCATCACATCTGAATGGGAAATGTCAAAGGCGCTCACAGCTGATGATGGCAGAGAAGCTCTCATACAAATATAACTATTCTAGTGACGAGATCAAGAACTGTTTTCTGTGGTGTCAGGAACCCTTGGTGGTTGACTTAGTAGAGTAGTAGAATACCTATATTGAAACACAAACAAATATATAGCTTTTTCCTTTGGTTCGTAGTTGTAGTAAAGCATCTCTGTAGTACACACAGTTGTTCAGTGGGTGTTGGGCAGAACAACTGGAAACAAGTAGAAGCTGATGACATAAACACCATCAAAAGAACTGGAGCTCAAAATGTCCACAACACAACCTCTATTGTGTGCTAGAGGAAGTTGTCTCCTACTGTCCGATGAGCTAATGGACATATTTGTTCTTTTAGGATTTGCGGTTCCCTCTCCATTGAGTTCGAGGGAAAAAGAAAAAAAAGAGCCAAATGTGTATGTGTGTGTGTGTGTGTGTGTGTGTTGGTGCACATGGTGCTGGGTATTAGTGAGCGTGCACTTTTTATGGGCTCGTCTGAGTGATTTCCAAGTGAGAATGCAGTTTATTGGCGGATTCCTCCAGGATGAGTCTGGCTAATTAATGGAAAAGCGCCACAGCAGTTTCCCATTCTCCAGCCTAACAAGCTTGGTGTCTAACAGGTGGTCCAGCAGCTCTCTGAAAGCAGAAAGAATCAGGGTGTTTGTAAATGCAATTACTTTTTCCATTCTGTTTTGGATGCTCGTATTTTTGTAAAATTATTATTATAATGGCTCTTTTGATTAACTGATCCATAGTTGTTAAGAACTGAAACCCTGCGTTCTACTGAGAACAAACCACGTTTGCTTCTGCAAACCTTTGTGACTTTAACACAGCTCGACGGAAAAAATAAAAGAGCAATAAAAGACTTAACTGTTTGCACATTGTGCGAAAGTCCTAATCACTTGTTTACTGCCTTGTGTGACCCGTGTGATGAGCATCTGAGTCCTTAAAATATGTAACCAGGAATCCAGCCTGACTTTTTTTTTTACTAGTATTTGTTTGTATAAATGTGTCTTCAAAAGAAGGGAATCAACAAAAAACCACAGGAATAGTTGAACAGTTAATTTTCTTATATGTTACATTCATAGAGGAGTCTTATAAAGAAAAATTCTGTTAAAATAAATTTTTAATCAGATTAATCAACACTACCAATTTGTTGCTTTCAACAGCCCTAGTTTTCACATATAGAAGCCTGACTATAATAAGTAAAATATCTAATAAAATATCTCTTATTTTTGTGCAGTTTTTCTGCTGCATTATACTCTGCTGTCCTGTCCATTTTTTAAAATTCATTTTCACAGCTGCATTTAATCCTGCCGCTGCTGGACCACGCACGGCGTGCCAAACACAGTGAAAGTGGTGGCACTGAGGCCCAGGGCCTCTTTTGTTTTAGAGTGAGCTCATTAACTGATGTGTTAGAATGCACCTCCCCCCCTTCAGAACCTTTTTACAAACACACAGACACACACATGCACACACACACTATTCTCCTCAATTTGTCAACCAACTTGACTACAATCTGATGAAACAGACTGCCTTCACTGTTTCACTGTTTGTGTCTGCTCTGTCTGCTGTAGGAGACTATCACGTGGGTCTGGTCTAGATGGTGAATCCTCTCTGGCTTTCCTCCCCCTCCCTTATGCATGTTATAGATGGACACAGACAGAACACCCCCACCCTACTCTGTCTGACCTACAATTTCCTTCCTCCAGGCAACAAAGGGATTATGAGAGAAATGGACTAGTCAAAGTCTGAATTATGTTATTCACATTGTTTACCAGACTAGTGGCATTCTGGCATCATCCAAGACAAAAACACATTTTCTCATGTTATAATTAGGAACCTGGTACTTTATGTGCAGAGTGAAGGCAGAAATACTTTAGTTTCCTGACAGAAATACTTGGGTTTTTTTTTTTTTTTTGTGCTTTGGATACATGAGAAGGAACGGTGGTCCTGTAAGGGGCCACCTGCAATAACAAATTACTCCCCGGTGTGTAGGAAACACTCACAAGCAGCACTTAGGATGTTTTTGATCTTGATTTATTAGTATTCTGTATACGCCTGAGGGCTGTGTATTATACAGTATATAGCCATGCACTCTGCTGTGTGAAAAATATCCCAGTACATGTGGCTTCTCAGCTGCTTATATTCAGTAGTACATACCAGAAATGACAGTTTGTTTAAAGTTACAGTCTGTTGACAGCTGGGAGTGGTATTCTGGCCTTGCTCGCTGCGTACGTTGCGTATGTTTAATTTCAATGAATTTATATGTGAATGTCACGTCAGTATCAGCTGGTGGATTGATGGTGAGTAAAAGGAGCTAAACCAGGATAAACTCCTCACCCTGTCCTTGGACTGACGCATCATGTGGGGAGTGTTTCTGCATCACTGGCTCTGCTCTCCTTCTTTAATGTTCTGTCTTGAAGGTGTGATATGACTTATCCCACTTGAATTCAAACACCCCATAAAGAAATGAACGGTAGATGTTGGCAGGCTGGTGTGAGTGAACACAGATACAGAAAGAAGCTCATTGTCAGTAAAAACATCGTTGTTCCTAGTCATTCTCATTCAGAAACGAGTCTCTGTGGTGTCTGTGAGTCTTGTAAAAACGATCGTTTCCTCCAACATTTGATGATGAAAGCTAGTGTGTGATATCCTCGGTGGTTTCTATTTATCTTTTAGGGGAACGCGTTGTTTCTGCATCACAGGACGAATATGTGCCCTTTTTGTGTGATGCACGGAGCAGGGGAGACGTTGACTCATTTGCAGTGTTGGTCCCAGATGCTGAGTATGGGTGGTCACACCCAGAGCAGTGTTGCACAATGCCTGCTGACTGCCTCTTGCCTCTCTTGTTAAGTTTTGTTTTAGGCTTTAAACGATTACACAGCCTTTGAATAGAACTCTAACTCAGGCGGTCCTCGACCTATGGCAGGGGTCTGTTCCTGTGATGTGACATAACACAATTTTTGCCATAAGTTGGAACTCACGTGCTGTTGATAAGTACCTGTCACCAACACTACAACAGTGCTAACAATCAAATCTAGGACACAAAAACATTGGTAGAGTCTGGCTTATGCCTGAGAGCCATAATAAAGGGCAGTTTCCAAAACAAAAATAACACAGACGGAAGTAGGTAAATGTAGCATAACCCAATGTACAGCGTACAAACAGCAAATGTAAAAAGCTGTCTTTCATGTATTCGCCCACTGCACTCACCAACTAGTTCCCGAGCGAACTTGTAGGTGGATTTTATCACTAACACACTTAATACATTTATGGGAGATGGCGACCAAGAGGTGTGGTCTCTGGTGTTTGCTGAACACCAAAAGATTTGCGAAGCATCGAATTAGAACCTTAAATCCTTCAGTTATACATGCCACAAACGGCTGCCGGTCATAACTATAAAATGCAACATGAATACTAGGTACATACTGTAGAAGTGTGTTAAATTATCTGACCAGATTTAGTTTGTCATGCAATCATCAGTCAAGGAGACTTTAGATAAACACACTGTGAGAAACTCATGAAATCCACATTTACTGGTGTAAATATGATCCTCTCCTGGGATGGAATAACAGGAACAATCCCCAAACCATTTAATAAATCCAGCCATTAAAAATAAATCAAAGTTTTTCTATTATTTCAACAGCAAACTGTCACAGATCTTTTAAAATGTTCTTCACTTGATGTCTCATTTATTAGACTTCTGGATCAGCCGTGTGTGAGATATAAACGTCGCTCTGGTGACTTGTTGATTTTGGTGCTCATTATTTTTTTATCACATCAACGGTACCATGAGAGTCCCTTGGATATAATATAAATCAGTTTTTACTGCTGTCACATTTATAGCACCATTTCAAACAATTTTCACCTAGAGGAATGGGTTTTGTTTATTTAACCATATAATTTCTAGTATTGCCCTCTGCATGGAAATGGAACCATAAACTTCTCACTCAACACATCCAGACCAATGGAAGAATTTATCATTGGCTGTAAGCTGCTGAGTGCAGTTTGAAAAGT
The DNA here is from genome assembly GCF_000523025.1 of Cynoglossus semilaevis. Lineage (NCBI taxonomy): Eukaryota > Metazoa > Chordata > Actinopteri > Pleuronectiformes > Cynoglossidae > Cynoglossus > Cynoglossus semilaevis. The sequence goes on along the minus strand of NC_024312.1, from coordinate 9,248,269 downwards.
GCGTCTATGACACATATGTAATGCCGTTTTAGATCCATGACCAGCTGGACTTGCGGACAGTTCTAGCAGCTTCCAAGTCCTCCGCCACCCCCACCCCGTTCACTGTTAGCTGTGGGTAACCCAGTCTAAAGCTTTTTGCGTAAGAGACCCGATCTCTGACACTGGGGTAAGAGAAGACAGAGAATGACGCAAACGTCCTTTCCTCTTTTCCATCTTTCCTTGATCTTTAATCCTGGCGAGGTTGGCAGCTCTGCTCCGATGCTGACCCTAATTCCTCAGAGGAACGTTTCCTTTTAGAGGTCTCTTCCTGATCCCTGCCCCGTATTTTGCTGCTGACCTGTAAACGTTGTAAAGAGCAGCTGATGTATGTACGTATATGCGTTTGAAAAGATTGTTTTTCTTTGTTTCTTCAGTTGAAGGCCATGGGATTTTCTATTTCCTGGGCTGTGACATTTGCAGTGATTCTGGACAAAGACAGATACATAAAAGGAAGGATGAGTCACTGCTGTGTTCATGTGTTGTCTCTGCTCTGGTGCATCGAGCTACAAATATCACCATGTTTTATTCATTGACTTTGAGGACTGTTGTGTGCCTGGCATCATTATACATGGATAAACACAAATAATCAACCGTTCTGTTCATGATGACTTACCAGTTTGACATCCCCATGTTTACCACACTGGGTTCCATTGTTTGTTCGATCAGTAAACAAGCCAGCTCAAAATGTGGAACATAAATACTTGTAATGCTTTTTTGGGAAGCTGTTGTCTCCTTTCAAAGGCCTCCCCTGTCTGTATGCCTGTCACAAACCTCTGCGCTCAAACCTATCTATCACCTCTGCTGGCTTTATCCTCTTGTGTGTCTTCCCACAGCACCTGTCAGCTCCATTGTCCCATCCAGAAGCAGAGTAAACCCTACGCAAACTTGTTCCTGTGACCTTTATTTTCAATAGCCTCTCCTAATGGGACGGGTGCTTTTGTTTCTCAAGCTTTCTTTGCCAGGGTTTGGGACAATCACAGAGATGGCATCCGTCTTCCCATAGAGAGAGGCGTGGTGGTTGCAGCTCTCTGGGTGTGATAATGGACCACACATAGTTGCGCTCCAGTGGCTCACCAAGACCTGGGTCTGGTTGCGTGGGCACAGGCCCTGGGTCCCACAAGAGGCAGACCCAGAAAGCACTCTCTTCTCAGGCTTTTGTCAAGGCCTTTTCACTCAGCCAAGGCTCCACTGGTCTCCATTGTGCTCCTATCAGGGGGCTCAATGCCTCAGCCTCCACCCCTTCGTCTTTGTTCACTCCATCTACAATATGAGCCCAACCAGTATTTCAGAAATGCAATGAATTCATGTCTTTCTATCTGACTGAATGTCCCTAAGTAAAGAAGACAAGAATCTTTAAATGGTATTTTGTGTTGAACAGGAGTTTTTGTGGGATATCTTTTGCTACTTGTTCACATTTCCAGAATTGCATGTGAAATTAATTGGTTAAAAAGAGCAATTTTAGTGAAGTCCACTTGTATTGTATATTCATTTCTCTACAGTATGTTGTTTGTGTTCATGTCAGTTAAGTGTCTAACATTGCATGAACGAGTCTCTATTTCTTCTTATTTTCCCGTGTTTCAGTTTATGGGGAAGCTCTTTGTTGTTTAACATGGCAGGGACATTGAAATAAGAAATACACCGACTCAGTTAAGCTGAGCAGAACATGCTATATGATGATGATCATTTTAGTTGATCTAGGTCCATTATTTCAAACAACTTGGTGTTGGTGTCCCTACAGTTTACCTTACTGTTGCATATATATTGCCAGCTTGGCTCTTCCTTGGCTCATTGTGAATTACTTTCAACTTAACTACATGTTTGCTTCAGCTTGTGAGCGTGAGCTTCCCTTCCCGTTCTCCAACTCCGAACACATGCGCAAATGGTTGGCTACAAAAAGAGGCAAGTCGCGTGAAGCTGGTGTAACTTTTCTGTTATTCAGAAAATTCATATGTGGGATATAATTGGCTAAGTTGTCAGTTCGACAGAATCTCCCTCTCTATTGGACAGAATGTAAAATGTTTGACTTTTTTTAATTTAACTACTGATTTGTTTGTGTTTTTTCAATCTTCTGCACCTTGATGCATTTGGTCTTTTATATTTTTTAATACGTATTTTTTTCATCTTAATGAAAAAAAAAGCACAATTATTTTTACACAGGACAATAAAGTTACTGTCATTATAAGCCCTGTCCAACCCACAATATCACCATTAGGAAATAATTAATACATAATTGGATTAATTAAAAATATTAATACAATTTATTATAACAATTGGAGAAAAAGTAAAAAAAAAATAAAATGTGTGAAATAAATAAAATAAATGTATGGAATGTGCCCATGACTTTAATGACTTTAAGTATTATATATTAATATTTTTAACTATTTTATATATATATATATTCCTTTTTGAACTATTGTATATTACTCTAATTTGTCTTATATGTTAAGATATTTTATTTACAATTTGAGAGAGGATACTGAAAATCAGTTTGGTTTTCTACTGGCATGTTTATAGATTTATGTTCTTGTTCAGTCTCATGCAATGAAATACAATGCTCGATATATTTGGTTTCCTTTTGAAGTCAGATACATCTTCCAAAAAACATCATTTTTTTCCTTTTTCAGCAGCACAGGTCAACACTGTTTGTGGTACTACTGTCCGGCTTATTTCGTATCACTTGTTGTCGTCAACCCTGAGCGCACTTTTCCGTTTCTCATTTGAAGCTAAAATGAAGAACATATTGTTGCTGTACCTTAATCCGATTTCTTCTCTGAACTTCTGACCATCTGAGGGTTATTCCAATCTTTAAGTGGTCCTGTGACATTCAATCTAATCTAATGAGATGACTAGAAGCTGCATGCCTCAGTGCTGCCATTCATTTAAATAATGATTTTCAAGTGTATATGTCCCAATTTATCAAACGACCCCTGCTGTTTCATACTGAACAGGACATTGGCATGGTGTGTTCTGGGTTTGCCTTGTAAACAGCTAGTGATGTGGTGATTTTGGTTAAAAAAAGTAATTAATAATCGACCTTCCAGCAGGATGCATCCTTTTGCACGACATCGGCCTTCAACTTATTGTTTTGTTTTCATATTTATGCTTGATTGATTGCACAGAGCTTCTAAAAATACAGTCACTGATTGTACTGCCTGCAGGAGGATGAGCTCCCGGGGTCTCTTCTTGCACTCAGGCAGCTTCTTCATATTTAAACAGAGGGGCCTCGTGGCCTCCAGGATGACTGGGATGTGGCACAGCTGTTTTAAGTGCTGAATATATGAGGCGGTCGGCACTAAAGATGTCCTCTCCTTTCTGCTCCAGTGGCATTCTCAAAAGCTCTCGCTGCACTTAAGCTCCCATGCAATAAACATCAGTGAGTGGGGGCCTCAGCAGTGATGTCCTGAGATTCAGACTCATCCTTTATGGTTTCTGGGCCTCCAAAAGCCCTCTATGCAAGTAAAAAGGTTTGGGAGGAAGGCTAAATACTGCACGTAATTATGAGCTCTGGACATTTTCCATCCAACACTACTGGGCCCAACCGTCTGGTGAAGACTTAACTGAACTGGGACTAGAAACCCTGAAGGAAAAAGGAAGAAGCTGGAGTGCTCTCCTTGTCCGTGTTAGAAAGAGCCACTCCAAAACACAAGAGGACGAACAAATCAAACTAATTTATTACCACATGGCCAAAAGGGTCAGTGCATGACAAAGGGCCTCCTGTTGTGAAGGGGAGTGCTGTGGAGTGGCCTCACCCAAGCTGAGTTTGGGTGACTACTGCAGCATTAGACATGGGTCAGGCTGAAGGGAAGCATGAAGGTAGAACCATAGCTGGAGAACAGAGACTTTGTTCTCGGTGTCTCTGGGGTTGTGACTGTAATGACTAAAGTCTGGCAGGGCGAAATTACCTTTCTGTCGATAAACGGCTAAACAGACTACAATCACACTAATTCAACTTTTTGTTATTTTGATGAATTACAATGTAGTTTATTACTTCTAACTGCGTGATTAATTAATTTGATTATCTTTTATTGTTATATGATTATTCACAGGGTAGCTGTAGATTAATCACGATTAATTGTGATTCATTTCACAAATCGAGTAAAATAATTAACATGTCCGTTACAATTCTAATTAAATCTGATGTTGTATATTTTAACTTGACAAATGAAAACCATTTCTCTTGGCACTATTTTAAGTCGCACCAGCATTACGGTTATTTATCTGGACTTGTGTGGTTTGTCATTTTGGTGCTTTTGTTGGCCTGCTACTGGGGTTCAGGTCCGAAAGTTTCAATGAGTTTTTGAATGGAGCTCCTTGACATTGGCTATACACAGTCACAGTTTCCAGGTCCATTTTTGTATCTTTACGTCTCAACATTGAAGGATTCCCATGAAATTTGATGACAGCTTTAGGACAACTTTTAACTTTCAGTGATCTCTTGATTCTTCATCTACAGCCAACTTTTCTGCGTGCCTCTCTGTAATCTCAGTTTCCCATCCACAGAGAGTTCATGGAGGGGTAGATGGCCGGAGTTGCAATCATACTAAAAAGAAGGTCGCCGTCTTCTGACAGTCTAATCCATGAATATCTATATTGTTATTCCATTCCACTGTCCTATAATAGACATTTTATAGTTTCCTCTGGCCTTTTTGTACTTGGTTCAAACAGAAAGGTTCTGGTGTTGCCTTGGTGAAGACGTATGGAAACCTAATTGTGTAAACCATTGTAACTGTACAGAGCTGAATGGTCAGTGTTGTTCCACCAGTGATGGATCACAGATCACAACCTCAAGAGTGGTTGCACTTTGCACATGCATGTTCATGTGCACACATATAAAGAGAGAGACGGAGACCCACCAGCTTTCTGCCGTCTGGCCACAGCCCTGCACATGCTGACAGATTTATGGGATGCAATAATCACAGTGCAGCCTTCTGTATTACTCTGCTCCACTCTCAGCTCCTGTAATTGGCTTTTACACCTGGAACTCACTATAACCATTATACAATGTCACTCCTGTATGACTTTGACATTAAGTTAATTTATTTAACCCCTAGTGCATGTTGACTTTGTCTTTGGTTTATTCTTTGAAGAGATTTTTGAAGTTAAAATAAAAGTTAGAATAGAAACAGCAATACATTCTGAGGTTTTCTACAGTACTGCGTCAAACTGTGGATTTTGATAAGAAAATATGTAAATGTTCAAAAACACAGGCAAAGCAAAAGCGAGACAGAGAAGGACATTCAGGCAGCTTTATCAAACTGAGCAGTGGCCCTCAGGCTTTTCTCCCGGACAGTGAAGGATTGGACGGGTCTCAAAAGTGCCCCCAGCAACTTCACATCATGGGTTTCAAAGCTGGGTTGCCTGGATTCCTTCGTTCTCAGCTTGGTTGCCAGGGTAGAAGTGTGGCTCGCTGTTTGCTTGGTTGGTTTTTCTGGCCGGCTTGGTGGCTTTGGACATCAGTATTCAGCGCATGTCTTACTGTGCCTCTCTCAGCCAGAACAAAGGGCTGATCATTGATGCTAGGCAGCAGGCACGGGGATTCACCCATCTGAAACAGACCACAGGGCTGGATGTGCGTGCCCTTCTTCAGACTTGGTGTCTCAGTGTCCCAGTGTTTGCTTGTTTACTGTGCCATGAAATGGATGGAGTGTGTATTATTGTGCAAGCAGAGCAATGCAAATGCCCTCCCGGGGAAGGGGAAGACGTATTCTGTTAAAGCAGGCGCTGTTGCTGAGTGAATCCAGTGCAGTGTTGCATGTCACACTCGGCACAACATTCTGATTCTTTTTAGTGCAGTTTCAGCACACATGAAAATAAACAAACAAGCAGAACTGTGTCCTGCAAAATCTAAGGCAGTTCATCTTAACTCAGTTCATCCACTTGTCAAACTTTCCAGGTTTAGGGCAAACAATTGCACACGTCTTGAATTAGTCATAGAAGAAGACGAGGAAATGAACGGCAACCGTCGAAAACATATGCGACCTTTTCTCACAGAACATTTTCTCAGAATATTTTCTTATTTTATGTCTTAAATACCTAGAAATAATCATGTGCAGGAGTTACTAGAACTATGAATCACATTTTCAAGTGTTAAAGGTCAGAAATAGCTGCAGCTGACCTTTAACACCTTTAACATTATTAACAGTATCTCATCCATCCTAACTCAACTACCTTCTATTAATAATAATGAAGAGAAGGCAGGAACTGTCCACTAAGTAACACTTATTTCCTAGCTATGGTCATTTATCTTGTATGTGTAAACAAAAGCAGTATTTGTTATCTTTACACAAGGGGCAGCTGTAATATATATTATCATGCACATGAAAAATTAAGCTCTTAAATAATCTTTATTTAACAAAGGGGGAAATTCTCTCCCTCTCCCTCTGAGTCTTTCATTGAAAGCCTTCACCATAGACTTCCTAATCACATATGTCAGATGGAAGAAAGCAGCCATTCATCACTGACAATAGGGATTTTATGGCTCCCTCAGTCGTCTTGAACTGGTGACACCGAGCTACCCAGCAACCATTTCCTTGTCGTTGACTTTTGTTTTTGTGAAAACTTGAATATCCCCTTGACCTGTGAGCATTTTGTTAACCACCTGTCACCCCGAGGGACGTAGACTGAGAGTTCAGACAGCAGTCTTTCTGAGAAGACGATTTTTATTTTCTGTGTTTTTCCTACTTGACTACAGTCTCTGCCTGCACAAGTCAGAAAATATTATACATTTGGTGTTTTTGCAGCTGGTGGTAGATCCAAATGATTGTTGTTTGTAATTGCTTTGCACCTTAGTGAAAAAGCATTTTTTTCACTTTCGTGCTTTCAGCCACGTTAGCATTCATATCAATGATTGGTTCAGAGTTTGTCACATTGAATATCTTTTTCAGTGTAATTTAATAACAGGTTGTTTTTCTTTGAAAAACTATTCAAATGTGATTTTTTTTTTCAGCTGTATGATGTGTTTGGCTGAAACCCTGTCTGTATTTTATTAATAGAGAAACATGTTTTGTCTATGGTGGGAAGAGGAATAATGCTAGAAGTTATTAATGATTTGACACAAACCCATGGGAAGAAACATGAGACAAAAGTGTGCCTTAAACAGTGAGGGGGCTACCCCAGTGTCCCTGTGGGCAGTCTATAAATACCACTGCGTTTCTTTCAGATATTAAAGCTGGGCGATGACATGTAGTTGGCGGATGTTTGATGACTTTCTCTCGTCTAACAAATGGAAATCTTTATAAGCCTGGTATTTTAAAGAGACGATTTTCTCGTCTGGCTCCAATATCCTGAACGAGCACTTTGTTCTTTTGTCACCCACGGTGGAATCAATGTGAATATTATTATCTCGTATACTCTTGTCTGTAGTGACTTGTGCTTCATTTCCAACTCTTTAAATTAGACTCAGATGTTCGCTGTGCTCCTTTGATTTATTTTCTGATGTCTTTCTCGACGGAACCGTTCTGACATGAATGTCGTTCATCCCTGTCGGCCTCTCTGCTTTCCTTGTCATCAACAGATTTAGAAAGACACTGCATATTCTTTTGGCTTTTCCTTCAGATTTTGGAGGACCGTTAATGATATTCATTGAGTCGTTGTCAGAGTAGGTGTCCGTTGACCTGTCCTTGACATTCAATCTCTTCTCAAACATCACTCTCATCTCCTATGTATGTGTGTGACTGACATCCACGGTCAATCAATTTTCAATTTTAAATCTAGCCTGTCATCATGTCATCACTGGAAAAGGTGATTTTTAACCTGAATATAAAATGGAACGGTACACGTCCACCGCCTTCAGGGGTGGGAAGGTTACTAACCATGTGATTATTTTGTAGCTGAGGAGATAATGCAAAATAATCAATGTGTCTCTCTTTGAATAAAACTCACCCTAAGATTAGAGCTTTTACTTTTTGTGATGCAGACATTTGACAAATTACAGACAGTGATGCACTGACTCAGATTAGGAAATGCCTTTTTGGGGCTCAGTCCTGGTAATGTATAAATTAAATTAATATTCAAAATCTAAAAAAATAAAACCATGAGGCTATATACAGCAGACAACCTTATACTCAAAATAATTACATACTGTCTTCCTGATAAAAGATACCACTACATTACATGTTACTGCCATACATAGTATGTCAGAGAAATAGACTGTAACACAGGGATGTGGTTTTGGTTTGGTGAAGCCGTGGAGAAATTCAAGCTGGCAGCATGAAGTAGACAATCATGAAACAGTAATGGGAGATAGAAAAAGAAAACCGGGGCTGCTCTTGTTAGCAGTGACATTTTCACCCACAGTCCTCTGGGAGTCAGCGGTACAAGATGGCAGTCAGGGGTGGAATGTGCTCTCAGCTGGAAGAGGTCCGACTGGCTGCCAGCTCTACTGAGAACCGGGCTGGTCCAACCACAGACGCTCAGTCTTTCTTTCCAACTGGTCTCATGGCTTGGGGAGAAATGATGTCTGATTGTAATGAAGACATTGAAAAAAAATGGAATGCTGATCACTACAGTACTGCTGTGGTGAGGTGAGGTCATAGTGAACTAACAGCAAGTGCAGCGATACATACTTTATCTTTAGCGGTAAAATCCAGAGAGTTTAAAGAGAAAAATCTGTAAAAAAAAAAAAAAAGCTGTATTTGAGACTCGGGTCGTTTTGTGTAACATATAAGGAAGAGCCATTCTGAGCAGTGAACCTCATGTATTGCGACTCCGGAAGCCAAGGCCATAAACACAGTGGGCTTTTAACTGGCATTGGCTTTTGTCTGTACTTTGCTGCCAAAAAATCTAGTGTGGTTTCAAAGCCATATATAATGTATCTGACCTCACTGACTCCCTTGTGGTATGCAATGGAAAAACACCACACTTATCTTCGAAACAGTTTTGAGAGTGTATGCACCAATGTACTAAACATATGATAAATTTGCAGTGGAATCAGGATCCCACTTGACAAATGGACCACAGGAGATAAACAGCCGTCTCTGGATCTTAGGAGGTGTGGGATACCAGCTGGCAGCCTGGCAGAGGCCTTGAGTTTCTGCTCACTTGGGGTGGTACAAGCTTAATCATCTGCGTGCCGACATCTGAGGCATTTCTATAATCCCACAGATGTTTATTTTGGTGCCCTGTTTAACTCCCCGAGGACAGGTACTGCCCACCCCACCTTCCTCAGATCCTTCACAGAAGATGTTCTGGTTCTATTCACACTCCTCAGAGACGGGGCCGGGAGGAAGAGAGAGAGAGATCAGTATATTATTTGAATACGGCCACAGTTTCTGCTGCACCACACCAAAGTCCCTATGAGTTTTGTGGAGTTGAGAGATGGCAGTGGTTCAACAGCCTTTGCCAAAATAAAGTGTTACGCTCAAAAGCTTCAGAACAGCTGAGGAGGCACTTTATTAGTTTCAAGGTAATTGTTTTAGTCCAAGTCTTTTCTAATAGTTTTTTTGTACATTTCATCCATTACAGTATTTTCCTGATATGTTTAAAGCATCGTTTTTAGAGTCAGGCTCCAAAATTAGATCTACTCTCTAATTAGAAACTAACTAATGACAAACTGATTATGTGGGTTAATTATGACCGCTGTAGAGAACACAGCACTGCATCTGGCTCACTGTCGCACATCATGTCTCATTTTCCGTTTCTTTAATTATAACACCTCTGTCCTAGTGGTCCTGTTGTGGGGTCTGAATCCATCTAGGTTTTTTTCGGCACCATCGTCACCGATTCCACGTAGCTTAGCAAGAATGAAATAAAACCATTTCCCAGCTTAACAGAAATAGCCGTGCAAGTTCCAAGTTGAAAAAAAAACAAACATTTTATATTAAAGTAAATTTTCCACTTATATTCAAGTTTAGTTGAATCACTTCTGCAGGTATGTGTCATTGGAGAAAACAGTGTTGATGGTAGAATTCAAGGCTTTCATACCAGGTCAAGGCCTGAAATAAAGTTCTTTCTAAATGATTTTCTACCTTGGTTCTGTTGCAAAACCTTAATTATTTTTTACAGGTTTTTATCTAAATGTGGTTACTTTTGTGTTCATTTCAAAATTGTACATTTCTGAATGTTAAGAAACCCCAATTTAATTAAATGCAACACAGTTCATGGCAGGACAGAGCCCTTAGTCATTGAACTCAGAGACATTTTCAGGGTGTTATTAAAAACATCTGTCTGAGAACATTTTACCCTCACCTCCATTAAACCTGTGGCAGTTACGATGTGTTTTTGTAGGTTCGCTATCAATTTTCTAACGTTGAATTAATTTGTTTTTTCACAGTCGTGCAATCAAGACCAATCAGGACCTTCTCCCAGAGACTCCGTGGACAAATATCTTCTACGATGACTTCTGGGGGACGTTGCTCACGCACAGCGGCAGTCACAAGTCTTTTCGGCCTCTGTGCACCCTCTCCTTCCGTCTCAACTATGCTGTGGGAGGCCTGGAGCCCTTGGGTTACCACCTGGTGAATGCAGCCTTCCACGGGGCTGTGACCGTCTTGTTCACCTCGTTGGCACGTCTGCTGCTCGGAGGAGGCCTGTGGAGCCTGCTGGCTGGCCTGCTTTTCGCTTCTCACCCCATCCACACAGAGGCAGTGGCAGGAGTGGTGGGCCGGGCAGATGAAGGGGCCGCTCTGTTCTTTCTGCTGTCTCTACTCTCTTATATACATCACTGTAGACTGAGAGGACGCGTCGGAGGAGGCGGGTGGAGCCTGCTGGCTGGCCGGCTTTGCGCTTCTCACCCCATCCACACAGAGGCAGTGGCAGGAGTGGTGGGCCGGGCAGATGAAGGGGCCGCTCTGTTCTTTCTGCTGTCTCTACTCTCTTATATACATCACTGTAGACTGAGAGGACACACTGGGTCGTGGCGGGTCACGGCCTGGTTCATCTGCAGCCTGGGCTGCGCTGCGTGCAGCATGCTGTGGAAGGAGCTGGGGGTCACGGTCCTGGCTGTGTCGGCGCTGTATGACATCTGCGTTTTCCACAGACTGAAATTACAGCAGGTCATCGAGCTCCTTTACAAGGTAAACTTTTCTTTTTCTTTGGGCTGTTCTGATTTTTCTTGTCTTTGAGTCCATGCAATGAATGCATTTTATGTACAATACACTGGTTGATGCTAGGTTTTGGTGTTTACCAATCAAAACAGAGAGATGCTTTTATCTAATTTGTTTTTAATTTAGACTTAATAGATTTTTAATGCATTAAGTTTGATTTCTAAAAGTTTTGATTTCTAAAATAAGAAAACTGACGATTAATATACCTCATTACTTCCTTTTCTTTCTTTTATCCTTTACTGTTATCTTTTGCAGCAGTCACAGTGAGGTGACATAAAGCATGTCACCCATGTTTCACAAGCAGTCACAGTGAGGTGACATAAAGCAGTTTCACGGTAGCACTGGATCACACTTCACCTTAGAAAGAAAAGGAAATGAAACTATTTTCAAATATAATCAATGAAGAAAGTAGAGTTTTTCTCTAGAGGCGTCTGTCAGAAGTGTTGTCTGTGTCCTTTATATCTCTGTCAGTATCTGTGTCTGAAGCAGCCAATTAGGTTAGTTGAATGGAAGTAAAAGGTGACGTTTGAAATGAAGACAGATGAGAGAAAATCGTTGTAGTGAAGTGCGTATCTAGCGCCATCTCTTCTATAGTGATCGGCCTGGTGTTGTAATGAAGATGGAGAACTGGCTCCTGCTGGAACTGGCTTCTCCACACTGTCCTCGTGATTTAAACCTTATCTGACTTCCTGTGTCCTCTGGAGTACATCCCATCCTGCCGGCAGACGGGCCTTCTAATGACTTGTCAGACATGGCTATAGTAGAAGAAACAGGGCCAAGGGGGGCTGGAGTAGAGCATGACTCAGAGCAGTTTCATTTCAACTTTTTGATTGAAAATCCACCAACACGACTCAGACATCTTTAAAAAGAGATACGTGTGTGGTTAGAGCCCAGGAGTGGAAGTGCTCCTTCAAATTACTTCCATGGTTTTCCAAACATTTCACAGCAGCCCAGCTGTTGGTGAACATTTTGTGGTAAAAATGTTAAAAAGTTGAATTCATATTTTTAAATTCAAAGAATGTATTTGGTCCAAGACATGTTTTTTATTGAATAGTATTGAATAGAAGAGTAGTTTGTTTTAAAAAAAGAATTTGGATTACAATAACATTACTATTGCATTTTTATTATTACTTGGGAACATATATTTGCTGTTTGTGTGTGTCCATCAGCTTTATCTTCAACATTCAAGATCTACTTTGTCCATTTTACCCTTCTAAGCATATGGCCATGCTGATCATTCCCGGAACATTTCCATACAAAATACAGACCTAATGTTTATTTGTGACTTGAAAGATAGATATTATTATCTTATTTAATCTACCTATTATTCCACAAAAAATTATCAGATAATTTTTTGTGTGAAAATATTCCATTTATTCATTTGGGATAATGTTCAATGCATATCCAATAATTCCAATTTCCTTTCACTTGTTGCTATAAACAATTAGATTTAAACATGGTTTTTGCAGTCACTGTAGGAAAACTTCACAGGATTCATTAAAAATATAAAAATATATATCCACAAAAAATTATCAGATAATTTTTTATCTGATAAAAATTATCAGATAATTTTTTGTGTGAAAATATTCCATTTATTCATTTGGGATAATGTTCAATGCATATCCAATAATTCCAATTTCCTTTCACTTGTTGCTATAAACAATTAGATTTAAACATGGTTTTTGCAGTCACTGTAGGAAAACTTCACAGGATTCATTAAAAATATAAAAAAAAATATTTTGAGCACTATATAAAAAGTGAAAATAGGATGTGTATTTATGCCAAGAAGCTATTAAAACCACCATCATTGCACATTTGCTGATGATGGTGTTATTACTGTGCACCCAAGGCGTCCAACTATCCTATTTTATTGTTATGATAGAGCGCAAGACAGTAGTTTGTTTTCAGACTGATTTGTATCACTGTCTTGATCCGATGTCTTTTCCTCATGGCCAATAACTAATGTAGAACGCACACCCATCCCTGTGTCTGTATAAAGCAGCACTTAGTTTGACTAATGAAGAGCAGAGGGAGTCATTACTCAAGGCAAGTTTAGCCTTTGACTGGTTGAATGAACAGCACTTCTTTATGGAGCTAAAATGATTCCAGAGAAAATAAATAGACTCCTGAGATCTGTCAGGTGCTGAAAACTTGGCCACTTTGTCTCCCAGTCATTTTCATCAAGTCAAAAGAAGCTGCGATACAATCACTGCATGCATTTTTTTCCCAAAGATTAGTGACAGGTGTATCAGCTTTTTGTTTGTATTGGAACATCTGTTGATCCAGTTGATCTCAAGAGACAAACTTTTTGCACGACAGATTGGTCGTCGATTACTTGCCCAGTAATTTAATTTGATGTAATTATATTGCGTTCAAGTTTTATATTAGCTGCCAAACTCTTTCTCCTTTTACCGTTTCCATGTGCACCGAGAAGTAAATATGCCTGAGTGCATGACTGTGATCTGTGCATGCAAATCAGGCAATGCATGCATCATTTGTAATTGTATTTTATATACAGTGTCTGGATATAAATTGGTAAATTAGTTCGACTGATCCCAGGCTCAGCTGATCCTGAAAATCTGCATAATTTTTGAAGGATTCGAGCGAGAATAAAACGGACATTATACGTTAAACGGAATCTATGTAATTGAGTCATGGCGAATTGTCCAATTAAATAGACCATAACTCATTTATGTAGTGTGCATGTGTCTCTTCCTGCAGGCTCAGTCTGTGCAGTGTCACCATTGCAGCCTTTATGGATCTGCTGCTTCCATTCATTAACTTTGATTGTCCCGGGTCAATGCAAAAATCTCGTAAAAGAGACGTGAAACAGCAGCTAATTTCATACGCTCCAGTAGGATATCAGCGATTTGCTACGGTCCGCAGCACTCTAAAGTGAAGAGCGGCGCCGAAAGAATGCAGTGCATGGAAAATGAGGAAGGGGTTTAATGGTCACTGTCACTCCAATCGAGTGACAGTTAAAATACAATCAAATGAACAGTATGGCAAAATATAACAGATAATAAACAGATATAAGGTATATAAAAGTACACTCAACACAAAAAAGATGCCACCAAACAAGTATGTTTCTTTAAGCTTTTTCTCTTTTTTCAATACAATATATGACTTGCCCCAAATTTTATTAATCTCTGGAAATATGTATGACAATCCTGATTTTCCAATGACCTAAAACGTTGAAGAATTAATGGAAAATAAGTAATAATACATAAACTTGGTGTACGTCTGCATTAAGTAGCAATATCACCAAACATCCAGTATATACTTTTCAACAGGCTGTGCTGCCTACTTTTCCTGCTTCCTGTCATTAGTAAATATGTTCAGTGTCAAACGTACCAACACTTTCACTGTTGACAGCTGGTGCCAGTGTCCGTCTGCAGCACGCAACGTGTTTGTAATTAGTTCTTTCCGAGTTGTGTGCAGGTTTTTAAAACCCTCATTAAATTGTTTACCCAGGCCGACCTTTACGATGGTGATATTCAACAGTTGCCTTTGTGTCTGATTAAGGCATTTATGGCCATGTGTTCTTATGCAACCAGCCACTCACGGGCAATGACTTTATGGCCTTTAGATGTAACCAAGTTGGCCTCGGTGAGTGTGTGCGGTACAGCCAATGTTTATGTGGAAAATGTGTTTTTTATGAGTTGATTCCTGCACGGCAGACACTTAATTTCAACAAGAGATACTAAAACACAATTTGAACCCTGAGCTGGTAAAAGAAAGGACTCTTTATTTATTTAATTATAAATGTATTTACTTAGATATTGAACCTATTTCTATGTATTGTCAACATTGAAAAAGGTGAATCAAATTGCAGGAAATGATAGGAAATACAAATGTGACGGTAGGATTTTTTAGTCTTATTTTAGTAACCAAATGAGTTGGCTTTCACCAGGAGCTACCAGAGACAGCCCGCGTTGTTATTTGGCACAGTTTTTACAGAATGTTGTTTTTCCTTCCTAATGCCACCTACCTTGGGATCGGGACCATGGGGTGGAACTAAACCTGGAGCTTTCAGCTAACCCTGACAAGCAGGAATCTTACCCCTGCTCCAGCTTCCTTCTGACAATAGAAATATTCAATAGAATAATACTAAAATAGCATAATGTACCACAGTCAATACAAGGGTTTCATATTTAAATTGTGAGTAAATTGCGACTAGAAAATAATTGTATTTCATTACATACTGTGGCTCTGTAGTATTTTTCAAATGCAAATATGTGTCGGAGAAAAGAATCCAAATCATTCTATTAAACTATCCCTGTAATTATTTCACTTTGTTTCACTGCTGACCTTCTTTAACTGTGATGTTTATGTGTAAGTGAAATACTTTGACACTGAAAAAAAATGAAGCCACTGTTTACATGGAAGTTCACATGAGCCACTGTCCCTGAGGGCTTTACTGCAGTAATGACCATAACAAGAAGGGACGTTTGAAAACACGGTACAGAAACCCGATGCTTTGAAATGAAATACTGATGGAAGACTTTGTCTCTCAGTGATGTCATGTTGATGGCCTGCAACCAGCAGTACCTCCTGAACAAACCATGGCTGAAATATGTCTTCAGAGCAACACGAGAGCTTTTTTAAAGCCTAACCTTTGGTTCAAATTCATCATCAGACAACACAAAAACTGGAAACTGATTTCCAAATCTGGGACAGGACCCAGTTGGTCCTCAGTAAATGTCAGACCTGCTCACTTTATCTTTTCACACCTCCCACTTTCTGTTTACACTTGGGCTATTAGAGCAAGGTCATTGCTGAAGGCATGCTTGTGTAATACGTCTGGAGGGACAGTGTGAGCTCAGGTGTTGTGGTACTAGTGAGGCCAGTGACCTCTGACCTCAGAGATGTAAGAGACGGAGCAGAGTTAGTCATAGAACAGGGCACTCCTCAAAGCATGTGTGTACATGCAGTACATGTCCACATGCAGTGGGGTATATGTAGGTCCTACAGCCCTGCGTACAGTATGACAGCTACACGTCCCCATGCTGTGTATTAGATGAGGTAGAAGGAAAATAGAAAACATGTACACGTACATTCTTACCTGGGGCTTCACAGATGCTTCAGCATGCTCTAATGGCTCCCGTCACCATGTGATGGATTGGACCTGGTGGGTTTAGAAAGTGCCCTCTGCCCTCGCCCACCTGTCCTGTACATACAGACACACACAGAGCCTGCAGCAGAAACAGGAAGTGGACAATAGGGATTTATGCAACATTTTGTGAAAACATACTTAAAAAAGTTGTTGCTTATAGAATGAGGTGGCTGGTTTACAATATACAGGTCATTGATACAGTAACCAAACGGCCGCAGTGTTGTCAGATCTTCAAGATTTAAGAGTTTTTGCATATATTATTTTTATTTTTTATTATTAATATTATTAATAATAATATATTATTATTTTATTTGTTGTATTGTCGTTAGAATGTCGTGTAACATTTATTTTTTCTAAAAAAAACAACAACAAAACAAAGATGGCATAAGAAATAATAATAATAATAATAATACATTTTTTAAAATCATCATTTCAGCAGCTGACCTTTACGGTTTTTACCCACCAGCCACTGTGGTGGATATAAAGTTTCTGAGCAGACATCAGAGTAGTATTTAACTTTTTATTTCTCCTTCAGCAGGGAAGTAAATTAGCATATTTTTAAAATTCCAGACGTTTTGCTTTTAGATGTGGTTTGAAAATACATATGGACACATTTTTTTTCCATCCAAAAAGCCTATAAAGACAGCAGTAATGAAGACATTTCTCACACTGATGAGACTCTCTAAACCAGGCGAGTGGTTTAGCTGGGTTTGCTACAGTCTACTGTTCACTTGGTATAAATGACTCTGAGAGACCCTGTGACTTGGTCGTGTGTGTCGTGTGGTACACACATCATCACACTGTGGGAAATTATCCAGTTACACTTAATTGGTCTGTCAACTATATGCTTTGTCTAAGTTCATCTACGCAATAAGCAGGCAGAACAATAACCACTTTTCCACTAGGTGGCACTAGATGCCGTTTATAACCAAAAAAGGTTTTTTTTTTGTGTCTTTCTTCAATTCCAGTCAGTATATTCGTGTCGTTTTCAGCTAGAATATTCACATTGAGTTAGTCATTTGTGAGTAAATTGAACCTAGAATATTATTTTATTTAATTTTATAAACATGACGTGTTTATACGCGAGTAGTGACTATGTTGCAGAATAATGTTATTACAGAATACAAAAGTTATTACTTTACATGAGAATGATTGATTGGCTCACAATTATAACAGCAACTCACTTAATTGCAAACTAATATCATGTGTCCTCACTGACATTAACACTAATTTCTGGTTTCTTTCTTCAGACAATTGTAAACCCTCTTACACTCCTTCCTCCATATATTTTAGTTACGGACTATAGCTTTTCTTTACAGTGTCTTTTTATGGTCTCTGCTCATAAACCGGTGTGTAAAATCAGCCAGGCAGGACTCATTACATGGGACTGTCAGACCTGAGTGAGGCCACATAAGGGCGTACAGTGTTGCAGGACTTGTTTGGGAAACTGTTCCTTCTTTGTATTTGGGTTATGAAACTGAGGGCAGCAGTTAACCAAACAATTGGATGATTACAGGCATGGAGAATGGTTATATAAAGCTCATACACAATATTTTGAATACAAGAACTGCTATAATTTGAATCCTTATGACAAGCTCAGGCTCAGGCTAAACGCTGGCGACACTCTGTTTGTACACCATCTCTGCAGTAAATATAGTTTTAAAGAATCCTATTTAAAACAAGCAATCAAATGCCCAGTGCCCTGTATAAACTGCTGCCAGAACTGTTAGGATGGATGAGAGGAACGTAATCATTTGGATGCAGAATGGGCAAACTGCCACTTTACACAAACAAATGAAAGGGAAACACACCATTAGCTGCACTTTCCTTGTGCAGCTCTGTCTGTATTAGTATACTGTATGTCGCAGTGCAGCGGCGTTCCGAGAGTGTTCCAGTCAGATTTATTATAAATACATTGCTATTGTCGCTCTTGTCAAGAGCACTGTACTTTCTAGAATATGTCCTATCATCACCCTGGGCGCTCACAAAGCAGTGGGGGTAAAGGACGGAGGGAGGGGACCAAAGTGAATAAGGACATGTGCAAAAGAGATGGAGAAAAAGCATATTAAAGATGAAGAGGGAAAAAGGCAGCCAAGGGACAGAGAGAAAGGAGCGGAGGGTCTGCTGTTGACATTTTCTGGAGGCAGAGTGTGTGCAGTGCTGCTGTCAGATGGCCTCACTGCCTGTGAACCGTCAGCCTTTGTTTCCATGGTTAATTAAATCCTGTGGCTGCGCATGGCCCACATCATATTTGACTTCTCTTTAAACGCAACTGCAACTACAAAGTAGCAGAGAGAAATTAAATTTGTTACATTAATCATAAGGGACCACACAATGGAACAGTGGTTACAACCCTTGTCTTACAGCAGGCGGCTCAAACTAATGGTTCAATATGTGCCTGGATGGTCCAAACACATACATAGGTATATGGAATTGGGTTAAATAATAATGATTAAAAGACAAACTACATTCACCATAGGTGTAAATGTAGGTATAGTCTAGGTACCAGAGATAAATAGTACATGTATACAACCAGACACATTTTAGGTACACATCTGTAACCTTGTTTGTCCAAAATGAACCATTGAGGGGAAACATAAAATATGAATACATTTTTTTAGGAAGAAGAAGAATTAAGTAGAAGCATGCTTTATTGAAAAAAATGTACTATAAAATTTAGATTTTTTTTAAAACACAGTCTTTCCATTTGCAAAGACCATTGGTCACGTGCTCTTCCACCTTCTTCGTTCTATTTTTACTTTGCAGTTTGTATTTAATATGCCTGGTGCTGTAACACAACATAACTCAGACAGAGAAGAGTTAACCCACTAGGTTACGATAAGTTCATCATAACGTTTTCTTCACCTTACTCTATTGTCAGACTCTATGTTTTGTGAATAGTTTTAGTTCAATATAGTTGTTTCTCTTTTATATTAAATATCATTGATTTATTACACTGACTGAATGCCGTGTTTTGCTGATTTGTGAAGACCCCAGTAAGGACATCCTTCATTACTACTCCTGCGTACGGTCTGATTACTTTCCAATATTTTCTTCTGGTTGCTGAGTTGCAGTTTATGTCAAACATGTGGTCTAAACGGACTCTGGCGCACGCCCAGGTCTAATTTTTCTTCTGTGACACATGGGAATAATTATCTCAACGGTGAAGTGAAGCCACAAGCGACAATCAATCGCTTCTTCAGTTGTGAACCGAGCTGAAGAGCTCTCCTGGATGAGAGGTGAAGCTACTGACTCGTATGATTAGGACTAAATTACAGTACAGTTAAAACACACATTGATTAAATCCCACCATGGTGCACGATAAACTCCGCACCGAGTCTTATTTACCGTAAGGACGAATGGTTGTGCGTTGTATGTTGTTGTGATGATGCAGAGAGATGGGATGTTGAGACAATGGGAGTCATTCAAGTGTCTTGTTTCTATGCCAGCACATCTGGGAATTTTTTTTGTCTTCTACAGAGTTGGTGTCTGAAAGCATACGGCTGTGGGATTGAACAATCACAGTGTTATAGTGTGAGTGTTGAGACATCAGGATGAGACATCAAGGCTTGTTTTCTGTTTTAAGCTTTTTTTTATATCATTTTACTGTAGTTTGCACACTCTATATTTTAATGTGAACTACATTTTATTTTTGTTTGTTGGACCATCTAGCTCGACTAGCAGTGTAACCTTTACATACATAAGTTGTTTTATCAGAATGTATTAAAAAATTTAAAAAATTGTACTTATATACAACTGGTAAATATTGTTGAAATGCTAAAAAAATTAATTGCATCGCCACAAAAAATCTCAAACCTTAGCCAAATTAGCTACCATGAGTGACTAAACTGTCAATATTCTTTTTAATCATCATTAAATTAAAAAGTACTTAAATGCCATAAGCTAAACCACCTATCTGTGATAATCTCCTTTTGCACTGCAGAGCTGCTGCAGCTCAGAGTTGGGTTACCAGTGAGAACAGAGAAGTCAAGTGGACTGGTTTTATTTTACAATATGGATAAACACTGTAAAGTAAAACTAGGGTTTGGAGCAGGGTTTAGTGGGCCTTGCGGCTCACATGACTCACAGAATGACATTTTAACGGATGTGTGCAATGACCGACTGTAGTAACTCACTGGACCGGGGACAGAGCATCGAAAGCGACCGTGTTGCCATGGCACTTTGTCCCTGTTTGTTGTTCCTGTGCAGGTTGTAAATCTAAGAGCAAAATACTGCAAACACTCGAGCTTTTGTATTTCACATCTGCATCGAAACACAAGAAAATCAGTGCCTTCTCATCACACATGAAATATTTTTCCACTATAAAAGGCCGAGTGATTGGCACTAGTGCTTCAGGTTTCAGTAAGGACACAGATCCTCATCCTCATATAAAAAATACATATTTTTTACAGCTTTAAAATGTGGAAGAAGAACTTAGCTTTTCAAAGTTATTGACCTACTATAATAATCATTTCTTATGATTATTGTTTATGATGTTGTTAAAATAAGTTTTTTTTTTCAACAGTGTACAAACACGCACTCAAACAGTACTTTGGAAAAGTGAGTTTTTTGTTGATTTTATTTGTGTACAATTTTGTCATGGACCACTATAACGCTGACCATCTTCTGCTGTTCATCATCATCGTCCCTCAAGCATGTAATGTCTGTGTTTGCTGCACCCCTCCCTGGCGTGTTACTGGCCAGTTACTGTTGCAGTAAAACAGCAACAAAATAGCATCCCGTCACTAAGTTGCGGTAGCCAACCGTTTTCGTGACAAACAGGAGAACTTGTTTTCTAAAAAAGGTCCAGTGAGGAAAACTGTAATCAGAGCAATTTTCTAAGTACAGTACCTTCCATCATCCTGCAGCACCGGATTAGCTTGGCTCTGGAGACCATTGTTGGATTTGTGCATCTCACTCATGCAGTTTTTGTGGGGGCTTACTGAATAACCCCTGCTATAAAATGGCTGTGATCTCCTGGATGTCCCATAGTGACTGGTAATCCAGACATGGACAGGACTAATCTTATTTGTATACAACTGGCAGCGTCCTCCAGGACAGTGAAGTCTTCTTGTGTTGTGTGTTACTAATGTGTAAAGAGACTCAGTGATGCCTTTACTTCACGAGAAAGAAACACACGGTGGAGAAATAACTAAAAATAGTTAAAATACTGTGATACTGTGAATATGAAATAAGGAGTTGCCTTACGCCTGTCATTGTTTCTTATTATTTTTATTATTTTTATTTGAAGAAAACTAAAAACTAAAAGCTTTAAGCTATATGTTTGTGCAGTCTTTACTCAATCTTTTCCCATCTACAGCATGATATAAGACACTTAACAAGTGCAGGTTTTCTCTCCTTCCAAATACACCATCTGATCACAAGTATAGTTGTTTTTTTAAAGAGAGCAATTTTTCTTCTCTTGATGTCTGATTGCTCCTGATGAGAAAATAAATTCACTGTGATTTAAGTGTCTGGCGAAGGAAACCCTCGCTGGCCCTAAACACGGGGTCATTTGGCCTCTGCATTAAAGGAAGGTTTGGTTTTTTTTTTCAATATGAGAAGGTAGTCTTAATGACAGAGCAGGAGCAGCAAGACTGTTGAATAACAGTTCTCATAGAAACCACGTCCATGTTGGTTCATTGACTGTGGTTAATCAAAGCAGACCTGGAAGGTCAGGACGACGAGCAGATTTGTTTGAAGATGTGCGTTCAGACAGACTTTCACTGAGTACCTTATTTTTCTAAATTTAATCTTAAGGGCCGTCAAACATTTGTCTATTTAGTCTAATGAATCACAGGATAGCTTTGCATTAGTCATGATGAATAATCGTGATCGTGATCGTAATTAGTAACGATCATGATTAAATTGGATAAATCAATGCTTCTAAACATGCCTGGAATAATCTGTATATTGATGGAAGTAGATGTATGTTTTTATTATGTTTTCATTTGTGACAAATCCAAATGAGTATATGAAGAAAATATGTAAAAGCATGACTGAAAGATTTAGCTTTAAACATGTGGTCGATGTGAGTCTTTACTCTGGATCTTGACAGTAGCAAGAATAACACCATGGCAGCGACCACCACACAAGGCCGAGAGTTCATCATTTCCCGCTGCCTTTCACTTCATTTATGATTCTTGCTCCCACAAGGATATAAACTTCTCATCTTTAATCTCGCAGCCAATCGTCTGCACCCAATTCCAGTACGTCTCCGGCCCACTTCTCACCCTTGGCTCTCCCTTGCCCAGATCTCTTTCTTTTCCTCCCTCTCACAATATTTCAGCTCTATATATCCACCAGGTGGAGGAGCTGACTTTGTACTATTTCTGATGGGTTCACATGGGTTAAAAACTTCAATCATGGGCAGGGAGAGACCAGCTTCACATGGACATTTGTCTCTGTGACCCTTCTCAAGCTGTGTCACTTGACTTTAGGTCAGATAAACCCATAAACTGTCAGATTTAAAAGATTCAGACGTTCTTACCTTCAGATACAGTTCAGCGGGATCTTTTAGGATTTATTTAAGGCTAAGGGAGAGAAGCTGCCGCAGCACTCGCCTGATTTATATTATTTTACACTGACAAAGGCCCTAGATAACTATTGTTCCACATACAGTTCTGTTCATCATCCCAACGGTGCTGTAGGAGGACGGCACTATGAACTGCTATATCTGTGAACAAGAAAGATATTTCTCTCATGTATAAAAATGTGTTCTTTTGTCTGTCCAATTGCACATAATTGTTCTTAAAATTATAATTGATTTACTTTTAATTGTCTTTGTTTATCCATTGAGGTTGATATGCAGAAACATGAAATATTTAGATGGCTATAAGAACAAAACTAAAACAGACTTAAAGTTGGTGAAGATGATCGTGCTTTCGTGCCTTTCTTCAATCCCTTCCTGTATATCAGCATTGTGTTCAACTAAATAGGCCCAGGTTTATGCTGAGGAAGTAAATTGGGAGTAAACTGGTTCTAGAAGATTATTGCAGCTGTATTTGATTACTACACATGCTTTTAGACATTTTGATTTGGTGATCTGCTGTGGGTTTCTTCTAATCTGAAATATGTCGTGACTCAAAGATTGGAAAACATTAATGTAGTATATCAGTTCAGCAAGCGTTGCCAAACTTAAGTTATTGAATTACGCACCACACGACCCGCAGGTCTTTTCTGTGATCTCAGATTCAGTTTCATATTTAAGTGGGAAACACATGCAGATGTCAAAATGTTGTATTTTTTTGGGTGAAACCACAGATTTCAATCATTGTGCTCAACTCAGCCTACACTCTGACATTTAATTCAGAATAGCCATTGTCTTTGCCACAATCCTGTCAGTAAATATATTCAAAATATGACAGCTCAAATACATTCCAAATACATAAGGCATCTGTTAGTAATCCATTACATGTTGGGACGTGAAGTGCTGGACTGTTATCTTGTCCTGTCTGCTAACAATCATGGTTTTTCACCCAGGGTTACCACATTGTCCCATAGGAGCGGATCCCAGCAGCTGCTGCTGATAAGAGGAAGGAAAAGGTTGGATGTTGTGTTTGTTGTCCATAAGCCATATCATTGTTTGGTTGATCCACCAATCAAGGAGCAAATCATACAGGTGGATCTATCCGTCCATCAAACCTTCAGACAGACGGCTGCCGTCTGGTTGATGGTTCCTGATTCTGAGCTTTGTGGAAAGGCTTCCAGGGTGGTTGTTCTCTCTGATTGGTATCCTGGACTCGTTTCCATTCACATTACAAATCCATCAATGTACAGCAGGGTACTAATGAGAGGCCATTTATCAGTAATTAACTACGTTGGTGATGATAAAGAGGAGATCAGTCACATATGGTATCCCATATATGCTGTGTGTTGTGAGACAGTCATGACAGTGGAAACTGATGGTTCACCTAGCTGCAGATTCAGTGTTATCCAGCTGCTCTTAAGGTATAGTAGTATTATGAAAAAAAACATGTGCACCTGAGGATGAAGACCAGTCATGAGAACAAATTAATTACATTTCACTTGGAGCTCTTTCTACACATTTTACCACAACACCTCTTTCATTTCTCACTCTACTGAGCACTTGAAAAATAACAAAAACGTGTTTTGATTTGATTGATTTTTCAGCTAATTTTTAGAGTGCTGGCAAAAAGGCCTGCTCAGGGATTTCTAAAGCTCTGTTTTGCATTTCTTCTCCCAGGATATTTTGCTCACATGTTTGCCCTATGAAAGCGTAATTGTTTCAGTTTTGGACTAATTGCACTTGAAACACAAAGGAGCGGGTAAAAAATCTGACAGGATTCTGCTAAACACCTTAGTGAAAACCCAGAGTGGATTATGATGGAAAATACAAAGCTGGTAGAAAGCTTCATGACAGACATTGGTTTAAGGAGTGTAAAATGTGTGTGTAGAGTCCCTACAAAACACAAAGACCAGTGTTTTTGTCAGGGTGGTGTTGTGCACTTATGTAATTGTGATGGTGAACTCCTTGTCATTGTGACACAGCTCACCACTGCACACAACCAAATGTGACCTCTGTTTTTAACCCATCACCAAAGTGAACAGTGGGCAGCTTTAAGCGCCCGGGGAGCAGTGAGTGGGGACGGTGCCATGCTCAGAGCACCTCAGTGGTAACCTGGCACCTGGTGGACTTGAACCTGAGACCTTCCGGACCACTTCTTTAACCACCAATCCACCACTGCAGTAAAAAAACAAACCCAGCTTCCTATTTCTATGAAGTATCTATGAAGATTCTCAGTCATCCAGGTCATGGTCAAGGTTGAAGAGTTCTGTTAGGCAACAGAAAATTCTCGGCCAGTTGCCTAACAGAACTCTTCAACCTATTTCTGTGAACTTCCTATTCACATGATGAGTTTTTTCAGATGACCTGTACTTTCCAAAAATAGGTTTTTGGAAAGTTTTTCTTCCACTCGACTCTGCAGTGTATGAGTCAGCACCGTTGTGATGTCTTGAATACCTGTCCCTGGGCCAGAGAATCATCTTGAGAGCTTTTAGAAAGACTCCATAACTCTAGGCTGGGCTCCCTGAAGGAGTAATTGAAAGGTATTAACACGGCTAAACAAGCCTCTCTGGTAAATCCTGTACAAAGTACAGTCCCTAGGTCTAATGTAGGCCACTTCAGTCCACTTCATACTGCAGAGTTGTTTCAGCTCACCTGATTTGATTGGAGAACAGCTCCAGGACCTCTATCTCTCTCTGCTTCAGTAATTTTATAGATGGAATCAAACAGCTCAGTGAAACCCAGTGTGAGATTGAAGTGGATGTCTGCCATGCAGTACATGGATCCCAGAGTTCAGATGCAGTTCAGATGGTAGATTTTAGGTTAACTGTAGTTTTTTTTTTCTTTTGTGGAATTTCTAACATGATATTGATTTTGATTTCACACTTAAAGATAAGTATATAAGAAGATTTACTGTTGCTTCCAATGATGCTATGATTTTATGTATTTTAAATCCCTGTCCAAACACCAAATTAGTGGGACATACTATTTTTATGTGTTTCCATTAAATTAGAAGAAATTACATCATTGCTTTGTTTACAGTTTTGATGCTGTTGTCAATCAGAATACAGTCATACAATTTCAGTTAATATATATTCAATTTAAATATTTCACTGCATTTATTGAATATGCAAACATTTATATTGAGAATTTAAAAATCCTTTAGGGCAAAGTGAAAGTGACAATTAGTTGAATTTGGAAAAAAATACTCGTAGCACTGTAATTTATTTTTACATCCCAGTAGGAACATACCATGGCCACATTGCCAACAAAACAATTGCAATCTAATCTAAACAACAGAGCAATCTAAACAAAGCATGTATTCACTCAGACACTGCAGTACCCTCTGACTCCAAAAAGAAATGGGATTTTTTTTTTTTTTTTGCATAAAGCTATTTTTATGTTATTTCCTTTCCTGTGACGCAAATGTCCTCTCGTATGTTGTTTTACTTAAGTGGACAATTGTTGCTTCTCTAATAGAATTTGCATATGACCAGGAGTGTCTTTATATAAAGACAGATGTCAGTGCTGTTATTTACATTCGCACAATCTACGTACCATTGGTTTGGACTCGGAGGACCAGTTTTGGTCTTTTGTTTTCATACTGGACCTTTGTCACAGTGGATTTTCAGTTTTATTAGTTTCAGATGAGCTCTTAAATATTTTATTTGTTAGGTCCCCGTACAACAACAGAGGCCAATATTCTTATATTAGTCCTATGTAAAACATCTGAGAGTCATTTTCTCACCATTTGATCTTTTGCTTAAAATAAAATGTCCATCTTTGTGACTTACTCTGTTCTGACTCCAGCCCGCATTTTAAATGTATTCCTGACAAAACCACTTTGGCCGTTGCTCACATAATGAGAAATAGTGATGTGGATCAAAACCATGACCTTTTCATTGCCAGGCAATGGAACGACTTCCTCAACAGTCATGTACCCTACCAAAAAACTAAAGCCTGGTGGGTTGTTCTCAGGTTTTCCCTGAAGGATTTGACAGTCGACCTTAAGTCAGTTTTTATAGCTGTGTAATTTTCAAATTGCATCCTTTAACGCAAAAGACTGAATAACGTCTTTAGGGGATTCAACTGTGTTTCACGTGCACTTTTGAACGCCTATGAATCAAATGCAAATGTTATTGAACTTTGATCGTCCTACATTTGATCTACATGTTGCGTTATCTTATAAACGCCACTGATCTACATGTTGCGTTATCTTATAAATATTAATTAAATATTATTCATGTCTAGAGATTATTTCTTTTTTGTACTTGTTTAATTCTATCGTTACATACATCCTAATTTATTTAAGCCTAAGATGATATAAATGTTACACCACAATGTAACAGTGGAGGTGTTTATTATATGAGAATTTGACGAGATATAATGACATATTTGTTGTGTGATTATTAGCCAGTGCCAATTAAGAAACATGTATATTATTGAAAATTGTTTGATTGATTGATGTTTAAAAGGAGTTTCAATTTTACAACTTTTAAAAGAAATACATATGGACGTACAGTGAAAAAAAACAAACAAATTTGCTTTGTCTTCCAGAGGAAAAACTTCCAGCTGCTGTTAAATGTGTTTTTGCTGGCAGCGTGGGGAGTCGTACTGTTAGCCTGCCGCTTCTACTGGATGGGCAACAAACCACCAAACTTTTCCAACTCTGACAATCCAGCGGCCGACTCGTCCTCACTCCTCACCAGGACACTCACCTTCTTCTACTTGCCTGTCATCAACTACTGGCTCCTCCTCTGTCCGGACATGCTCAGTTTTGATTGGTCAATGGATGCTTTGCCGTTAATAAGAAGCATCTCTGATAGGAGGAACATTTCTACCGTAGTGTTCTACCTTGGTCTACTGACGTTGGCCTGGTTTGGACTGTGGACCCGCCACACAGCCAAGGGCAAGGAAACAAATGGCAAAGTCCACCACCACACCAACGGCAAAAATGGAAACAGTAACGGACACGTTTACCAGTATAGCAATCATGAACATTTCAACAACTCCCACTGTGGTGTTGAAAGTGTTAGTGCTCAAAATGGTACCAGAAAGCACTTTGAGAGCAGGACTCCACTGCCCACCACAGAGAATGTTGTGGTGTTCTCTTTAGGCCTCCTGTCCATTCCATTTCTTCCTGCCACAAACCTCTTTTTCTATGTGGGCTTTGTGATAGCAGAGAGAGTTCTATACATCCCCAGCATGGGCTTCTGCCTGCTGGTCGCAGTGGGGATGAGGTCACTGTACGTTCGACTGAGGCACCGGCCTCTAAGGACAACGTTGGTGTACTGTTGCACCGTCCTGGTTCTTCTCTTTAGTGTCAAAACTGTTTTAAGGAACAGAGACTGGCAGAATGAGGAGATGCTTTACAAGTCGGGGATTTATGTCAATCCGGCTAAAGGTTAGTCCTACCACACGTGCACGCTATCATTTTGACCTAAACCTTCAGCAAACTTGTAGAAGTGAATCTGCTATTTTTCAGTGTAGCTACTGGCTGGACATTTTTAATGGCTGTCCTTTAGAAAACCTAGCCTTTGCACAGAATATAAAAGTCCTCCCAGGGTGAACTCAGACAGGGGTGAATTTAACCACCAAAGGCTCAAATACTCATTAAAATCACATCACTCCTTGTTGTTGTGCATACTTTTTCAACCAGGTATTTGAGCTGCATGATGACATAAAGTTACAAATATAAAGTGAACTGCTGCTCAAATGATTGAATATGTGATCTTGACATGGGCCTGCCAATGCTACACAGTAGCATAGTCAACACATGCTAGCAACACATGCTAGCAGGTCACACAGGTATATATACACTATATATGTGTGTGTGTAGCTACAGTTTTTTTCAACCACATTGGATTGCTAGGAAGTCAACGAGCAACGTTTTGGTGCTAAATCAGGTGTTCTTTGATTTGAACAAAATACATTCTGCCTTGACATTGAATGTTTTATATAACCAAAGTTTGAATTAATCATGTGTACAAATGAAATGGCAGTCACACTTAGTAGTATGCTTTTATACATCATTGATATCATCAGTAAAATCTAGATCTAAAACTATTAGATGCAGATGTCCTACCAAAGCAAAACTCTTAAATCAGGGACACACAGCAGCCGGACATGTTGTGTTAGCTAATTTCCCTTTTTCATATTAAGAAGTGGAGCCAAGGCGTGACAGCTGCTTGTTTTGGCGGGCCCCCTGCCAAAACAAGCAGCAGCAGCAGTGTCCCTGAGTCTCAGTCTTTATCAAACATAGACAAACTCATTGGACTCTTTATAACAGCATGGGACATGAAATAACTCCAAGCTATAAAACGTCATACATCCATCTGCACATAAGTGGGTGCAGTTGAGTGACACTAGATTGGGTTGTTTTCGTGCTGAAACATTCTCCTGGGTGTGTCGTCCATATAGAAGTAATGTAAACACATTGCTTTAAGGCACATTACATAAATTAGCATTTTAAACACATGTTCAACAGCAGCCAAGAGTGTTTGTAATTAGGTTGTCTATATTATAATATAACAAATGACAAAAAGAAAAAGTGTTTCACCTAAATTATATATATATATAAATATATATATATATATTTAAAGAAATATAGTATGTAGAAAGGCTTATTTTTGACAAAAAGAAAAAAATCCTCATCCTCCTATTCATTACAACCACACTACCATGAAAGTACGACTCTTCTTTTTTATGCACCCGTTTCAAAGTGATTTTCTTTGTTCTCATGTCGTTCTTTGACCTTTGTGTAATGCATGCACCAGCTCTCACCTGTCAAATACTAAATGGTTCCATTAAGCGTCTTTGCAATTATCCTTGCCGTAGCACTGCGGTGGTCTTCTTTTCATACAGGCTTAAGAAATGATTGGTGGCTTTGGCAAAACAACGCCCCCAGTGTGTCAAACATTTATTACTCATAATGTTTTTATGAAAATGAGTTCCACCTTGAGCGCTTTTAAATGTTTATCTCAGGCCAAGTGTGCCGCACTAACAGTTTCTAACAGAGGTATGCAATTTTAGAATACTGGGGGAAGGAGGTTTTTTGTTTTGTTTTTTGTTTTTTAGAAGAGTGAGTTTTCTCTACATGATTGACTTTTGCTTTTGTAACCTGGCAGCATGGGGTAACCTCGGAAATGTGCTGAAGAGCCAGGGCAAGATGGAGGAGGCTGAAAAGGCTTACAGAAACGCCCTGTATTATCGCAGCAACATGGCGGATATGCTGTACAACCTGTGAGTTCACTAAGTTGTATAATTTTTGTGTCTTTAACATGAAATAAGTAAAAACTCACATATATATGTAAATATATATATATGTGTATATATATGCAAATATATACGTATATATGCGTATACACAAACATATATTTACATATATACCATATATATGTTTGTGTATACACTCTATATTTATAGATATAGATAGATATATAAATATATATACACATACATTTACATATAAATATAAAAATGTTTTTTGGGTCATGTTAATGATTGAATGTGCACACTACGTCTCCTATGACCCGTGTTCACATTGATCAGAGCTGTTGTCTCGGAGGAAGTGTCTTGTATTCCCCAGAGAGCTGTCCGCCTGACGAGACGTTTAATGGTGCTGTTTTGGCCCAAGGAGAAAATTCAAATTATCCAGAGCGGATATCTGAGCGTTCCTAACTGTCTGTGGTTTATTCATATCCAAATTCATCGCTTCACCTCTTCCCTCCAGTTTTATCAGCCGCTTGTGTTTTCTGCATAAACTTCACAGCCTATAACCTGAAACATAATCTCTCTGAGCTCTTAAAGGCCCCCACTATCACTTCTTTTTTCCCTGTTCCAGTGGTTTGCTGCTGCAGGAGAGCAACAAGTTCGCTGAGGCACTACACTACTATAAGCTTGCCATTGGTAGTCGGCCAACTCTGGCTTGTAAGTACAGCTCTTCCTTTTTATTGACAATCTCCAGCTCTTGCGGTTGTGGCTGTGCTGTGTCCAGGCAACAGTGAGAGAAGGCTGCGGTTGTGTGAAGTCAGGGAAGTAGGTGCCAAAGGGCAGTGGGTATGTGGCCAAATTAAACCTTCCACACAGCTGGATTGGTGTGACTAGATCATGTTGCTGCATTAGCTCATTTATTATAAATCCAGCACTGATTTTACCTATCACACCTTCCAAACATACAAGCTCTCTCTTCACCGCTATCTGTCTTTGGTCTCAGCTCTCCAATTTCCTTCGTCTTGTGTTCTTCATCCATCTTCATCTCCAGCAGGTTTGCTGTTTAATTGGACCAAATTAATCAAACCCTCAACAGATTATGCAGTAAATTAACTATTGGTCCAGACATTTGTCACTGACTGATATACAGAGAATCTTAAACATCGCACAATTTCTGTGAATTAATTAAAGGCTGCGCTCAGATGAGAAGATTTCTATTCACTGTGAAATTATCTGATCTGTTCCAGTCGATAACAGTTAATTAATGAATCTAAGTCGCAGACGTAGTTAAGAGAGGATAAAACACCCCTGACTAGTGCAGCTGGGTAGGAGACTGTTAATTGCCTGTGGTTTGTGTATTCGTTAATTTAAGCACAGATCAGTTTAATGTAAAAATGCCATGTTTAAACAGTTTCTAAGTAGTGCAGCATGGTACAGAGGGAATTATTTAAGGATCAATTTAACTGTACGTCGACACCCTGCTTCATGAGGTTAATTTATTCCAAAGGCAAGTCTAATTGGTGGTGGTTACCAAAGGCAGGTCCGTGGAGACTAATTAGAATACAGCTGTGTATTGATCATGAGGGTCGTCTAACGAGGTAGTCACTCAGGGGTAAGGTAACCAAACATCCAGGAATCCCACAGGACGTACAAAAAGGTCAGATGAGTATACAGTAAAAACTGTGAACAGAGGGTTACTGTTTCACCCCAAGATGTTGGAGATGGTCATTTGTCATCATCACACATCTCTGTGGCCTCAGGTGAGAGAGGCTTTATTTAAAGGTACAGTATACAGCAGAACTCACTTGACTTTGAGATTTAGTGCTACATCTTTGATACACACTACAGAAACGTGCAAAGCAGTGTAAGTAAATATCACTTTACTGTTGTTACCGTGGACTGATGGGCAGTGCATGGCTGCTTAACGCGTCTGCCTTACATGCAGAAGGTCCAGGTTGTGAGCCCCAGAGGAATCCACACAGGTCCAGGTTGTGAGCCCCAGAGGAATCACAAACTTGATGGCTTCTCTGTGGCAGTCTGTGTGGATTTCTCTATTGTGGCTGAATAATGGAATTTGTTACGGTATATTTACTCATCACCTTCATTCTTCATTTTCCACCCACACGGTGTCAGCTGTCACTCTAATCTTCTGATTTCTCATCCTGCACATTCTGGTTGTCTCCCAGTGTTAGTCAAAGCTTCTTTAACTTTCATTAACCAGTGAGACTGTCTCTAAATAAACACCTTTCCTTGTACTCTGTTCTTGTGTCGTCCTACACAGCGGCCTACTTGAATACCGGCATCATCTTGATGAACCAGGGTCGCTCAGATGAAGCCAAGCGCACCTTTCTAACATGTGCTGATATCCCCGATGAGAATCTGAAGGACCCCCACGCCCACAAGAGCTCAGTCACCAGCTGTTTGTACAACATGGGAAAGATGCTCCACGAACAGGGACATCAGGAGGTACTTCACCGCAGACGTGCTTTTCCATCGACACCTTAATACTTTAAATGTGGTGTAGTGATAATAACGCAGTTGCTGTGTTGTGAGTGTCAGTACATTTCTGCTGGTCACTCTGAGTTACTGAATGAACAGAATGTTAAACCCAGTTCCCACACAGTTTTTCT
Organism: Cynoglossus semilaevis; assembly: GCF_000523025.1. Lineage (NCBI taxonomy): Eukaryota > Metazoa > Chordata > Actinopteri > Pleuronectiformes > Cynoglossidae > Cynoglossus > Cynoglossus semilaevis. Next base: position 9,215,704 of record NC_024312.1, on the reverse strand, counting down.
TCTCTTTGTAAACGTCCATATGTCGGTCGCTGTGCCCTATGGTTTCCCACTCATGCATATTAATAGCGCAGTCCGGCTGATTCAAACGTCAAGATTCAATGAGTTTTTTATAGGTAGTCGGCCTGCTGGACAAAAGAGGAGCTGCACTTCCTTTAACCTCAACACTATTTGTTTTAACAATAGCCGTACTTATAAGGGGCTCTGAGGTGAATCACTGAACTAACACGCTATATATACATTCCAGTCAGTATGTGACACTGACCGTGGTGGATTTAATAGCCGTATAACTGAGGATAGACCCTTTCTGCTCAGCTCTGTATGAAGCAACCTCCCTGCGACCTCCAATTCCACGCTGTGTATTCACAGTGTCAGGGCCTGGGGCTGCAGCGGAGGAATGAGTGCCTTGAGCAGTTGCCAGTTTCTCTAATGCAAACACCCCACCACCTGCACCCACTCCTTTTTTCATTTGTTTCATTCACAGGAGGCCCTCTCCGTGTTTAAGGAAGCAATACAGAAAATGCCAAGACAATTTGCACCACAGAGCCTTTACAACATGATGGGTAAGAGCAGCTTTTATCTGTTGACTCTCATTGTCCAGTCTCCCTTATTAACTAATAGCATGTGATAGTCTCTTACTTTGACCAGTTTGTATTACAGTTAACCAGATAGGACTAGTTGACAACATTTTTAACTCCTTTTTCTACATGAGAGACCATATGTTGTATAACATTGTCCTAGTTTGAGGTAATAAAAAAAAAAGACAGTGACTTTGACATTGTGCCAGGAGCATTCAAAAATGGAGCCAATCAGTGAAAGTTTCAGGTTAAGGTGATGATAGGAAAATATGTTTTGAGTAATCCCAGGAAATCTGTGAAAATATATGTGAAATAAATGATGTTTATAATACTAGCTGTACTCAAATCTTTAGCATAATAGTGATTAAAATTTTTTGCTCTTTTGCAGAATTTCATATTTTTTTCTTTCTCTTACTCTGTCTCTCTCTCTCTTCTTCTACTTTAACATACACAGTAAAACTGAGACTGCGTCTGTAATTCACAGCCACCAGTCTTATGTGTTTGCTTCTGTGTTGGCAGAAGCACGTTGTCAGCTATACACTAGTCTGAATGTTGGTGAGAGCCACAGTCAGCATTAGTTAGCGAGCAGCACTGCAGATGTAGCATTGTAATGAATGCACTCAGCTGTTTATGTGTGCCTTCAAACTCCCAGCACTGTTCACTCACTGATCTGATTTCCATTCTTGGCTAGCGCTCGCCTCTGCTTCCTTCTAGTTTCACTAGAAACGTTTTCACTGTTGCTTTCGTGATGTTTGTCAGACCTCAAGGAGAAAAGCTTTCATCAGAGGCAGACCGAGGTGGTAATCTGCATCCCGCTGGTCTGGCTGGGAAATTCCTCGGTGGACCGAGGAATGTTCCCTTTTGAGAAACTGGATTTAAACTGTAGCGCAATGGATGTCACCTTTAATTGTTCAAGGATTATCGTGTTTATTCTGTACAACAACCTGTTGCCAATGAGACAAAACAAGTGATTTGGAAAAGCTATAATGAATGCACATTATCTGACGTACCCATTAATTAACATAACCAACCTAAATTAAATATCCTTAATTAGTCCTTAATCTTTGTTTCCTTCCAAAGGAGATACATGCACTGTAGGAGTAATAGAATGAACAAAAGGAATCCCAATATCCTTATAGACTGATGTAATTATTGATATTTGTATTTTTAGGGATGACTCGATCTGATATTCGGGATCAGTATCGGTCTGATATTGGTCAAAATTTTAGGAAAAAAAAACAATGAAAGAAACAATGAAATGAAGTGAAATCTTGTTCTAACTTAAATGATCTTTATGTCTTGAAGAGAAAGTATTCAGGTGTCATTTACACGTGTTATGATTTTCATAGTTAGTGTTTTTAGATCTTAGATTAGAAAATCCCAGCTGTAATTGCTCGAGTGTCACCTGTTCCTTATCACAGTCGAAGCCCCAGCAGAAATGAGTTGAACTTGGCTCTAGTCTAAACAACCCGTCCCATCATGCACCTCACCATAGGTTTTTCACAAAATGTTTAACACCTGTCTCATATTGACTTTTTAATACTTTTCTCCTAATCTGTTATGTAGTTGATTTTATCTCTGCAGTGTCCACTTACAGTCCAGTGCTTGTAATAATACAAGTGTGATTAGATGAATAGGAAGTGGAGGTCATTGTTATTTCAGGTGTGAGCCAGCAGAAGGTCAGTGTTAGTGGAGGGGGGGTCACTGAGTCTAAGGCTGCGATAAAGACGGACCAATACAGCTTTTTTAAGTTTTTCTTCTTTTATTTTTTTTCTCATATCTCTAGGTTAATATGACCACTATTAAAGAAAGCTATCTTACAAAATCATGATAATGATTAATACCCTTTCAAATCCCCTAACATCCAGCCTGTTTTACTGCAGACGGGTGGTGTGTGAAGTGCAGCTTAGGACCAAATCCTGAACCAATAACAGGAGGATCTGTGATCTCTTAACCTCTGACCTTTCATTCTCTGTTTCCCTCCCCTCTGTTCTTCTCACAGGAGAGGCTTACATCAGACTAAACAAGCTGACTGAAGCAGAACATTGGTACAGAGAGTCGCTGAGAGCCAAGCCTGACCACATCCCTGCGCACCTCACCTACGGCAAACTGTTGGCTATGACGGTAACTGAACTGCTCACCTCCGTGAAGTGACATCGAGACTTTTTAGAGGCAGATTACTGACCTGTGGTCACAGTCAGAAGACAAAGGTTTTCCAACTCACTGACGGCCACTTAAATTGATGCAGCTCAATGAAGGTTGAATGCCTTACTTATCAATGGACGTCCCAGCTGAGCTAAATGCTATGTGTCTGTGCAACGTTCCATCAACGGATTTATTTACCTGCATAAATCACTGTCACTTTTTATCTCTGTGTTGCTTTCACTTTTGTTTTAATGCATTCTGCTTTGTTCCACTTCTCTGCAGCCCCGTAGTGATGGTTGCAGTCACTACAGTTAATCAATAGTGTGTGGGTGAAACAATGGGAGAGGAAACTTGATAAGGGCAAGGCTGGTGTTGTTTTCTGAGAATGATAAGCAGCCTGTCAGGGTGTGCAGAGGCTGCAGGAGGCAGCGATGAAGATGTTTGCTTTAAGAGTAGAACATTTAATGACCTGAACAATGGATCTTACATGATAAAACTGTATTGACGTCACACTACCACTTTGTGTTTATGGTAACCAAGGAAAAAGCTGCGTAGCCTCAGCCCAACCCTCCACACTCGTATCTTGCAGATAGTAGCTGAATGGAGAACTGAAAAAGAGCCAAATAAAACAAATTAGTGGAAAAGGTGAAATTATAGGCTAACTAACACTCCAATCTGCCTTAATGTGGTCTTTATTGGAGCAGATAAAAGGACCTTAATGCCTTTTAAACACGTGGTGGTTGTCTCATCGCTTCCAAAGAGGGTAATGTTTCTGTTTTCCTAAACTCTCTCCGTTATTATGAACGAGCGTGCATCGTAACGTACGTGTATCATTTATTAAATCATTCAGCAGTTATTTACTTATGTAAACTTGCTCACAAATCTTTCAGTTTGATCATGTTTGAGCCGTGTTATTACTCTTCATATATAATGAATAGTCTTGACATTTTTCTTTCTTTTTTTTTTACCGTAATTCTTGCCAAACTGTAGATGAGAAGTTTCGTTATTTGTGTGGGTTTCTCACAGAGTCCTGGAAAGCAGTGGATTGGCTGAAGCTTTGCTAAAGTTGGAAACAGCTTGTTTCTCCGTATTCAACTCCCCAGTCGCTCTAATGCTTTATAATTAAAAAGCTATGTTTCAATGGTTTCATCCCGAAACCAAAGGATAAAATACAACCACGCTAAAAACAGACTGCATTTTCCCCTCTGTCATACCAACCTCTTCAGCCTTTTTACTGGCAGTTCTATAACTCAATGAAAACATAATACTATAATAGCAGTAATAAATACTAATATATAATGCTTTAATGATATGATATTTGTATAAATACTTGCATCAGTAAAGTGAATCATTGTGTGTCCAAATCACATTACGCGTCTGCACACAAGGCTGCATTTCCCCATCTGCTCTGCACTAACCAGAGGTCAGTGTGAATCAAAGACGTTCACTGACGAGTCCTCCTCAGACAAAATGAAGTGAAGTCCACCTTCAGATGACCTTTCTTCTGATGGGGTCAACACTAAACACCGTTCCTGATACAACACCTTTCATCACATTCATGTGTAATTTTTGGTCATGTATTTCAGTACAAACCCTGAGTCTTAGTTGAAGACAAACTCTAGACCTTCTAAATCTACATTTAAAAAAATCACATCACAGCGAACATTAACCCTGACCTCTGGGTACATGGAGAGCACAGCTCCCTGCAGGGGAGAGTAAAGATTTAGGGAAGGGAATTATGGGAAGAATTCATTCAGCCATGAAGACAAACCCACTTTGTTTGAGAAAGTGCTATTGATTTTGGAGGAGAGAGGAGCTCAAACCTGCTGGGATAATTCTCCCTCCATCTCAGACTGTGATGGATGTTGTTTGGAGTCGCTGTGATCATGAGCGCGAGTAGAGAACTCCACTATGGTGTTGAGAAGGCCTCTCCAATGAAAGTTCCTTTCCTCTCACTGAAACGTTAGTGATTGTTTTCACCCACGGATCAGAGTCAGGTTACCAATTTATGATTAAATCCATGTTCTGGATGTGATATATGTGTCTCAGGAAAAGAACACTTAAAACCATTCAAACCAGTCCAGGACATTGATCTTTTCATCACCCTCTGCCTTTGTTATTATTTACTTCCCTATGCTCAAAGGCACTACAGTAGATGACCAGGATGCTTCAGATACTGTAAAAGGTTTTGGACATTTATACGTTATCAGTAACACAGTCAAACTCAAGGCCCGGGGGCCAAATGTGGCAAGCCAAGTAATTTTTTATGGCCCGCAAGAGCTTAAAAAGCATTTAATTAAGTCTATGCAGCAGAGTTTCTCTGATAATTTTTTTTTTTTATCACACAGCAACGAACAATATTTGTAACTCAAATAATTAATAATCAATTGCAGGAACATTATGTTAGTTATGGAGTAGTGACATCTATACAGTCTTCCAGTTCCAAGGCCCTTCAAGGGGAACTGTACTGCTGATGTGACCTCTGGTGAAAATGTGTTTGACCCACGCTGTTTTAGAGAGACGTGACCAGGATGCAAGATGAGATTAGAAAATAGGTATGAGCAGGAAAAATTAGACTGAACCAGAAACTTTGGCACATTACCAGAGTGTGGTCTGTGTAGTGGAACTGACAATTGTTTGTCTGTAAAAGGATGGAATAGGACCCCCTGCCCCATCTTCTGTCTTTGCTGCACTGACCCTTCCACACCTCTAATCACATCACAGAAATCAGGATGCTTTCAGCATCGTTGCACTCCTCAGATTAGCAGATGTGACATGTGCCGTGCTGGATCCTGTCATGGACCTGCTGCCATTTCCTCTGATAATAAAACGCAGGCATTTTGCATAATGCTCACAGATGACATTTCTTCACGCGACACCCACGGAGTCGGAGCCACATCTGTCGTTTGTCTTGTTTTATCAGGAAAATTGATGAGTGAGGCACGCGTCAATAATCACAGCGTGTGTGACAGAGAGGGAGGAGAGTTCATTCAGACAATGAGCCGAGGAGAATGACGAGCAGATACGGGAATCACACACGTGACTGCGGCTTACTTTTGAATCAGCAAAGGCAGGGTAGTTATAGTTTTAACAAAGGTATAAATGAAGTGATAGCTTTTAATTGTACTTTACATTATATTTTAAGTAAGTGCTTTCAATTATAATCCAAGTCTTGACAAGTCAACAGAAGTCTTTTTTTTCTCAATTTAAGGGCCACATACTGTATATTAATAATAATAACAATAATTATTATTTATTTAATTTGACTAGGGCAAAATCCAGACAAATATTTATATACCATGACTTTCAGAGTTACTAGCGGGGATCGAACCGGTGACACATATGCTGTAAGGCAAAAACTACGCATTTACCGAATTCAACATTCATTGAAAATATACAGCTATATGCTTGAGTAGGCATACTTGATGGGTACTGCAGTGACCAGGACAAATCGATCACATTACTATATGTGGTTTTTCTGTATTAGAAATAGTTTCACTGATCTGTGTGAATGTATTTTATATATTTTTTTATATAATTCTTGCATCATAGCGCCAACACAGACTTTAACAACTGCCTATGAAATGGAATGAATTATTCATGTCAAGCAATTATCTTTCCCAGTGAAAACTGTGAAAACTAATGAGTTGCGTTGTTATTGCTAAAACACCAGCATTTATAGATGACTGCTCTTTGTTAATTGTTGATCAGACGGCACCTGCTACCAACTGAGAGCATGATGTATGTGTCCATGTGGCAGCTGTCACGTCTGCCTTGTCTTGTTTGAAGCGTCTTGGGAGTTCTCAGAGTCTACTCCAGGTTTTGGAATAGGAGACTCTGACTTTAATCAGTCAAAAAAAACAGACCTTAATTTAAATCACAGCATCTCAGTGGACACGTGTCCCCTTTTCACCTCTTACCCTCCTGTTCCATTTTCCTCCACCAGCCTCTCTCTTCCTTCATGAACCTCGGTGCAGACAGACACACAGTCTGTGGTTATGGCCTGGAAGTCTTACACGTGTAGATAAAAGTGTGTAATGAATGACTCTTCGCTCCTTTGGCCCACTGCACCAAACACAACTTTGACAAAAAGACACATGAGCTTGAAGGAAAACCACCGGTGGTCTGTGTGTTCCTTGTACATAAGATTTATTGTTAAAGTAGGTCTGTGGTTTACAGAGGAGCATTAGGGTATACACCAAGGTATTTTAGACCTTGTACTGAAGGTGGTGTTCTTATAATGAGTTGTTCAGGGAGCAGTTGAAACAATGACACTGCATTTAATCTTTTTTTTTTTTTTGGTCCTTAGGGGCAGAAAACAGAAGCGGAGAAGTATTTTTTGAAAGCCATCCAACTTGACCCGACAAAGGGCAACTGTTACATGCATTATGGTAAGAATTTGGACAAACTTTCCACGGAGATTCTCTTTACCTAAAAATACGAGTCATTTGACATTTAAAGCAGTCAATTCATCATTTTTTTACACTGTTAGCCTACGGCTGTCACATCAAAGGTTAAGAACACACCAACACAAAATCAAGTGTCAAAACATGATATCTTTTATAACCTAAATATGGAATGTTTGGAAACCATTATTCATTTCTGCTTGCTCTTCTTTTTAATTAATTGACTTATTCATTTTTAATCACCTTTAAAGAACCAGTGAGGGCAGAGCACACAAATTCAGATATTCATAGTCATGCAACATATTTTTAAAGTTTGTATTGATGTGAATAGTGCAGGATTTATAAGTTTAAAGTTTCTAAAAATAAAGTACTGAATATTGATCATTACTAAGTTTTATTAACTTTTCCTGAAACTGAATTAAAAATAACATTGCAATGTATTGTATGTCTAAAGTTTTCTAATTAGAACTTTTATCTTTTCTTTAAAAAAACCCATATTGATTAACTTTCAAAAGTCATTGTCTTTAACTATTTGAATCAGTCTACAATCAACTGTCACAGTTTGGTATTGGAGAAACATTACAAACCATTCTTCCACTACAGCACAGTTAAATGAAATAAAACCATTGACTCGGATTAATTTTACAAATTAATTAACACCATAATAATATTTCATATAAATCTAAGTCTTTAAATGCCTGTAAATGTAGTGTTTATTTTAGAAAACCTTTCCATTTTTTCCATTTCAAACTGCTGTTCTAAATGTGTTTCTTAACTTCTTGAAAACATTCTCTTTACTGCTGAGTTTGGTTGATTCAGTCCTCACACACCTCCCTAAAATAGCAGGTTACTCCTGGGCTTTGTTATAGAGAGTATCTCTTCTCCATTACTCATGGATTTATTTTTAAATCAGAAAACATCCATTACTGCAGATGTGTTTGTAACCTGGAGCTAGTTTACACTCCACTCCACCAATCTCTTGATTTTGGATTTTTTTTTCCTCCCCCTCCCTCAGTCCTGCAGAAAAGGCTTTAGTTTCATCCACAGTCTTAGAGAAAATATGCCCTGGTTCCCTTGGTGGTTTAGCATCCTGGTACGGCAGTGCAGCTAACCAAAGTCAATAGAGTATTAATGTCTCCTCAACCCAGGGCCTTTGCGAGGGGTCCTGCTCTGGTTCCCTGCCTGGCCAGACCTTTATAACCTTGTTAGGTTTGTCCACATGGTTCCACGGCCACACCAGAAGTCAGGAGCAGACCTACTGCAAAACGCAGAAAATGATAGTTCTATCAAGGTCGGCTAATCTGAGCTAATGTTGCTGAGATCCAGCCAAGGAAAGGTGGTGTGCTGAACTCAGATTTCATATTATTATATAAGGCCAGACCAGTTTGCCCTTTCACCTGTGCCAAAGGCAATATCCCACGTCTGTGTATCCCCGAGTGTCTCTTCAGTAAACCCTGTGTAATATTTCTGCCGTTCTCTCTCCTCCTCTGCCAGGCCAGTTTTTGTTGGAAGAGTCACGGCTGCAGGAAGCGGCAGAGATGGCGGAGAAAGCTGCACGCCTCGACGGCGGCGAGTTTGATGTGGTCTTCAGTGCTGCTCATATGCTTAGGTGAGCGTTTTCAATAGAATTGTTTTCATAACTTGGGCCCATACCCAGTCAAGCTACAGATTTTGAAGTGTCAGAAGAGGTGGTCTTCGCTTACCGCCGGGTTAACTGAGAGTTTACACTTGTCAGGCTGTGTGCTTTCCTTGGCTGTGCTCTGTGATCGTCTCCTCTTGTTGCAGTGCCAGCCTGAAAGCTGCTGGTTTGTTTTTGCATGCTGTGCAGCAATGTGTTTTCATATGCTCTGTGTCTCTTCGTTTCGCTCACTCAGACCTCCCGCTCTGTCTCTCTCCTCTGCTGTCACTGGCTCATACCCCAACACAGTGTAGGGTTCTGCTGATGAAATGTATGGAGCAGCCTTGAAAGAGCTAACAAGGGCTACAGTTGCTACATACTGATGTGTACAATGGCCACAAAAAAAAAAAAAAAAAAATCATTGGAAAAATATGTTTTCTTAAATATTCAGTATAATACGTGTAATACTATAATAGCAAACAGATTTTCTTTTGTTTTGTCATTGACCAGGAGTCTAAGATCTCTGGCTTAAACTGTGAATAAAGATGTGTTAGAATAATAATTCCAACATCTCAGTTGTCCGGGATCTTTGCAACTGAATGAAACTTGAGTTTTTTGGAACTAGCTTTTTTTTTTCGAGCCGTCCTAGAACCCAACATTTCTTGCTACCTTTGTGGTTACATTACTATTTCCTCAACTCCTGTTTTTTTAAAGATTGAGTGGCTCAGAAATGTCTACACTCATTATATTTCCCCTGAGCGGCAGAATCTGTACTGTAATACTGAGGCTCTGTAGAAAACTGATGCTGCGTACAGTATGTGCAGCTGTCACATACTGGAAGAATGAAGAGAATAAGGCAAAAAAAATCATAGAAACGCAGATGTGTTACTGTTTGACCAGAAAACACACGTCTTAATCAGACACAATCTGCAGTTTAAAAAATATATTTAATCATGTGTGACAATTGTTTACAAATCTGTTCACTTTAAAATAATAAATCTTGTATTATTCTACCTACATCTGAATCTCGAGAAAATTGGCTCTTTTTATAAATATAAAATATATATCTCATATAGTCATATATTGATTTTGACACAATTGTCACCCTAAAAATCTGTGATGTTCTGAATCATAGATCATGAAGTTAGGTTTTCCTGCAGGAATGTTTTGTTGGACTTGGTGCTGAAAACCTGAAATTGAAATGTAGACGTTGACCAGAACATTTGTTGGCTTAGGAAACAGAGCTAAAGAAGAAGGCAAGAAAATTTCGGTGGTAAAGGTTCCTCAGGTGAGGAAAACAAAAACTGTTGTTACATTTCTATGGAAGAATAAACATAATTCACAACTTAACATATTTTCTGGACTATAAGTCACACTTTTTTTAATTCTTTGGCTGGGTTTGCAACTTACTCGGGTGCGACTTTGTATTAAAATAAATAATTTCACGTTTGTTATTTTCACCCCGACAGCTACTAGAGGGCACTCTAGACTTTTATACCACTATCTGCTACTCTTGTACAATCAAAAATGTACATGTTCATTATTATCCCACTGACAACTGCTAGAGGGCACTCTGGTGTAACGACTTACAGTCCGTAAATTGCTGTATTTTTTAACTGATAGTAGTTTAAATGAGAAAACACATTTTGATTAACAGCCTGGACCAAGTATGATTTAACAGGAGTTATATTTTAAAAATGTGACAAGACTCAAATAAGTTCAAATCTAAATGAAGGTATTTTCTACTCAACCCTTGCTTTGTTGCTTGTTATAGAAACCTGCTCTTCAACAGCTCGCATTCTGTAGGTTGTTTGTCTTGGAGACGGTGGTGGAAAAGCCCGTAGTGGTGGAAACACAGTCAAATGTACACTGGGGAACAGAGGAAGTTAAAAGGAGGGACAGAAGCTCTCTGATGTGCGTGTGTGTCGGACTACTCCCACGAGCTGTTGCCTTTTGATCAAATTTGCCGGGCGACTAATAATTTCCCTCTGTCCTTTTTTTGAACATGGTTTATGTGTTTTTCTAAATAGAGCTGGATCACAGCCTGAATACAAGACAAGAGTTCATATTTGAAGTAGATGTAACACACAATGAAACATACACAATCGCTAATTCAATTCGCATTAAGTGTCAGTTTGTTAGTGCTACAAACAGTTATTAAATAAGTGGATGTAGTTTGTTTATTCCAACTATTATCTAAATGTTAATTTATTTAGTCTTAGTTAACTGAACTTCAATTAAAAATAAAAATAAAAAATTCAAAGTAATTTTTTTTTTTTTAACATAACCAACGTTTAAAAGCAAGCGGCCGGTAAAAAAAAATAATATAAATGTGTATTACTGGTGCCTTTTAGTCATAAATAAAAATAAATATATGAATCAAATTTTAAACATGTTCATATCATGAACAGAAAAAATAAATTAAATCATGAATAAACAGATGTGTTTAATCTATAAATAAACATTTATTTCTGTTTGTTTGTCTCCTGCTCCATTTTCCTTCCAGCGTCCTCATTCCTGTACTCTCCAAAGTCACGTCGACTCTTCCTTGACTTTAAAACCAAGCAGTACTTTTCATTCTTGGCCTCCATTGTCTTCCTGCTGTCAACATCCACATACAGCTTTAGTGATTCTGCTGTTTTTTACGGTCATGGTGTGGCAGCTCCTCTCTGATAATCTGTTTATAAATGCGATAATGACATCGAGGGATTTGATTGCTGCATTTCTTCCTGGGAGGATTTTGCTTTCTAAATATTACGCTGGCAAACAAACGTATAGTTGTGGCCGTACATGAAACCGGTTTATATAACCTTAGGACCAATCCAACAGCCTGGGTTGTTGTCTGGTATGTAAAATGCTCCTTCTCCACAAGGCTGAAAAAAATGGCTATTTAAGTATGTTATGAGGCTGAATTGTACAATAAGAATAAACTAAAGTAGTAAAAGTTAGGATATTCAACACGACATGGCCCACATTAAAATTAAGATTTACTGATCTGTGAGAAACACGCAGCACATATCACAAGGTTTTTTGTTTAAAGAAAACATAAATATAGCGTGTGTGCTTTGGTTGGTCACACAGTGACACCACTGTAAAAGGATTCCTTTCATCTGAAGGCATATGGATAATGATTCTTTAACAAAGTACAACAGTGGAAATAAAACTGCTTCCCCCGCCTCGCCCTCACTGATCTTTACGACTAAAGGGCCTCTACCCCCAGCTGTCACTGACCCTGACTCTGACTTTGTCAAAGAGGGTTTGTAATGGCACGAATGCAGATGTGGAGGCGAATAGTAATTTCTGAGATGAATTCTTACCAGAAGGATTTAGAACTGTAGAACTCGGAAGTAACACAGATGTTAATATAAAAATCTTTTTTTAAAAAAAGCTTCTACACATTCCAAAGTACAAACTTTACAATTATGTAAGACACAAATAAAGATGATTTTATTTTTAGGTTTTTTGTGGAATTGTATTTTATTTGTTTGATTTTAATTAGGTTTTTTGTGGAATTGTATTTTATTTTTGCCATGTTTTGATTTTAATTTTTTTTTTGTTACTTCTAACATTTTGATTTCAACTAAAGGTTTCAGAGGATTTCTAAATTAAATTATGATTAATTACAATCGTAATTTGTCACGATTAATAATGACTAATCAAGCAGGTAGAGCAATGAATTTCACAGCTGTTTTTATTTGGGACTAATCCAAATGGTAGAATTATTAATATGGAAAAAGAAGAAGAAGAAAATGCAAAACTTAAAATATAGTTTGAACACTTTGAGAGTTTCTTTTTAAAACTTCAATGAGAGAAAGAGAGAGAGAGAGAGTGAGGAGGGGTTATAGGGAGAGAGAGAAGAAGACGTTCTTCCCAGTCCTCAGTTTAACATTTAATTATTAACTATTTAAGAGACCAAGAGAGTGTTAAAGTGCCAGTGATTTTCTGCCTCCACACCCTTTCCTCATCAGTGCTGCAGCATTTCTCTGACATGTTCTACCGCTGCTTATTAGAGAAGGAAACATTTCCTCTTTCTGGCTGCACTCATTTTATTGGTGACTTTTCTTTATGCACCCAATAAACCAAGTGTCCTGACCCGCAGGTGTAATAAGGGCAGAAAGTGCCTGTAGTGCACTGGTCAGCACAGATGTTATTGAATGTAAGATGCTGTCCAATGAGAAAATTGCAGGCAAAGTGATCGGCTTCTCTCATGTCCGACTGATTCCCCTGCTATTTTGTCAATGACCCTTGAGCAGCAGTAAACACACAGGGTTCAAGGCCCTGTCCTAGGCCAGAAGCAATAAAGATGAGTAATGACTCCGTCTCTCTGTTTTCCCTTTGCAGACAAGCCAGTCTGAATGAGGCAGCGGAGAAGTACTATGGACGAGCGGCGAGCCTCAGACCCAATGTGAGTAACACCCATGACCAACTAATTACCCACTTTACTCCTCACCCTGATAGACACTGTTCAATTACCAACTGGACAGCTATGCTATAATAACCCAGCTCCAGTATGGGCTCTTACAATGGCTTCCATTGTCACTGAAGTTAGTACCAGGTTTGACGGAGCTCAACGGTTTGTTTGTGCAACATCCATCATCCTCTTCAAAGGAGACGTCCAGGCTAAGTCAGTTGACAAGAATAATGATAATAACACTCGGTCAGAAAACGTTAACGTCCTGGAAATGAATGGGACTTTTCAGAATGTTAAATGTCAGAGAGGTCAGGTTGTTGAAGTGAGTGTTACGGGGGGTGGGGGGGGGGGGGGTAGTGTGACTAGAATCTTGATTAGAAGAAATGAGGTCTTGATTAGGGAAGGTACTTCAGGGACACATATACTCGCTCTAAGCCAATGACAAACACATTTTATACTCGTGACTCATGAGTTTCATTAGGTTATAAATACATATACTGTATACGTATATAATATATACAGACAGTGATGACCCATTCATTTTAGCCATTTTGTCCAAAAGGGAATCAATGATGCTAACATTGGAAAAGTCAAACTGAGTATGTTAGTCCCCCCGTCTCTATTTTAAGGCAGATCAGTCTAATCATTCTGACTGTTCCTGGACATGTGTAGTTTTACAAACATGCGTTTGATCTGCATCCAAAAACATTGTTCCTTTTCATCCCTTTAAGCTCCGTTGTCCTTGGCTGCCTGTAGACATGTGTGTTACCAACAGCTGAGGCACCGTTGTAATTTGGCTTCGTCGTCCATCTTCTTCACCTTTATGCTTCCTTTGTTCCCTCAGATGTGACTTGACTTAACCCGTGTACAATGTCCATCTTCATTTCTCATATTATGCTTTCCAGAAACTTAACTTTGTCACTGGTGTTTTGGATTAAACACACGTCTGCTCGCAGAACCTGACAGTAGGTTCTGTTTCAGTGATTCTGGATCCTGGTTTACTTCAATGGTTAACCTTAAACCTGCGAAATCTGTCCATCATTGACAAATATTTTTATCCCTGAAAAAAAACTACAGGAGTAATTCAGTTAAAAAATGTAAAGAGCGATAAAAGTGCAACAATTAATAATAATAATTAATAATAATTATAATAATATTCATATTTTCAAAATAATAATATTAAATAAATGGATCCTTTAATTGACCAACAAAGGGGAAAATTACAGTGGGAGTCTTTGCACCCCACGCAGGCTGCCACAAGAGGCAGCATTTACTCTGCGGTTCCTCTGGGGCTCAAACCCAGGACTTTCTGCACGTAAAGCATGTGTAAGGCAGGTCTGACAACTGCTACGCCATGCAACCACCAAGTGAGACCTTTATTGATCCCACGCTGAGGAAAGTGTTTCATTAACAACAGATCTGCTGCAACAGGCTGCCCAACAGAGGGCGCCAAGTTTGTGGTCCCTCTCGGGCTCGAACCCAGGACCTTCAGTGTATAAGGCAGATGTGTAAGCAGGCATGATAACCACTACACAAAAGTTATGCTGAAGGATATTCAGTACTCGGTGTGTACTGCAGTCAGATCTGTAAAAGCTCGGCTGCAGCGACTCTTAAGTGAAAAACCAAGGCTCATTGATTTTCTTCCCAGGAGTCTTTCTGCTGGGCTTTATACTTAAGGTCAGTCATTATTGTCTATCATGGACCATCTCTCACAAACTTGGAATCCAAGCCTTCGGGCTTCTGCCTTTTAAGGTCAATCTCTGATAGATTTTCCAGTTTGTCTCTCAGGCAGTTGATTTACTGTATGTTTTCAAACGTCATTCTGAAACCATCCTTTTCTGCACACATTGTTTTGACTCCTACACCCAGTGTCATTTAATTTAGTTGTATTTATGGAACCAAATCACAACATATATTATTTCATGAGTTATAACGGTGAGTAAGCCCTTGGCAGCCCTGGACAGAAATACTCCCCTTGAACAGGAAAAACCTGCAGGGGAACCAGGCTCAGGATGGGCAGCCATCTGCTTTATCCAGTTGGGCTTCAAGGAGAGAAATCTTGGAAAATAAAGAAGTGGTGGGAGAGTGGGGAGTAAAAAAAAAAAAGAGAGAGACCAGGATTAGTAATGTACCTGTTGCACTGCCAGATTTGGTCTGTGCAAAAGAAAAAGAAAAAAACTTTAATGCTTTGTCTTACTTTGAGCAGCCAAAGGAATTATATGAGGAGCATAAATTTCTGCAGAACCATCCCCACGTCTACTGGGCTTGTAACCTAATTCAAGGGAAGAGGAAGCATCGTCTTAAGAAGCCGGGCAGCGTATTATTTGATCATTTAAACGTCTCCAGAGATTCTGAGCCAAGAAGCCTGATAATCTGATTGTCCATTTAAAACATTCACGCTCAAGTGACCCAGAGTAGAACTATCAGTTGCACCAGCAAAAAAATTAAATTAATTTTTAATATAATAATAATATGTTTTGTCTTTACAGTTAAGAAAAATAATAAATGTTCCCATAGCCTCAGCCCTGACTGCCATTAAAACACTTATTTGTCTTTGTCTTATTTGTGAGCTGTTGTCAGAGGATTTCAGAATTCCATATGTGGGAATTTTCAGTGCTTATTCCTCATAGCACTGATCAGAAAATGCTTTTCTCTCATGGAAACCACATGGCACTGTAAATTACTGGTGGTTCGTTAATAGGCCTTGAGAAAAGGCTAATGGATTGTTGTAGAGTACATTAGTAAATGTCAACGGGCCACAGTCATGTGCCATTCTGTGTGCCAATATTGTCTGAGGTAGTAATTACAGAAAAGAATAGACAGAAAAAACAACCAACACAATTGGTCAGTTTACTATGGCTGCTTTGTTTGGCCATTCTTTGTTTTCTTGGAATTAACAATTACAGAATGTTTGGCAGCCTTTAAAGTGAAACAGTAGCGTCTCGGCAGAATCAAAAAGCCCATGTTCTCCGTTCAAAGGTTTGTTTTGGCCTTTCCCAGGGGCTGGGATACTTTATAGTCTAAGAATCATGGAACTTGGGACACTTATGTTGTCATGACTTACCGTCCTGTCACTGCTGCTGATGGTTCTGCTCCTTGGCATCACAGAGTATTCAGTCAATTCAAAGCCACTTCAAAGTGGCCACTCACTCTTAAATGTGTGACTGCTGACATGGCGTGGGGACAGACAAAGCACTCTGGTTCCAAAACCACAGTCTGGGTGATTTGACTAACAGGAAGCAACAGTGGGTTCTAACGCCCGCTGTAAAATGTGTTGTTGCTAGGTTTACTCATTTAAACAATTTTATTGTTTTATTCTGCATTCATTAATGCACACTGGCCTACTTTATTTGAGATGTTTTCATGCCCAATATCCAATAATATTTATATATAAATATATATTATAACATTTATTTATATATTATTATATATATATAATAAAATGATTATACCAGTGGAGATTTGGCCCAGAGGCAATGTCTCTGTCAACACCAGGGTTCAACTCCTGGGCAATTCAGAAGTTAGTACTTTTTTTAATTTAAATTTCTAATTATATTTGAAATTCGCTTTCACTTTTAAATAATCATTTTATTTTGTAGCATTATTTTTTATTACTGCATTAGCAGTGTATCTTGGTATTATAAGATAAATAATGGTAATTTAAGACTAGTTAAATATAGTTAATTAAACTTCAAATATATCATTGAAGGCACCAAAACCAAAAAGTGTGCACAATGAAATACCTTAACAAACAAGATTTTAAGACAGGGGGCGCTAGTAAGTATCACTGTTGTTGAGCAACAGCTCTCATTCAGCCATGTCCAAGGTGATTTATTGTTGATCAAGAGACAGTTGCATCACTCCTCCTGTTTGTGACATCAAACATAGACTGGATGGTCAGACAACGTTCAGCTCCTGATTTTTTTCTATAATGGCTAAAATTTCTTCGTCTGCTCCCAGTATCCTGCAGCTCTGATGAACCTGGGCGCGATCCTACACCTCAATGGAAAGCTACAAGAAGCCGAAGCCAATTACCTTAAAGCGCTCCAGCTGAAACCTGATGACACCATCACCCAGTCCAACTTGCGTAAGCTGTGGAATATTATGGAGAAGCAAGGCCTGAGGACCACGAACCCCTGAAACCCTCACTCTCTGCCTACAGTACTTCCCCAGTACCCATCGTTAGTACTGTTACCTACCAAGAGTACTGTTACCAGACCTGGAGGTAAAGGATGACTCCTCATACATGATGCCATCCAGAGCTAGAGGAGTCCTTTATAAGATGTTTGCTCATAAGGAGCTGTGACTGTGCCCAACCTAATGACTCCTAACTCTGCGTACACCTCAGGCCAGAAGAATTTCCCAGAAACACGGCTCACAGTTTGGCCCCAAAAACACAGTATTTGGACCGTTTGAACTTTCTTTAAAATAACCATTCCCACAGGAACCATTTTTCTTTTTGTTTTTTTTCTAACCACATAATTTGAAGGAGAAGTGACACCTTTAGTATTTCTGTCAACACCAGTGATGAATTGAGATCCTTAAATAAGCAGTAATAATCCAAAAGGCTGAAATGTTCCCCCAAGGAGCTGGAGCTATTAATACATTATCGTAGTACTCAGAGAATACAAGTCATTTTTTATCAAAGGCAAATACTTCGTAAAAGTCTTCATTAAAAAAATAAATTATACAAACAAAACCGGCAATTTGTAAACATATTTGTAGCAACTGTTTGGGCATTGAGCGAAACAAATTTAAAGTCATTTTAATTTAGAATAAATGCATAAATAAACTTTTTTATGGTAACACCAGATGAAGCCCACTCAGCATAGTAGCCTTCTGAAGCTACAGTATATCTTCCCATGGAAGTCACAGGCAGTGCGGCAGGTACACAGTGGTACTATAATGTACTTTGTCTGAACCTGTGAGGCTGATACAGATGATTTCTTTCCTAACCAAAAATAAATGCTATGCTATTAAAACTAAATGGTCATTGGCTAGCATGGACACAGCCCACTGGAGGGAGTTGTTCGCTGGGCTAATTTCATATGTCAACTTTTGTATGATACATTTCTAATATATATCTGGTTGTATGTGGTATTCAGAAACAACATGCAGCCAAATTGTAGCCAGAGAGAGGTCAAAGGTCAGGTTTTGTTGTCAACCTTTAACTTCAGACCTTCACTCCAAAGGGTCTCACGTTGTAGATATCGTGTTATTAACACCCGT
>NC_024312.1:9172902-9197275 GCF_000523025.1 Cynoglossus semilaevis | reverse complement strand
GAGTAAAGTACATGTGTAGTATTTGTTTGTTACAAACCACAAACCTCCCACGTGTGGTGTCCATAGATTTTCATGTTGTAACTTATTGCCTGTGTTACTTCACCCATCTGTTCAAACCTTTGTTTGTGTTGTTACCAAGAAACTACTTCACACTCAAGTGGCTCGTGTAAGTAAAAACACACACACTCAGAAAATGCTTAGAGTGCCGTATTTTCCGGAATAGCTGCACCCTGTTCAAATCGTCATCCGGGGTCTGTTTATTTATGGATTTGAAATTAAACTTAGAATATGGTATAATCCACAAGTCAGTCTCTCCATCTCTGTGGGAGGGACCTTCAGGCTGGCGTGCCTACTGTATCCTCCATGGTGGTCTCTGATGACCACCTTTAGGGGAGGCTGTGTGTTCTACAGCACCCCCCACCAGAACCTGGGGGGATGGCCCTCCTTACTACCCTGTTTATTGGGGTAGACTGATTTTAGTGGGGGTCGAGTCATGTTCCTCCACTGTAGTTCTAAGGTGGCACTAGGGCTCAGTGTGATGAACTACAACAACACTTGGGTCAGAAACCCCATTGAAGGTCAGCACACTCTCACCCTTTATTTTGGCATAAAAAGGCGGCATACATTTGCATTTTTGAATTTTTTTTACATCTCAAATTCAGACTTATATACGGCTTGATTTCCTCAAAATACAGTACTCCTGATCCATCCTCTCTCCTGTCTCACCTCTCACTGTGTCCATGTGTATATAAAGGGTTCACGAACAAACACTGATAATTGTGGTTTTGCGAGAGTGAAGATATATATAAAAAAAGGAGGGTTCACTCTGTGTCTCTGCTCAGGGATCTCAAGCAGTGGGTTGTCGCAGAAATGTGTTCACAGAGCATTTACTAAATTAAAGATTTATTTTTGAAAGTTGTTGTATTTGTATAAATTATGAAGATTTCTAGACATTTGGTCTCTTTTTTAATATAAAAATGAAACTGTGTATCAGAATACAACTTTTTTTGTTCCTCAGTGTTGCTTTTTCCACAATAAAATGATGGTGTTCTGCTTTACTTTGTCTCTTGAAGCTGTTTCTGCTGTAGATCTCACCGTTCCTTCCTCAATCCTTTTTCCTCAAAGGTCCTGCTCTAATGATCATTTAGGGTCAGAGGTCAGAAACATGACTACATGTACATGAACTTACTCTTGTACATTCATTAAACCAGACATAGGCTCAGTCCAAGGTCCAGATTGGTGTGGTGTGCGGTCCCTGGTCTGGATTTTGATTTTTCCTGGTATCGATCGCCATTCTGAATCACACAGTCCCTCCATACTTTGTAGAAAATTTAAAGCTAAGTCAGATTTCCTTCATATCCACATGGGATATCAGACTTAATGTGGTGGTCCTGCATGCTGTGGAACAGATTTTACAGGGCATTTAAAGCCCCTCTCCCCTTTACAAATTTGCTAATCGTGTCATAAACTGAACTGAAATGGATCTCCTCTGCTTTGATCTGGGAACAACAAAGAAGACATGTAAATATTACCATATGGAAAGGCCAGCGCTGTGTGCATACATGTGGCCGACCCCCACAATTCCAACCTGCACAGGAGAAAATGGTCCTTCTCCGAGAGAGAAGCCTTCTGCCTGATGCTGTTTCCCACGTCTACATGAAAGGTCTCCCCCTGTGACCGTAGCTCACCATGGGGCCCAGACTGTTCCTATCGGACTGTGATGTGTAGTTGCTGCGTGTCCACTTGGATTAGAGCTTTTCTCTAAAAAAGACAGGTGAACCTCACACTTCTTGAAAAGTAATAGTGGCTTAAACATTTCAAGACATTTTCTAGGATTTTTAACAGGATATCTGTTTAAATGTTTGACACGTTTGGATCAAAGGGGTGTGTATCTAGGTCACCTTAAAAAGTGCAATAAAGTGTTATAATTTAATCATCACATTGGTAATGTACATTTGATTTTTTTTTTTTTTTGTAGAACTGTTGGGTTGGGTTTTCCTGTGTTCATTAATTGATCACACTCACCTGTGTGCTGTGAGTCTCCATTAATCAGTCTCACTCAGCTCACCTGGTGCCCTACCCTCACTCTGTCTTTGTTGGCTCACTGTTGCTGCTGTTTTCACCACTGCTGCTGTTGTTGTCATTGTTGCTGCTGATGTGATTGTTGCTGCTGATGTGATTGTTGCTGCTGATGTGATTGTTGCTGCTGATGTGATTGTTGCTGTGTGCCGTCTTGTGTTCTGGCTTTAGAGGAATACTAGGCCTCTGTGTGTTCCCTGCGTTCAGTTTTCTGTTTGTTTGCCTGACTTTCCTAAGTTTGGTCCTCTTCGTAAACTTCTGCACCTGATGTGTCCTCAGTGCTGCATTTGGGTCTTGTCTGTTCCTTGTACGTAGCATGGTGGATTAAAGGAAGAACTGTTTTCTGGGGAGTGGGGGTTGGATGATTAACTATGACCATGACGTGTGAAAAAGTGTTCAGCGGTACATCATGTAGAGGAATGAAATCAGATTGAATTTTCTAGAATGTTTTCTGACAAATCTGGTTGGTGTTCACCTGGACAGTAGTGTGTGGTATGTACTGTTTAACAAGATCTAAGGGGCACTGAAGGTCTCGTGATCGCTGCACCTGCGTGATGCCGACGGCCTTTCCCTCTGAGCCGTTGTTATTACTTTCTAGAAGAAGCATTAGGCTGAAGGTCCTGCTGGAGACTCAAGCTGTGCTTCATCATTTTGGAGCGTTTGATGTCCAAAGAGGAAATTGTCTTTCGTTGGCATTCACTGTTTTATGTATTATGTACCATGGCAGCTTCGTTGTTTTTAAAAACCCAAGTGCTCTTTAAACCATGTCCAAGTTCAGTAGAGAAGACTTACAGGTAATATGAAGAAATAAAACCAAAACTAAACAATGACTGGGTTCTTTTGATTGCCCTTATAAGGAAATGGACCTGCAGTGATCTGCCAACAACTTCCTGTAGTTTCTTCTTTTTTGTGTTTTTTTGTTTTTTTTTTTCGTTTTGGCAGCAGATCATACACAGAGCTGTTCATTTTAATTCACACCAACAAATGTTTCGACCTACTGGTGCTGTACTGACTTTCCTATACTGCAGTGCCATCTTAGCTTAGTTAGTTTGAAATGTGTAAAATACTTTGGTATCAGTAATTGTTCACCTTTCATGAATGAATGTGTGTGTATGTGTGGTAGTTAAAGATAGGGTCGCTGGGGCCTGTGTGTATGACAGCATGAGCATTGATTAGTTCCAGAGTCGGCAGACGAGGTGTGAAGATCCAGCATTGCACTCCCAAAACATCAGGCTCTTCTTCAGACAGCTGCATTTCCATTCAGAACATCACATGGGCCGCGGCCCAGCGTGCCGACCCATGTGGGCTCAGAAGTCCTTTTGGCTGAAGTTATTACTGCCAGAACAGCAGTGTCATGCTACAGACAGAAGTCAGGAAGAATTACTGATGTGACCCACGTAGACGTGGTTCCAGCTGATTTATGACGACCTTAGCCGGCGTCTGCAGCTGGTGCAGCAGCAGTACAGGTGAACAGATTGCATATCTAATTATACAACATGGATTCAATACTGGACATGTGGGCAATTTGTCAAGTTGCAGAAATGTACAGAGGTTATTTCTGAAACTTTGATGGTCCTGCTGTGGAATGTTCCAGAAATAAGAGCATTTGAACAGATATAGTTTGGCTGAAGTCACTTGTCTAATACAGATGTGCTGCAGGTCTGTAGGACAGAGGGCCACAGGACAGAATTGAGATCAAAATGAATTTCTCCAGCAACTTATCACAGAACGTGTGTTTACAGGACACAATGGTACTGTTAATTCCATAACAAAAAAACAGTACTAGTGCATTGACAGAAAAAACAAATTGTGTTAATAATAATAATTTGACACCGCTTGGGAGGAGTCGAAAAGTCTAGTGTTTTTTGTTTCGTGTGTGCGTGCAACAATGATTGGTCACGAGCAGAGAATCGTCCTGTAGGACGAAACTGTCACATGGCCAACAGTTAAAACAGTTACATGAGATACAAGCTCATATGAAAACCATAGATAAAAACAAAAAGCACATTTCATAAGAAACTGATACTCATATTCACTCGTATATAAACTAAAGCATACGTGTCAACCTAAAGGCCCAGAGGCCGAATGCGGCCGCCAATCCATGTTCCATCTTTGTGGCCCCCGGGAGCTTAAAAGATTATCTTTAAATAAAGAAAGTAAATGGATGTGACTGGATTTTCTTTGAATGAAGTAAATTAATAAATATTAAATATAAATGTTTCATTGTGTTGTACTGCTACCAAATGACCTATGGACTGGTACTGTTCCGTGGACCAGGAGTTGGGCACCTCTGATTTATAGTCTTCCAGTTACAACCGGCCCTTCAAGGGTGTGGCCCTGGGTAAAAATGAGTTTGACACCTGTGAACTAAAGTTACCAGAGCAAACATTTCGCCTTTCGTTTCTTCTGAGCTTCAACTGAGAGAACGTCTTCACAGCAAGTTTCTCTCAGTGCATCATTCAGTCTCAGTGAGTTAGATTTGATGTAACGGCTGATTTTTGTGTTGTGACAGAGAGACTCATAAGCGATAACAGTCGTGAACGTGCAGAGAAGTCATTACTCATTAAGGACAGTCACAGTCACAGTGTTCACTGACAGTCCAACAGCACAGGACTGTTTTAACTGCCTTAGCCACATCGTTTTAACTGTTAACCACCTGCTTCATGTGTTTACGTCTATTTAAAAACCACTGGTGACCATCTGCATGTTATTTGTTGTTATGTGCTGTGTTTTGACTATATTCTGCTGTGCTGCTGTGGCAGGAAGTTTTCTCTCAGGGAGTCTTCCTGCCAAGCCAAGCTATAATGTCATCTCTATTAGCCATGTGAAATAAATGATTGTGACACAACTGGAGTTTGACCCACTTGTTATCAGGCTGATCTCTCAACACTTAATGAGAAAAGACAAAGATAGTAATGTGGCCTAGACTGAAGAAAAACAGGTTGAGAGCATGAAGAAATGCAAGCAAATAAATAAGTGTGGGTCGAAAAGTTTTTAGTCGAGTGTCAGATTTGAATAACTTTAACATTTTAAGATACATCTGCCGGTATTCTCAAGCAGCTCTGACTGTTTTCATCATTATATCATCATCATTATATTTGATGGAGTTCTCCATCGAGGTGACACCACCTCTCTGAGCCCAGAGTGATGGGGCTAACTTACTGGACTGGAAATTTAAAAAGTAACATTTGGAAACCACTGAATTCAGTCTTTGTCATCTGGTGCTAAAGACGTCAGCCCAGAATGTCACCTTAAATCTCTAATGAAACAATGCTTGTAGAAGTTTTAAGGAGCATGGGTTAGGAAACTTGAACAATAACAGATACATTTATATTGTTACCATTAAATAAAATGTACAAACGGCCACCAACATGTTTTATCTACTGGAATGAACCTGTTCTAATCTATTGTGTTTTTTATAAATAGGAGTATGCTGTATTTATTGTTAACGTTTCCTTACCTGTCACCACTTGGCCTTGGGGGAGAGACCCACATGTCTGAACACTTGGCTTTTTTGCACAAATTGGCAATAAAAATCTTGACGCTTGTAAAATAATAAATGCTTCTACATGCTGGCTATGATCATCATCAAGTAGCATTTAGTATCTAGTACTCCACAGCCACCTCACTTAGTGCATAGTTACTTGAAGTACAACCTGCACACCTGATCTTTTGGTTAAGGCGAACAGTGACATTATGTTGTTTTGCCTTTAGCAAGCAAGCTTATTAAAGGGGTCAAATGCAAAGAAGCTGAGGAGCCTTAGAGAATGTTAACTTTTTTTATCTGAACTTGAACTTTATGAGCACTGTATTTCAAAAGCTCAAACATTTCAGCCCACACTGTATTTGGGTAATATTTAAACTGTCAAAAGATAGAGTGTTAACAGAGTTTCCATTTTTGCACAGGCACAACCCCAGTCATGACCCCAATTTAAGAGGAATTCATGACAGAACTGCTTAAAGTTGCTTGAATTTTCCATTTGAGTGGCACATTGTCTCCATGACGATATTAACCGTACTTATTTCTTACTCCTCAATTACTTGCAAAACCTGTGCATCACTTATTTTTGTAAAAAGTCCAATGGTGAATATGAACACCTTAAAATAGAAAGGCAAAAATATAAAACACTGTTTTGTTTAGTATTTTCCTGAAGGACCCAAATAATTTTTACTTTCCTTAGTTGAACAAGAAATTAAAGAAAAACTATGTTAAAATATATTCAGGACTTTGCCTGGACCTGTGCTATTCAAACCTTGTTGGAGCAGATGGTTAGAGTTGAGTTTTATTTCTCACCCTGTGTCCGATCATTAAAACCATAAAGTACTAAATATTACTACATGACAGGAATCAGCAGAGAGTACTACAACACAGGGGTAGAATTAGAAATAGCCATTTAATGTAACAACAAACTAGTTTTGATCATTAAGGGTTTCGATCTCATATTAACTAATTCGGGTGCAAAGCCATAAAAGGGACTACACTATGCTAATCACATAGCATCACATAGATTGTGTTAGTTTAGCAATAGTGCAAAGTTCACACGTCTTTGATCCCTCCTGTTCAAAATGCGTTTTTAGTGTGCAGCGAATCTTTAATTAAAAGTGAGTTTGAACAAAAGTGTATTTGCTGAGCTTTAACCACTACAGGATCCAATATTGTATTAACTAATATGGGAGTGGATTCAGAATTGAGTGTATAAACAGCCCCAGGAAGTGCACACCAGATACACACATATATAATAATATAAATATAATTATAAAACAAAAACTACCCACCCACTCCATTTTCAGTCTGCCAGGCGACATGGGAGATTCTGACAATAGGATAATCTTTGCAATCTTCTTCCTTCTTCCACTTTCTCCATCCACCTCATTATAGTAACATTCCTGGCATGTGGAGCCATTTATATCATTGCAAATCCATACACTTATCACATTTACGTACCTAAGTCATCCTGAAGGGAATGTAAAATATCCAGTTAACTCTGTTGGTGACCTGTCCACTCATGTAAAACTGGGATACTTCAGGCGTTTAAAGTTTAATTTTCAAGCTCCTGTGAACACAAAACAAATAGTTTTGACCAACCGGATCACTGACCTTAAATTTTTCGTACAATATTTTTTTTATTCTTTATAAGGATTACTGTTACTATTTAAAATAGTCCCTACTATTTACTCCAAGTGGCATCAATCAGCTTGCTTTTTGCTGGACCCCCTTTAAGCAGTGTTTTCCAGATTGGTATTTATCCTTAGCACAGTGGGAAGGCCTGATTAAGTTCCTTGGAGACCCATTAGAGCTGGCAACCTGTCCCATTCCACCACTGCCACCATCCATCATGCAAATTTAGGGCAGGAACACCACACTCGTGCCTGCAACAGTGGGCTTTATTATACCCTCATGTCAGAAACGGTAAAAAAAACTCTGCTGCTAACAACTCTAGACGATTCCTTAAAAATAATGATAATTTTTTTTAAAAACCTCTAATAATAACAGAAATCAGACACCGAAAGGTGAGCGAGGACGGAACAACAGGCCTCCTATCAAGAGACTTTGGTTGCCAGGTTTGACAACTTCCGCAGCCTGCCCCATATCTCTTCTTCCTGCAGTAGCTGACCCTGGTAGCGGGATCTTGGACAGATGGCGAGCTGCTGTGTGTTATTCTACACCCAACTCTGGAGAAGGGGGTAATTTGCAAAGAGGCTTCAAGACGCTAAGCACCAGGGGTCCCAGCCTGCAGGCACTCAGACAGGTCTGATTTAAATTCCAATGGAAAGTCTCTTAAAGCTGTGGTTTGGACTTGGACCAGTGAGCCTGACTGGGTTAGAAATATCCCACAGGCTGTTTATTCTAACACAAACAGCATGTGCTCCTTATTATGCGTGATTTTGAATAAGAAAATGCAAAGAATGGAGCAGATAGTAATTACTGCTTTGGAATTCAAAAGGTTATCAGCTGAGCAAATGTTATTTTGCTTCTTTTATAATCCCACATTTGTACTGCAGGGAGTTTACATCCAGCCACCGGGCCTGTATAAAAGACTCCTGATAAGGCCTCTGGGCATTGGTGTAAGGTAGGAACATTTACAAACATAAACATTTCTGCTGACAGAGCAGGGTCTGAGTTTATTGGGGTGAGAAAGTGTTTATTTTGCTGTTAAAGGAATTACCAGACCACGTTTCGTCTTACTGATTGCCAAGTTGTGTCTGTGTTTTTCATCACAGCAGATTAAATGCAGCCTCACATGCTGGTGCAGTCTCTCTATTCTGATCTGCACACGGGAATTTGTCTTCCGTCAAAAAAAAAAAAGACTTCTTAGGCCGAGGTCTCTCTAATCTGTGTCCGATTCTGTGTTTTTTCAAATGATGCTGATAGCTTAATTGCAGGCCTGATTGTAAATGATGCCTTTGATTGTGTCTAATGTTGCCATACTCGGCCGTGTGAGTAGTTCGGGGCCATAATCATGCTGAGAAATCCTACAAAGAGCACGCAGCGCTGTCTCTGTTGTGTATCAAACCGCACAGAGGAAAAGAGTCGGAGCAAAACCAAAATGCTGACTGAGGCGTTATTTTTCAAACGTAGGATTAATGAGGCCCAGACTCTTTAACAGGTACAGGAAAGTTGCCGTCATATTTCAATATCTTCCTTTAATACGGTGTACAAGCTGTTTTGTTGTATACAGTTCAGTAAGTTTTTAATTTCAGTACATTTCTCAGAGAACTGACATCACCAAAAAAAGTACATTTGGTAAAATATAAATACTTTTACATCAAAAAGTTTAGCATAAAACTTGAACGTGTACATACTGCACTTTTAGAGACAGAACAAAAGTTTTGTTTTCTATATACTCTATACAAATTCCCGGGCATCCTCTTCCCACCCCTCAACATGTGATTTAGCCAAACAAAATAGAACTCTGCAACAACTTGTACTCGTTATCTCTGTGAACAATGTCTGGAGTTTGAGTCCTCTGAGTATTCAGAGTTTTGGAGCTTCAATCTAAAAACATGCATTTGGAAATAAAGGGTTAATAAGGTTACTCCGTGACTCTGAATCACCACAATGTTCCGGTCTTTAATCCAGTGTCATCAGGGATTATCTGCAGCTCCCCCTGCAGCCACCAACAGGATAGGGCGGTGAAAGATGAATGAAGGCATCTGTTCTAGAATAACCGTTGGCCGTAGTATGTTATGGGACACCAAGGAAATTTACATTAGTCTGTCCCCACCTGTAGTAGGGTAAACACAGCAGACCCACTCTCATCCATTACACCAGTCACCATTAGAAGTGGTTACAAGATGTTTATATTTTTGATAATTTGGAGATTAATGGATGCCCATGCCTCTGTGGTTAGCTACTCACTTTTGCAGCGGTTAGCAGAGTTGTCAGTTTGTTATCTTTTTCTATCTATGTATCCATCTATCTATTAAGGCAATGCACTGATTCTATTTTAATTCCATGTGACCTGCATGGTGTCCAGCTGGACAACTGTGACCAGTGAGACGCAAGAAGCTCAATGTTCTCCTGTAATTAAATGTTCACCACAATTTCCTGGACTTTCTTAGACATCATAAATCACTATTAGCTCGGGCCGCTAAAGCACTTGTCCTAATACAACATCAACAGTAAATGACCCTTTAAATGAACATCTGTGGGCCACATTTGGCAGGCAACGCCATTAGCTTCGAATGCAGGAGACCACATGTGGAAGGTGTCGGTGATCCACGAGTGACCACAAGAAAGGTTGCCGTGGAAATGTCAGTTTTCAATCGCCTTTTATGATATGCCATAGTTTGGGTTTTAAAAGTCATACTGTAAAAACTCCGCTTCAGTTGTCAGTGGGAATTCAGTGTGGTATCTTTAATAGATAAATTAAATTGCTTACATTTCTTTAAATGTGTCTTCTGTGCTCTATTTCAAGGGAGGTTTATGCAAATAATCAAATGTATCACAATTAATACTATGGTGTAAAATACTTTGGTGAATATAAAAGATGAAGCAGCGTCTGATGTTTAGAGCATCACTGCTGTCTCTGCTGCACAATGTTTTTAGTGTGTATGATCGTTATTCAACAGAAAAGGTTTGAATACTGTTAAGAAAACACCTGAAAACAATGTGTGATTCTGTAAACAGACGTTAACGTTCAACATCAAGTTCTTCTTTGAGCTCAGTCCATTGTTTGGCAGATAATTTACAAGCAGTGAGAAAGGAATGTGTTAAAAAAAAGGATGGCAGGATAAAACATGGAGTTTTTTTAGGTTATCATTTGTCAACACGTTCAGGTCTGCTGTTGTTTCTTAGCTGTGGTTTATAGCATCAGTCATTCTCAGTCTGCCTGCCCTCAATCAACTCCACTGGCTCTCTGTGTGTGCCAGAGGCTAACACGGGACAAATCGAGACAGTCAAAGAAAGATCGTTCAAGAAATGTGGGAACCAAGCCTTAGAAAAAAAAACAAATGTAGCCAAGAAGTGTTGCTGTGGTCAAGTAAAGGTGTCCACGTCTGTCTCCGTGTGGGACGCAGCCAAACTGAAATACTGCTGGGTCACAGCCTATACCCAGGCCAGGATGATTAGAGATCTTCACGGTGAACAGTCTTCATCTCTGTCATCACATGATGTTATAGTTATAGTTATAATAATGTTGTAAAACAAATATGAAAATAACATCAGTTAATTGTTTTGAGTCTGGTCTGTCTCTCACTGAGTCATTAGTTTCTTCACACTCACCTGTTTCCTAGTGATTTCTTTCACGTTGTGTTCCCTGTAGTCAGTACTCAGTTCAGTTTTGCCTGTTCTGTGAATTTGGACTGCAATTAAACTGCACCTAATTCCTATCTAGGTGCACATACCACGATGAATGTGTGCTGTCAATCACATGATCCTGTGCTGTTTCTCTGTGCTCCTTGCATATTCCTGAACTCAAAGACATCTGTATGTTGTTAGAACCGTGCTCTCTCTGGATGGCAACGCTCCTAGTTTCTCAAAGAGTGAGAAAACCCCATGAACCAAGTCTCTCTTAGTTTTCAACTTTGACAGACAGTCACAGGTTTATTTGGAGAAGAGCGTTTGGGAAATCAATGCAGTTTTTGTCGTAGAAGGATCTCAGTGGACACCAGTCTCCATTTGTTAGGAACACAAAAGAGTGGAAATTATTTTTACCAGAGCGGAGCACTCATCTGTCATAACATCATATGATGTAGAACTTTGTCTTTTAGTACTGTGGTATTTGCCAGGGTACAGCACTCTCTGGGTGTTGTAGTAAAGTGACCTACATTGGTGGACAGCCGGTGTTTATTAGTAGATAAACCAAACTGAGAGCTGACAGTGCAGCCAAGACATGAGCACCTGGATATAGTTCTCGCTTTGTATGAGTACGGTAATAAATAATATTTATTTATATTTTTAATTAAAAGATCAATTATAAAACCAAAAGTTTTTTGTTTGGTGGTTACAGTATATGTACACATTTTGAAAAAAAATTGGTAGCTTTTGCTACTTTTGCTAAATTATGTTTTTTGTTTTTCTTTTACTGTGTTTATGTTTTCATTTAATCTAAAAGGTTTTTGTTCATTAAACAGGTCTACATTTTTATTTTATAACACATCCATATATACATATACACATATTTTTTTATAACACATCCATATATACATATACATATATTTTCTAATTTTTCATTTATTACATTTTACTTCGAACTCAAACTGTTCCACTTCACTCCTGTGTAGTGATTTAACACACGTGCTGTGCATCAGCGTCATCAGCCTCACCTGTGTCCTGTGATGACCTGCTCATCAGTCTCACTGCTGTCACCTGGTGACCTGGGTATAAATACCTCTCTCCTTCACTCAGTCTTTGTCAGCTCCTTGTTCTGTGTTCATCCTTAGTGTTCTGGGTAGTTCTTCACTACATTTGTTCTTACGTTTTCCTACTGTCTGGTCCTGTTATGCATTGAGTTTATGGTTATTTTGAGTTTTTAAATAAACCTCCTGCACCTGAAGAGTGCTGCATTTGGGTCCTGCCTGTTCCTCCCATGCCTGGATGTAACATTGAAAATATTACTGAAAACTTTGACTCCATCTAGAAAATGTTATTTTGTAAGAGAACAAAACAACACCTGTTGCATTACTTATTCAGGTGTGATACTTGGCAAATAATATTATAGTTGACATTAACTTTAAGGACAAATACTCTTCTATGGTGATACTTCTGAGTTTTAAATATTAAAAAAAACATTCAGCATGTCCTTTTACTTGGACACAGCAGCTATGATTACCATTAAAATGAATGGTCATAGAAATGAAGGTTCTCTGCCTTTGAGATGGATCACTTTTACTTCCTAAAAAGAACACCTTAAACCATTAAAATTAATGTCATTGGTCTGTTTTCATGTGAGACTCACTACACATTTCTGGCTGTGAAGTGTTCAGCACTTCTGCCATGATAATAAACCACTACATTTCTCTTTATTTTAGTGCCACGCTCACTAATGCAGTGAAGGAGATGGAGAGTAAAATTAGCCGAAATATTCCATCACCTCTTTTAGAAATCATACTTTACAGTTTGGCTACTTTTCTAGAGTCACAAAATAAGTCATTGGGTTTTTACCCAGGTCTTTATAGTACTCATCACTGTAGTTTTCAGTAGCTACAGTGACGCACGGTCCCAGTGAAACTACTTTACTCTACTTTAAAAAAACACATTTTCATTCAGCAGCAACTTAATAACATAATAATTTCTATGGACAAACAAAATATACATTTTGGAAATGCAGACTTGGAGTCAAGAATGTTTATGTTTATCTTATGCAGATGCTCTCTCATGCTAGGTACCAGCTAGCACTAGATTAACCTTGGCCTGCCTGAGATTTTGCCCCTAAGAATGGACATTCTTACAAACCAACCAACATAAAGCCTCGCCAGCCCTTCCTGGTTCTTTTCTTGGATGCCTGTTGCTGCCCACTCAACAGGTTTCTTTCTTGCCATAATGAGGCTGCTGTCACTTTTGTTCTGCTTTGGTTAAATTAGCACTAGCTTTACAATCCTTAACTAGTGACACATTCAACCTCTTCACACAGTCTTTTCCCCATTCAGTGTCACAGTGTCCTCAGCCAAAGAATGCTGGAAGAGTTCCCCCACAATAGTAGAGACACCAGTTGAGGAGCAGCTCTTCAAACACAAGTTTGGTCTCTCCAAACGGCTTTACTTGGAGAGAAACAATGGACCTTGAAGTGTCCCTGCAGGAGGGACACTGTAGCCGAGTTAGGCGGCCGAGTGTGGGAAGAAAAGTGTAATAACGTTCACCTGAAAGCCCCCACTCTGGTCCAACACTATGGGTTTGTCATTCACAGGCGTCAGAGCATTCACAGAAAGACGCCTCTGGGCATCGAGCGCTAATGACTTGTTACGAGCTGCGTATGTGTTGAGCTTTTCTCCTGGCTGAGGAGCCTGGTACCAGCAGCTATTTTTCAGAGTAAAAAGAACTCACAATTAATGATGCAATTATGCTAATAGCGTAGCCAGACTGTTTGTTCTCTTCACCCTCCCACTGAGTATCAATCCTGTTAAAGAACGACGAAGTGAAAGAGTCTCAGCTCAAAAACTGAATGTACATTTACCAATGAGTCAGGGCTTCCCAGGAAATGTCATGTGGTGTGCAGCTAACAGCAGTTGGACGTAGAATAACTGGTGCAGTGTTTGCTGCCGTACAGCTTTATGTTTACTCAGCCAGACTGGATTGATCTGGATTAGAGAGTTTTTATAGTATTGACCTTGTAATGATTTATTCTGACATAAAGTAATGTTTTTATTTAGTGTTTCATCATTTCTTCTTCAGTATGATCACATTACTTCAGCTGTCTTGTCCTCTTGGACACAGTCAGTAACAGGACTGAAAAACGCTGGCTGCTGGCTCGACTTTGGCACAGATAAATAGAATAAAATCAAATCTTCACTGTCAGAGTTTGTACTCGTTACAGCAACATTACATGTCCCAGCTTCTTAGAACAAATATGAAATTAGAATATATTTTTATATTCTCCAATCTTTGTCTGGTATTATCCCCAGCTCTTCACTTCTGGTATCATTGAAAAGCCCTTTTGGAAATGTCAAGGTCTCTGCGTTTGAACTCATCAAAGTTTTTTGCTGTAATGTTTAGTTAGCCTTCACAGAGCCAACAGCCTCAGCAGATTATTCCAACTAACGCTCAACTTCTGTATCTGCCTAACAAGCAGAGGAGGAAGGAACATTTAGACCGCTGTCCACTAAGTGTGTGGGCTTCTGCAGCTGGTACACTTTTAGTGGTCTGCACCCACCACTGCTGACCAAAAAAAAAATCAAATCTATTGAAAAAATACAACAAAAAAAAAATGAATAAAACATTTCTTTTCAATAAGCGTTTTTTTTCTCACACATGACTTTCATGGTGTTCTTGAAGAAAACTCTGTGTGTACGTTGTATATAGAAGGAAAAAAATGCACAATTGAGAACTAAGGCAAATATTGAGTGTTTTGGTTTTTTTTTTTACAAAACCAAGAAATAAGACGATATTGTTTGAAAGGGTTCAGTTCCTACGGTCCAGAATAATAAGATGAAACTGGTGTAATAACTGGAAATAACAAGACCAGAGCAGCCAGACTCACATGGGCGTGACATTATCCCTTTTTATTAAATGTTTTTTGCTGTCCAAAAAAATCAAAATTGATCTGTTAAGCCCAGTTTAGGAACACATGAGATCCTGGACTTTTATCGGAGTTCAATGGTGACATCATAGTCTAGGACATTGTTTCCCAAAGTTTTTTTTGGGGTCGTCTCACATCATGTTTCCCAGGAGTTTACGAATAACGTCTATGGACTTGAGTCGCAAAAGGTCTGTGACTTTTACAATATGGTTCCCCAGAAAAAAAGTTTGGGAAACACTGGTCTAGGACACAGAAACATCAGAAGAGTCGGACCTATGCCTGTCAGCCATAACGAAAGTAAGCGAATGTAGCACAATCCAATGTCTGACATACTGTACAACCGGTGTATGTAAACAAAGCTGTCCTCCTCATTTAGCACTGCTTGAAATCGCCATACCTTGTACTAACAGAGAAGGACTTTCTTAGTATATTTATGGGAGATGGCAGATTTGAGCCATTATCCACATTTAAAACTAGCACTGTAGCAACCGCTACATATTTATTTTATTTTCTTTTTTTTAGATATTTCCCGTTCTGAGGTTGTTCTTGATTATGTGTTTCTGTTTTCGCACGGAATTTTGTTTTATACGTGTGACATGTTGATCCTGGAAAAGTCATTACATCCAGAAGGAGCGTTATGAGCGAGATATTCAATCACTGGTTTGGAGTGGTTTGTATAAATAAGAGTTGTTGGTAATGACTTACATTTCTTATTTCCATATAAACATAGTGGGTGAAATATTATTTCTTCCTATAAAACCACAGCGGTGGATGTTGGTGGAGCCTCATCATCAGGACTGTCCATCAAACAGTAGCAACAAAGGACTTATTCAACCTCCAAACAAAAAGAATTGACTTCACTCTCATTCCTTTGCCTTTCGCTGGCTCAAGTGCACGTCAGACACTTCTATAGTAGAGCTTATCCACTTGTTGACCATATTTGTCACAGCACAACTCGGCCTGTGCACAAACTGTTCTTTCAAACCGTAGAATAAAATACTTTTCATGAACTTTTCTTGCTCTTCTTTGAAGTCTAACATTACCACAGGAAACAGGTGGCTTTATTACTTTAACTCCGTTCCTGCGTCTTCTCTTCATAATACCACCTCAACACATTTAACCACTTAATTTACAACCTCCACGTCCAGGTCTACGCGGTAGTTCCGATGGAAAGACTAACAAGAAGCAGCCAAAGTCTTTGCCCAGAACTTTGTTTCAATTGTGGTCTACGGTTTGACAGATGAAACACTGGTTCATCCCCAGTTGATTTCCTCTTGGGTTCTGGCACTTGTTCTGCCGCTGAATGAGCTGCTGTGTAAGCAGGTCTGCAGACCCATGCTGGGCTGCTCATATTTGGAGTATTTGAGTATGTGCTCCCCGTGATGCCTGCGTTACTCGGATATGTGTGTAATGACAGCGACAGTTAAGATTGTCTTCATAGTTTAAAATATATGTTGAAAAATGTGCACAATCAGCAAAGACTCTCTGAGACGTCATCCTGAGATGAATACAATATACTAATAATCATTTCTATATGTCTGATAATGACTACACAGTATATCACTGCCACTATTATTCAATAATGACGTAATGATAATAATAAGTGTGTTATATTTTGTTAACCTTAAAAAATAGTTCCTTTTAGTCGACTCATCAGATTTCAATTTAGTCGAGGAGAATATTGTTTTATATTTTGCGGTCGAAACCTATACTAAAATGAAAACAGTCCAGTAGGGAGTACTGGACCGTAGTACCAGAAACCTTAGAGCACTGGTTCAAAACCTCTTTCTGCAGCGCCCCCTTATTGATCCAACTATTTTCAGGCCCCTCACCACATGGAGCAACAGGTGAAGCCATCAGCAGGATTGAAGCTCTGCCTCAACAGCTTCAATGATGACGTGGGTTCACTGTGTGTCGCTGGTCGTCTCCTCAAATCCTGTCCCATCACACAATGACAATGATATGTTTGTCATGTGACCCATAAAAATAAAAGCCTGTCAACCTGTGCATTGTATTCT
Organism: Cynoglossus semilaevis; assembly: GCF_000523025.1. Taxonomy (NCBI): domain Eukaryota; kingdom Metazoa; phylum Chordata; class Actinopteri; order Pleuronectiformes; family Cynoglossidae; genus Cynoglossus; species Cynoglossus semilaevis. The sequence continues at coordinate 9,180,501 of NC_024312.1, read as the reverse complement.
GAGCCACTAATTCCCCTAATTGAATAAAGATGAAGAGCAACCACAGCGGTGAGAAAGGGCAGCGTAGTGTCTGCTGTGTGATTTAATGACCCTAGTGATTTATGGCAGACGATAACTCCCTGCTTAGGACTGTGTGGGTGGCATGTCAAAGGACGGCTCGCAAAAAACGGCCTTTCCACCGTTCTCCCCTTGGTTTCTCAGGGCAAATACCCACGCTGCACCTCAGCATCATAAATTTAACGCTGACACGTGAAACGGAAAATCCACGCCGTTTGTGGAATACGTAAGTAGGCAGAGGGGAAAAAAAGCAGGAGAGTTGTGTTGGTCTTTTTCTGCTGAATGCAGCTTTTCCTTTGACAAACAAAGGGCGAGCAGAAGCTTCTAGAACGGTTACAGTTTGTCCGGGGTGATGGTGAATCTGTTGGAGAAATGATTTTTGACACTTCTGAAACCAGTCAGGCAGTCAGTCACCCGTTCATTTGTTACCTCAGAAAGCTGTGCCCAGTAGAAAAAAAAAGAGCACGTTGCTTCCTCAGACTTACCTACAGGGGGGGCTGTAACTTACTGTACAGTTTTCCAATTTTTTTCACCACAGAAAAATATACATATGGTTTCTGAGAATACTTCGACCACTTTTGACTTGAGGACACAGAACTCACACACGTTCCTCCTCCGTCTCGTCCTTTAACGTATTAAAATGAGAGGCCGACGACCTTCACAGACACAGTGTGATTACATGGCGTGTTAACACTCCCAAAGACGAAGCCGTGTCCCGGGCCGTGGATGTGAAAGCCTTCTACAGCAGCAGCAGTCTGACGCAGATGTTAGGAGAATCTGAACCATCTGTCACAGAGCTGTTTGTGCACAGTCACACTGATCCATCCACCGTCAAGTCACGCGTGAACAAAGGTCAATGTGAACACGCAGAGTACACACAGGTGCAGGTATTTCTCTGTCATCTGTTCAGTGTTTTTCTGCTACAAAGTGAAAAGATCTAGTTTAAAAATACTGATTTAAAACAGTCGAATATCACTTCATCCAGACCAGTGTGTTGTTTTATATCATTTATGTCATTTTGTTTTTCTCTCTAAAAGAAAGTATGCTTCTTTTCTTTAAGGTCAACAACAATAAATAAAAAAATACTGAACCTTAAAAGACTGGCACTAGAATAACAGTAAGCTGGTGTTGATAGATGGGATGATCTATCATGTGGAACAGATCTACAAAGCCGGATTCCTTCTTGTTTATTGCTCATCTGTGTGATGACGAAGGAAGAGCGCAGACAAGTCAGAGAATCTTCACGTTCGCACAGATTTCACTGGAACTCATTTGATGTCTCTTCAAGCATCTTAAGGTCCGACTGACGCAGAGGCTCTGAATCTCATCCACACAGTTGTTTCATCACAATGGCAGTTTGTCCTGCAGCTGGAGAATCCCACTGCAAAAGTTCACCACATTTGATTTCTTTTCTTTCTTTTTTTCGCATATTGACGTAAAATGAAGAGCAGAAGGCCAGTTCACGGCTGAGGAGACAGGGAGACAGAGACGGTAAGATCACGGAGGAGTTTTCTGACTTTAATGAAGTCTGAACTTCACATACAGTAAGACACAAATTTAAAATCTGTCTTTGAGTTTATACTACACATCCTGAGGTATTTTTGACAGAAGAAATGCAGTTTAAAAGTTGCAGTAGTCTTGGTTGACCACTCTGCCTGTTATTTTTATTTACAATGAAGTCGGCTTTTTTTTTTCAGCAAGAGTTACTTAATATGATTTGTTTAAATGTCACACTTTCTCAGGCATTGTGTTAAAATATAAGGTGTATTACACCGAGGGTTTTTGAAGAAAGGAAACGACTCACAGGAAGTCTTTTATATTTATTACCCCGGGAAAAAGGGCAAATTCCTTTGCCACCACTGCAGCCTTCATCTCATCTGGCTGCAACAATCATAAATTATTTAAAACAGTTTCTTTTCTTCCAGTGACACGTGTAAGGCAGAAGGAAACATCAAAAACTTGACCCCAATTATAGAGGCTTTCCAAAATCATCAGGCTTCCATTAAGGCAGGATTAACAGTGCGCTGCACTTACGTTTCAAAGGGAAACATATTTTTCTCTGCTAATGTTACCTGTGTTGAATTTGCAGTAAATATTTTGAGCAGAGCTGTTTTTTCTCAATCAGTGGGACACAGATCCACAGTAGTACGAGCAAGTTAATGGGGTTGGTGTATACAGTATGTTAAGGATAAAATGGCCTTTAAAGTTAAGGTATTCAAATGCTGTGTGTGTGTGATATTTGTGATGAGTTTAATTTAACAAATGCAGAAAAAAAAATGTCAACATTAAAAGTCAAACAAAAAGAGAAAATCAAGGAGGGTTTCTGTGGTAAAGTTGAGGAACTCCAGTGTTCTTAACTTTTCTATGAGGTAAATGTTTAAGAATATTATTTTATTTATTAAGCATTTTATTGTGATTTTATGTTATTTCTTTTATATTTTTGTGTGTCTTTTATTATATTATTTGACAAGTTTTTTTTTCAGCCAGAGAGAACAAAAGTCTCTCAACCAGTCATTTAAAATGGAACCTCAACGGCCATCTTGTTTCATTGTAACAGTTGAATAAAGGCAGACTATACTAAATGCAACAACTTCTTAGTCACTGCTCTCAAGTACTGTAATACTTCCTTGTGTACCTATAACCACGTGTATTAAGAGAAGAAACGAATGAATGAAAGAATATACAGGACGTGCAGACATTGACTTGCGGTCCATAGCCACAAAAAAAAAAAAAGATTTCTTGCTGACAAATAAAAATAAAAGGACATGGGAAAAATGATGACCTGGGTGAAGGTGGAGGAGATGACTCTCCACTTAAACCATAAATTAGAAAAACAAGAAAAAACTCCCCAGACGGAAGGTTTTAGCTGTCTGTGTTAGCACATATTACACGACCCCTGAAACCTCCTTTAAAAACATCGTAGTGTTCCAGACAAATAACCAGATTTCCTGCTTTCCCTCTCACTGCTTTATGACCGTGTGTCAGAGCTGCCATCATTCAACATCCAAAAAATGCACAACCATCGCTCTTCAGCTGAAATAAAAAGAAAACTCCCTAAAGATAAAGATGAAGATGGATTCCTTTAATATCTGCAGCATAACACAATCAGGGCGCCCAGTTCACCTCGCCCTTATTGTCCAGTCAAAGCTGATTATGGCTGGCTGGTAAGTGAGGCTACTAAAGGGAACGGGAAGCAGCGCTACGTTCTCAGGGGACGCTGGGAAAATGAATCTGTGGTGTGGAGTGAGTGGACAGCCAGAAATGAGCTCCACACACACACCTACAGTCAGAGTGTCAACCACCAAACACACACATAGACAGATGTACACATATCATTCGGTTGAGCTGCACATGAAGGAGTGACAGTTATGCTAATGGAACAATGGTTTTTGACAATGATCTAGATTTTTTAAAAGTAAACTTTTCTGTAGTTAATTAATCAAAATCACTGTGTCAAAGGCTTAGACAAAATAATATTGTTGTACCACCTTTTCATATCTCCACTCGCAGGTTATTGTGAAGGGCTCAGTGTGCACACTGTCTGTCTGCTAATTATCCTTAATTAATGAGGTGCAGTACCAGTTCATTACACAGTAAAATTAATGATGCTTAAAAAAACATTTGACACAGTACATAGTGATGGGAAAGCCATTAGTTAACACAACAAATGTGGAAAATATGGCATTAGAAGGTTCTAGACGATCATAAGGTTTCTACTGAAGGCATGTTTTTGTCTGGAGCTCTTCACTGAAAACCACAAACTTCGTGTCTTCATCCGGGGGTTCCCCAAGGTCAACTCCTGGGGGACCGTGAGTGAAGGGGAAAACTCACTGTAATCCATCCAACAGCTGAGATATTTTAGTCTGGATCAAATTTCACATCGTTGAACCTACTGACACTGCCTTCCCTGATTGTTGCATTTTTCCAGAACAGTTGGGTTAAACGTGGCAATGTGTGTTAAATTTGACACACAAAAATAAGACATTTGTTGAAAAGGAACAAATTCCCATCCTTTTTTTTTCTGAAAGCAAATTTTATATCTGTAGATATAGATGTGGTAGATCGAATATAAGTTTAGAATGAAAAAATGTCAAAAGACGAACTTTTTTAATCAGATTAATCACAAAGTAGCTGTGATTTAATCATGATGAATAATCATTGCCGATTAATCACAAAGTAGCTGTGAATTAAGTTTACATTACATTCACATTAAACTAAGTTTAATGTGAATTAAACTCGAATAGTTAAAAGAATAGGTACGCTGACTGTGTCAGGTTAAATTAGCATCAGTTAGCAATTAGCATAAACATTAGATAATGATTATTATCCTTAATGTTATAAATGTTTAAGCAAGTTTTAAGATCATTTGTTCATCTTTGAACTAACATCTTGAAATATGAAATCCCAACAGTCATCAGTCGAGGGCAGTATACTGTTCACCAGTCCATTCATTCACATTCAAAGCTATGGTCAATGTAGCTTACCAATGTATTTTACCAATGGACAACTTTATAGTACATTTGACCTTATTTCCAATCCTCATGTTTTTAAATCAAAAATGTCACAAATAAACATCCAATAGTAATCGCAACCAATTAGGAACCACTCAGATTCCAAAGCACAATTCATAACAACTCTTAAAACACCACAAAAATACACATCTGTACCCAGTACTTCACTTCATTTTTAACCATCAAAAGTAACATTCCACGTCAGCGCTGTGGTTAGAAACGTCCAGACAGGAGAACGTCAGGATGGCTACAATAATCCAAGGATGACTGACAGGACAAAGAGACACAGATTAAAACCTTCTCAAACCCAACGTCTTCATGGCCACAAGAATCCAAATGAACAGTGTGAAACCTGCTCAACCATATGTTGCTTCATTTAGCTGCCTGTCATGGAGTTTACATAGTGCCAATTTTCAAGTTTAGAAAATAATAAACGTCTTTGTTTAACCAGGGCTAATCACACAGCCAGAAGGAGTTGTCAAAAGTTTGTAATTTTCAACTCAAACTGCTTGCATCACTGGTCTTTCAAAATTTACATTTTTGTGGGTTCTGGGGGGAAAAAAGAAAAACAAAATTAGCAATTATCGGCTCCGTACTGAATTGTAGATTGTATTTTCATTAATGACTCCAGAAGACCACATCTAACCAGGTCTCCTGAGACACTGCGTTGTGAGTGAAGCTCACATTCTTCACCAGGAAAAACAATAAAGAATATGTCGTCACTATCTATAAAGGACGTAGGAGGAAGCAGCAACAGCAGGTCTATAATCATGGGATAAATCACGGCGACAAAACTTGAATTCTTACGCTTCTGCGGACTGTGGTGAACCAAACTTACCAAAGGACACATAAGCCAACCACCTTTCCCAGGCAATTTGTGTACCACACAGAGATTGACTTAATTATTTCCCATAAACAGGGACCAGAGAGAACAATGTGTGTTATTGTGCTCACCCACTGCTTCTCCTGCTGTGCACCTATGCATTCAGGTTTTTTAGACAATGTGATTTCCTCCTGTGTCTCTTTACCACGGCTGTCAACTTGGCTCTGGCTCGTGGTCTCTGACAGGCATTGACTTACCAACTCTACTTGGCACAGCCCTCCGGTCATGCATCCCTTTCCCCAAAGAGAGCCCGGCTCGGTGTGCAGCCTGGGAATAGAGGTTTAAAGGTTGGAGCAGGGACAAAAGTCCGGCAGCAGAGACTGAGCAAAGACGGGTCGCATTTGAAGGGATATTTCCTTTCAGTGCTTCCGCTTTTCGCATTTTCTCCTCATTATCAGGATGTCTGGTGCCAGACCTTCAGCTTGATCAGACAGAGGTGAGAGATGAGATACGAAACGCAGACAAAAACTGCGAGTGACTGCTGATCATAAAGGGGAAAATGCCAGCTCCTGTTCTGGGGCCTGCTTCTGATTAAGGCTCTCTGTGGTTCCTTTGACAGTAGGGGTTAAAGAAAGAACACAACTCCCCTTCATTTAAAAAAGAAAAGAAAACAAAGGAGTTATTTATTCATCTGTTTTTCCAAATCTGCCCAGATGAATCCCAGATTCTTAATATCCAGCAGCTTATTCCTCCTGATATCACTATTTCACCCCTGCTCCCCGGCTGCCCTTTTTATTTACCACCAACCTCCGTGCATCAACTCTCACACTCCCACTGACTTGACGGGAGACAGAGACTCATCTTCTGTTTAATTTACAGCACACACTGTAGCCTTACATCCTCCAGCCGGCAACTGCACTCCTGCACCAGGCCGCAGCCTCTGCCTGTGGCCTGTGATGTGTTGTGCAGCCGCGGCCGGCACTTTCATTCTCTGCCAAGAGAAAGAATAGTCGGTGAAGAAAATTGTGCTAAAGGCGAAGGATTTCTGCACAGCTGCTGAGAAAGTGAGTGTTTTTTGCTGCCACGGGGATCGACAGCACAGTGGGACACACGGAGACAGACATGCACGTACATTGCTGAGGAAACCGCAGATCTCTCTCTCTCTCTGTCTGTCTCTCTCTCTCCCTCTCTCTCTCTCTTCCCTCAGGTTTCAGCTTTCTCCACTGCACGAGGCTAACTGAAAATATTTGCCATGAGAAACTGGGAGTTTTCAAGTCTGACTTTTAAACTTTCACTTTATGGCATCAATACATCATTGTCTGCTGATGTGATGTATTTTCAAATGTTCTTGAATAACCTGTGGTGTGAGTGAAGGGCAGGAAAATGTATTAATACTTAAACCAGTGCTGTGCAAAATTCTGAGGCGGGTGCATAGATTAACGTCATACCATCTTTTTACAAATCTATTCTTTTAACGTGTTCAGGGGAGATTTAACAACATTAACATGGAGTTTTTTTTTAGGAAGTCATCAAATGACCGTGCAGTTTCCAGGGACACGGTTTAAAACCTCACTTGAATTAATACTCTAAATCAGTTATTTAACTACCCCTAAGATCCAAGATAGCTGGGAAATGTGTAGGGTGTTTTACAGTTTACATTTGTTTAGTGAATGCACAATATATTTATGACTCCAAAGTTCAATTTCCTCAAGTCAGTGTCATATTTTCCTTCTCTGCAGAAACACAAATAAAACCACGGCGTTCAGATGAGTATGTTGCAGCAGCTTCAGCAAAAGTGTTTTGAAATGGTAATATTTTCACAAAAACAAGATGACAGGGTGGGGCAGGGTGAGAGGAGTGGAGGGAGGGCTGGAGAGTGCACTCATTATGTTGCCTTGACCTCTAAGGTCAGGGACAGGAAGGAAGCTGTTGGACACAGATCCCAGCTGGGGAGGATCGTTTTGTTTTCAAATCCACGTCAGTGTTGTCAACAACAATGACAGTATATCTCTATATCTAAGAAAATGTCATTTCAAGGTGTAAACATATATGGAAACGCTCAGAAAGAATTCTGTTACAGTAGAAAGAAAATAGCTGCAAACATCAGCTCCACTCCACTGTCACTGCATTGAAGTAGAGTTCATATCTACAATCACAGTAGGTTTTGGGCCAGTTCCATCTCTAGTACCTCAAATCAGAACCCCTGGT
>NC_024312.1:9153530-9172857 GCF_000523025.1 Cynoglossus semilaevis | reverse complement strand
ACATTTATTAGTGCAGTTTCCCGTGTCATAGCCAGTGGCCGCCTAGTCGCACATTCTGAACTCTACAATTCCACAAATGAGAACAACCTGAATGTTTTGGAACTCAGAGTCAGAAAATGTAAATGTATGGACTTTTTTTAAGTCATTTTGTCACCGTTCAAGTATTATAGCTGCAGGACCTTAATCTTCCTCTCCAGCGTGTTTTGCTGCTGCCATTCTAGAGACCAACGATTCTCGTACAGGATTCATCACACAAACACTTGTGAAGAGTTTTGTAAGCACTTCAAATAGACATGCACTCCTTAGCATCTTATCCTTATCTCAACTAATAAACATTTATACGCTTGATCTTAATTGTTAGTAAATTCTAACTCAAAATAACTTCAAAATACCCTCCGAGTCAATGGAAACCTGCAAAATGCCCACACACAGACAGTGTCCCCACTGTATATACCCGGAAACACACATAAATAACTGTAAAGAGCAAGTCCATCACAAGTAACCTGGAAGGTTCATAATTTTGTCCCTTGAATGACTTGGTTGCAAATAAATGACTGTAAATGACCTTGATTATCAACCACTTCACTTCACCTTTGAGACCAGAATGCCTCTGTCATTACATCTGATGAGGATCTTCACGAAAGGATAGAGAAGAAAACTGAACTGGGGCAGAGATAATATGGTTAAAGGAGTGCAGAGGAGGACGAGGCAGCAAAGAAGGGAGGCTGCGGTCTGTGGAGAGAAAGCGCTCATGTTTAATTAAGACTAATGTGAGTTGGGAAACACTCCTGGTGTGTAGGGAGGACGGTCGTGTAGAGTTCTGCACAGCAGGACAACATCACAGCGTTTGATACCTGCAGGGTTCATCGGAAAAAAAGAAGATAAAAATCCACACTTCAACAGATGCACTCAGGTTCCACCCAACGTCTGCACCGTGTGACATGTTTTATAAATAATATAACTAAGCAGTTCTGTGAAACAACCTTAAGCCTTTGTCAACAGCTGCTAAATCGTTTTGGCTTTGTTGAGAGAGCAAGAGTGAAAGGGCGAGACTGCTCTGTTATAAAACATATGGTAATTGTTATAATAGTATAATGGCTTAGAATTGTAACACGCGCGTGCACACACACAAACATCGTGATCAATGGTCAGCTCTCAGTGAAGCCAACAAAAACCCTCATTAAAATCTGAAAGAAAAATCATTATTAAAGAAACATTGGTCGCAGCAGGCTCATGAGGAACAGCTGTGGTGGAAATGACCAGAAAACCAAGAATGTTCCTTTAGTTCACTTTAATTCAGTTCTGATCTGATTTGTTTGATTAGGAGATACAAAATCTGATCATGTAGAAAGATCAAATCACCTGTTCTGCCTCATCAAACCTTCGTCCCCCTGACCAGGACATTACTGTAGACTTGCTTTCACTGACTTTTCTTCCCATATGTGAAGTTAAAATTTAAAATTTCAGTGCCTCACTCTGTCTTTGTGGGATCATTGTTCAAGTTTGTTTTTTGTGTCAGTTTGTGTACATTATAAAACCGAATGCTGGTCACTGGTAAAAGCTAGTTAGAAAGACATTTCAATGTCCCCTTAGTTTGCCACAATAGTTTATATGCATGGGTAAAATAAATGTCAATTTCCAGACCAAACAATTAAAAAAAATATTTAAATGTCTGTTTGATGACAAGAAACTATAGACAGAAGTGTTAAAAACTGGGGCAAAGTGACATTGTTTCACCAAGAATAAAAACTACAACAACTGTGAGGTCAGCCAAAAATAATCACAAAAAAAGTTAGCCAAAAGTTATTGAGCTATCTGAATATATAGCTGAATGCACATAAGGAGACAGGAAAATCAAATGTTGGCTTGAATGGCCTCCAGGAGGCGTCACTAACACAGCACTGTTTGGTATTACACCAACAGGAGACAAACTGTAAAGAACAGCAGTGCAGTATCATTTTATCGACCAGCTTTTAAAACTTCTTTCTGAGAATCACCTGATGACGATCAAATTAGTTTTTCCCAAATGTGCTCTTAGAAATAATGAGGGTCAATAGTTGGACATTTGGGGGATTTGGGTTTTTAAAAGCTCTCTTTCCTGTTATTAGGAGAATTTAAATGTTCACATGTTGTCGCATTTTGTAGGTAAAACACAGACAACTTAGTTAGCTCTGGCTAACATGGTCTTAAGCCAATGTCCACAATACTAACGAAGACACCACAGTACAATGTCCTTTTTAGCTGGGCTGAGAATTGGTCCTGGGAAATTCTGAACAGGCTCCAGATCCTTGGACAGTTAAGTGGTCCTGTGGGATTCTTGTCCACCCAGAAAAAGGCCCCTGGTTTGAACCTACCTGGTCCACACCTTCCAACCCTAGTGTGGAGAATGCATTAGGAAGGGCGTCCAGAGTAAAACCTCCATGAACTACTGCTGTGATGAAACCAAACCAAAGGGAAAAGCTCAAAGTAACTGCAGGCATTTGTGAATTATCAGTGTTTTTGGTTCCATTGTTATATTTACACCAATGTTCTCATCAATTCCACTGCCGTTATAAATACTGCCGCCCAAAAAAGGTGTAAAACCAGGTGCTAAGACTTGGACTGCATTTAAGTTGAAACTGTTCCTTTAACATAGATGATTTTAAAAATACCTTTCAGATGCAAAGAATTATATATAAAAACAGATGTCTTGGTTTGGAGTTTTTTTTCCCCTCATGTGACATGTCTCTGACCACCACAGTCTCCCGTGTGTTGAGGTTTCAGTGAACAGACAAAAGAAAAACCACTGGTGGTTTACAAATGTGGTAAACTCTTGTTCTTTTTCTTAGTTCATTTATGCATTTTCCTTCCCTCTGCTATTTTTTGGTCACAGAGGTCTGCGTTCTGGCTCTATGTGCAGCCCCAGTGGGACGTGCAGCGAAAATCTGATTTAGGCATTCAGAGGTCGAGCTGTTATTGCAGTAAACAAACTGTGAAAGTTTTGTAACCAACTTCCCATCGTCTTATAGTTTAAAATAGGACAAGTCTACAAATAAAAACAAGGTGATATTGTCCTCCGCAATACTCAGGAGAAATACAGGAGTTTGGGTTTGTTGTTTTGTTTTGTTTCTTGTTAGTAGCCATTACTGTGCAAACATTTTCGTTATACAGTGGGGCTTCGAGATACGAGTTTAATCCGTTCCACAACAGCACTCGTATGATATTTTCCATATTAAAAATAACTAAAAATCAATTAATTTGTTGCAGCCCCCAGAAATAAACTATTAGTTAATTAACTTCCATCTAAACCATCTAAACATCAAAAACATAGATATAAACAAATATATTGATAATATAAAATAATAATAATTAAGAAAACATTTTATATTAATATTATAAAAATGGGTAAAATAACCCAGCGAGGGACGGTGAGGGAGTGTGAACTCATCTATCTGGTGTATTCAATGCTCAGTGGTTTTGTCAAATATCTTATACTGTAACAGAACAAATGCCAGTAAGTCTTGTTCCTGTCTTCATCGCCGATGTTAAAATACCTCCAGACTGCAGACACTGTTGACCTTAGATAAACTGTCCATGACAGCAACAAGACACTGAGCTACAGTAGGAAATCACATTCAGTACAGTAGCTGTCTGACCAGTGCACAGCTGGATGGAGTGAAAAATCCAGTTGTTTGTTTCTTTGTTTCTTTGTTTGTGTGTATACTGACTACGGACATGTTCTACAGGTGTGATGACAAAGTTAAATCAAAGTTCATCAAAGCTGCAAGTTTAGAAGTCATTATCTTATGTTACCAATATTGTCAGGAACCCTCTCAGACACATTCACTGCTGGGAAACAGTGGAAGCCAAACAGCTGCTCCCCCGTGTCAGTGTGATCACCTTACACTGTCACACTAATGTCCATGCAGATAGGATCAGGGAGGAAATGTCTCACTTAGTGAAAATTGATCTCACCAAAACAGATTAGGAGCCAGAAAGACCAGCATTAACAAAGTGATGAACAGTGAGTAACGCAGTGGGAATCCTGTTATAATGTATTGTATTTGAAAATCATCTGTTCGTCAGCCAACCACTTCAGATTGTACTTCTTTATGTGATTATAAATGTGGTTTTTAGCCAACAGATCTTTTTTTCTGTTTGTTTGAGTAGTGCTCAGCAGGGTCGTGAAGCCTCTTCACTGTTACATATTTATTTTCTCCCAAGTTACAACAGATTTTGTCTCTCATCTGCATAAGAACAGTCAACGGCTGCTAAAAAAAAAAAAAACAGCTCCAGATTACTGCAATTTCATTCTCAGATCCATCGTTTGCCACATGGACACTGATTTTTATTGTATTTCTTTACAGTTTTTTTGTGTGTGTATGTAAATAAACAATGGTGGGTGTCCTGTCCACTGAATCAGTGTTCATTAAAGAAATAAAAAACTCCAAAACAGCAGGGATTGTGTAACCACGGGTCAGATCCTGTTTTCACTCTCATTGTTTCGTTCTTGTTTCCACTCCTGACAAACCATTAGTCATATTGTTGACCATTCTCCTCGCACCCACTGACTCACTACGTTGTCATCTGTTCCTGCTTATAATACACAGCCCCAGTACACAGTTACTGCCTCACACACTTTGTATTTTATACTTCATATAAGAAAGCCCGAAGGCGAAAAAGAATCTGAGAGTGAGAGCCAAGACAAAGTGCAGTGGTTTGTCGCCTGAAGATATAAAAGTTAAGGTTATACTCAACATCACTCATCTTCCGTAGATACAATTAACCTGCTTACGAAGCTAAACCAAACAAGAGTTTCCATTTATTCAGCAACAGTCACAGTCGGCTCAGACCACAAAAACAATGAGACACTAACCCAGCATTCCCATAAACACAAGATGTGTTTTACTGTAAACTATATTGCATGAGATGAAGTAATTATCCCAGAGAATACACAATTCTGATTTCAGGTTAAAAAAAATCATGGTTCAAGCTTCTCTGCATTTGTACAGAAATATTTAACCCATCCTATTTTCTAGAAAAGAAAACAATCTGTCCGTGTTTTCTAATCCATGAATGTATCTCCAAATGCACACGTTTATCTTTTGTCTTACAAAATGTCTCTATAATGACAATGTCAAATGCACCACAAAACAAATTCTGCTCATTTCATAGATAAGAATGTAATTCTGTGATAAATGTAGTGCTTGGTGTGCAGAACTAAAACACCAGCTACATTCCACCTGCCCACACACACACGGTCATCATTCTTCCCTGTATTTAGTGCTGCTGGGGTCTGAGATTTCATTACAGATGTTTGATTCAATAACAACTCCAATGACTTTGGGTTAATTACTCAACGACAGCGTCGCGGGGAACGTCATCAATCACCAACCACTGACCTTCATCTTTCGCTCCTCTCACCCGTCCTGCTCACTGTGCAGACTAACCCTCTTTTCTCTTACTGAAGCTCAGCTTAAACTCAGTTTGTCTGTCTGTCTGACATGTCGCTCTCACACCAGCATAATGCATAAACGTTGCTGCACGTTTGTTTTACATTTATTTTTCAAATCCGCAGACCTAAAATGATTTTTTACATCCTGAGTCTTTGCCTGACCAAAGTTCAGCCGTGCACTAAACAGTGTGTAAAAGAGATGTGGTGAGAGAAAGTCTTCAGACTGACAAGACAAGGAGTACGATTCTGCCAAAGCCAAGGTCAGTATCTTCCTGTCATGCTGAAATAGAGACGTTTAAGTGGATGAGAAGAAGACAAAAAAAAAAGAGCTACAGTGTGTGGATATACAGAGCAGTTTTCATTCATACTGAAATATTATTAAGAACTGACCATTTTCTTTTTGTTTTGTTCTATGGTGTTATATACAACAGAAAAAAAGATTAGGCATTTTTTTTCATTTCTCTGTCTTGTGAATAAATCTGTCACCTATCCTTGTGCTGCTGGTATTTAAAGACTTGTCACTAGTTTGCAGTATTATCCTAATGGTACCTGAAATAACATCTCACGATGCAAGGAGAGAAAAAAATTACACCATTTCCATATTACACCAAGAAGCTGTGCTGGCTCAGTAATAGGATTCTCATCTGCTGAGTAGAAGGTCTGAGGTTCAAATCCACCTTCTCACGACCCCCACCACAGATGTGGAAGGTTGTTTCAGGAAAGGCAAAAAAAAAAGAGCTACAGTGTGTGGAGATACAGAGCAGTTTTCTTATTTAAAAAAAATGAGCCAAATCATTATTAAAACTACTGCCATGACAACCACAGATGAAGGAAAAAACCAAAGTGATTGTCTCTATTGTTACTATGTACAAATATAGTACAATATACCTGCAGCTCATTATTTGTGTCCCTTTGTAAATGTTTGTATTTTAAGGTACAGAGATATTGGATTGTGATGATAACAGACGAGACGATGACATTAAAAAGCAAGACTCATATTATAGAACGTTTTAGTTGCTGTGAGCAGTGAGACAAAACTGTAGTTCTTTTTTTATATATCTGAAGGCAGTCGTACCATAAAAATGTTCAACCTGAGGAGCCAAGAAACATTTTGTTATTTTTCATCTTTCTTTCTGATGTTAAAGGACAGTAAAAGATACGGGAAAGAACTCTCAAGGTTAAGGCAAGTAAGAGGAAGAAGCACAAGGCCTAACAAGGTGTACAGCGTACAAGAAGAAGAGAGAAGAGCACATACTCTATGGTCTTATAATATTTATATTAAATATAATATATTTATATTTTTATTATTCACAGGGTCAGGATTAATTAGGATTAACTGTGATTAATAAAAAAAAAAAGAACAAAAATAACATCATTGTTACAGAATCACTAATGAGTTCCTTTTAACAGCCTGACTGCCACTCTGTTGAATTTGGCAGAGAGAGTGAAAACAGAGTAGCATTGATGTGATGAGAGTGTGTGTGTGTGTTCATGCCAAAGTGTGTGCTTCTTGTTTTTGAGGGAAGCGAGTGTGAGTGATTAGCTTCACAGTCAAGGCCTTGCTACAGCAGAGAGCTCATCTGTCGTCCTCAGAGATAAAACCAGGATCCAGACAGGAAGGGTGCACAGTCTGAGGCAGCCTGGAGGCTTAAAACAAGATTTGAAAACATAAAACAACCGACACAATTTAAGAACTAACCTACAGATAGTTTTTGCACATAATAAATTATATATTCAGAGCAAATAGGTTTTTTTTTATTTGTTTGTCTATGTGACAGTGAACGGCCGCACACTTAAATATTCTTAGACTAGATGGTAGCAGATAGCTATATCTTAAAAACAAAATATAATAAGTCTTTCTTTAATTCCTGCAAGTAAATAAATGTTGGAATAAACTAAACACACCCAGGTTTAACACTAAATTGTTTAGTGATGCACTGTGGGATTTTCAATATTAAATAATAAAGATTGTAACATAGATTACATGGTTGGGTACAGACTGGGAAACAGTGTGATAAATAATAACTAAGTGATAAGTTAATACCTGTGGATGTGGCCAACAACTGATGACCAATTTAGTGAGTCAGGTTAACCTAATCCTCACTCTCCATGTTTTTAGACCATAGGGTAGACTAAAGTACACATGTAAGGGACATATAAAAAGTACAGTCACTGCCGTTTACTGCCAGGGCCCAAATCTGTGGGCTTCATTTCATAAGCCTCTACGTGTACAAACTATCTGTTCCATATACATGTATTTATATAGAATATATGGAGAGAAAAAAATCCTTGTACATAAATCTTCAGATTTTTACCATCTGCAGTTTATTTGCACACGCAGATATGTTTAACTCAGTTGTTTTTTTCTTGCTCAGAGGGCCTCTGTTTCGAAAACCCAGGAGAGAAAGAAAACCATCAGAGAAATTGGATTTATTTCATCATCCTGAAAATATACAGTCGCTTTTCTCAGGTTCTGGAGGATATTTGTTGCAATTTAAACCCAAAATGCCTAAGCACAGGTCATTTGTCAAGTATGTAATTGTGTTTGGTCCAGAATCCAAAGTCTGCTCTCTTCCCACACTGCTATTTCTGGTTGCTGTTTGAATGTAGACTGTCCCAGAAAGTCACGTTCTGGTGACAGTCAGCGGGGATTTTGAGCTTCTCCATGCAGCTTATTATAGTCATAACTCTGCTCTTATGCTCAGTGTCGTAAAGCACAGATGCACAATGGGTTTGTTAATCTGACTGGGTCAATACATGATGTGTTTCTGTGCCAGGCAGTGATATAGTCAGGGGGATAGTCTGGGAGCTCAACAACCACTGCGTCCTTTTAAAATCACCTGGTAATTATACTTGGTCTTAGTTTGAAGACAGACCTGTACTGTATTACATTTTGGCGACAGATGGTCAAAAAGCATTCTGGGATATCTGCAGTGCCTGACAGTGAAGTGGCAGACGTGGTAATGTCTTTGTAAATGTCATTTGAAACTGAATGTTTGGGAAGGTATTTAATGATCATTTGGGTGCCTTGATGAAACATTTTCACTACAGGGTGTGCGCTTGGAAAAACTACTCATGGGGCCATGCATTGCATGAAAGACACATGCCTCCATCTAGCGGTAATAATTAGATATTGCAATTGGTCCTGACAGAAATAGCAACGTGTGGAATTGTATTGTGTCGATGGAAATTGATAAATAAATTAATTAGCCAAAACATTATTAGGAAATATTGGGCGTTTCCTATCAATGTGTGAACAGAATGTTTATTATAATATAGTATAAAAATTCAAATGAGCTTAGTAGAATTCTTATAATTATCCTCACTAATTTGCACTCGGACTGATCACGCGCTTTTGGTGTAGTGACGTCATACAAAAGCGGTGGAACAGGTAAAATAAAGAGTCGCGGCGTGTGACGTCAGATGCAAAAAAGTTTGCCGCGTGTTTTAAAAGCCGCAGTTGTACTGAGTTACTTCTATATGGCTACTCGGCCTGGTCGGGATGGACGAATAAGAAAGATAAGTGATTTTTGGAGTTTTGCCTTACTGTAAACATTTTGGCTTAGTGTGTTAATTTAGTTCAACAGCCTGAACATTGCTGAAGGTGGAAGAAAAGCTTTTCTTTCTTTCTTTACTAAAGTAACTTAAGTAATGATTGACCCATGTCAGGATGTTTGGGGAATGTGATCACTCATTAAATGTTTTACTGTTTTTAGTATTTAAAGAACCGCTTCAGTGAATTCCTAAAAGAAACTTGTAACATATTAAACTTGTAATCAACAATGTTTGAAATGAACAGATACGTCGGGATTGCTGCGCATGGAGACCAAGTTGTCTAGCATCAAAGTTACATTTCTGAAATTGAAAGACAAGGTTAGAGACAAACTCAGATTTTATATTTAATAAGAAAGTAATTCTATGACAAATGATGTGAACCATCACACTGAAGCTTCAGTAGCTAACATGACTCCTCTGGTTTATTTTCTAGATTGGTCATCCTGAAGATCTTCAACATAGTAGGGAACAACGTTTTTCTTTTATTCTTTGCGGCTGCCGTGCCGCTGCTGTGTTGTGCTGTCCTGGCCTGCCGTACCTAGCTGAACGTGTGTGTTTGAAACATAGCTATACAACAGCAAATGGCCACCTGTCTCTTTGGTTTGTTTCTATTCTGTTTTTCCTGTTCTGAGTTTATAGGCTGTAGAACCTGGGTTTTGGTCATGAGCAGGTTGTTGTGACTCTGGTCCCATTTTCATAGTGTGGATGTGGAACTGCTGAGCTATTAGGTAAATGTTGGCTCTGGGTCTGATTTCTGACCATGGTGGTTCAGTATTTGTAGTTAATGGAATGGCTGCAGTGTGTTGTTGAGTGTGAATGACTAGAGTGGTTTTAAGCTCAGCAGTTTGTAGTCATTCAGTGTGAATGATGTTCTGTCTCTATGTGCAGTAACAATTATTACTTTTTAGGTGCTGTCGACAAAGGGTGAGTCCAGAACTTTTTTTTTCTTTTCTCTCCGGATGGCCTTCCTGTCGGCCTCCGTCTGTCCCTGTCCTTTACAGTTTTAGAGTCAGGAATAAAGAGAGCTAGTTACCAATTATACATTGGTTTTTAGTTCTGTGTAATCTTGTTTAATCTAAATTAATCATTTAGACATGACTGAACGATGTGGTGTACAGTCATATGACTAGTACGTTTACTAAAATAGTTTAACCTATTTGAACAAAAACCTTATGGATGTCTGATGACATTGACTTCAAACCACTGGATCCTGAATGTCTTCAATGCTGTGGATGAAGAGCCATGCCAGGTGTGTACCCTTTTCCTTTTTCTGGGGGGTGGGGTTGGGCTTGTCTGGCTGCCATGCCATAACCTTTTTCTTTTCAGCTTTTTCTGGATGAAGACAACAGGAAGGAAAACATTAAATTGCAGTTAGTTGCACGGTTAAAATGTGACACACAAGTTAAGTGACGCTTGTCACTTTCTTTTCCAGCCGCCGAGCTGCCCTTACGCCCTATCATGGCCTCTTGCCATGACCTTTTTTTCCAGCCGCTGAGCTGATCATGAGTTCTATCCTTCCTGTCCTTGACTACTTATAAAAGTAATGCATCTAAAAATGCCTAGTTGTCGGTAAAGTAGACATAATAGCCACTGTTCAGTCTAAAATATGTAAAACTTAGAATGTTGTAGCAGCAGAATTTCTCCACTTTCAAATCTCTGTGTGTGTGTATGGGACCAGATGTTGGCAACCAAAAGGTTAGCTTAGTTTGAACTGTGACGGATGTCTTATTTTGGCTGCTGTGTTGAAAGACTGACGTCCAGTAATGGGTTCAGCGCCACTGTGGCGCTTCCTCTTGGCTGCCATGCCTACCTGTCTACTGTCCTATATTTCCCAGTGTGGCCATTAACATTTGTAGGTTACTGGCAGTTTTTAATAATTACAATTTTATGAATTTACGTTGCGGTTGTTTTCTACAATTCTGGACGTTGCGATCGTTTTCCAGAATTCCATATCCTGTTTGCGGTCCATTGCCAGAACATAATGGACATAATGGTCATCTTCCAGAATCCTGATGTCCTGTTTATGGTCCTTCTCCACAATTTTGGATGTCCTGGCAGTTTTCTGTTCGGTTGCTGTCCAGCGTGGCTACCAGAGTTCCAGCTTCATCAACCTACATGAATGTACACTATGTCATGTAAATTTGCTTGACTTTGTACTTTTGTAAATGTGTGTGTATATATGTAAATTGCTTGACCTTGTACTTTTTTAAATGTATACATGTAAATTTGCTTGACTATGTACATTTTCACTGTGTACCTATGTGATCCTGTCTGTGCTGTCAGTGTGTATGTGATGTTGACCTCTGGCCTCTAATGTTTGCATGACCCTCGGTGTGATCACTGGATACATGCAGGGCTAAATTGACACATTTTCAAATATGCTGGTGTAATCTGGTAGGCATGCAGGTTAGGTTGCGCATTTAGGTTCTTTAATAGAAACTATACTTGGCAAAGAGACAACCCTCAACTTGGTAAAGATTTAGTCCACAGTTGTCTGTTTTTGGTTTTTGTTATTATTTATTTATGTATTTATTGTTGTTTTAAAGTGTGTAGGCATTTTATTTACTTTAGATAAAGTCTCTGGGCCAACTCAATAGGTGGCTTAGCGTATTTGTTTAATCTTTTTATATTCTTGGGCCTCCATTCCTTTACAATGTTTAAAACTCAAAATAAACTACATTAAATTTAATGATTGTACTATCTTTCCTTCACTTAACTTTAAAGGGAAGAAAAAATGCAACTCAAACTAAATGACACACAGAACCTTAAACCAAACCAACCTATTCTATCCTGGCCCTTATTTCTGCAGCTTGGATTTTTTTTTTTTTTTTTTTACATTGGGATAAAACAAATCCATGTTTCCTCTTGTGTGCAGTTGACTTTTGTTTTATTTGTGACAAGTTGAAATTGAACGCTTTAATGTTAAGTACTTGCTTTAAATGTTGGCATTTAACTTTTTCATGTCAGCATTTTAATTTTACATGTCAGCATAAGTTTGGCATTTTGAGACTAACATGGTAGGGGACTTTATGTTATGATTGATTTCTAATCTGGTTGTGCTTTTGAGAGACGTCAATGTCATCAGTGTAAATGGGCAGAGCCTGCTTTAGTAGACAATTGTGATTTGATTGTTAAGGATTTTGAGTTTGTAGAATTAAGTGGAATGAATCATTTGTTTAGTATACAGTGCAATTAGCTAATATAAATATGTAGGGACATGGATATGTAAGAATAACTCAAACTAATGGGTAATAAAGGAATTAATGCATTTGAAAAGGGAATGCATTTCTTTCTTTAAAACAAGAAATATATAGACAGAGCGGGGGGAAGGAACAATAACGGTTATAGGTGGGAAAAACAATAGAGGTTAATTTATAAATGTTTCATTCACAAGGTTGCCCAATTTAAAAAAACAAAAAAAAACTTAAATTGATTTGTTTTGCAGTTACTAAACCAAGACAACAGCCTCTTGACTGCTGAGCTACTAACCACGAGCTCTGGCTTATGAAAAAGAACTATTGACGAAGGTTAAACAAGGCCATGTGAATTCGGCAATTCTCTCTAGCAGCATGAACACAACAGCGTTTGAAAGTTCCTGCTGCATATTTAGGCACATTTTGTGTTTGGTGCTTGGGATCTGTAAATAATGTAATCAAACATTTCTTTTCATCTTCATCCCACTGAAGCCACCAGTCACCAGGTTTCATCACATGATCCATTTTGTTATGGGATAATGTTGACATTAACAACTTCGTTAAATTAGGTTTGCTTGTTTAGGTACGTGCAATAATATACTAAAAACTCACCCCCAAAACAACCCAGAACAAACTAAAGGTATGAAATGGAGATTATATGGGTTATGTACGCACAGATGGAGCTTAATTCATTAGCTTGGTCATTTTTTAAATTTATATTATCAGGGACAGTGCAGGAAGACAAAGTTTATTTGTTCTTCATACAGAGTTTGTGGCAAATTTGCATCACTAGTCCCTGGCTTGGCTTTTCAAAAAAACAAAAAACAGAACAAATACAAACTCAAAATGGTAAACTGTGGGTGCAGCCTTTGTATTTAGTCAGTTAGACATTTGGGGATTAAATTTGAGTTGTGGAACTAGTAAATTTCCCTTTTGTTAACTTAAAACTGTACTCAGCCTTCTTAATGCTGAGCAGTGGAGGATTTTAGTTAAGACTCTTTTAGACATTAGTCATACACAGACATCTTTTTTAGACACATTGCCACAAATTTTGCTTGTATAAGGGTGTGGCAATAAGAGACATCTGAAACTCAACCACTAAAACTGGTGGAAGTTAGTTGAAAGTATTTAACTGCCTACAGAAACAGAGGGTCAAAGAAAGAGGAAGAGAGTGCATGCATGTGTGTGCATGCTGCAGGGAGGTGGGCTACACAGAGGCAACCAGGGGTGCTGAGGCTGACTGACAAGAGCCAGAACACTCGAGCAAACTCCTGTCCAGCTACTATGTTTATTTGGAGGACGGCCATTATCAGTCTCTTCTACTGCTACATCAAAATGAGCATCACATGCTGTCAGACCAAAGGTAAAGATGTTTTATATAGGAATATTCAGTGATGTCTTGCATGCTGAGAATGTGAGACTGACTTATAACGGTGTTATAGATATTTAAGTATAAATGTATACTTGTAGGTTTTAACTCAGGAAAATGTATTTTCTCTTAATAGTAATCTTGACTGAACACACTGTGCCTTTTGCAACTGAAAGAAAACTGTTTCTTGTAAAGATGGTCATAATTTGTTTTGTATTATTGTTAGGCATGCAACAACATTCCTGCATGATTAAACCAGTATTGTATTGGAGGAAAGAACTTAATCTACAACAGAAAAAGTCATGATTCATGTCTGTGTGCGTGTAGTGTAGTGATGTTTACTGAGTGTTAAATGACAATAGTTTGTGATGTTGAATAACTGGTGGGAGAAGCTGTTCTCCCCACTCTGTGACATACAGTACAGGTGGTCACCCTATGTGTGCTCTACAGTAGACGGTGACTTTAAAGGATGCTGTGAAAAATCAGGGTGAAATTCTAAGCTGATGTACTGCATGTTGAAATCATCTGGAACCTGCTGTGTTACCATGTGTTACTCCACCTTTGATTTCCTTGCCGTCTTTGAAGTCGGAGGCCACGTCTTATTGCTCGCAAACACAAGTCGGAGAGTTATGCTCCGAGATCTGTGTAGAAAGGCAAGGTCCGTGGGTATTACTGCAGTATGTGCTGGTGATTTTTCTGGATAATGTGTGCCACACTGTTGGTGTGTACCATCTAAGTCTATGTGCGTGAGCCTAATTTGGTTTGTGTGGGTAATTATTTAAGTAGAATTTGTCTTCTACAATCACAAGGCCTGTTTACAGTTGTGAGAAGATCAAAAAGAGGAGGGGCGGCTGCAGCAAACACTACTTTCTACAACTCTTTCAGTGATGTTCATCTCTTATTTGAGGTGAATTAACATACACATAAGTATAAAAATCAGAAAAAAGTACATGTCTCTCAACATCTTTTCCTTCTGCCATGTAGATCCTTCTGACAGGCATTACCTTTGAGCCCGGTGGAGAGGTTTCAGTACATGATGCTGAGTTGGCTTCTCTCCGCAAGACACAAAACCTGAAGGTCATCTGTGAGGAGATAGTACCCAGAAAGCCCTCAGACGTCCTTATGTTTGTCTCTCATCTTTCAAATAAAACCAAACAACTTAGTCAGGACGATTTTGAACGCACATTGTTGACTTTAGTGTACCTCGCCCAGCAGATGGTTAGTTCTATGACCAACTATCAACAAGATATGTGGGCAGAGTCATTTGTAAGCTTGTATGAAATTATCAAGCAGGACCTGATGCGCTGAACACAATTAAAAAAAAAAAAACAACTTTCAGTAGATGTTAAGGCTGAAAAGAATATTTTTTTATAGTAATTTTTATAGAGAAAACACATCAACAGAGTAAAGGGATTGATGATAAAATATTTGATACACAACACAAATTTCAATCAAACATGAGTATTTGTATGTACAAAATATACACTGGATGTGTTACTGAGGCTTCTTATACATCCCCTACTACTTACATTTGCATGCCTTCAGTGTCAATATACTCTTATATACTTTTAAAATAAATCCAGTATTATTATATTATCCAGTAATTTTTACCTTCCTCTTTTTTTTAGTTATTTAAGTTATTACAGTACAGTGTCTTTAATGGAGTACGCATTTAAGGTACAACGTGAACTGCTTCTGTGCTAATGTTCTTGTAAACTAAGTTTGCAACAGCTCATAGAGAGACACTACAAATGATCTGTGCTGGCTCTGAGTGCCCGAGCTGCTGCTTTGTCTCCAAGGAGCTGGTGTCTGCTCCAGATCCATCTAAAGAGCCAGAGACATCAGGAGGACAGAATGGTATATACCGTAGCCAGGAGGGCCAACGAAATCTGTTGCTGAAGGGAAGGTTGTAGACTTCTCCACATTCCAGTGTGTTGCAGGAGTCATCCTCGTGAGCTTTGTTCCAAGCAAGAATGCCTCGTTCATGCTTAGATCCTGTTGGACACATGTTAAATCTATTAAACCATATGTTCCAGTTGACTGAAGACAATGTTCCACTCAAACTGCACATGATGTCTTGTTTTCTCTTTTGTTGGGTGCCTGCACTCAGACATTTACAGATCTGCTCTCTGTCCGCGACATTGATGATCTCTCTTGCTCCAAAGAGACACAATGAGTGAACTAAGAAGAAACAAAACGGAGCCTATGCTACGATTACTTTGTGACGTGGTTAAAAGATCTTTGTTTTCATTTGAGATACACATGTGCCCCCAAACTGTTTAAATCAAAAAAGACAATTAAAAAAAAGAACCCAACATGTGCTGTTTAAGTGTCACATAAGGCTTCTTCTATTTGCTTAACCCTGGCTAATCACACATTTATTAAAGATCATTAACTTTGATGGTTGTGACTGAATTGTGCCAGAATCCTTCCTTTGTACCTTTAAAGGATATTTAAATAAGTGAAAATATTTTTAAAGCAACAATAACCTGACCAATTTTAAGATACCTGGAATAGTGTTGTCCAAGATGAAGCCTAAGAAGCCTCCAACAAACATACTGGTAGTCAGAAGTACCTGCAGCACCTGGTCAAGTTCGGTCACGCCTGAAACCATCACACACAAAAAAAAAAAATGTTCCCACAGCAAGAGAAAATCCAAGTATGTCATGTACTGTAATGTCATCATGTGTATTGTGGTTAGATACCTGTAGCAAACGAATTTGGGTTTTTCATTATCCAGTTAGGAATAACTAGGCCAGAGAATATAGAGAAGCCAAATATAAAGATGTTACGGGATGAATTCATATCTGCATACTGAAAGAAAAATGGTTAAAGACAACCAATTAGATCAGAAAAAAAATTGTCCCAAATAGTTACATTATTTTAATATTTACCTGGAGGGTTGAAACTCCCGCGGCAGAGATGACACCAAACATGACCATTAACATGCCTCCTAACACGGGTGATGGGATGGTGGTAAATATAGCACCCACTTTAGCAAACAGACCCATGATAATCATCAACACTCCACTTGTAACTATTACCATGCGACTGCCAACCTACAAAATAAAAATATAATTTATGCTGTTTAATCATCCCAAAGGCATTGAATGACCTGAATGCTATGAGTTCAAATCTTGACCAGCACATTCTTAAATGTCCGGTGAAATAAACCGGTCTTGCCTTTGTAATCCCAAGAGCTCCAACATTCTCACTGTAGGAGGTGGTGCCGTTGCCTGTACCCCAGGCTCCTGCCAGCAAACAGCCCAGTCCTTCGACGCCAATACCTCTGTTGATAGCATGTTTAGGAGGAGGCGGAGCACCAGAGAGTCTGGCACAGGCATGGTAGTCCCCGACAGACTCAATCATGGAGGAGATGACACCAGCCAGGATGCCAACTACTCCTGCCAGGCTCACTGTCGGCTTGCCCCACTGACCTACATTTAAAATCAACAAAAGGACTTCATTGTTGCGTGCGGTCATAGACCCAAATGCAGCACAAAGGAGACTCTCTTCAGGTACAGCAGGTTTATTTACAAAATGCCAAAACAACAAAAACTCACTTGGTCACAGGAACACTGCACAAACTACAAGGCATGTGCTTCTCTAACACATGGACTACGAACACTGACCACAAACTGGCCAATGAAGAATGGTCACAGTGAAGGAGAGAGGTAAATATACCCAGGGCACAAGGTGATGAGAGTTAGACTTGTGTCACCTTGTGATTACATTGACACCGGTGAATGTGATCACACTAACTCCACCCAGCAGACAACAGGAAGGGGAAAGCAGACAGCCCTGACATTAATATGAGATTTTTGGGACTTATTTTCACATTTTAAAAGTTGATTCGTTCTTTTAGGGTCTTACCTGGATACGGGAAACTGAACCAGGAAGCTTGGCCTATAACATCTCCCTTTAAATCCGCGCCAGCTCCCCCCACTGCCTGGGGCCAGCAGGAAATACATTAAAGCTGGTCAGAATGTAACAGATGAGCCAGGAAAATGTGATGCCC
This sequence comes from Cynoglossus semilaevis, assembly GCF_000523025.1. Taxonomy (NCBI): domain Eukaryota; kingdom Metazoa; phylum Chordata; class Actinopteri; order Pleuronectiformes; family Cynoglossidae; genus Cynoglossus; species Cynoglossus semilaevis. The sequence continues at coordinate 9,155,287 of NC_024312.1, read as the reverse complement.
AGCAAAACCTACAATTTTACAGACAAACAAAATGAGCTAAAGTAAACTGTGAACCCCCGGAGGCCTCTGTGTAAACATGAATGGCAGATTATTTAATACGTACCGGGAGAATCTGAAAGACGTAGACACGAGTGGTGTGCAGTTTCTTGGCCTTGCTGTACTTAGGAAAAGGCACAGGTATGTGTCGAAGGTACTGTGAAAACAGAATGATCAGCGCTGTGGTCCTGTGTGAGAGAGGAATGTGAGAAAATTACTGTGTTTATTTGTATTTGTTATTTGTATAATATGAAATCAAATGTCATTTGTTTGTATGTCACACTAAATGAGTGCCACACTAAAATTAGTAAAAGTCACATTTTGAAGTTGATTTATGAATTAAAAATAAATGTAAAGGGATCTGAAAATCTGAAACCTAACGTTACAACTGACCTATGGCATTAAGTTCCAAGTATAAAAATTATACCCACATAGAAGAGATGCCCCAGTGGTTGCCAGCGCTTGTTCCAGCTGAGTCAAACAGTGACAGTCCAATGAGGGAGATCGTTGGAGCGATGGTGAGGGGACCAATGAAGCGTAGAAAGAGACCAATGAGGCCAGAAAAACCAACGAACACTTGGAAAAGTGAACCTACCATTATGGAGCCCTGGAGCTAAAGACAGAATAAAATGATAAAATTGAGAAAAATAAATAAAAAGAAAATGGATGAAACGTTTTGGTTCGTGGATTTGTCAATTCGTGGATTTGTCAATTGTCATTTAAGTTGGGGGAGGAAAATCTTTTTTAAAAAAATGCCCTCTTTTCCAAAGACTTATAATTAAAGTGGTCATCAAACATTTAATAACGCCAAGGCGTAATGTCAGATTCACACTACATTTTCTGTTGTTCACAGCAGTGCATCCCAAGCCCTGTGCGGTGGGTTCATGTCCTGTGAGGGAGATCACCATTATCCAATTTCTTTTTATTGGTCCAAAAATATTCATATATGTTCATATATTCAATTGATTTGTAGGTCAAAGAGAAATACTTCTCTCTAAATGAAAACAAAACAGTGGAATTCTTTTGAACAATACATTCATAATGCACAGCTAACCACCATGCACTGACCAGTCCATAGCAATTCCTGATTATTATCTGTTAAACAAATACAGCAAAGTACAACTGGGGACACATTACATGTATCATCTGTGTCATCTGCACTAGTGTGAGAATGAATCTGTGAAAATCCTTCAGCTGCTACACTCCTCCTTGACGACATCCCTGACTCTTTTCTGATTCTTCATTTTCCTCCTGACAAACAGCTTTAACACAAATAAAAAAAACCTTTTTGTATAGCCATTATATTATAAATAAAGGATATGTATGGTTATATATACATTTATTATTCTTATTATTATTATCATCCATAGCACATAATCAAACCATTTTAACATAACTTCAGCTGTATCTAAAATACCATCTAAAGCAGAACATACTAGTAGTATGTCTATATCAATCTATACTACTCACCTTAGCTTTGACAATTCTTTTCCATGATATACCTTCACATTTATGCATTTAGCAGACACTTTTATCCAAAGCAACTTACAGGGGAAGGATTAAAAATCAAGCATGTGGTTTCTCTGGGAATTAAACCCAGGACTCTCTGCTCTCTGCTTCCGAGGCAGGCCTGGTAACCACCACACTATGGAACCGACAGCTGATATGTTGTGTGACTGAATAACTGTATGCCTGAATAATTACCACAGCTATGCACGTCA
>NC_024312.1:9020438-9153498 GCF_000523025.1 Cynoglossus semilaevis | reverse complement strand
CAAGTATCAGGATTCATCAAGTTAAAGCAGCATAGCTCTGCCTTATTCAGCCAGGAACAGTATACAGAGAAGATTAAATCATTCCTCATAGGATTTAGTCCTATGCAGTATGCAGTACATGTAGCAGCTATAGCTACAAGGTACAATAAAGTAGCACCTGACAGCTGCTCTGACACACAGAGACACACACACACACACACACACTGTGTGTTCTTTTAGCACCAGTGACCTCACAGCAGTTGGGTTTCTACAGACATTTCCTGAATGATTCAAATCATTCAAAGGAACAGCTAACAATAAACATTATACCAGCGTTGAGCATTAGAAACAGGAAAAGCAACAAAACATAATGTAATGTAAGAATAATCTTGATGATAATGCAGAAAGGAAACCTACTGCTCTGATTCGACTCTGCCACACATCGATGAATTCTGGAGAAGAAGTGTTGACCAAGCTTGCATTTTGGGTCCAAGCCGGACAAGTCCACTCGGGCATGGACAGCATTGCCATGGAAGGGGCCAGCAATGTGAAAGTGCCACCTTGAAGGATGGGCAACCTGGATATAACAAAATATGAGTTTGCAGCTGACTTAGAAAAGCAATTGATAGAAAACAATTACATTTGCATTTATGAGGCTTTTCTTCTTCTCAAATACAAACTTCAGTTTCTACAAAACAGAATCTGTGAGCATGGGGTCAAATAAAACGTTTCTATTAAAACATGGTTTTGCAGCTACTGAACAAGCGTATTGTTCTGGATAAATCTGACCTCCAGGTATTTGGAGAGAGACAAGCAAACATCGGTAGGGCTGTGCCAGGGGAATGTGGATCTACCAGGAACTAGATTCCAATATCTTTAAGTTGAAACTTTTTCGTCCTTCTGTGACACTAAAGTGCAGCCTGACGTGAGTCTTTACACAAGTAAACAGTCAGAGCGAAACTAAAATAAACTACTGTAATTTATCATATTATTCCGTCCTGTACATGTGAATCTGTCCATATTTATGATGCCATTCACTTTGAATTTCCATTTTTAAAAATTCTGTAGCAATCACCATGTTTAAAAAAAGTTATGTAAAAGTAATGTACAAGAGTATTGATGATCATGATTTATCATGATCAAACTTTGCGTTATTAATCAATTGGTTAATAAATTGTTCGAAAGTCACTATTTTGATGCATAAATCAGTAATAATAAGTAAGAAGACAAAATACAATAGTCAAACCTAGAATGTTGAGTCTCAGTCAACAACAAGGTGGAAACTTCACTGGTGGCACAAAAAATGTTTGTGTATCTTTCAAAATTAACGAATTTTAATTTGATTTACAAAGACACTAAAGATTTTTGTGAGGAAGTTAAAACCAAGATGTAAAGTTTCACATGGGTGTGTTTAGTGTCCATCCATCCCTTTTCATCTGCTTATACGTTACCGGGTCGCGGGGGCAGCAGTCTCCATGACCGCCACCTAAATCACACTGCACTGTACCAGCCCCCTGAACCTTCCTGCGGGTGGTGAGTCATATATGACCATATATGGATGGATATATTGGATGGCTTTGGCTGTCTATTGTTAAGTCTGTTTTTCTTTTAATCATTAACAAAAATCCATGTTGATTTAACTCTGAAGGACTTTGCCAGACTGCTGGTAGCAAATGTTGAGGCACAACCTGACAACAGTTATTTTGGACAAAGAAACCACTTTATTGAATCAAATATAAAGAAAAACACTTCCAAACATCCATTTTCTTTTTTTGCTTCTTACCTCACACCGAAGGTGACCTGCAACAGCGTACAAAGGCCAGAGACAAAAAAGATGGTGCTAATGAAATGGCTTTGAGTGAGGCCGTCATGTTGAAGACACAGTCCCTGAGACAGGATTAATGGGATGGCAATTATTCCTCCGAATGCTGTGAGGCAGTGCTGGAAGAGAGCAAACACAGAGCGGAGAGGATCATTGTCATTGTTTTTCTGTCTGTAACATCAAGCATAAAGAAGTCATAGACACGTCATTATATGGAAAGCGACTCTAATATCAGCTGTTAGACTGAACCGATAATCACAGGACAGCAAATCTAAATCAAATCTCAGACTGTTCAGTTTGTACAGCACTGATTGCTGGGTCTGAAAAAGCACTGAAGAACCATCAGGCGCTTACAGTTCAGTCGATGTTATATAAGATATGACACAGTGTTAAATGCATTATTTATCACACTCATCTCCACCGGTGACGTACTTGGATGCCTAGAATGATACACAGATACCACGGAGGTACATCAGTCACACAGTAGACAAGTTTATTGTCGTCTTCGTCCAGAGAGGAGTCCAGTTCTTCACTCTTGGCATCAGGTAGTTCACAGAAGTGTCCGTCAAGCTGTCATTAGTGAGAAAAAGAGTAAATGTTGATGAGGTTTAAAAAAAAATCTGTAATTACCAGTACAAGCCCATTTACTTTCATTAACAATTGAAGTAAGTCAAGTTTTGTCAATCATTAGCCTTTGACCACGTGATTTGATGACAAGCATTACACAAAATACTTTCACAAGACATTTCCTGATTCAATAACATTGAATCAGGAAATGTTTTGCTATAAATTAGAAATAAACTGCTCAAGACTTCTTTTGTTATTTTTCATATACATAAAACTAATATTTTATTGCATTTAATTACACCTTAAGTACTGCACAGAATCTTACAAATGAACATTTAAAATATATTTTTCTTTTTCTGGTTATTGTTTTTATGGCTGGTAGTAAAGTTACAACCATTGTCAATTCGCAAACATCTAGAAACACATTATTATTTAATAATCTAAATGTCATAGTCGGATTTAAAACAACAATGTGACCTAGTGTTGGTTTACCGAAAGGCTCAGCATGTAGATTCCCAACAGAGAATATTAAATACTAACGGAGAATATAAATAAAAATTGTACTCACTGAAAAGGCATAGTTTTCCAGACCGTTGCTCTCCTTTTCTGGAGCCATGATGAAGCACAGCTTGTAGGGCACTTCTCTGAAGCAGTAAACACCAGAAAAGTTTAAAAGCCAGAGGGGGAGGTGACATTTAGGAGTCTGATAAGAGGAAGGAGAGAAGCTGGGAACAAGGAAGGCGGAGTAGCAGAATGGTCAGAGGGAGTAAAGTTCAGACATGGGACTGCTGTGCTAATTAATTGAGACCCACCAGCAGCTCATGTGAACTTGATTAGAACAATAGCAGCATCTGACCGAGCAACAGAGAATGGAAGGAGCTTTTTTTCCCCCTCTCTTTTCTTCACTGTCATAAACGAGGTGCGTCCATTCACAAAACATCATGTAAAACCTCAATGAAACACCACAACTTCTTTTTCATCATCAAATAGGCCTGATGTAAAACCTCAATGAAACACCACAACACAAATGTTGAGACCAGAACAAATCCACTCCAGTCTAGTTCTTTTTCATCATCAAATAGGCCTATTTGGGGTTTTTTTTAGTAGAAAATACCGTGACCATTGCGCTGCCGAACAATCACATGGTACAAAAACATCCCTGTTTCCTTTTCTCTATGTCTGGGAATTGGTAATTTAATAAGCTAACATACCGTACAGTTCTACTTTCTTCAAAATGGCATTACACTGAACGAGCTAATGAGACTTGATAAAAACCTACATCCCCTTAATTAAAAAAAAGTCTGAAATAGAAACCCCTCTGTAGCAGAGGAACATACAGTCCACTAATCCTGTGGTATTATTTTACCAGGTTGATTAAAGACTAGCTCACTTAATTCAAAGTCACAAAAAGAAACACATTGGGATCTGACCCTGGAAAGCAGAGGAGTTTTGGGCACTAGCTAAAACTATACAATAACAAAAACCAATGACCTGCGTGGTGTGAGATTCAAACCTGCAACCCTTTAGTTAAAATGATTCTAACTAATATGTGCCTGCTGGGAACAATCTACTGTTACACTGTAACTTTATCAAACTGACTTGTGCTGCTGTCATAAAACCTATGTCAGACAACAGTCTAAATTTGCACAGTGACCAAAAATAATTTGGTTTGTGTGTGCTGTCCCCCCTGAGGGAGACTAATTACCGTAAGCCCATTTAACCCAAATAGCATTTGTTGCGCACATTAAATTGTGATTTTCGTGACAGTGAAGGGTGACTCTCAACTAACATTGGGAGGCTGTTGTTCATGTGATTGATCATGTGCATTAACACATGATCCATGAGAGAATCAATGCAAAGATAAAATCAATACAAAGTCATTTTTCAATGTTTTTCAATGTTAAAATTCTAAATCAGTATATCAGAAAATGTAGTGTGCAAAACAAAGTATATACAAACAAACCTGTCATGATTACTATGTTCTTTTGCCAAGTGTGTGTATTTAAGAAAACAAACTGCAGTTAGGGTAGCTAAAAAACATGAACACTGTTACCTTTATGTTCTATAATTATTTTGGTTTACTAAGTTGTTGTTTTTTCAGAGATCTGTCGTATATTTAAAGAAAAAAAAAATCACAGACTCATGTCTCAGGCCTGAGTTCACCACTCAGCTATTATTTCTAAATAAACATCAAATGTTGGGGCAAAAAATGATGTTTTGGATAGTTAAAATGATGCACTGGACAATTCAAAACACTAGTTGGCGGCAAGTCGCTAATGGTACGTTGATAAACGCTTGTAATAGAAGGAATAAGAGACTGAGAGTTGAATTGAAGTGCACTGGTTCATATTGAGTTCAAGGTGATAACGATAAGCCTGGCACACACACACACACACACACACACAAACACACCACAGAGAGTGTGTGTGTGTGTGTGTGTGGGGGGGGGGGGGGTGTATTCTTGTAGAACCTCATTTACACCTCCTAATCAGAACTTCAAATCTGACCCTAACAATCAGCAAATGAAACCCAACCTAAACCTTATGCCAAATACAATGAATATAGTTAAGACTAAAAAACTTAGTCCCATTGTTTCTGTCCCATTTGGACCAGGATTTGGTCTGCACATTACAGGTCCTAGTAAGACCATTGACAATGCTAAAAATGGTCCCTAGTTGGTTATGAATACATGTATACACCAATTCTTCATGAGATTTTATTTATTGTAATAGGAAATAAAGAGAACGGAATAGCTACACAAATCAACAGGGATTTTTTATTATACTGTATCTATCATATCTAATGTTATTTATTTTTCTTTTTTAATATTTGTGCTACATTATTAATAAAAATTTAAAAAATGAATAAAAATGAATAAAATAATGAAAAATGTCCCATCAGGCTTTTAGTGTGCTCAGTCAACCTTTATAGCATAGCTAAAGTACTCACAATTACAAATCCATATCAAGAAACAAAAAAGTTAAAGTTAGTAATTAATAATCTTTTTTTATAATAATCACTTCAGAATAGATTCAAAAATGCCACTGAACATTTCCAAACTTTGCCCTGAAGCATTCCAGAATTAACCAGGAATTCATTAACCTCAGGAGAAAACTTCAGCAATCACAGAAATACTGAAATGACAGACAACGGATGACTGGGCATTTTCAGAGGACAAAAAAGAAATACACAGAAATACATTTCAGGTGTAGACCTTTATGTCATCACAACAAACCACCTCCACAGCATTTATGGATCTACGCATTGTGTTCAATACGTGAACACACACTGCAGGGGCAAAGTCTTGGGCTTAAATGGAAACGGGTTTGTATAATTTTCCTAGAAGTTTGCAGCAACGGAACTGTTTGTTGCTCCTCCTGGATGACCAACATGTGATAAAAGACTAGTTTAAAAACATGATGAATGTGGAGGAAGTACAACCTGAACCAGAGCAGCACAGAGAGAGGGAGACGCAGGGCAGCTTTCTGTGTGGGAGGGGCTTTGGATATAGAAATACTTTGATCTTAATAATAGGCTAACACAAGTCAATAGTGTTGAGGACGACGTGAGTGCAATAGTCATGGCAGGAGATAGGGCACTGGAAAAGTGGAACAGAGGAGATACGGCTGTGCTTTCCAATACGGATGAAGAAAAAGGGACTGAACGTGCTAAAAATTTGTCTCATTCTATTGAGGCGATACTGAGGAGACCCATGTGTGAGAGGGAAGAGAGGAGAATTCACCACAACTGCTCTGTGATTAAAGAGAAGACCAGTGAAGTGGAGCCACCATCATCTACAGGTATTTATCATAATAAATAACTCAGAAAGCTCTAGGACAAACTGAACCCTTCAACAATCCTTAAACAATTTGTAATATTATGGGAGATTTTTCTTTCCAACCTGCTTCTTCACATTGTTCAAGGACTAAAGTTATTTTCAAATAATGATACAAATAATGCAACAAAACCCATTGGAAAGCTTCAATGTGTAACACAGATTCCAATTCAAGTTTGTTTCTTTACTTAATTCAGGACAATGAAATGAATTTAACAACCATTCAATTTTATTTCTGTCCCAGAAACCCAGCCAAACAAACAAGTGGATGCGTCTCCCAAAGCCAAGACAGGATGCAAAAGTGAGTGTTGAGCTTTAAATAAATAAGGAAGACGGTGCATGTCTGGCTGTGCAGTTTTATTGCCGATCTGGAGGTGACACTGGCAGTGACCCGTTCACAGGTCAGAGAAAGAAACGACAAACCAGGGTCACGTTCACACTGTTCCAGGTGGCCGAGATGGAGAAGGTCTTTCAGCTGACGCACTACCCAGATGTCAACACCAGGGAACAGTTGGCTTCCTCGCTGCACCTCACTGAAGCACGGATACAGGTGGGAGACACGCAGCTACCGCTGAGTGAAACTATGGTTTTAGTAATCGTTTGTTTCACACATGAAGATTTAATACTGTGGGGAAGTATTCACTGAGTTTGATCAGTCTCTTTAAACATATTAAAAAACATTCAGTTATTTTGTTGACAAAATAATCTGCATGTAAAAGATATTCCTACGGTGGATCACAAACAAATAACCAATAAAATATTTACAATAAAAAAAAAAGTTAATTTTTCTCACAACACACTAGTGGGAATCACTGGTGTATGTATCATTTGTGTCTAAAAATATTTTTCAGATAAGAAAAAAATATAAAATATTATTTTAAATAGTACCAAATACATATACTTTTTTTAGATACATTTTTGTATAAATTAAACAAATTGAGTATTTTGTGTTTTTGTTTATGGACTGAGACCAAATGTTTGTTATAATATTACAAGGTTCTGACTTTTTGACACATAGCCTTTTTTCTCACTAGAAACATTTCACTCACATGTATTTGGTAATTTGTCGTTTGGGCCTAAGATATGGTTCCAGAACCGCCGAGCCAAATGGAGGAAAAACGAAACTCTGAAGGACTTAAATCTGTTTTCCAGACAACACACAACCAGCCAACAGCTGCATCAGTATGAGGTATTTATCATAATCTAATGTTCATACATTTTAAATACTAGTGTCTTATATGTTTAACACTCCAAACTGAGTTTATTTCTGTATTATTTCAGGAGCCCTCACTGCAGGTGGGCAGGTGCTGGCTCCCATGCTGCCAACCTGAACCTCTTCAGTCGTGGCTGTTCTTCATGTCTCCATCATCGCTGACCCTGTTGACTGACACACACTCCACAGATTACAGGACTCTCAATTTGGACCTGCTGAGAACAAATCGATAACACCTGTAGTATTCACAGATGGAGATTTTTTTTATTACTATTATTACAGTTATTTCATGTACATTCAATAAGATGGCAGATTGTATTGTGCAATATCTAAAATGCAATTACCTTTGTTCCATGAATAGTCTCTGTTTTATGGCTATTAAAAACCACTCAGGTATTCACCAACATATTGGTGCAGATATAGGTTTGTAGCTGTGCTTCGTTGTTGCACTAAGTTCTTCTTATGACACTACAGTTTCTTGTCAGCGATAAGTTACAGCTCAGCCATAAACATCTGTTTGACTTTCTGTCAACCTTTACTTATCTTAATTTTGGATTGTAAATGGAGGTTAGTGGTGGGTCAACCTCAACGTTTATAGAACATGTGAAATGGGATTAAAGTGAAATCATTGATAGCGTTATAACCGGCTGTGTTATCAGGATGTGTAATGTTTAACTCCCAACACTTTTATTTCATAGCTTAGGCTAATGCTGCTGTGTTTCACAACCTTCTGAGTAATCATTCAATTTTTTTTATCAACTTTGTCACCATTTTTTCTTACGTGACCTGGATCGCTGGACTTCTGAGAACCATTGTTTAAATAATTACCAATTATAATAAAGATAAGACAGCATCGCCTGTACTATGTTACTAAACAGCCAGCCCAAAACTGATTACATCGAATAAGCCTCTAATGACTGCAGATGAACTTTTCACCCTGTTTGTCCTTCCTTTATTGCAGGTTCTGCAAGATTAAGTGTACACTCGCCGCAGGTTTGAAATTAAACCAAACACGACTTCAATTATAATAAAGATAAGACAGCATCGCCTGTACTATGTTACTAAACAGCCAGCCCAAAACTGATTACATCGAATAAGCCTCTAATGACTGCAGATGAACTTTTCACCCTGTTTGTCCTTCCTTTATTGCAGGTTCTGCAAGATTAAGTGTACACTCGCCGCAGGTTTGAAATTAAACCAAACACAACTTCATATAATCAGTAAAAAGAAAAGAAAAAATAAAGTTTTTGGTTTTATAATTAGCATTAGGAAATGCTTAAAAACCAAAAAGCCAACTTACCTATCTCGTCCTACATCAAAAGCCTTTTATCATGTTGCATGTTTACTTCATTTTACAAGAAGATGACAAAAATAAAATGTTTGTATTATGGCACAAATCCAGTATCACGGTAAGGAATACTCATTTTAACATTCTCATTATGCTAAAAGTGTTAAAATATTTAATAAAAATGGCATAGAAGTACGAGATGGAAATACTGTATAAATATATATAAGGAACTGTGTTGTGTGGAGGTGCGTGTATGTGTGTAAAAGGGCTTGATTACTCATTGAAAAATGTCATTGTATTTCTGTTGACCCAGGGCGTCTGTCAGACTGACGCACATATTGTAACCTTGATGACTGGTGACTACAGGAAGTAATAATTTCCTTCTGCTTTATGTCCAGCAGCACTGACTGGTGGGAATATTCTACCACCACATTCATTTCTGGGGCTGAGGTGAAGCAATTTTTCCTGAAAGTCAGGAAACTGTTGTTGGTGTTTTTGTTGCAACACTTTCTGTTCCAAACCAACCTCCTGTGGCAAATTCATAAATCAATTCACTTATATGATTGTATGAGGGGCGGCAGCGTTTCTTCCTTTCCTCATATTTGTTTACTCAGAAGTTTAATATTCAGCAGAGACCTGGTTAAAGGCCTATAAAAGAGCTCACATTCACAAGTACAAAACCTTTTACTGCCTTTACAGCAGTACTACACAATAAACTCATAATACTTACTGATAGGAAGTCTCATTATTATGAGAACTATTATAGTGTTATACATTCAATAAACAACTTACAGGTATGTGAGTACTGAGGCTGTGTACTAATACCCAGGGTATTTTCTGATCACCATCCTATAGAGCTGACTGACGTTGTTCTGTTTTAAGATTTGTTATTTTTGTACATTTTTAGTTTTATTTTGTTTATATGTATATATATATATATATATATATATATATAATGCTCCGTCTCTGCTCAGTTTGTTTTTTTCTGCAAATACCGTGTCGACTGTGTGCTGTAATTAATAAGGCCGACAGATGGCGCTGTTGTTCCCCTAAATAAGCAGAAATGATGCTCAGTATTTTTGCTGAGTGTCATGCAGACACTGACCTAAATTTAAACCGTACTGCTTCTTCCTTCCATCTATATGAAGGTTGTTAGTATGTTTGGACGCATTTTTTTGTTCGTTACGTTACTGTAGAGCTTTATGTACATATGCTTAATCTTTGAGATAGTTATTTTTTTCCACTTCTATCTCAAAGGAGTGGGAGAGAGAGGAGGGCGGCTCATCAGTGTCCCTCAGCCTCCGCCCGCTTCTGCTGTGGCTCTGTGCAGAGCTGCTGGGAGGCAAAGGGAACCGCAGAAGGACAGGGAGACGCACATTGGCTCGGATCGGACAGGGACAGGGACAAGGAGAGACGGGCGATGGCCGCCGACGGTGGAGGATGCGGGGAATCTGTGGATGAGTACCGCGCAGAGGTGGAGCGGCTCACCGAGGAGCTGGCCGAGGCAAACAGGGAAAAGATCCGAGCTGCCGAGTGTGGTCTGGTGGTCCTGGAGGAGAACCAGGTTCTGAAACAGAAGTATGCCGAGCTGGAGAACGAGCAGGAGGCTCTGAGGAATGAGTTGGAACAAATGCAGGAGGTAGGCTGCATGGATGCGCTTCTCCAGCGTGATTTGGCGCTGACAGAGGCAGGTGCTGCATCAGCTCATGTGGGATGTTGTGTTCATGTACTGCGCTGTGTCTGATGAAGTATCTGTAAACCTGGGTGAAAAGACCAGGCTAGATGGCTGGGACCAGCAGAGAGTTGTCTTAAGCCCTGCAGGGTTCCTGCAAATTTCAGTATTTCAGGTAAAATGTGACAAAAGAACTTTACCACTGTCTTAGGCAGGGCTCTCAAACTCCAATTCTAGATCGGGGGTGTCAAACTCATTTTCACCCAGGGCCACATCAGCAATACAGTTCCCCTTAAAGAACTGGTTGTAAATGGAATACTGTATAGATCAGGGGTGCCCAACCCCTGGTCCACAGACCAGTACCAGTCCATAGGTCATTTGGTACCGGGTCGCAGTGGGACATTTACTCATTTACTTATTTACTTCATTCAAAGAAAATCCAGTCATATTCATTGACTCTCTTAAAGAAAATCCAGTCATATCCATTGACTCTCTCTATTTAAAGATAATCTGGCCATCATTTAAAATAATATGTAATTCAGACTCTGACTACTGGCTGGCCACTCCTTGGAACAAAAAGATTTGGAGCATTGGTATAGATGTACTCCATAATAGACTTATACATTTTCTGCAATTGATTATTATTTGATTGATTATAAAAACGTTTAATTTCTCAGGTTAAGAAACTGCTGCAAGGACTTTACTAAATTCTTGCACTTCAATGATTTTTATAATAATAATTGAAATTTAAATTAAAAATACCTCTTAAAAATTAAGTTATAAGTTACATCTAGTCACGGACAAAATGTGGAGGTGGGGGTTGTGGGCCAGAAGTGGTCCCCGGCCCAGGAGTTTCAGGCCTGCATCATCTTGCAAGATTAAGTTAACAGAAAGTTAAAGAAAACAGGAGCTTTACTGCTGATGTCCAATGGAGTTGTGCACACAACAGCCCAATTTCTGTAATGTAAACTCAGCATTCTGTAAGCATATCACAACCCACTGCTCTCTCCACACCAGTGTAGCCCACAGAGATCAATACCCACTGTCACCAGTTGTTATTTTAAAGTCACTTTGTTGAGTGGTTTTGGTGTTTTAAACACTCTCTAAATGAATCTTCAGAGTTCCATTATATTCTCGTTCTCTTCAACGGGCTGCCCCTCGCAGGTGCCAAGTATGTGATACCTCTGGGAATTGAACCCAGGACTTAATGCATATGGGTATATAGCAAAGAGGCCGATTTAAAGCTCCAGGACAAAAACAGAGAAGTCTGTACCAAAAGGAGACAACCTGAGTGTGTTTCTGTGTGTTTGTGGTTTAGGTATGGCTGTCCTTATAAGGCAGTGGTTCCTAAACTTGGGGGTGGTTACCCCCTTGTGGGGCACAGCGTTATTGTGGCAGGTCAAAGGTTTGTTAGTTCTACAGTGCTACATCTTTCCCTTTTCAGTGAGAATATTCATTTTTTTAGGGATTATAGAAAAGCTGTGAATGTGTCGACCTGTGGGGGCAGCAGTACAATAGCCATCTACCAAAATGTACAAAATAGGCAGCGCAGCTAAAAACATTTGGGGAAACGTGGTGTAAGGGATTATGTGAAGCATTATGTCTATATACATAAAGTCCTTACAACCCATAAAAACCAGAGTGTGTGTGTTTGCATGTGTTTAGCACTTTTTCTCACCTTTTTTCTGTGCCATCTGTTTCTTCACAGTAGATATTTTGGTGCAATAGCAAAATGACTAACTAGAGAAGTGAAATTTAGTTTAATCAACTGTCAAAGACTATGAAAAAGGTTTGAAAAATTATATTGTGTCCAATTATAATTTTTTTTTTTTTTTACTTTGTGTTTTCTTGATGTTTCTTTTCATAGCTATGTTCTAAACCTTTCCAGACTTTGGCCATAAGCAGAACACACTAACACTAATATTACACATGTAAAAGTGCAACATATTTGTCAAACAACCAATTAAGACATTATGCCGTATTCTATTTATAGCATAAAAAGATGGAAAACTATTGAACAAATAACATAAAATAATAAAAATTGCCATATGAGTTTGTGCAACCTCCATTAGTATGCCTTGCTCATTTGACTTCCCACTGTTAAAGTGAGATTAAATATTAATAATATCCATGGTCGAACTCACGGCATGAAACACTCTGCATGTTACAGTACATTATAGAAACATAAAGATTCTATAAGTAGAAACCTCCAACTCCTTTGTTCGACCTGGTGCTGTTTTGTGCCAGTGCCTTTATTAGTAAAAAGACTTATCAAACCTTTTAAGATTCACCACCGTGTTACCTCCGACCTTGGATCCAGCAACCCTAACAGACAAGTAGAGATATTGTTGGAGAAGCTCAGATGGGAGATTGGATTGTGAATGTGAAAAAAAAGTGTTTTTCATCACTGGTCTGTAACTATAAATCAAAGTGAAGCAGCAGTGTTGGTCTGTCATCTGCTAACTACACCATCCTTTGTGCATCCTGTTTACGTTTTCCTTGTATTTCTGGTTACTATCTACTGTCTGCTGCACACTTCTCATCATGAGTTCCAATGTGTGTCACAGCTGCCACTACTGTAACTTCATATCAGATCCTCCTGAGCTCAGAGTAATAATAACAATAAAAAAAGGAAAAGGTCATGTAAAAAGAAAATAGAAATTGAGATTGCTTCTGGGACTGGCCAGACCAGAGACATATCAATACAAAGACTCCATTACACAGTCACCACCTTTATGGACAATAGATTGTATTTTCTGTTTCATGAGGGTAGTGTACATTTTATGACCTTTAACACCCAATACAACAATCATGGAAGTGCAAATGTCACAGGTTTATAATTCGTATTTAGTAGAATTGAATTCACTTTGGTTAGATTCTCAAGTTTCTTTTCACAACATTTCAATTTAAATTGATTGTTGATCTTGTCTGCTAATTTAAATAATAAATGAATGCAAATGCTTTTTTTTAAAAAACAGCTAACCATTTTATGTCCAATCCAAAGTCATCAAACATTAGATACAAATGTAAAAAAGCTCTTCTCTTCATGACTTTAAAAGTCATGGTCTGGAGCTGTGTGGAGTTGTAAGACCTAGACATGTAATGGAAGCCTAAAGATATGTTGACAACTGACTCAATGTCTTCCCATATATTTCCCTTTTACCCAACATCCCATGTGTTTGTGTGTTTGTCTCTGCTTGACTGCACAGGGAGACACCCTTAGTCTGTGGCCCAGGCTTGTTAGAGCTGTCTCTGGGCAGATCAAACTCAGATAGGCCACAGCAAGAGGCCAGAGGAGGAGGATGTTATTACCGCAGAGTAGGAGGAGCAAAGTCATCATCACGCTGATGAGGCCTGAAATCATATGAACAGTAGATGGACTGGTGGATCATTTTATTGTTTAGTCAATGTCTTTACAGAAAGTTGAACACAGAGACTAATGGTGAAGGAGGAAGACCTAAGTTAATATGTGAAAAAAATGTGGGTGTTAATGTTGGAAACTACCTACTTCATATGAGGATTAAGTGGCACCAGTTAAGTCAAGGTTAAAGGTCACTCTGTTGTCGACATACTGCAAATATTATTGAAAATAGGATTCTCTCTGACTTCAAGTATCCATCCATCCCTCCATCCAGTGATCCATGCATCAAACACAGATTGGTGTTAGGGAGAGCCACAGCAATGTTAATATTTCATTGTCATCCCTTACAGCACATGTCAAACTCAAGGCCAGTGGACCAACTGTGGCCCGCCAAGTCATTTTGCATGAGCCCAATTGCCTCATAATGAAGTCCATGCTGCTGAGTTTCTTAACCTGATAAATTAAAAGTTTTTTTTATATCACCAAGCGCAATGTGCAATATTTGTAAGTTGATGATTTACTTACAGTTTAATGATTTACGCTGTTGAAATGACCCATTGGTTTGATCTCCAAACTCCACAACACTGGCCTTGTGTCCTCTAAATGCCTGTTTGTCCTTCATCTAGAAATGGATCTGAACTTCAGCACAGAATAATGAAAAGTTTATATTTTTTGCAAAATATTCTAGTGTGTGTGTGAGAGAGAGAGACCTAGCTGCCAACTCCGGCTCAGCAATCACAGAGAGTGCAGGTTTGGTTGTAAATTTATCTGCACTGCCAGGCTAAAAGGATACATTACTGAGTGGCCGCTCCTACTGCTCTTTCACATTAACAGGGTCTGCAGGAGGTCAGTGAACATGGATGGAGGAATGAATCAATACCTCATGAGACGATGCTGCTCCCTGTTCTTACCTTTCTGTCTTCACAGTCATGTCACCCTCCCCCTCTGCACATTTCCATTGGCCTCACACGACTCCCCTACACACACAAACACACACATCCAAGGAGTAAAATGGGAATTATCCATTGATCTGGTGAAATATATCACATCGCAAGCTTTGTTGCAGTACAACTTGTGTTGCTGTGAATAACGTATATTGTTAATAAAAAAAATATAACAGGTCAAGACAACTGAGTCAACCATCAAAAATACTGCAAGTGAATGGCCTTTTTGCAGTTTGTGTGTGTGTGCTGTGTACAGTTACTGCAGTGAGTTAGGGCCGTGACAGACAACATGCCATTTTAATTGTACTTCTGTTTCACGCTGAATGCCACTAAGATAGAGTCGTGACCTTCACCTTAAGGTCGTGTTGTTTGCTCATCTCTCCCCAGAGCCCACTCTTGGATCCTGATTTTCCCAAACACCCCATTTAAAATGTGTCGTTACACTGATTAGTCACCTGTTTTGCCAAAAGCATTGACTAACATCTGCCAATCGATGTATGTTTATTTATAGTTCTTTTGATTGTTCACACAAATTAAATATTTGTGCTTTAAAGCATCAGTTACGTCAAGTCTCAGTGGAGTCCAGACAGAACAGTTCAGTTTGAGTTTCATTCTTTACAAGGACCAGTGCATGCAAAAGGGGAAGAGAAGAGCCTCTCATCTCACTGACCAGAGCCAATTATGTCCACGGACACTGCATGGAAACAACATCCACAGAGGTCAGACACGCCTGTCTGTCATCTGCATTGTAGCAGCAGTACATTGGCACGACAGAGTATGTGACACCCAGACATGCACTTATAATGTGTGTGACAGAGACCCAAGGTCGGAGCGTCCATCTTTGTCAGTTTTATCCAGTTAAGGCTTTAGATGAGTGTAAATCATTCCCTAGTTCAAATATTTAATGGACCCTGTCCTCCATGACAGGAGTCTGGAAGGCCTGGAAGTCTGTACGGACTGGTGACAGGTACCGTTAAATAAAGTGACCATGAAGCCAGGAACATCTCTTACAAAATAGGAGCCAACTTCATAGAGACGCTCACATGATCATTTAAAGATAAAGAGTAGAAAGCAATTGATTTAAAGATAAGTAGACTGATGCAAAAGTAGCCCCCTCATTAGTGGGACATTAGGGTTATTTAATATATAAAATATATAACATGGAATCTTAAACGATTGGTTTTGGTGAACCACTAACAGCTAATCATTCCCCACAGGCATGTAGATAAGAAAAGACTGAGTGATCTTAATCCCTCCCTGTCTCCCCAACTCCCATCCTGTGGTTGGTCGATACCAATCAGCCTGCAAGCTTTCAAACACGTCCACGTTATTTTGTCATTGACATCATCATTATTAAGGGTATTTCCACGTCCACGTCAGAGAAAGGATTAAATGGCTGTAGAAGAGACTGAGGAATGAGCTGTAGATTGATCGATCTCACATTAAGGCTGGAATGTTTTTATATTCTTAAAGTCTACTATACTGAGAATTGGAAATGAAAAGTGAGTCAGCACAGCACCCACATTCCAGCTTCCTGACTACACAAAATGTAACAATAATTTTTGATTAACGTATAAAATAGTATACTTGGTGAAATCTTTATATATATTTATCCATATTGGTGATACATTTTATAATACCATTTTACTTTTAGTTGCTTGAGAGCATCTATTGCCGTGGGTATGATTGAGTTTGTGTACTGAAGCGTTCTCAGGAGGAGGCCATGTGTTCCTGGTGTTCCACTTGTTTACATTCTACTCGAGAGACAGACAGAGGGAGAGACTGCGAACTTCAACTGACACAGATTGAGCTAGCTCAAACACACGAGTGCCAGAAACACCAGCTGCTCATACTTACAAATGATGGGATATAAAAAAAAAAAAATCAATTCTAAGTACTCACACCCGAGGCGTGTAAAGAAGCTCCCTGAAGCCAATCATGTGCCCGACTGGCCCTCGGTTTCCTGCTTTAATGTTTATTCATCCAGACTCTGTGGCCGCTGCATTGTGCTAGATTCTAGGACAGAGTCCAGGCATCTTTTCAAGTAGACGTGAGCCAAACAAATCTGTATTGTACGAGACATTTCTTCAACCCCGCAACCTGACAGGCCTTTCAGTGCCATGTCCTGTTTTACAGATTGTATCAGACAGGGAGCAGCAGATGTGACACTAATGTGGATTTATGTGAACACTGTTCACTACTATGAACCACTTTACACTCTAATATAGTTATTATATCCACTATAGTACTATACTGTTGGTCAGCAGATATGAGTGTACTAAACTCACATTTATTCATGTAACTTGAACAATTCTTTATAATTCTGTTAGCAGTTTTACAATAACTACCTACCATTAAAATCCAAACCAACTTTACATTTACGGCAACTTAACATCTTATGACAATGAAAATTGTATATTATATTTGTGTTCATGTCCACATTTTTAAATAGTTACAACAGCAGTTACTCTAATAGGATAAAACTGTGCTTCCACAGCTACCTGCTGACTGTGGAAATGTGCTGGTGTGTCGTTAGGGAAGACAGATCTCCACTCTTGGCAGATCTCCCTGTGGCTGAGATGGACATAGGAATTTTTCTGTGCCCTTGTTAAAGGGCAAAATACGCGGAAGAAATGCCTCGTAAAAAAATACAGCTTTTTTATTATGTTGTCATGGAAGTGATTTGGATTTACTACTGAAAAATACTTAAGGATATTAGATATTTTGATTGTAGGATGTTCAACTATAACCAGAACTGTGACTGGCTGTCAGATGTAGGAGTTATATAAACAGGATATTTGTAAATATATTGCTGTGTGTGTCTCCACCACAGGCTGATGTATGCTTAGATGTTGTGACTGAAGGTTGAAGTCTCCCATGATGCCCTCTGACTCTCGTGTGTTTTCATTGCTGTCTTTTGTTGAATTATGTACGGCTTTCTGAGGCCGTGTTCTTGTTTTGAATTATTTACATGTTTTTATTTTCATTTTTTAATTTGACTTGTTCTCCAGCCTCCACGTTGCAGTAAGGGGTTTGTGGTACAAGGAGTCAGATTTTTTTCAGACCATCCATATCCCAGTATAAAACTCCACACACAATACTGTTG
This sequence comes from Cynoglossus semilaevis, assembly GCF_000523025.1. Taxonomy (NCBI): domain Eukaryota; kingdom Metazoa; phylum Chordata; class Actinopteri; order Pleuronectiformes; family Cynoglossidae; genus Cynoglossus; species Cynoglossus semilaevis. The sequence goes on along the minus strand of NC_024312.1, from coordinate 9,135,711 downwards.
TGCATGTACTCTTTCACACACACATAAACACAAATATATCAACATGAAGCTCCAGAGGAATTCGACTTGAAATGACATCGTTATTGTTGATATCATGTATGCACTTTAGATGTATTTTAATTATTTATTAATCCTAGTCAGTTGGTGAAGGTGGGCTACATAAATGACAGATACTAGTCTATCACTCTGCACAAACTTAAACAAGTCAAATATATATATATATATTCATGCATTTAAATGATATTTGCAGCATGTTGCTACTGTGAGAATAATACTCTTTTTATTCCTTTTTTTTACGAGTGTAAAAAATAGCATCTCTCACACACACACCGTGGAATCACACACCTGCAGGCGCTCCCCTGGCTCCTCATTAGGGAGTGCAGCAGAAAAGTATGGATTTCAGGGTTATACACTCCCAGACACATTCCTCCTCTCTTACTGGGGCAGCAGTTGTGTGTTTTTCTCTCTCCATGGCTTGAGGGATGAATCTCCACAGGAGGTTGACTTCATTGTCTGGACTTTATCCATCCAGGCAGAATATATTGAATATATTATGGTGATTCAGGCCCAGATTCCAATTAGTAGAGTCATCTTACACAAAGGGTAATTGCTTTTAATCCTCTGTCATTATTTTGTGCCTTGAACATTATATTCACCAGTTAGCACACATTCACAGAAACAGAATGAAACAATGAAGATCGATCACTGTTATTATTGTATCCATCATTATTACAGGGCTCTTCACGTAATTAGTCAGAAAAATAAAGAGCTGTCCACGTGTTATTAAAACTCTAGGACAGGACGGCCCTGTCCTATGTCCCAGTGTCTTGTCTAAAGCCAACGTCACTCACTGTGGTTTGCTGTATGCAGCAGGCTAGGTCCAAAAGTACGATTTAGTTTAGTGTTTTTTACTCGTGTGGCCATAAAACAACTATTGACCTACGTTAAACAATTAGTCTTTTCTTTTAAACCTGCTAGTAAACAAATACAGTCAGGCAGTGGCAAGCTTAAAAACCCAGATGGTAAAAATAGTGAATAAAATAATAGCTGTTTTCTTCCTTTTTTAAGAGCCTAAGGGTCAGCAGCTGGACGTCAAAGGGACAGATTTTCACACTTTCTCTCGTCCTGTGAGGCTCAGCTGTTGCTGTGAGAGGCCCAGAAAACCATTGGAAGCTCTTTATCTGGAGCGTCGTTCGCATTGTGTCATTGGAATTAATTAGCTGTTTTGTTCCTGCAGCCCTCCCACTTCATCATTCACCACAATCACACTGTGCCCCAGAGAGTGAGCGAGGGCAGTGGGTAGCGTGGCAGCAAAGTACATATGGAGAATGACAAGTCTATAACGGCCTGTTATTTACATGCTTGAAGTTATATTTGCAATTCAAAGCGGGAGAAACTGTGTTTATTTAAATATAAATACTCCTGATATATTGGCAATCCTCCGCGGGCTGGTTGACAAAATATTTATCTGGGGGGTTTTTTTCAGTAAGTTAAAATGTGTGTTTGCAGAAACATCAGCTGTTTGAGCTTGAAGACGGTGAAAGGACGGTGTTGTTGTCTGGTGTTTCACTTTTGGTGCCGATTGTTGAAACAGCCGGTCTCCTGTGACAGACATACAGTATGTGGTCATTGACTGTGGCCGGCCTTCACTTCACTCATCTCTCATCACCGTGACTCTTGTCATCACTATGGTTAATAATGCAGCCCCTCCTGTTTAAACCCACTTCCTTTACTGCACTAGTGGAACAATAAATGCCTTAAAATGAAAAAAAAAGTAATAATAAAAATGATCAGCAACAACGACAAAGACTGTGGTGGTAAGAACAGAACAGCTGGACACTGAAGGTCGCATTTTCCTCCAACAAAGCTTGCCTGTTGCTTATAAATAATTCATTTAAAATGGAAAAGTTGCTACTGTAGAGCGGCATGGGATTCATGAGGCTGCGTTTGTGAATTATTAATATGCCTAGTTCAAAATGGAGCCGTTATGATTAAGGATGCAGGGTCGATTTTCTCGAGTAACTCTGTCCAGGAACTGCGTTCTTTAATAACCAGATGTACAGTATTGTTTACAGTTTCACATGGTTACAAATCAATAGGCACTTTACAAAGAGCCTGTCACTCACATTGAGTCCACTGTGTTTTTTTATTACCATATTTTGCATATTACTGAAGAGTAAAATTATAAATAAAGGAAATAAGTCAGTAGACACAGCGCTGGTCCATTTGTTCCACTGATCTACCGTGGCCTTTAGAGGCCTGTTTCTCTCCCCTCCCTGCAATGATCTTCATCAGGTCCACCGTCCTTCATCGCGACAAGTCAGCTGTCAGTGTTGTGAAAACCTGTGTCAGTAAAATTGGAACAGTGTTTCTATTGATCATGGTGAAACAGCAACCACAAAGAAGGAAAGCAGTTGTCTCAGTGATAGTCTCTACAGTCCTCAGAGAAAGACAGTAAACACATGCATCTATGACAGATTTACTCTACTTGTCCACAGATATGGAAGCATCTGGATCATATCTACTGTATCTAACTACATGCTCTCCTTCTCTGCAGGCGTTTGGCCAGGCCTACACCAACCAGCGCAAAGTGGCAGAGGACGGGGAGAGCAATGAGGAGACGCTGCTTCAAGAATCTGCCTCCAAGGAGGCCTACTACACCAGCCGCCTGTTGGAGCTGCAGACCGAGCTGACAATGAGTCGCTCCGTGGCCTCCAACTCCAAGGCGGAAAATGAGCGCCTCAACATGCTTGTGCAAGAGCTGCGAGAGGTAAATGAGCTGTTGAACTCATCAGTCAGAAACCTAATGATAAGTCATTGACAAAGCAAGAGAGATACTGGGTATTAGTCTTATATGACAAAATATAGTATATATATGACAAAACAGTATATCAGCGTGGAGTATTATTAGCTGCATGTGCAAGCTATATATATATATAGAGAGAGAGAGAGAGAGAGAGAGAGAGTAATTGCACCAATGTGTTTTGGAAATCATAGTAATTGTTTCATTTAAATGTTTAAAAAAACATGGGGGTTATTCTTGTAAATGTTTTGCAATCTCAGTAAAGAAAGCAGTGTGGCGCAGATTAGCTGGAGTCAGCAATAGCATGCCTTCATGCATGTATAGTTGTTTGCAGCCAATATGTTCAGTGACACAGAAGCAGGAGTCAAACAACAGGGTCGTGACCCCATTGGAGGAGTACATCTGTTGCTAAGCTGGGAAATAAGTGAAATGCCCTGAGCTGGACATATGTGGAGGACAGAGTGAGCCGAGCACCGTCCTCACACAGCAACACTTCAACCACAGCACACGCAACTTCATTAGCAAAATGTGTTTGACGGGGTTTGTGTTTGGAACTAGGGTGAAGCCTTACAACTCAGTTGTCCACATTAAAACACACTCTACTTTACAATGGATATTCAGTATTATGAAACAAAATAGCTGTTGTCAATTTACAGTCGGATGACATTTACCGTCTACTCTGCTTTTGCTTCAATCATACCATCTTTGCCTAAAAGCAAAAAAAAAACCTGTTTGCATCATTTTTAGTTTTTTTTTTCTAAAAGGGGAATTCATTGATAATGTTTTTAAAAGCATTGCACACATTTTCACCAGGACAGTAATGAAGATGTACTGAGATGATTGGCCCCAGATGATGAAAGTTATAGGACGATTGAGGAATGTGTCCACATCCATCATGTGGGGCGGGAGGTGGGGGGGGGTGGGGACACTTGTATGTCCCTCCCGTAGCCGGGCTCCAGCACTCAGGATGATGAATGTAATGAAAACGACATGCCTGGACGTCTGCCACGGTTGCCAGTGTTTCACTGATGTGTCAGAGCTGTCGCTACCGTAGTTCTGTGAGCATCAGGTCAGGGGGTGGGCCGGAGCTCTGCCCCTCGGCTGGCTCAAGGCCAATATTTACATCACCCCCGTCCTGACAGCTGCTGCTTGGACCCTAAATAAGCTGTTTTTACATAAGGAAGGAATGGTCAGAATCAGGCTTTGAACCAATAGTTCAAGAGCATGTATGCGATTTTTTTATAATATAAGTAATTCTCAAAGTGGGGTGCACGGACTGGCCCAACATCCAGTTTCAGTATTCTGAGTTTTGATTGTGTGACTTGCAGATACTGATTTTTGCTGGTTCAAATTCAATTCAATTGAGAGCATAAACTAAATAGTAAAGTGTCTTTCAGCTTTGTTCTCGAGCCTCAAATAAGATGTTCAGTACCTACAAAATTATTGAGAGTTCAAGTGCAAACTCATTTTTAAGTGCAGTGGGTCATGCAGGAAAATTAGCCAATTCCAGTCAGTCTCTCTTTCCCACGAAGCGGAACTGCTATTGATTTGTTGTTTTTTTCCTTTGGTCAATGAGAATTGCAGAAAAGGTTTTGGACCCCTGTTATATATTATTAAATCTTTATCAACATGGGAAAAAGCGGGGAGAGACTCACCATGGGATTATTTAGTGGAGACATGAGCAGAGAAAGTCACTGTGTATAGAATACTGATGTGTCCTCTCTCTGTTTCGATTTGTTTGCTGCTGTCAACCCTGGCACAACAGATTCAGTCAAGCGTAACGATCTCTAGTTTACCTCCAGTTGCTAGTTTCTAAAATTCCCATCCACCCCCACACATAAATATATAAAGATTGTGGAGGTTTAAATCCCTGAAAGGCTTCATGTGTCTGTGCTGGGCGAGCTCCTTCCTCCTGAGAGAGTATCACACTGTCTGTGGGTCAGCACTTCTGCCATATGTACAGGGCGCTGCAGGAGCACTGCAGTGAGAGAAGTACACACACGTACTCTACTCATTCTTTATTATTCAACATTCTTCCTTTCGTATCAGCCGTCTGTTTTGGCTCAGTATTGTACTGAATAATTTTCTCCCTTCATATTCATAAATGTTTTTTATCTGTGCAGTTCTGCTATTTCATATAAAATTTCTGTAGCGTTCATTTTGCAAAAATGATTCCATTTGAATTTATTAGTAAATGTGTTAAATGAAGGACCTGTTGTGTGTGTGGTTTGGTGAGCACAGATTGTATGGCTGGTATTTAGCATATTTTATCATATGATTCTCCTGTAGTGCAGCCTGCTGACTGATGATTCACTGTCTATTTTTGGAGAGGTGTGAGTCTTCCAGACTGTGTGTTCATGGAGGGAGAGGCTGCTGACTTATTATCAGGAATCTCACAGTGGAAGAGTGACTAGTGTTCCTGCCTAACAGCAACCTTTCTGTATGATTTCTGTCTCCAACTTGTTTCCTCATTGTCATGTTAACTGTTTCCTCTGACTTAATCATAGCTGTAAATGTGAGAAGGAACATGTGTTGGTCTGATTCTTTGATGGACTGGTGAACTCTCCGACTTTTAAACCTGCTGTGGCCAAATGATTAGGATGAAGTGTCTGTCAGAATTCTATGAGAGCTTTAAATCTTAAAAACTGCACTGCATATTTCCTGTTATGAAAGTGATTCTCATCGTTCTACCCTCTTCGTACCACTCTTCTCTCCCTTTTAGAGCAATGAGATGTTGGAGTTACAGAGGACCAGGATGAGAGAGGAGATAAAGGAGTACAAATTCAGAGAGACCAGACTTCTGCAGGACTACACTGAGCTGGAGGAAGAAAACATCACACTGCAGAAGCTGGTCTCAACACTGAAACAAAACCAGGTCAGTTTGAAGACTGATTATGACTCCTGTCCACTCAGTCCACACTGTCCAACAGTCTGTCTTGTATTTGCTGTACTGTAGAATCTCAGTCTTAATATGAAAACGTGTTAGTATAAGTTGTTGTATCTGCACTGTTTGACATTCTGGTCTTTTAGCAAAAGTCAACATACTGTGTCCTTCTGTCCCCAGGTTGAATATGAGGGACTGAAACATGAAATCAAGGTGTTGGAAGAAGAAACTGTGCTCCTCAACAGCCAACTTGAAGACGCACTACGTCTCAAAGACATCTCTCAGGGACAGTTAGAGGAGGCCCTGGACTCTCTGAAGAGCGAGCGTGAGCATAAGAACAACTTGAGAAAGGAACTCGCCCACCACATTTGCCTGAGTGACAGCGTGTACGGAGCAGGGGCCCATCTGGCGCTCACCGTCACTGGTGTCGAGGGTCTGAAGTTCCCAGAGGAGACCAACGGGACCAACAGCACCAACAGCAGCACCAACACTGCTGCTAACGGTAATAATGAGGACAGCAACTGGCGCAATGGTCACCTTCACACAGGCACGGGACTGACTAAGATTAATGCAGAGTATCGCCAGGGTCGCAAAGGTGAAGCTCAGCACCCTGTCCCAGACCTGTTCAGTGAACTCAACCTGTCAGAGATGCAGAAACTCAAACAGCAGCTGCTGCAGGTAAGAAATGTTTTTAAAAAAGTCTTTAAGCAAACGTAGTAAACACAGTAAATCAACTTTTTTGTTTACCAATCTAAAACTTGCAATAAAGATAAGATAATCTCTTCATTGTAATGTTGTTTCACAATACCTGAGAAAACCCTCCATAATCCTTAAACTAGTTAATTATACTAGTTATACTATACTAGTTAATGAGACTAATCGGATTAACCCTTTAACCTTTAAGATTAATATAAATAAAAACATAAGACATAAGACGTAAAATGTCCCTACTGAAATAAAATGTACATTATATTTATATATACATATATACACACAAATAATAGTCAGTCTAGACTTCATGTCATACAGCACAAACAGGTCACCATCATCCTATTCCTAGCAGCCTTTGGTTCATTGATTTCAGTGTTATCATATTGCTTAATTTCATAATCAGAAGAAAAGTCCAGGGAACACTGAACACTTTTTTTACACTCCCTTTACATGTATTTGCAGTATATATTTGTAAATAAAGTTTTTTCCCAAATCTTACAAATGCCTTGTTTTGCATTTCACTATTGTCATGTCATATAATATCTGATATGGATAGTGACTGCAGTACTGTAATATTTCAACGAAGTAGTACTTGGTGTCTTTGAAGCACACATGACGTCAATAAATCACAATCATGCTAAAATCAAATTAAATAATTACAATGCATTTTCCCCCTGCTGAGTCGCACGGGTAAACAAATAATTGGATCAGTGGCTGCTGTGTTAGCAGTGTGCCTCTCTGACTAAATACAATTAGTCCTTAATCAATATTCTGTAACTGGTTTGATATTACAGAAAAAAAAACATTTATACGCGAGCCAAAGTCAGACTTTAATTTCTTGCTAAATTATATTAATAATAAATAAAGCTGCAGAACTATTAGTGCATATCACTCGTCATGTGATCGGTTCTCTGTACTCATTGTGATTCTGTTAATTTACTCATCGATACAGTGTGGCAGCTCATTTAGGTTCCTGATGTTAGCTGAGTTAGCAGAGCCAGATTTAAAAATACTTCCAAACTGCTGACATCGTCGGAGTGATTTAATAAACCAGCAACGTCTGCAACGAGACGTTGAATTCAAGTAGGAAAACACACAACACTGATTGAAATGCAGCACAATCCAGTGTATGGGGTACAACTGGTCAATGTAAACAAAGCCTTGTTTTAACACTGTATGAATGAATGAACCAAGGAATCTCTGTAGCAGATACAATCTCTGTGTTTTAACACTGTATGAATGAATGAACCGAGGAATCTCTGTAGCGGAACTGATGGTATCAGTGCCGTACAAAAATATGGTCTGGATGAACTGTTTATGTTTGCATGTGTTCTCCCAACCTGCAGGTGGAGCGTGAGAAGGCAGCCCTGCTCATGAACCTGCAGGAGTCCCAGACCCAGCTGCAGCACACCCAGGGCGCCCTGACGGAGCAGAACGAGCGGCTGCATCGCCTCACGGAACACGTCAATGCCATGAAAGGCATCAACGGAGATAAGGAGCTCGATAACTCACATGAGAGTGAAAAGCCCGATGGAGGGACAGGGTCACCGCCAGCAAATGGACATGATTGCGACATCCACGGGTTTGAAATACTAGAGTGTAAGTACAAGGTGGCAGTGACGGAGGTGATCGACCTGAAGGCGGAGCTCAAGGCCCTGAAGGAGAAGTATAACCAGGCTGTGGAGGGTCATGGAGACAACCAAAGTGATGACAGGGTCCAGACGCTCAGTGAACAGGTTTGTTGTTGTTAAACCGAGTACGTTGCTGTACCTGTTGTTTTCCTTTTGCATCATTCAACATTTCTATCTGTTTGTATCTGTTATCTTCTAAGCAGGTAACTCTTCTGGAGCGCTGTAGCCGTGAGAGTCGGGAGAGAGTCTCAAGTCTGGAGGCAGAGCTCAGGGCGTCCACCAACATGGCCACAGAGAGCCAGAGCATGCTGAACGCAGCACAGGACGAGCTGGTGACCTTCAGTGAAGAGCTGGCACAGCTGTATCACCATGTCTGTCTGTGCAACAATGAGACACCCAACCGCGTCATGCTGGACTATTACCGTCAGAGCCGGGTCACACGCAGCGGCAGCCTGAAAGGCTCAGACGATCCCAGGGCTTTACTCTCTCCTCGGCTAGCCCGACGCCTGGCTGCCGTGGCTGCGGCCTGCTCCTCTGAGTGTCCCCGGAGTCCAATGGACTCCCCCTCTAAGGAGGCCTATCACAATGAGGGGACAGGCCACACTGTGGACTCTCCACTATCCTGCCATAGCAGCCCGACACGTAACCTCACCTCCTCTCCAGGTATCAGTGTCTCACCTTGCTCGTCCCCGCTGCCCTCAGAGGCGGGAGGAGATCTGAGGAAAGAGCCCATGAATATCTACAACCTCAATGCCATCATCAAAGACCAGATCAAGCACCTCCAGAAGGCTGTTGACCGCTCGCTGCAACTGTCCAAGCAGAGAGCAGCGGCCCGAGAACTCGCACCGATGTTTGACAAGGACAAAGAGTCATGCATGGAGGAGATCCTCAAACTCAAGTCTCTGATCAGCACTAAGAGAGAGCAGATAGCCACCCTCAGGCTGGTGCTCAAAGCCAACAAACAGGTGAAGCTCTTGTTTTTTTCTCAGTACATTGCAAAAAGATAAAAAAATACAGTTTCCTTGGTTACTGAAAGTGAAATGCTTTTTCCCCTTCGTTGTAGACTGCAGAGGTTGCACTGGCTAATTTAAAAAGCAAGTATGAGAATGAAAAGTGCATGGTGACAGAGACAATGATGAAGCTGAGGAATGAGCTGAAGGCTCTCAAAGAAGATGCGGCAAAGTTCTCTTCTCTCAGGGCCATGTTTGCCACGAGGTAAAACGTCACACTGGGAAATTTTATTTCTGCATATTATACTGCAAATAATACATTTTTCTGTGTATCTCACTCCTCTCAGGTGTGATGAGTATGTCACCCAGCTGGACGAGATGCAGAGACAGCTGGCTGCGGCAGAGGATGAGAAGAAGACGTTGAACTCCCTTCTCCGTATGGCTATTCAACAGAAGTTAGCTTTGACCCAACGCCTGGAGGATCTGGAGTTTGACCATGAGCAGATCCACAGAGGCCGCGGTGCTAAAGTGCCCAAGATAAAAAGTAGTCCACCCAAAGTAAGTTACATAAGTGCTCTTGTACTGTAGTTTGTGTCCATGCCCTAAGCTGAGTCACGCACCAGTTCATCCTCATGTCTGAAACAATCTAGCTCTGAGCTTCAACTCAACTCTTCATCTTACTTTGACTTGTTGGTTGACTAACTTAAGAATTCAGAAAAACATGTTATTTGTGGGGATGGGAGTAATAGGGGTAAAATTAATCACTCATAACAAATGTAAACCCTAACTTTTTGACATTAGGGACTTTTCTAAAAAAAAAAATGTTTTTCAAAATATTCCTGCCACACCCTCTTATGGTGTCTAGAAAGTACGACAATTTGAAAGCCAGGCACAAAAAAATAGCTGCAGTATATTTTTCAACATCCAACAGCGCCTCGTTGTGGCAAATACTGTAAATTACATATGAGAATATAAGAGGATTTTTTCCTACATTGCAAACTGTTATATTCAATTTTAATTAAGTAAATCAAGTAATTTTTTCATGATGTAATATATATATATATATATATATAGAGAGAGAGAGAGAGAGAGAGAGAATATTTTCATGATCACCGTGATCACATGTGAACGTTTTTTAAAAGGTGTGTTAATCAAAACTATTTCTCACATGTCGTCCACCAGGATGAGAGTCCAGCCTTCTTCTCTTTACATTTAAGCATACTTCAGCTCAAATTCCACCCCTCTTGCAATCCACTTGTGATATTTTGGGTTGATAATTACTTTTTCAATCAAACAGACCCCAGGACTAGGTTATATTTCTGAACACATCACAACTGTAGTCCTTCCACCTCGACACTTGATGACAGTGTCTGATTACATTTCCCTTCTTCTCTGCTGTCATACTTTTTATTTGTAAACAAGTCCTATCTTTATTTATTTATGGTTAACTGTATGGTATAGGTTTAGGTGATATTCTGGTGAACCTGTAAAATAGAGTTACAGGTATTTAGTTGAGTTGAGGACTGGATTGTTCAGTATCAGTCATCAGCGTCAGTCTGTCTGTGTGCTTCACAAATGTGTGCAATACTGCATTTGTATTTGTCACAATGTCAACGTTGTCTCTATGGCCCTGTAACGTTCTACTGCAGTGTTGGTTGTGGAGCTGGTCACATGACATAAACATGTATCAGATTTCCACAAACAGAATATGCAGCTATAAAAAGCTCCACGATGTTATGTGTACGTGATAGTATGATGGCTAAAATTGCAGTAGTGTCAAAAAATGTGGCAGGTCTTTTCCTGTCGTTCCCCTCCCCTTTGTTCTTTGTACATTTGTCTCACCCCGAGTGTCACCACTCTGTATATCTGTCTAATTTATCAGTTTCTTGTAGATTGTCAGCAGCCTGCTGCCTCAGTACCGACATTCTCCCCACAACTGAGGCGAGGGAGAGCCTCCTTAGCCTGCAGGTAACAAGATGTAGAACCTGCCGGAACGGTAGAAATAGAGTCTGCCTATCTGTCTGTCTATCAGCTGTCTAGTTAGTTAGTTTCTGTCTCAATTTCTAGCAACCTAGCTCAAATTCACGGCTGTCCTTAGCTGTTAACCTGCATGTTTTCATTAGATAAGATGGTTAAGTCTTTTAAGACCCTTTTACCACAGTATGTTTTGAACAGTTGGAGCGACATCTGGTTCATACTGCATGTGCTGGTTTGCATGATCATTTTGCACTTTTAATTATTGTTTATTTATTTACACATTATAAGCAACAATGCAAACACCACTCAAAAAATGGTGGTCTTTGTCTGGAGTATTCTCACTAACACCTCACTAACCAACAACTGGAATTCTTTTGTCTAATTGTTTGGTATTGTCTTCATTTTTGCTACAGTTTAATGTTTTCATTTTAATGTTACTGGCAGTACTTAGTACAGCCAAATATTTACAGAGGTGGTATTTCTTTCTAGTATTCTTTCATGTGCCACAGTATTCTACTCTATCAGCTGCAGTCCAATACTCACTGAGTTTCTTAAGATAAGATTCTTCTATCTTATTTTCCTCTACAGTCCTAAATTTGAAAACAAGGAACACCAAGAACTACTCTCCAGCATCAGTAACCTTTTCTCCCCTTGTGATCCTCCAAACGGTGTGGTCCAACAACCCCATCCACCCTGAACTCAACCTGCTTCAGCCCCAGGCGCTGTGCTTTACAGTGCAGACAGACAGACAGAACATCCTTACGTTTATCTCTACCAATGTTCTATCTAACCTGGTGCTTAACGTGACTCCCACGCCCCAACTCCGAGTGCCGGACGATTTAGAACAGAAAGTTCTCATCTTCTCTGGAAGTACCATTTTGTCCTGCTGATGAAATGGACTGAGGCAAAGCAGCCAGAGAAATGATGGGATTTACTACCAGTATTTATTGATAACTTATTGACTATTTATTTGCGTATTATCTGTGAGGAGGATCTGAGGTATTTATTACAGGGTCATTCGGGTTTATTTGTCCATTATCAGGACGGAACTCCACTAAACAATGCAAACAAAACTGTCATTGGAAATGACAACTGATTCACAACTGGACTGCCCTGGCCTTACTGTAATTGTATTTAATGTGTGTGAATATGATAGAATAATGTTTATTTATTTAGCTTTCAACTTTGCAAAAAGCTTTTGCAGAAAAAAATATTTGTTACGATTCTGTTGGGTAGACATGTTGGGAATGCCTTTGTTCATTTTTCTTAAAACCTTTTTTACATTATATGTTTTTATTTTGTAGAGATGTGGCCTGTGACACCAGGGTAAAATGTAAAATGAGAACTAGAGCTAGGGTTTTAGAGGAGACGTGATTTGCGCAGGTTGACTACGGAGTGACAAGTCGAAGATGACCACAATGGTTTCCAGCAAAAACATTTACTATCACCTCAGTGTCAACATTATGGTGGATATAAAACTAGTATCACAGTATAGCAGATTGATGAATTTACCTGTCATATCCTCAGCCATTTATTTTGTCAATCAGATTATTGGTTCAAACTCCTTATATCTTCAGTTCAAATCTCCTGATCTCTTGTTCAAGCACAATTTTGCAGTAGACTTCACAGCAATACAGCAGTGGAATCAGTTGAAGTCTGGACCTGATCATGTTTGCATCAATTATACCCTTCACCATGAACTAACCAGCAGACTGACAAGAAGAAGACAGCAAGAGCCTTGGGATATGCAATTTCTGACATTAATTCCACAACTGAAGTCCCATCCCTTCATCCATTTTCTCTTAAGTATTATTATCTTCACTTTTGCCACAAGGGTGCGACGATGGCGAACATCATAGAACTGTGTTGTAAAGACGACTGATCGAAAGGAAAAAGAATTGTTCTGTAAAACGGGAAGAGTCTGTTTAGCCTCTGTGACTGTGGACATATGTCATTGTTGTGTCGGCATCAAAAGAATGTTTAACTAACCTGTGGTGGTAAGAACAACATCTAACACCTGCGTTAGTGAGTAAGCTCTGATGGCTGCAGTGATGTTTAAAATGACTGACAGGACTGTGATGATCCTCGGTGGGTTTTACAAATGTTTTCCTCATTTTAAAATGAGTCTTAAATTGAAATTGACACAAAATAAAAGCCTGTCTTTGAATTTTTGCGTGACCTTGTGTGAGTTAAAAAGTACAGTTAACTGTAACTGATCATTAACCACGTTGGTGGTAAATATTCAGAGGTGACTAATCCAGAGGTATTAATATGTCTTTTTTATTTTTTTAAGTGTGAAAACAACAACGGCAAAACTAAAGAAGTACAGTTCCTTATCTTGTTACGGTTTGAAAACAACAACGGCAAAACTAAAGAATTACAGTTCCTTATCTTGTTACGGTCAAAAAATTATATTTATTTTGGTCCATGGCATAATAACGTTTATTTGTTTTAATTTCAGAATTTCTGATTTGATGTTTTACTTTTTGAGCCCTTCGTTGTCAAAGGCTTTAGGCTGTTTCTCTGCTTTAATTGGTCACTGGATATTTGGTAATGGACTTTAAAATGCTACCATGTGACATAGGTCAACATAGGTCACAGGTCAGCTAGACACAGGTCACACTCACAGGCATCATTTTTAGTCTTCCAGGTTATTTAGAAGTAACTAGACCAGTTTGAGTCACATTTCTTCCGTTCCAGTGACATATAATTTCACCTGGTCTGGGTTAGCTGCACTACTGGAAGGGTCTGTCCATATAAACACCTGTACTCCTTGATCATCCTGCTGGATCATGCTGATCTTTGCACACCATAAAAGACACAATGAGAGATAAACTGCATGTGTAATGGAAACACTAACAACAACTGTAGCCAGGCTTCTTTTTTTAAAGTCACAAAATACCAGCTGCCCACTGCTTTATCCTCCTGAAAGTTACCAAACCTGGAATCAGCAAAAGGAATTATATTTTTTGTAAATTCATTTAGAAATGCCTTTATATTTATTTTGAATACTAGGTCATACTAACAAGTTGTACTGTGATTAAAGTTTGCACAGAGAGAAAGAGAGACTACAACAACATTTACATACAGAACTATTAGCAAACCACCCTCCCTTTCCCTTCCTCTTTCTTGAACTGCAAAACATTAAGAGCTGAACTTTATTTCAATCACTCATATATTCATAAATAACTGATATTCTCATCAAACTGTTAAATTACTAAGTGCAATTTCCTCAGTTAATCTTTAATGTCCAGCATCGATCTGTAGTTGGTCCGAGTACTGCCGCACCCCCTGCAATTGCTCTGCACCGGCCCTAGGGAGCGCCCCCTTCTCTTACCCCCTGGGAATCAATCGACTGTGACGTGCAAAATTAGAATGAGGATGTGTACGGGAAGGCGCAGAAGGGAATGGGTGTGTCGAGTACAACACCTTCAGTAAGGTGGCGCTACAGTGGAATCGTTGTATCCACATGTGGGCAGCTGCAGACTATCATTAGTCCATCTTTTTCGCAACTTAGATGTCAGCATAATCCACACAGCAGTAGTAGCAGCCGCAGCTGTGGTAGAGACTAATCTCGTCACTTGTGTACACACGTGGGAGTGGACGCACAGCATGAACGCGGGGCTGAGATTGTTCCAGAGACGTTTGTGGATTTATTTTGTTGCTGCTGTTACGTTTGGCTGTTTGTAAATAATTTCAATGTAACGTCATCGATGCTGGAGAAGCCAGTGCTGCACAGGAGAATGGACGGATTCAACAGAGTCGCTTTTCGAAGGAAACAACGAAGTATGGACGCGGGAGAGGTGGAGGAGACAGGTACGTTTGGAGGGAGAAGTACTTCACTATGTCAAAAGACAACTTTTCCAGACAATGTTGAACGGTGTGGGAAAAGGTTAAGTGGTGGGCTTTGTTAAAGAACGAATCTGTGTGCAGCTCTGTCTGAGGGTCAGTGCAGCTGTAAATGCCCTTTCCTGTGACTCAGTGTTTGGGACTTGTCATATTATGTTGTTTTTGCTGGTCTGGTTGAGAAAGCATGGGATGACCAGTGTGTCTGTGTTACTCAGCTGTCCACACCTACATTACAGTATTCAGCTCTTGTTTACACCTCACCAGACTGTGGCTGCTCAGCAGGTATGAAGGCTGTTTCACAGACAGGCCTCAGCCTGTTGAGACACAACCTAAAGGCTGCAGGGCACTCTTTTCCCACTCTGGAAACAACAGTTCTTACAATGTTCTTTAGATTCCAATGTTGAAGTTAAAACGTCAGCAGAATCTTCAAGTATTTGGGTGAGTTTTGTTTTTAATGGTAGCATCAGAAATGTGGTTTTTGTCTTTATTCATACTCTGAGGCTGGTTCTCAAGCAGCGGTCCAGGGAAATATTCAATGTCAACACAAAATGCAACAATGATACGACTAGGCCATATCATATCATACTGTAGAAGTGCATGCTGCATCTACAGGAGCCATTTCTGAGTCAATAAATTAATCATGGTAGTCCATGATGTTACTTAAACCCATGTTACCTTTGGGTTTATTACTCATTACTTTATTGTTAACACAGTGCCTTACTGCTCCTTAGGTCTGTCAGTGACCTAGCAAGAATGAAGTTAGTCCACAGTGTTGGGTGATGCAGAGCCTACATCAACAAAGCTAATGTTTTGCTACCCACAGGTAATCTGAGTTTATTTTATGAAGGGGTCATTAGAAAACTGTGTTGTTTGTAGCAGGTCACCGTGTTTTTGATGCGTTTTTGCAAACTAGCTCTCTCACTGGTATGGAATAAACCAGACTTAACTCTGACTGAACAGGGACAAAAAATAAATAAATAAAAAAGATCAATATCCATGTGTTTGCTATTTGCCCAGACTTGAACTACGGAGGCAGACTGATATAACGTTCTCTTATCTTGCAACTCTGCTTGTGCAAACATGCATCCCTTGATCGCACTACTGCTTCATTCGGTAAGATTTGGACCTTGGTTCTCAACGTGAGTCACATGTCTGCACGTAGTATAATGTCAGTCAGGAAGTGACGCAAACGGCAGAATATGCAGATATATAATTTAATTGCTGTGTGCCAATAGATTAGTCCAACCTGTGAATTCCCTGCTTGGTTTTCCAGAAAACCTTTTTACCTGATACATTTCTGTAGCTATGACCTCATGTCAAAACACTAAAATGTACAGAAAAAATTACAAAATTACATTTTAATAAAGAACTATGTTAAATATAATATATATACTACATGTGTTAATATTAGTTATTGTTATATATACTGAATATTGTGTTAATTGTATATATACTGTATATGAATCCAATTTGTCTCATTTGACATATTTTATTGATGGATTCTGTAAGGAAGCTGTGACAAACTCGCTATACTGTTGCTCAGTAACATTTCTAATATATTTTTACACTTTAAGTTTCCTGTGTGGTTTGGCATTGGCTTTTTCCCTATGATTTGAGCCGTGTGGAATATACAGAGGATGTTTGGTTCTGTTGGAAAGAGATTACGGCTTTTTTTTTTCTGTGCACAAATATCTATTATAGCTGACATGCAGAGGGGCATTTATTGAGGAGTTGCCTCAGTCTGTGTTTCTGTGAGAAGGGTTGTATCGGTCGTCAACAAAGGAGTGGTGTGTTTTCCGTCCCCACCGACAACAGCAATGGGACTGTTACTTCCATTGTCTTGTCTCCTGACACTGATGTTCATTCAGCTTGATCTGAATTATCTCACTGTCCCTCCACTGGCTTTAAATCACTTAAGGCAATAAGGGATTCCTTGTTCAACACAGTTAATGATGACTCTGTCTTAAAACACTGTCAAACCCTATGACATAGAGGTTTTTCAAAGTTTCAGTTAAATTATTTAACAGTAATAAACCTCTGTCCTGTCAATATAACATGCTGATTCATTTGAAACCCTGATAACCTGATACAACAGCTGCTGAGTCCATAACTTTATGGTTTTCCATACCACACAGAAACATAAACAGGTAAACAACCTTGGATCTGTGGTCACAGGGTTTAATGTGACTCATATCTGCTGTCAAAAGATACTCTTACATTTAATTTTTGCTCCTGTGATATATGCTCTGCAGGCTGTATGATTTTGCAAGGCAACATGAACTAACTGTTTGTTTCTGGTTTTGGCTTACTGGTTTTCTTCAATCTTTATTTAACTCAGTTTTAAACTGTTTTCAAAGTTTACAGCTTTTTGTCAGATATTTAGGTATATGTTACATGAATAATATGGTCATTAGGTTAAAGCTTTGTTCAACATAACCTTAGTGTATATGTATGGCAAGTGTCCTTTGTCCACTAAGCAGTTTAGATATGCTATGAATACAATCCAAATACAGAGAGTCCATTGGTTACACCTGGGATTGTTGTTTATGTTGTTTATGGGATTTCTTATAGTGCCCTACAAGACGTGAGAAGTTGTCTGCACCTTTAAGTCCATCCGAGGACTAAGAGAGATTTCATTGTTGCTCCATTATCACAGGAGAAACAGTTGGCCGTTTGTTATCAAATCTGCCCCCTCTGGAAAACATTTACATTCCACTAAAAAACACAGGAGCAAATTAAATAGTCTTCATTCCCTTAGAGAACGCAGAGATGACGTGACTGTCCATCAAGGTGTGGAGGAAATTCTTGGGTTGCTTAGTTTAAATAATGATATGACCTCCGTTTATAACAAACGTCAGGAAATGACTGTGTGTAATTGCTCAATTGCACACTGACGATCACGTAACACCAACGAGCAATGTTTATGTTTTGTGCTGCAATGTTTAGATGCACCAGTAGGTGGTGGTAAAAATTCATAAATTGAGAGACTGAACTTTAGGTCAGTTCACAGTATGCGACACCAGCTACAGTACAGTGAGGGTGTGTGTGTGTATTATTATTTTATCTCCACCTGACAGCTGGCTTTGATACACAACATCAGGAAAAGTATAAATACCTTTGGCGTGATTCCCTACATTTTATGTCATATTGACAGATATATTTTCAGCATTTCAGGCAGGAAACATTCTTTTTCCTTCTATGCACCAGCCAGAGTTTCCTGCCTGCAGCGTGTGTGTTGTTTCCCCTCTTGACTGGAATGATCAGGCTCTGAAGTTTTCTCCAGAAAATCTGCGGCACTCTCTCTCCTGTCACCTGTGTCGCTGGGTCTAACCTCAGAATAAGAATTCAGACCTGCTCTGCTGGCCTGCTTAAATCAGACGAACACTTTGAGGAAGTTGCACAGCGGAAGATGTGGGCCAACTATGTTAACCAATCTTTTTCTTCTCACCTTTGTGAAATCGTGGACATCCGATGTGCAAGACAAAGAGGAGATGACAGTGTTGAGTGTCTGGGTGATTTTTTTTTTTAGTCTTGATTTTTGAAGCAGAGAACCGCTCATCTTCTGAAGAGGAGCTCCCCTGGCTTTGAGTTAAATATGCTATTGGCTGGACTTTATTTAGAAAGACATGTATTTAATTGAACATTTGTCAATAGTGTAACTGTGCTGGTAGTTGGGGGCTATATTATCTGACTGTCTCTGCACTTGCTGCGTCTACCACGTCCTGTCTGCCTGCGTGGACACGTCATGAACTGGCTGGCTGCAAGTTACCGAAGGTGGTGTCAAAGACATGTTGCTCCTGGTAGGTAGATCCAAAGAGAGTGAGCAGAACCAGTGTTTGAGTAGTATCTGTTAGGGGATATTTTTTTGTTCTTTTTTTTATTAAATTTTCTTTTCAAATATAAGACACTGGACTGAAAATGAAGCGACGACGTAAATACTGGTTTTGGAGCCGGGAAGGTAAAAACTCAGAGCTGTGTCTTCTCTGCTGTTGTGGTAAGATTTATTTTACATGTGGGATGGAGGGTTTGTACTTGGCTTCTTTAACAAATATATCTTTTCTTTTGCTAAAGATTTACTGCTTCATTTCATAATAACATTTGTGACATTTTGATCAACACATTCCAATGTCAATTTAGAACCAGAATAGATATCTTTTGGTTAAATAATGTTTGTGATTTATTTTCTAAGAGCTTAATGCAGCAGTCACAGGACATTATTGAGCACATCTTTATCATTATCCATGTTTTTTTAATGTTCTTGTTGTCCCAAGATTCTGATCTGTGTGTAAAGCCAAAGATGTTAGCAGGGTTAGTGCAGCTATGAAATCAAAGCTATGTGCTAGTGAGCCACTGTAGTCGTTCAAACACTACATATTTACGCACCACTATATCTGTGCTTTGTGCTAGTGAGCTGCTAAAAAAACCGCTGCTAGGGCACACAATACATGCTTCATACACATTGTCTTTAATAGTTTCTGTTCCTAACATCCAGGGGAAAATCAGCAATTAAACCATTTTATTTCTTATGTAAAAGTTTCATTAAATGAACAGGCTTAGGTCAACATAAAATAATTTAGATAGCTAGAATTTAGCAGAATTTTGAAGAAGAATGTACTTGGTATCATCTACAGCCTAGGGAATGGGACCTACATGCTCACTGCTGACTGACATAAAGCACCATAATTAGCCAACCACACTATGTACTTAATAGTCCTATATGTAGTGAAGAAACCTCAAGTGTTTGTTGTGATCTTTTTCCTCTGTGTGGTGCAGCCTGCTGTGGTTGCTGGGGGTCTTTATTCAGCAGAGTGAGAGCGAGGACTTAAATGCATCGTGCTTAAAAAAAACCAAAAAAAACCCACAGTGTTGTTTTGCGAGCCATGGGAACTATTTCCCCATCTTCAGACCCTCTTCAACCACTCTGGCCTCTTGGCAGAACCCTCAGTCACCCATCACTAAACTGTGTTGGAGCTGAGTTTGGTGTCTTAAAGTGTAGTCAGCCAGTATACATGTGCATGCACCACTTTGTGTATGTTTTTACATGGCGACCCATTCACTGTTCACTCTCAGGATTCTGTGTAGTTTCTGAGTCACCCTTGTTTATCATCTGAGTGAAGGAAACACAGTGAGGCGTTCTGCTTTCATTCTCAGTGGCAGGAAGGAAAAGGCTGGGAACACCGGAGAGCCTGGTCCTTTCACCAGCCTCTTTGTTTTAACGTGGGAGAGGGCGTCACAAGCAGCAGCAACACAACTTACTGGCATCAGATTGTGTACATTCACATGTTAGCATTAGATATTAGCATTCTATCTGTAGACTAGGGGCTTCTAAATATTGACAGGCACCTACTACTACTGTATATTATAAGATTATGTTTCATCTAAGTTAATGGTTTCCAATCTCTGTGAGTTATTGCATCTATCTATTTAAGTGTACAGTGTACCATTGAAAATAAAAATGTCACAAATGATTTTCTAGTTTCAATTTGCTCACAATTTACCTTCTCTGTGTGAAACCGGGGCATGCCTGTGTCTTTGGAAAAAAGTCTCCCTCAAAAATGAGGTGAGAAATATTATATTTTGAATAAAATCAGAACAAATGCAATTTTTAGACAAATGAAATGTGACTCAAGGCAAATTATATCCTCTTTTTATAATCTTGAATTGCCACACTATTTCACTTTTTTTTAATTGCTTAATTAATTATATGTTATTACTTCTACAACTGATGGACTGAGAGAAACTTTGACATGCAATCTCAATTATGCCCTCTAGAGGGCTTGCTGTCAACAGACTTTCAGCTGGCAGAACCCTCTGTGACAAAAGTTCCCTATGTTGTGGAAAAGTCAGCCGGCATGTGCTGAGTGTAGTCAAGGCAGAGAAAGTAGAGATGATGACTCCAACAATGGCTGTATTCTCCTCCACTCCGTCGGCCTGTGGTGTCAGTTTGAACAACACTGCGACACGGAGACTGAAGCAGCCAAATGGAATTCAGCTATTTCATGAGAAACTGCACAATTACACTCAGATACTAATTTGACAATAGACAGTGAGCTCTATTGTAAGTGGTGGGTTTAATGTGTGCGTTGATGAAGTCAAGCCGCCCACATTTCCTATCATCAGTCAGGACGCAGCACCTAATCTAGTCACTCTGCTCTAATAAGATTGCCTTCGATGTGAGACTATTACATGGTGTCAAAGGGAACAAGTCGGTCCTGTTTGCCTGGCTGAGGCTGGGAAAGGTTGGAGAATTATAATAAAGGCAGGCAAAGAAGAAACGTGGGTTGAAATAGATGAACATGAAGTTCATTTGTTCATTTTCACCTGGTTGTCGTTCCTTTAATTTGATGGTAATGAAAACCATGAGCAATAACCCTGATTACTTCATATTTGTCACCTGTTCTATCACCTATAGTGGTACTAAGTCAGTACTAGTCAGGACTTGCTCTCCTCAGTGATCTCTTTACCCACCCGTGCTTGATTTAGGGTGGATTAAAGTGTTTTATCCTGTGTTTACTGTGAGGATTGTCGAAATCGTGAAGGTGAGTATTTGAACCACCTCAGCATCGAGAACGTTCTAAGGTGATTTTAGAAGGCTCAGTGAGTTCATTGCTTGTGAATACCGTTTGTCAATCAATCTGTTATGTCACAGTGCTGAGGCCAAACTCTTTTAGTTTATGGATAATTCTATGTGAGTGCATGTGTGTGTGCAGAAAGGCTTATTTGGTAAAACCAGGCCAAGGTGAAGTGACTGTGACGCAGCGACACGTGACGGCTGCCGTCTTTGTTTTGTTTGTTTATTGTTGTAGTCCTCGCAGAGGTGAAGGTGTATCCTGCCAATAAACATGTGTATCTGCAGTCACTCTCCACTGACCTTTATAATGGGGGTGGTGCGTCAGGAGGGGGGAGGAGTTAATGACAATTAGAAGGGTTTATGTATCACCTTAATGCACACGTGCCATTGTTTAAAGCATGCTTTGAATATTTTGAGGATTAACTCCTGTGTGTATGTGCATGTGTGTGCTTTCTGGTATAGCTATACTTGTGGGGAACATTTTTATACTTCTGTTGGTGGGGCACTTTTTTTTTTGCACTTCTGCTGTCATTTTGCTGTTCTCCACTAAGTGAGAGGAGACTAATCGTTGGAGTTCACATAAGTATTCGGTTCAGATTCGAGTTAGGGTTAGTATCACGATGGTGTATTTGTAATAGCTGAGGATAGGCTAAGGAGCTAGCGATGCTTTATCATAAAACACAAAAACCAGTGTCTGTGTGTGTGTGTGTGTGTGTGTGTGTGTGTGTGTGTAGCCCACACATCTATGCATATAGAGATGTGCTGGTTAATGGCCTGGAGGCAAGCAGCTCTCCTATCCTCCTCTCTCAAGTGTCAGACAGAAGAGATGGATGGGTGAGGGTGTTGGGGTGAGGGCGGTGAGACAGATGAGCAAGAAAAAGAATAGTCAGGCGGTCAGTTTGTGTCTTTGCTGGTTTAGGGAAGACAGTGACATCTGTCTTGGTAGGACTTGATGTTGTTGTGACCTGTTTTTCGAATCATCCCAGGGACTTTTCTCAAGTAAAAAAAAATTGTTTCTCCTTTAAAACATGATTTCTTGCAATTTATATTTTACACCAAAATTGATCAAAATCTCATTTTAATAACAAGTTAATAATATTAACTTTAATAAGTTAATAATTTATTAACTTGAGTCATTTGAACTACACAGAATGAATAAATGAAATACACTGTTAGCTTTTCCTACTGTAATCCTGTTCACCCAGGCTGTGGGTTGGTACTGTATGGTAGTATAATAGAAGTACTGATAGGCACCTACATTTCTGCAGGGCAATAAATGCGACCGTTTTCTTCCTTTCGTGTGTGCTGTGTGTATTTTTCTGTCATAAATCCAATGAAATCCATAGATGTGGTTTGTTGTCTTCAGCGCTGCCTCTCTGTGACAGTAATTGAATGAATTCTAAAACAGGTCCATAACTCACCGTCAGAAAACCAATATTTCATTCAAGTGTGTCTATTGACACAACGGTTCGTCCTCCTGTTAATAATCAATGAATGTGTCACTGATAGGAGATTGGAATTGTTTAGCTGACCACAACCCAGTAAAGCCCCCCCCCCATCTAACATTCTACTCCACCCTTTTCTCTCACTGACCTCCATATTACCAGCCATCTTGTCTGTGTTTAAAAAAGGGAATTTCATCCATCCATAAATCTCTTTCCTGGGATACATTAATCACAGAGGAATTATTCCATCTCTTGTATTACCAGTTACTAATTCCTATAAACAGCTACAAACATTGTTGGGCTTTGATAAGAGGTTCATGTGAAAAGCCACTACAGTAGCTGTGACATCACCTGATGTTTAATGTCCCTTTGAGTTGTCACCCTGGCCACAGATCTGTCCAACTCTGTTTCACATCTTCACCTCTAATTACTGCATGTTTTCTTGTCAGCACAGGTGAACTGTTGACTTGTGCTACCATATGTTTCACGTTAAAGTCCCAAAACCATGTTTCTGCTCTATTGTGCTGCAGTTGTGTCCTTCATACACCCGTAACAGGCTGTCAAATCTGTCTTTACTGTGGAAATAAATCATGCTCAAACTCTAATAAAATCCAGAAGGGGGCACTTTACATTATTTTCCTGACTTCCTCCATAGTCTTCACTCTCCTGCTTCTCATTAGTAGCAGGTTTTGAACTGTTGCTGTTTTATGAGTCCTGGTCCGTGTTACGCACCTCATGCCCGTGTGTCAGTGTGAGCGTCCACGTTGACTTGGTTACAGTCAGACCACGTTCTCGTCTTCTCGGTTTATTTAATGCAGTGAAATGAGAGCGGTCTGGTTTACAGGGTTTCCTGTTGTTTGTGAGACTAAAAGTGTGTGTGTGTATATATATATAACAGTATATAGGCTATAAGCTGGTCTTTCATATAAGTGCTGACAGGATCCTTCCTTCTAATGTGTGTCGGTGTCTGGCAGTGCTCGTTAAAGGAAAGCAACAAAGAACGTGTTAAATCCTTGTAGAGATGATTAGCAGCTGCAGCTGTTCACTGGAACCTCAGGAATGAGGTTAAAGAGAGAGAGGAGAAATGTTAAGATTTTTAAGCTTTTACAGTTTTTTGAATGTGCCTAAAAAGTTCAGATAGTGTATTGTTTTCTGCAGGTCAGAATTGAGAGCAAACAGATTCTTAGTCCTGATGTCAACACTATAGTAAAGTCCTACAGAGGATTCTAGTCACAACACTCTATGTACTATATGTACACGCTAGATGTACTTATCTCGTAAAAAAACAAATATTGACATTTAAAAATGCTTTAGATGCTGTGTTTGGTTTCATTTTTTGTTTATTGAAAAGAGCAGTTATTTCTTTTTACAGTATTATCATGTTGTTTTTAAACCATTATTATTGAAACAGTTTTTTACCAACATTAGCACAAAGTTCAAATAAATTAGATTGGATTCGTCTCTATTTCCAGTGAACAAATAGACAGACAAAGTTATGATATCTATAAGTAGATTTTTTAACAGTAATTAAAGTTTTGCACTAAAAAAAAAAACACCTTTTTCTTACATATTAGCCAAATACTGGTGCAGCTTACATAATAAATCCTTGTATGCCTATCTTACATTAAATTAGTACAAGGGAATTACCAAGCACTATTTTGTTCCAGTGGGTTTCTATGGGGGAAAAACATTTTGATTTTTGAATATTGGGTATTGTCTCAGTTCTTCTGAAGGTGCGTGTGCCACTGATTTGATTGTTTTGGAAAAATAGTGTGTGGCCTCTTTTACCATGAACCTAAATTGTGGTTAACCCTAAATTTAAAAAAAAGCATATTTTTCTCCCACTGAAAGAGGTGAAGACGCTTCTGTAAACCTCAGCATCATCTCGTCGGCAGATCAATCCTCTATCAGTTCCAACCCCCACGTCTGTCCCTGTGGGAGGAGGGGGTTGTTTTGTGTCACGCACGGCATCTACATGTGCCGTAGCCACCAGCAGCCGCAGGGACAGCACATGAGTGCGGCCATTCGCTCCGTGCCCCTTCTGCTGGCCCTCCCCTCACTCAACACAATGGAACTGATTGTCTATGCGACGCACACACACACATAAGCATTTGCACTCACACACAGAGAGGGCTTTGGTGTGCGGCTGAGTGTCGCTCTCTCACCATATGCCTCAGCTCTGTTGGAATGCACGAGGAAGATCGAGTGATGACGAATCGGTCAAATGAAACATAAGCATCAGAGAAAGGAGAAGAGGAGGTTCAGTGAGAGGTGAGTGAAAGGGCGAGCCAGTCTCTCACTGTGTGTCCAAGTATCTGCCCGTATGTATGTGTGTGTGTGTGTGTGTGTAGCAGGGTAGTGAAGGGAGGATGCAGTGCAGCAAAGGCAGCAGTTTACCACGAGCCTGAACCTGCCAGTGCGAGCGACAGAGCAAGAACAGAAGGTGGAGGTTCTCTCACTTCAGCTGTGACCAATTGAATTTCCCATTGCTGGCTGACTGAACTCAACGGGTTGGTGCTGTTCTGTTTGATTTGTAGCTACTTCACCAAGCAGTGCTGGTACACTGGAACAAAATACAGTTGTTAGCTGTTCAAATAACAGAATGACTGAGTCAAATGTAACGGTTGAAATATATAATAATGCTAACGTGGTGTTGTTGTCAGTCTAGACGCACGCATGGGCGTGTGAGCTGTACAGAGTGATGATTGACAGAGAGAGGAGCACACATCACAGAAACAAACCTCAACCTAATGTCTCTGTGTCAGGTATACTGTGGGTCAGTGTGGCAGCAGATGTGGGTGTGGGGGTGTGGTCGCTGTGCCGACTGCTGGGGTATATTAATTCTCTTGAAGACAGTGTTGACTGAGCCTCTCACTGCTGTGCAGTGTCTCAGTGTTAATCTTGCTGTAATCAACTTCGGTTGTCCACAGTGAGACATAAGACTGAGGACATCAGGAGGACGATGGAACAACCTGGAAGTCTGTTTTGTCTGTCCTCTTATCACGGCCAGTTGTTTCTTATCCTTGTGCAAACACTGATTTTAGGTCATGGTGTCACTACAGCTGTAATCCCAGACAGTTATAATCCTGAGCAGTTATTGCTGCTGCAGTCCTACTGTCAACAACAAGACAAATGTCTCATCAAATGTCATTTATGCAGCATTAAAAACCTTGGAGTAATGGCTCTTTTTGTTCCCAGTCACATAGAAAACCCTGATATGTTTCATCTTGTTACATCTCTCCATCTTCCTGTGAGAGCACTCACTGTAACTCTGTTGGCTGATGGCCCATCGCTGCAGTTGAAACCATTAACTTTATCTGCAGCGGTATATTTTCTGAAACGTTGCCCCCTCGGCTCCTTGGGGTTTTCTGTGTACAGGGGTGTAATGAGAGAGATGTTATCAGAGCTCGCTGTTCATGTTGCAGTGGAGCAGGTAACAAATCCTTACTGGTCCACAAAATATAGAGAGTCACTGCAACACAACACTTGGAAACAAAAGGACAACAGAAGCTTGAACATTCAGTGCAGAGACTAAACTTGACCGAAGTCCAAGCAAATATACAATATATTACTTTTATATGTAAAAAACTAAGCGTTGCCCAGTAGAAATCAAGAAGATTTCAGATCACAGTGGGATATGCTAGGTAAACCAAATAATCGAAGCAGGACAAGCTGTTGTTAAGGTGCTGCATAAAATGTTTTTCTAGACCAGTGGTTCCCAGGAAGTAGATTAGGATCTGCCAACAGATTGCAATTGAGTGCTGGTCGATCACGAGCAATTAAAATAATAATAAAAAAATACATATAATTCTATGGTTAAAATAATAATAAAAAATATATAATAATATAATTCTATGGTATATAATAGTGACCATATATTGTAAGAGGTAAATCACATTATGTACATTTAATCACTATCCCAAAATATATTGTATATATAAAGAATGTTCAGTTTAAACAAGAAAATAAGTATTTAATGTTAATCACTTTAGCCTGGTCATTTAAACAGTTATTCCCAAGCCAAAAAACTATGGACCAACCAGACCTAGAAGATCTTGAAATTACAATGCCCGAAACGAAAAGACATTTATTTAGAGATGTATACCTTTCTCCCTAACCCACTCCACTCCTGCTCAACCACACTTCCTCTTCTGCAGGGCCTCTGGATCCCTTGAGTTGCATTACTGCCACCCCTAGGGGGGCTGTAGCTATTAACCACCAGAAACATCCTGCCCTCTTAAAAAGGAAAATAAAATGAGAAAATGTAGACAGAGGGAAGTGTTACACCAAATGCTTTATGTGACCTACAACAACGACTAATGGAAGATTCTTATCACAACCAACATAGACACACCTTTTGTTTTATTGGAGCTTTTTCTTGCAGATCACTACAGGGTATTTTTTTCTTTTTCCTAAAGTGAAAGTGCTGCGTCACAGCTGTGCACAGGCACCGGTATCTGTGTGGCAGCAGATCATGTAGTCCTTCTTTCTCTGTGTACAGTGGTTTTATTTGTAGTTGATACTTTATTCCACCAGCAGGTGTGTAATAGGTGTCTATGTTGATATATACATATCCAGTGAAAACTCTTTAGAAATGTTGTACCAGCAGAGTGATGTATTTCACAAAACATTTTTTGGTAAACTTTGAAGACCAAATGAGGAATGAGGAAAATAATTTCACCGTGTGAAACAGGAAGTTTGTGTCACGCTCTTTCTCTGCCTCATTAGTACCCTAACCTTGGCTGCAGAGTCGCCTGTGGCCAGGCATCTCTGTGCATTCCAGCTTTGGCCTAAGAATATGGGCTCCAGTGCCTCCATTCAGAAGGCACCATTCATACTGAACACAAAGCTCCAGTTAGTCTTTACCCACGCTGTTCAATTGACATTAGGTTCAGTATGTCATTTATAAAACATCAGCTCCAATGTTTTCTTACAAATACATCTTTGTGACTTGTATACTGTGTAAAGTATTTTCACTGTGATCATTTGTTTACCTGTAATAATTTAAACATTTTTGGGCTGAAGTAATTTGCAGTTTGCCTGATCTATAAGTTGTACTGTCACATAACAACATTGAATCACATTTACTTTATAAAAGATGTCAGAAAGTTCTGAGACAACTACAAAATAATACAATTATTAGTAACTATCCCTTCCTTTAGAACTGTGTAATATAGGGCAGTACGCTTATTTTGTTCAACTTCAGTCCAATTCTGTATGTCCTTCCATGTGAGAGGTATCTGTTGTGTCATTTTGGCTTGTGTTCAGTTGAATTTTTGGAAATTATAACCATTTAGAACTGGACTTCTGTACGGAATCTGAACCACAACATGGAGGGTTGCCTCAGTTTGTGGGAATTTCTCATGCAGTTATTTTTGGAGATGTGCTTCTATATTTTCAGTGCAGGAAGTCGTTCACGTTCACTCGGCTGATGGAAATTTGAATGGTTATTTTTGTAAACATTTGCTCAGAAACATTTGCTCAGTGGAAAGAACACAGTGAACAGATATAGTGGAATCTAACAGTCACACTGTACTGACTTGTACTGTTCAAATTCACATTGAACACAAATCCAGGTTTTGGAAACCACTCAGCTCTCATTGATTCTCTTTTAAACTGTCACTGTAATCGTCTTTTTCTGTGACTGTAGTTCATGTTTTTGAGGATGAGCTTTTTTTTTTGTAAAATCCTGTAACTAATCGAAACACTGTTGTTCGTTAAGAAGAGATGGGTCTGCTGGCGCTCAGTCAGACGTGGTGATGGAACAGACAAGATATTGATTGACACATTTGGATGCTCCAGCTCAGCAGCTGTGATCTGTTTTTCAAGGTAACAATGGTTCAGTGAGCTCACGGGGGAGTGGGGGAAGAGGTGGAGAGGCTAACGGGGGAAATAAAGGTTAGACAGAAGTAAAAAGAAGAAAATATGTGTTGTACAAAATGGAGGAAGTGAGAGTCTGTTGACTGGACTGTTGTTATCTCATACTCTCAGATCAGTGCCTTCTACGGTTATTGATCACCTTGTCCAAGGTCTCTACACTATGGTTTGAACACACATGTGCTCAGACCTCCTTTATCAGACCCTTGTCTATCTGTTCTAATTGCTTTTGAATTCATTCTAGCCTAGATCAATTACATTTCTAGATATTTCCTCGGTGCAGATCATGAACGTGGTGCGTTTCACTATCAATATTCTTTTCTGTTGAATCATTGTAGCTGCAGTGGCGATGGCAGTAAATCTACTCTTTGTAAAAGTTAAATCAGGAAGTGTTTAAGTAGAAACACCTGTTCAGGTCACAGGGTCATAGGTCACCACACCTTAGGAACAGACCAGAGAGTGTGTTGAGCTCATGCTAAGAGTTTTCCTTCACATGCGTAGGGACTATTGGTAGGAAGACGGTAACTAATAGGCTGACAGCAACCGTTGTCAAGTCGTGTTTGATTTGTTGTGGTGAAATGTTGAAAAAGGATGAAAGCTTTCGTCGAAGAGTTGGTTTTCGGGGAGAAGCAGATTTCCTCAAAATCCCTCAGAACTTTGTGTCAACTCTAAGAGTGTTTTTACGATCCTCAGATGTCTGCTCTGCTTTGACAGCTTTAGCTCTACTGTGTAAATAACTGTTTCCACATGTCCAATGTCAAATAGTAGAAACAAAAACAAGCTAAAAATACACGAGCTTCAACATGAATAGAGACGAGGAGTCGATAACAAGATGAAATGTGTCAGATTGTCAAAAACATCTAAAGAGTCACTAATATCTGAACTAAAAGACTGTTAGGACTGCATGTACGTGTTAGATCCCTGAACCAGGGTCAGGGAGTCTCATCTGGTTTCATTCACAGCACAAAGACGTTTAATTTCCACTCTATTATGTTGGTGGCGGACAACCATAAGTCTTTGGTAATTGTCCGTTATTGACGGACAAAGGGGAGGAGGACAGAGACAGTCACATCTGGACTCGTTCAGTAGCCAATCTCTTTTGTGTCAAGCATGAAAAGCCCACATTATCAGACATGTGATTAAAGGGTGTGACCCGGCGTATAAATACTCTTCACCTTTTACATTATTTATGAGACATTTGAATAGCGGTTATCACTAGCAGCAATGCAAATTAGGTTATTTTGCTTTTTGTCCTCAAGGGTGAAAAATGTATTACTTTTTTTTTCATCATTTTATTATCAGATCTGCCTCTATGAGTTTATTTTTGCTGCATTCTCACAGTGCCCAGACTGGGTGTATACTATAGAGCTGGGATTTTAACCTAACAGATTTGATTCATTTTGTGGTTTAATGTTCAAATGTTCCAGATGGTATTTGTCCTTTTGTTTCCACTTTCCTTCTTTACCTATACTCAGCAGTATCCACACTGTTTTCATTCCCCTCAATTCCTGCCACTTTAGAGTGACTTAGTCCTTGATTGGTGACATGAATGTTCGTTTTCTCCCTCATCCCCCGCTGCTGCTCCCTCCCTCGCCTCTGACTCTGGTTTCTAGGAAACCAGAAACCAGTTTGTACAGTAAATGGGCAGGTGCGACAAGAGTTGTAGAGTAAATACAGACATGGAGTAACAAGACGACAGGAAGTGTCGTGTCTGAAGACGGGTTTGTGATTTCCTTATCGATGCAGAGCTTTGGGGATATTTGAGATGGATAAGAATCGCGTGGCAAACAGGATTGTAAAAACCCAGTTGTCTCGCAGAGACTTTCGCTCAGGTACTGTGAAGATGTTTTCTTCTCCTTTCATGGCCAGCATCGGTGTACACATGTGGTCTGTTTTGGTTTCTGTGAGAAGCTTTGCTGCTAAACCAGAAGGTTGCTTTATAGAACGTTTTGTTTCAGCACCAGAAGCCACATGCACACAGCGCTGTGGGAGTCGTCGCCTTAAAAACATGCTAAAAATGCACATGTCAATTGAGTGAATAATAAATTACTTGTTAGGCATATGGTGAAAGACGCATGAACACAGTTAACAGCAGCCGTGATTCCATGTCATCAGCCTACGATATTCGTTACATTGTTACTATACAATAATATGAATTTTCAACTTACAGTAATGCATTAGATGGTTTAATCTGTAGTCCATATTTATATGAAAAAATATTAGAAATTGATGTGAATGTTTTATTTTTTGTATGACATTTTTTCATTTGGTAGCTAACATACACAGTTAAAATGCTCATTTAATATAAAGGCCAAGGTGTGGGTGCATGTGTCCTGACCCACTGAAGTACTTTAAAGATCCATTGACACTAGAATCAATATCAGCTGAAACACAGCAGGTAATGGTTCATCATCAGCACATTTAAACCGGGATCTCTCACCAGGCCAGCTGATAATGGGTAAATGAAACCCAAGCAGATTTCTGTAACTCTACACCCCTTTAATTCACTGTGGTACAGCTTATTGCATCGATCATCAACTGACGGCCCACGGCCGAATCCGGACCACTGAACCGTCCTATCTGGTGCAAACATTCCACAGTTGTTTGGATCAAAGAGAAAATATCATGTGGTCTCCACTGTTAAAGCAATAAAAAAACAACAACCTAGACTTAAATAACTGTCAGTAATCCCCACCATTTATGACTTCATTTACATTTTGTTAGACAAAAAGGTGATCATTTTATTTAAGTGTTTTATCACCAAGGTGTCTGTACAAAAAAATTCTGGCCCTCCTACAAGTATAGTTGGTGAGCCCTGGTTTATAAGCTTGAACTGTAGGTATAAGATAGGCAGAGCATTTGGTCGAGCACAGAATGAATTGTCTTGATAACTTAATATTATTGTTCAGAGAAGTACAGATGCCAGAGTGCCGTCTCTCTCCACCTGGTGATGACTCTGCAGCAGCGGGCTCTGCTGTCCACTGACACTTTCAGCTGCTGTTTTTATCTCTTGTCTATCTTGTTGGCTCTGTCCCACAGTGGCCCATTAGTGGCTAGGTCCCCGGACGCAACAGGCTTTTTTCTTATTGTCATCCTAGTGTACAGTATATCCTTCCACAGACTTCACCAGAGACTGAAGGAAGCACTGTTGTTTGGGTTTCCACATCTGTTCATTCCATTAAAAAATAGAGTAACTTGTGTCTAATATTATGACTTTTTATTTAATTTTATGACTGGACCAGATGATTACTAACATTTTGTTGGACATGCCGTGCCGTCACATGTTAAGGTTATGTCAGGAGAAACAAATACAGGGTGCATTTTAAATTGCTTTTCTGTGCCAACCATCATTAGCATCATTCGTTTCTAGAGTGTCGTCCTCACCTTTGTTGACATGTGCAGTCTATTTACCTGTAAATGAGAGTGAACTGGAAAAACACTTTATTCCTCAGTCCTTACCATAGACTGTATGTAAGACACGGAGAGTGCTTACACTCAGGTTACAACAGGTTATTGTTGTAGACATAGAACTGAACAGAACAGAACTGCTACGCTGGTTCTGAAAGTTACCAATTGGTTGTGTTTAGTGACATTATTGTGCTATAAAATTTTGTCTTCTCTTCATACAAAATCTGACGTCATGTGTCGTGTAAGAAGACTTGTACCAGATGTTACTCATGTTTTTTTTAATTGATATTTTACATTAAATGATAAGCAGATTATCTGTGTTCAAACCCAGTTACTACTAGTTTTTCTGGAGTTTTGGGGGGATTGCTCTATGACTTATGGGTTTAAGTTCAAATTTCAGTCAAAGGCTCTTTGTGAAAGGAAGTCTTATTTCCTCATTATTTTTTGTTGGTCAACTCAAAGTTCTTGTTGATTTGCTGACCTTGTCATACTGTTGGTGTCCCACAGGTTCCCAACATCCGAACATTGTCTATTGTGATTTCTTTCACTTTCACATTAAGCTTTCGTTCGTTTACATCTCCAAACCTATAAATAAAGGAAATGGAAGGTCAGTTTGGAGGTCATGGAGGTCACACATGGTGAATCTGATTGTCACGAGTGCCTACAAGAAGGAGAGGATTAGAGTTTAGAGTCAGTTGGTTTTCTCAGAATCCCTCATAACGCTGTCAATAAGCTGCTTATATTTATATTTGTACCCTGGATAGGGAACTGCACTGTGTGTGTGTGTGTGTGTGTGTGAGTATGTGAACAGCAGGCAGGCCTGTCATGAGGAGTCCAGATGGTGGGTGGAGAAAGCCCTCCTTTAATCCTTGCACCAGTATACTATTCTACCCCCAAAACACACACACAAATATAGTCCCAGTTGTCGGTGTACGTCCTCTCCACGGCCTCATGCTGTCCTTCTTATCCGTGGCACTTTCACATGCCATTAATACAATATGAAACATTTCTGTTTTCATCATGCCTTGAGGTTTGAAAATAGATATGCACAACGTTGCTGCAGTAGTAAAATAAAATTGGTCACTATAAATTGTGCTTTCCTTTCTACTTACCTTCCTTGTCTCATTGTTTCTTCGAAAGAGAAAAAAAACTTGTTGTAAATGTGAATTAAAGATATTTCAATACCAAAGCACCGTAAAGTTGGACAAAAAAAAAATGCAATCCAACGCGTTTTATCAAATGATGTATTTTTGGGGTTGGTTAATTGTTATCTTTTGAATAATATTAGTTACACGTAGCTAACTTTAACTCCTTAAATTCTATTTTTGACAATGTTAGCCATACGGTTTAGAACCACTAATGCGAGAGTACAATTCATAAGAAATATACAATGATTTGAGAATTTGATCTGTACTGAAGTCAAACATATTTTTGTCAAAAATCTTGTGTTCCTTAATAGGGCATTATGAAAGGGCATCTGTTTTTGGAGGGTTGAGGAAAATAGTTTCCACTGCTTGTTTACTACTTGATTCAAACTAGTTCAGCGCTTCTTGCGTGTGTGCTGTTGCGCAGCTCTTCTCTTGAGTATAGCGCCGATGTTAACATTAGCATAGATCATCCGGTCGCTTTGATGCTTCACTCCAAATACAACTGTGAGGGCAACAATTTTTCTGTTTATTCACCGGAGCCTTTTTTTAATTGTGTCTCAGATGCATGTGTGTTCCACCAGCCAATACTCATGTGAGCTCCCTATCCCTGTTACAACCATACTTTCTTTTTCATTAATCTTTCATGTGCCTGTTTTTGTTCTCCCCATAGACAATACTCTGAAAACCAGACAGGCTAATTGGGATTCCTGTCTACAGGGAATGGTGAATCCTTTTCCTTTACAAACCCAACACACAAAGTTGATACTTGATAATGCAGCTATAAATATCTCAGGCTTGTTATACTCTACATTCATCATATCATTATGAAAGAAGAGATTCGGAGACACAGTAGAGGCTTAGATCCTCACGTATTCTGCTCAGACCCAATTTATTACCTTTTGTGTCATATCAAAGTATCTTCTTCGAGACGATATGCAGTGACTATAAAATAAAATGTAAATCTTTCCTTTTTTGTTGCAGAGAGAAGAGGCCAAACTACGTGTTTCCAGGCCAGTGATCCTGATGAGGATTCGTGTGTGGCTGTGAAAATCGAACACTCCAGAGGTTGGAATTTTTTCTCACACACACACACACAGACACACACACCTCTTCTGTGTCACTGCCATTGTCTCTGCTGTAGTTTAATTATTACTGATCACATGCACGTACATTGCTTAGGTAGATGCCGTGGTTTGTCGACTGTGTTTGTGCTGTTACTGTTACTGTGAAAGTGCGGTCTGGTTTTGTTCCTCTTGTGTTACCTCTTTTGATGTAAAGCTTCGTCAGTGACTGATTAATTTTTAAAGCCACTGTTAGAACTAATGTGTTAAACTGAGAAAATGCTTCACATCTTTGTCGAGATTCTGATGGCCAGTACCTTCCTGTTTTTTGTTTTTTTTTACATTTTCTTTTTTGGTAGTTTCCACTTTTTATCTGCTTCTCTCTTTTTTTTCATAGCATGGACTCTTCTTTTCCCAATTTCCCTTGGTGCTGATTACTGTTTGTTTTTTATTTCCCATTCCTATTTTTGACTTTGTTAGCTATGTGTCTTCTTCTTTTTTTTCCTTTTACATCATCATGTTTCTCCCTCGCTGACATCATACATTGTTAGTCACAGCAGATCTCAGTCAACCTCTCAGTTTATTGCAGGGATTGTTAAGGTTCTCGGCTTCTTCACTGTATGTTGTGAACAGAATTGTGCTAGTCTTAGGTCTGTGCTCTGAGCATTGCACCGTCCCCACAAACTGCATTTACGAACTATCGCTGGTAGCTTTGTTTACCTAGACGAGATCGTACACAGCATACTATTGGCTAATACAATGCGTACTCGGTGTACTATTGGCTAATTAGCATGCTCTTCTGTTCCTCACGCTGATTGGATCATGGATCGTAGCATCTCCCCTTGTCTGACGGCCACTCTCTCGTTGACTTCGCTCTGAGTCACCATTATCCAACTCTACTGGGCATATAGTTATGTGGAAAGGGTAGTACAGTCCAGGGAGGGTTGATAACAGTGTGGGGGAGGTTCGTAAAGGGTAAATATATACGTAAATATATATATAATCTACTTCGTGGATTTTCTCTTTTTGCTGTGGGTCTTGGAACGCAACTACCACGATAGGAGAGGGATTAGTGTGCATGTGTCTGCACAGCAGTGTGTAAATGTACACAACACAACACAAGACAACACAAGTCCACATCGCTGACATCATCTCAGCCTCACAGGACTGACAATACCACCGAGCTTCCTGTTGTGGGCCGTACATCGGTGTTTTCTTTCCATGAGCTCTGTTATGGTTCATAGTTTAATTATTACATTTCACATCAGCTGTTTCACAATGATAAGAAAAACTCTGAAGCATGAGTTGCAGTTCCCTTTAGCTAATTCTGTATCTGATACAGCTTGTTCAAAAGAGGACCGTCATGAGTTCCTTCATGGTATTAGGTATGTATTTACTCATCCACATTTAAGCTTACTTTTAACCTGACAACAGTCGCTCAGGTCGTGTTTCTTTGTAGATAGTTGTGCAGCTGAAAAGGAGTGAAAATAGTTTGAGGCTTTAGGCTGGAAGCTGAGTTCTTACCTTCTTTTTTGCCTTGAGGATTTCTTAATAATTACCTGAGACTGCTGACAACTCTGTATTCCTAACGATGCCTGCTGTGCTTGCTGCCAGCTAAGCATGGTTTCTTCCAAAGATGGTAAGGCTGAATTTATTTCCAAGGCACTCATGTTTATTATGAGTTGCCTCTGGAATCTTTTGGGCCTTTTGTGTCACGTTGTTTTTTAAATCTATTTGATGAACAGGTTATGTGATTTTTAGCTAAATTATTTGATGTTAATTATTTTGTTGTTGACATATTTCAGAGATTCTGAGGCGTTCTGCTACAGTTGTCTCACTTTACCAGCACACGTTTACTGTTCTGCTTCCTCTTTTACTTGTGTTGCTCTTCACATAAATGAATGCCTTCCTGATTTGCAGCAAAGGAATGTCACCAGGCAACACATGATATAAACTAGTGCTGTGATGAGGAACAGGAAGAGAAAACTGTGTTTAGCTGAAGGATTTAAAGGTCAAGGGTGCAGAAATGTCTTTAAAATAGATAAATAAAATATATAATAATAATAATAGTAATGATAACAGTACATCTTATATAAAGGGGGTAAACTCTCTCTTGCTGGTAATGCTTACCAACAGAAACTAACCCAGCAAGTGGCAGTAATCCAACTTAAATGATGCAGAGCTGTCGTTAAAAACGTAGAGAAAATATTCTGCTCCAGCTTAGTAAAGCCTCAGAATTGTATTTTAGTTGTGTAAATAAAACATTTTGTTGCGTTGCTGTGCTGTGATAATTTGATGATTTGATTTATATTTGTAATAGGTCTTATAGTGAATGTTGGGGGTTTGGGTCGTTTCTTATATTTGGTGGGCAATCACTGACCTCCATTTCTGTTGCTAGTATAAAAATTAGGGAAGTTTAGGGAATCAGGCAGCAATGCACTAGTCTGTCTTTGATCACTAAAAGGGCATTTATAGCACCACCTACAGGATAGAGTCAGAGAAACATCTGTTACCAGTTAGCAGGATTAGTGTCTACTTTCCTTTTATTAACACTGTATGAAGTCTTTTGTTAAATGCGTCAATGAAATCTTTATTCATCCAAAACATTTATGGAACTGCAGTGCTGGTCAGTCATTAATCTCTGCACTTGGCTGCGTTTCTTTGCTCCATGTAATGAGGTGAACATGTGCAGTCTCATTTGGTTCCACATAAATTGAATTTATTTTATTTCCCTGTTGATTTGCGGCTGCTCGTTCTTTTATGTTATCAATTAGTCCTGTGTGAGAGAGGGAGAGAGAGAGGGGAAGAGAGAGAAAGAGAGAGAATGGGAGGAGTCTGGTTCCAACTCTGTATCTTTGCTGAACTGACTCTCAGAAAGGCTGCTGCCTGCGAAGATAACATGCAAGCTGAAGTTGCTCTCGGACACACATACCTTTAATCACATAGACAAACACGCATGCACACTCTCATGCCGCGTGTTCTCACATACAGCAAAATCTTCTCAGCAACTGCACAGACAGTGTGTGTCTCAAGCCCGGGGTGAGTGCAGTCACTGGAATTCTAACTGTTTTATTTTTTTTTTAATCCAGCGTTTGTGTGAATGGCTCTCTGTTTATGTTGCACCTGTTTTTCTTTAATAGTCCGTCTGTAACAGACCATATGGTGATAATTGGCTCCGACAGGTTTTCAGGCTCTAAACCAACAGTTTACTGGTGGATTTGTGAGAGTGTGACCGTGCTGTGATTTTGATGCAAAAAAACTGGCTAAGTCTGGCTATCTAGCAGTCAGGTGATTGATGTAAACAGGTCCAGGCAGATCACTGCCCTGCTGAATTGCCAAACGTGTGATCAGACATTAGCAGGTTGATTCGGTGATCGGCTAAAGATTGTAGTATTTAAGAAGTATTTAACATTTGTGGTTTTGAATTCACTTGTCTATTCCATTCATTTCACTGTAACTACTGTAATTACTAACTGTACTAAGGAGTAAAAAGGTGCAGTGATTTGAATAAGGGTAAGGTTGAGACAACGAAGCCTGAGGTTGAAGCCGACACTCCCCACGTCACCTGCCTTTAGCTGCTGACTGGGCGGAGAGACACTTCACCTCACCCACAGACAGGTGTGCCTGGTTGTTTTCGACTTGCTGCAGGAGGGGGTGGAGCACAAGACTCGTCAAACACGACAGATGGAATATGACAGTGCTTGAGGGTAGCAGTTAGCATGTTATACTTACCTGGCAGGAGAAACACCACGATCATGAAGATGGTTCACCCAGAGTCACTGGGTCAGCCACTCTGGCTGAGTGGACCCTGTGAATTACCCAAATGTGGAGCCTAATCTGTGGAGTGGTGTAGTGGCAGGTTTTAGATCTGTATTCCAGAAATTCTTCTGGAATAGTGTAGTGGTTATCATGGCTGTTTACACGTCTGCCTTACACGTAGGGGGTTCTAGGTTTGAGCCCCAGAGGAACCTCATACTTGGGGCCTCCCTTTTGGCGGCCTCTTTTTTAAAATATGAACTAAAAAACTAAACTGAGAGACTGATATAAGAGATTATACAATAACAAAATCATTAAAAATTAGTTTTATTTTATTTGTATTTATATGCTACCTTTGGTGTCCTGTCGTAACTGTGCTTAATTGTGAAATAGCTACTAGTAATCACTGGCAACCACAAAGGATCCGAAAACTCCCTGTGGGTCCAGGGACATTTGGAGAAAATTACAATAACCTGGTTGATTTAATAAGAATTGCAGGCTTTTGAAATACCAACATTTTCATGGTGGCTAATTTTAGTTTTTCTATGATCTTATTTAGAGGAAAGTAGACGACATGGGGTCAGAAGACCTGACATGAGTGGTAGCCCACATGCTCATATAGAAGCATGGTTTCAGGATATTATGGAGCGTGGCTACTCATTTATCTTCTCAGTAAACCACTCTGCCTGGAGTCAAACTATTTTAGGCCCTATTGAAATTGTTAACTATTTTCAGACACTGTTTATTTTCCTGTTAAAGTGATGCATTCTTTTAGTCTCAGTCCATTTGAAATAAACTCATTCCTCTGCTGCTTTGAAGTGGCAGAGCCAGATGGGTGCAGATGTATGTAGACACACACACTGACTCTCACACACAAACACACGCATATGCTTGATCCTGCTGAGGCAAAAACGTTTTTACATATTTCAATGTCTTTGAAAGGAAGAAACTTAAAAGAATAATTTCTTTTTGTTTGTTTTTTGCAAACGAGCACAGTTTTTGCACAGTTAATCTTTATGTTCAGCGTGAAAGATGTCCAACTATGACAGGAGCATTTCTCATTTCCTGCACTCACCTTTGGGATTATTGTGATAGAAGAAGCAGAAGCTTTACCTCTCATTCTGCTTAGGAGGATAACAGCACAGTTGCCATGACAGCGCAGTTGTCATGATGCAACAGTGGCAGGAGCAAAGGTTAAAGGTTCTGGATCAAACCTATCAGTTTCTTACTTTAGGGGTCGAGGAAAACGGCAATTTCAGTTTTTATCCAAGGCAGACCAGGAATGCTCAGAGTACTGTATATCTGGTGTTGATTGTATTTTTTAACACTGTACAAAGGCATCTTAAAGATGCGAACATGAGTTTATAAACCAAAGCTGCAGGCTGCACGTAAGAGAGTGGAATACTTTTTCGTCTCACACAAACATACGTATGAAAGTGAACGTTGAGAGCACAGACATGATTGATTACCATTTGACACAGTTAATAACAGTCTCAGGGCACACAGGCGGTCTGTGGGGAGTAGAGCCCCTGCAGTGGAACACCATTAATGCCTTAGAAGGAGCGCTCCACTTCTAGCCATATGTGTAAAGTATGGACTTTGACTTGTTCCTGGATATTTTCTGTCGCACTCTGTAAGTGTGGCTGTGACAGGAAGCCAAGCACATAATCAGGAGAAATTCCTGAGGCTTCCTTCAGGATTGATTGGCAATTTTGGGTCCACATTTTTCCAAAAAAAATGTCTGCCCTCCCATGGGACCGCTTTCAGTCGGACGATCGCTAAAGCTGTTGTCTTTAATTACGGTCGCATTATAAATATAGAAGCTGTGACTGTACGATCCTGTGGTCGTTCGCTTTCTCCTGTTGTCTCAGGGTTGGCTAGATAAAGATCACTGTGGGGAAAATACACACCAGTAGCTTTTGCATATATATATATAAACGTACATATGTATATATATTCTGTATATTCATCATATACATGTGTGTATGTAGAAATTAGAGAGAGAAAGAGAGTGTGGGGGGGGTGTTTTATAGCACATTTCCATCTAATGTTATCTCAGTTGATGTCATCTTTATATTGTTTCACTTCGATTCATGTTTATCAGTAACTGCCCTTTTATAAGACCTGTAGATGTTTGATGTTCAGCTTGATAGAAAACAGTGTGATCAGATGATCATACTCTGACAGACCATTAAAAACCAAACAAGGTCACTATTGTTGTTAGCTAATCCCTGAAGTTTTTTCCAAAAGAAGGTCATAAAACACCTTTTGTAAACTTTGTGGAAAAAATTTAAAAAAGTTTAAAACACCTTACTCCTTTTTTCTTCTTGACTTGTGTTTGAGCTTCAGGTGTTTTTGGACAACTAGAGACAGACCCTATAGTCTGTCACAATATACTGTGTATTATGGTTCAGAAGATGAACCACTTCTTTTTGTGTGACGTGTCATAGTTCAGGAACAGCTCCAGTCTGATGTATTGTAGCTTTATGTTCGGTGCATGTTTGAATAATTCATGCCTCCACTCTGT
Source organism: Cynoglossus semilaevis (assembly GCF_000523025.1). Lineage (NCBI taxonomy): Eukaryota > Metazoa > Chordata > Actinopteri > Pleuronectiformes > Cynoglossidae > Cynoglossus > Cynoglossus semilaevis. The sequence goes on along the minus strand of NC_024312.1, from coordinate 9,095,113 downwards.
AGCTACACATGGTGTCGATCCACGTCTGAGTCCAACATGCAGCTGCATCGATCCGTCCAACAAAGCCGCACATCAGAGCCCATTGTTAAGACATGCAGCCATTAAAGTGATTGTCCTATAAAGGAACTAATGGACTGTTAAAATAATGACAGAGCATCGTAGCTCCTTATATGGTCATTTTGAAAGTGTATGTGTGTGTACATGTGTCTGGTCTCCGTGTGTGTGCAGTAAGGTCACAGACTTGGGCTACTGTAAACACTGGCAGCAGTCTGAGTGTGTCTGCAGTGCCATCTGTGGCCAACTGGTCAGAGTGAGAGCTTCACAACGTTAACGTATTTCTCAGATGGATAATTATGTCCAGATAACACCTGATATACTTAAAACAATATATTTTATAAAAGATCTTTGTCATGGGATTATTTTAATAGTTTTACAATTATGTGTAAACATATTTTTGTAACTTTCAAACTTAAACCAATTTACAATTACACATAGATTACAGGCTACATTTAGAAATGGACCCCATACAAAATGTGTAGGTGAGGTGATAACATGGTGATAATGATACACTAACACACACATGAAAAACATTAACAAACGACTGCAGATTTAGAAGACATAGATACTTAATTAAAATGAAAAGAGGAAATGCTGTTTGTTTTGGCCCAAAAGTGATGTGTGACTCTCCAACTCTCTTATAGTCACACAAACTCACACATACACACTCTCTCTCTCTCTCTCGCTCTCTCTCTCTCTCTCTGTCTCATTTCCCTGAAGTTGGCCTTTTTATGTCACTTTAGTGCCACCTTAAGGTTAGCAATCTTAATGCTTTTTTATGTATATTTTATTATATTTATATATAATAAAATATATAAATATAATAAAATATTTATATTTTATTATATTTAACAACTTCATGTTTACTTCATGTAAACATGAAGTTGTTATATAACAACTTCATGTTTACATGTGTTATTTATCACATATATTGTCTATATATATATATTGTATATTATTATAGTTAAAACAAGTTATTAATGCTATAGTTGCAACATATAAAATATATACATTTTTACAGTACAAATATTTATATATTGTATTTAAAAGTAATGATGTAGTACAAGCAGATCTTTGATGTGTACTCAGCTGTTCTGTTGTTAAATATTGGTATTTTAATTGGGTTTGTATCAGTATTGCATCTAAATGTGGAGATAAATACAGAAGCTGTAACTATCAATGATGGTTTGTGTGTGTGTGTGTGTGTGTCCATCAGCTCTAGGCAGCAGCCCAGTGTGTGACCGAGGTAACTCTCCCAGTGTGCAGGAGTGTCTGAATCGAGCGGCTGGTGGGACCAACAAGAACAGAGCCGTCGTCAATGGAAGAGCTTCTGGCCACAGGCGTCAGCTGCAGTCCAAACCAGAAGGTGTGCAGATGAGTAGTGGTAAACAGAAGTGACTCCAGACCGAGGACCAGAGGCTGATTTAGACCAGTGATTCACAGATCTCAAATGTAAACACTAGAATCAGACAAATCTTCATCCTGCGTTAATCGATGAATGCAAGATCATTTAATTAACTTATTAACTGTTAAACCATTTGGAAAGTTAAAATCAATGATATCCATCAGCAGTAGCGTGGCTGAGCACACACTCAGGGAGAAGTCCAATCTCCTCATGTGAATTGAACCTTTGTGTGCTTTATTCGAAGGGAGTTAATGATTTCTCTGCACTGATAGGACAAGAGGCGACTGATTAGACATGTTTAATTATTAACACGTGATCTGAGAGAAACGTAAAACGGAGCTGAGTGGATTTAACGTCTAGTTTACTGAGAGCCTTCCTCAGATCAGAGTTCATAAATAGTCTTTGGTCTTTTCTCCAGTGCCTCCAAAGCCACCACACCTTCAGAGCCCGTTGACGGAGCCATCTAATCCTCTGGGCCACATCAAGAGACCGTCACTTAAGCAAACCATGGAAGAGGGGGGTGGAGGAAGAGGAGGGGGAGGAAAAGTGCATGCAAGCAAAGAGAGGGTCAGGGAGAAACACTCCAAAGTGTCAGACCTGATCAGTCGATTTGAGGAAAACAGGTAGGGGGCGCTTTACTTGGTGGTGCAATGTGCCTCAATAAAACTGTCAATAAAGAGGCTTACATAAGGCATGTTTCCCTGTAACCACCCACACCTGTAACTACTCTAATTACTAACCCTACTAATAACTACTCGAAACTACTCTAATTAACTACTCTAATTCTAATTAAGTTTTCTTAAAATAGTCGGTCTGAGGTGTAGCTGCACTGCCCTCTACCTCTTGAACACGGTCCTACATCAATGTACCTTTCAGTCCCAGTTCAACCTTATATTCTGATGTATCTTATGACTAAGCTTTGGGGGTTTTTTTTCATTCTCTTTTGACATATTTTTGTTATGTTTTTATTCACTTTTGACTAAGATTTGTTCTTTTCATCTTTGATGAATTGTGGAGTGATCCTGAGTTTTGAAAGACACTTCATACACTGTTTTATTACAAAACCAGTTATTATTATAATTGCTGCCGGTCGATTCAAATTTTTAGTCAAATTAATCACAAGGTAGCGTTGAGTTAATAATAATAATAATTTATGATGATTAATCATGATTATTCAAGGTAAACTGTCATTCCTACTGCTGGTACAAGAAGACAAACAACAGCAGGTAGATGTATACGTTTCACACCTAACTATATATGTTTTTTTTAACTATAGCCATTACTGTGCATTTGTTCGACCGTTTTGAGACGTGTTGTTTTTTTTTAAAACTTCATTGACGCCCTTGTTCTCAACACTATTCATATATATTCAGATAGTCATCCTGGGACTCACTGACTGTCCGGCCCTCAGTGATGCTGCTCTGACACATTTTGCAGTTTTATTGATTGACAGGTACAGTTATTTAGAAAATGATCGTCATAATACATGTGAACCATTAATAGCAGCAGGATGGTGGCACATGACAAAGCAAAATGTTATTTTTAGTATCTACAGAACAGTCAGACAAAGATGTTTGTTTTCCAGGCTTCACGTGCACGCATCTTTGACCTTCCTGAAAAAAGCTCCATATAACCCTTCTGGGTCCTGACCCAGCACTTGAAAAATACTGATGTTGTGTTTTTGGACTGTAGAAGTGCGTCATCAAAAAGCTTGGGTATGACATTCAAGCTGCAGCAATACTACTGACGGAAGACTTTGTCTTTCCTCATCTTTCCTATCGGGGCTGTATGAAGGAGTGAAAAGCAGAAGTCTCTTTCATTACAATCTTAAGACTAAAATCTTTGCTCTGATCAGACGAGAGCAACGAACAGATCTGAACAAGTTTAATTTAGCTTCTCTTGACCAGCTAACGGTGTGTGAGGGGATGAGCGTGGACTTGTACATGTCAGGGCAAACGCAGCTCCTCATTCAGTGGTGGGACAGGGGTCACAGCTGTGAAATGACGTCCAGGAAGAAGAGGTAGGAGCTCTGTGAAGAGACCAGATAATGAATGTCGATGAAGAAGTTAAAGTTGGCTCTCAGCTAGAAAATGTTAAATGTGAATTCCTGTTGCCTTGTCAACATGACTCAGACCATCAGCTGGTTATCAAGTGTTAAAATAGTTGTGAATTGTTTCGTTGAAACTCCTGTTCACAAACTGACTGACAGTTTCTCCTAATGTCTCCCACAGTAACTTGTTTATCTCATTAACTGTGCTGAGTTTTAATGGAGTAATTCATGTGTAAAGTAGAGGCATGTTGTTGACGGCGGTGAGGGGGAAACAACGGTGTCCTTGTCCTCACTGCTCATACAGTAGAGGCCCAGAGTACTCAGCAGCCTGCTGAATACTTCATCAAATCATCTGTGACGCTTGTCATGACATACGTCCTCCACACCTGTTGTTACATCTTCTACTGTGGAATGAGGTCATTTTACTTTCCCACTCTGGACTGGTGAGGATTAGGCCTCAAGGGAAGAGAAAGGTCCACAGTGTCTGAGAACAGAATAAATCTGATTTAAAAAAATCTAATCTGCTTCACATGGCTGTTGGCTGCCTCTGAACTACCATAGATGTTTGTTTAACACCAGGTTGGATGAGGTAACAATTCTGCCTCTGTGTAGTGAAACTCTTGACTTTTCTAGTGACATGTAAAACATAACCGCAGCGAGGCCCTGTGTTGTTTTCTCTAAACTGTCCCCGGGCTCTTTTTTTTTTTCCACCTTAAAACAAACGCCACTAGTGAGTAACAGCTCTGAAGCTGTTCCTCTATTTGCTCACACTTCCTGTTTCAACCAGAAGTAGCATTTATTGCAACAGTGAATGTCGTTGAAGTTGAAGGTGAACTGTATTTGGTTCTGATTACAGATCTGTCGTTTCCTGTACGGTGGAGTCCTCAGCAGTGGATTTTTCTTTTTTTTTTTTTCTTAAACTGGATGTGCTGCTTATTTGACATCAAAACAACAGTGAAGTCTGGAGAGTCATTTGTGTAGAAACAGCTGGGCAGACTGCCGGTAACGGAAGTAGTGCAGCTGAATGGTCACATTGTGTGTGTATGTAATGTACTGTATGTGTGCCTTTCTCTGTGTGTTTGTTTGTGTGCTAATCTGCTTCCCAGTCTTGTGCTGTTTTTCATGAGGATGTGTTCAGGCTGCTTTCACCATTTAATTCATGAATCAAAGTGACGTTAGAGAAAAAAAACGAAAAACGAGTGGATGTAGAGCGGCATCAATCGTTCCCTCCAGAGCAGTGCTGTACCTCTGCTCCTGTGCCCCCGTGCAGCACACTTCCTTTGCACAACAACAGCTGTCAGCATACTCATAAGACAGAAGGAAGTTCGTGCACCTCCACAGCTTTATTTTTAACTCTCACACCCGTGTGCACGGAGCTCTGTGCTGACCGGCATGTTCCACTGCTTCAGCAGACTTCTGCTGCCACAACTGGTTCTTAATCTGTCATTCCTATTGTATTTTAAGAATATTTTATTATTTTAATAATTTTATTTCCACTTAACCTCATTCCCTTTTTCCCACGTTTGCCTAGGAGTGTCCTGTAGTGTCAACAGTTTCCCTCAGGGCTTCATTAGAGTCATTTCTGATGCTGATTCTGATTCATCAGCTACTGTATTTGTGAAGTGTCATGGCTACTACAGTCGTGTAGTATGCTGTTCATCATTTCACTCTCAGTTGTCTCAGGGGAAGGCTGTTGGGGAACTATTTCTGTGCCGTGCGTGTGCTGACCGACTTCCCTCTTTGTTTGCCTGTCTGTCACTGCAGCAGCACGGACAAGAGAGACGGCTCACCACTTAAACCTATTAGCAGGTCGAATAACTGCAGCCCGGCCCACCGCACCAACCAGAGGCAGACGGAGGCCGGCAGGAATCAGGAGAATCACTCCTCCGTAGTATCGACGGCACACAAGGATGATCGCCAGCCGGTGGGAAACGGAGTGCTGAAGCAGATGGAGAAGGACAACGAGGAGGAGAAACAGAGTGTGAGGAAAGAGACGGACGGCCTGGTTAATGGAGACATGGGGGATGGGAGTGCAGAGCAGAATGAGGATCATTCACCTCCACAGACAGACAGGACTGATGAAGAAAGTCACACTCACAGTACAGACACAGAGAGTGAGCACAAGAATGAAAGCAAAGGCACAGACCAGAAGGTAAGTTTGTCTGTTGTCGTGATCTGTTGGAACCATCACAGAGTCCGGTGGGCTCCATAAACTGTGTGGATTTATTTATACTCTCAGCCCTGATGCTAATTAAATCATCTGCACTACATCCGTTCTGGGTCACCTACCTACATAGTCCAGATCGAGTTACCAGTGTGCGTGTCACTCCTCACTGGCATGTGTGTCAGAGAGGAGTTATTTTCTGTGAAGGCAGAACAGATGTCCAGCATCTGAGCAGCTGGGTTCATTTTTTGGTGAGCTCCACTTCTGAGGCCCGAGGTCTTCAAAATATCTCCCATTCTGATGGATCCTTTCATTCCCTGTGGTGACAACGTCCCCATAGACTTTAGACAGAAGCTAACAGTCGTCTGTGGAGTTGTTCTGTGTCGGACTGTAAATCAACATGCTGGTGATGTGTGTGATTGTATCAGTCCCAATTCAATTACACCGTCTCTGTTTGGAACATTGGTTTTGTCATTAGATTATCAACATGTACTCAAGCTTCTTTTGTAATACTTTCAGTTAGCCACGTGAGACCAGCGCCAGTACAGCTTCTTATTCTTGGGGTAAAGGAAGAAACAAACCTGAGAAGTGATGGAATCACAGAAATAAAACCTGCAGATCAGATTTGAGCTTCAGAGCAGTAATACAGTGAATAATACAAACAGAACTGCAAACTTGAAACCAGGTGCACTCCATTGTAGAAGCCATGTGTGAAAGAACAATTTCAAGAAAATATATCATATAATAAATGAGGGTTTGTCTTATCTCTCGTCATCAAACAAAAGGTTTCTTATTTCAAAAAGTTGAATGATTAGGACTTTATTCTCACAAACTTTATGTAAAGTCAGTACTTAAGATAAAGAAAAATTCTATTGAACTGTCGGAAAATAAAATGATAAAGTGGTAATTATGAACAAATAATGTAAAATATAAAAAATAATAATTTCAATTATATAATAATATAATAATAGGTACTATTCTGTGTTCATTCCTATATATACAGCTCTGATACATTTATATATATATATTAATAAGTTCATATAAAGATTATAAACATATACATATATGTGTGTGTATATATATACAAATATATACATATGTCTCTATAGTAAATTTCCATGCGACAAACACAGTACTCCTTATAACAGTGTGGTTGTCGTTGGCCTCACTCACAATGCTGTTACACATAGTTTGGTCTTTGTTGCGTCATTTCCTGCACTTATGTCCTTTCAGTCCCTCACACCAAAAAATCACTAGGCTATTAATGGCTGTTAATGACACACACACACACACACACACACACACACACACACACAGCTGTGTAACAGTGAGACAACAGGTTACAGTCCAACAGCAGTGAGTCACTGAGGAGTTCAAACATACTAATGTGATGTCTAATATATATATATATATATCTGTGACATGTGAGATATATTCAGTCCATTGTCCACCTTTGTTGTAAAGGGTTTGGTTTTATTGAAATGATTTTTTTTTTTTAAATCTGACTTAAACTTAAGTAATCAGGAACTTGCACAGACACAGGAAGCTCCAACTGACAGACAAACTGAAGCAGGACACTGGGAATTAAACCTAAGATGAACTGAAATCACAAGCTCTCTGTCACAGTATTCTGCACTTCTGCATTTCCCTCAGCTCGTGTGTTATAATTCGTATCAACTACTGTAGATCCTCTGTAGTGAAAGAATTGAAGTTTTTGAGTTTGAAAATACATTTTCATTAGGAAAAAAAGTTCCACAGTCTGTACTGCTGATGTAAAATCGTGTGGTTTAATTTTGTAGGAGACCAATGAGCAGAAGCTGTTCAAGATTGCCAATGAGCTCCTGCAGACAGAGAAGGCTTACGTTACTAGACTGAATCTACTGGACCAGGTCAGTCACCCAGACCACGTCTTCAGTCAACTGGTCTTTTCACACGATGTTACGTGATAAACACAACGCAGTAGAGAAAACAGGATGTTGAGTTTCTGGTTGTACCAAACTTTTCACAGGTTTTCTGTGCAAAGCTGATGGAGGAAGCCAACAAGGGAACATTTCCTGTGGACGTAGTGAAGAACATCTTCTCCAACATCACCTCCATTAACACTTTTCACAGCCAGTTCCTGCTTCCAGATCTGGAGAAACGCATGGGAGAATGGTGAGCAGCAGCAGTGCACTTTTTTTTTTCATCCACGAGTGTCCTGTCCGTTTAAAAAAAAATACCAGCAGAACCCAGCACTGCTGCATATTTTCTGTAAACAAATCTCTGCCGTAGTGACACAGCTGTCTTTTGCTAACTGCAGGGGATCCACACCTCGAATTGGGGACATTCTGCAGAAACTCACACCCTTTCTCAAAATGTATGCTGAGTATGTGAAGAATTTTGACAAAGCCATGGAGCTGCTAAAACAGTGGACTGACCGTTCTCCACAGTTCAAGGCCATTATCCAGGAGATACAGGTAATGTGACAAAGAAAAATCGCAAATAGTCATATAATAGTCATAGTCAAATTGTGTGCAAAGGTTATTATTTTGTATATATATATATATATTTGTCTAATTTTCTGCACAGAGTCAAGAGGTGTGTGGCTGCCTGACACTTCAGCATCACATGTTGGAGCCTGTGCAGAGAGTGCCTCGATATGAGATGCTGCTCAAGGACTATCTGAAGAAGCTGCCGCAGGACGACCCTGACCGACGGGATGCGGAGAGTGAGCGTCTCGTAATCTCTGTTTTCTCACTTTTATTTATGTATTTAACTCGTCCTTGTTTCTAACCCTGTATTTTCTCTTCCAGAATCTTTAGAAATCATTGCCACAGCTGCCACTCACTCCAACAGTGCAATACGAAAATCTGTAAGATCACACGTCAGACTCGCCCCACTCTCAGCGAATCTATGAACGGTTAAAATTGAGTTAAAAGAATTATGTCTTTTTTTTTTTTTTTAAATTAGGAGAATCTGAAAAAGCTGTTGGAGATCTACGAGATGCTGGGAGAGGAGGAGGATATTGTTAACCCCTCCAATGAGTTCATCAAAGAGGGACATATCCTGAAGCTGGCAGCCAGGAATACTTCAGCCATGGAGAGATACCTCTTTCTGGTAAGACCTAATAGAAAATATCATCACAAGTGTCCTACTAGAGGCTGTGTCTATTTGGTGAAACTACTCCATGTCCTTCACAAGGAAATACTATATCTTACAATTGTCTTGGAAGACAGGGATTCGAACCCTTGCCCCCTGCACCATTGTCCACTGAGCCAACCAGCCCCATACTTGATACTTAGCAGAACAGAAGGTTAATGATGTAAACCCACCCCATTACCAAAACTACCAGATGATGTGATTAGGCTGTGGTTGTTTCTTATTAAGACCGAATGGCTCAGGTCTGCAGGGTATTGTCGTTTAAAGTGTGAAGTACCGATCTCTGTTTCGTTTTTTCCTCCTCAGTTCAACAACATGCTGTTGTACTGCGTTCCTAAATTTAGCCTGGGTGGACCGAAGTACACAGTGAGGACAAGAATTGGCATTGATGGCATGAAGGTTCTGGAAACAGCCAACGAGGACTACCCTCATACGTTTCAGGTGTCGGGGAAGGAGAGGACACTGGAGCTACAGGCTAGGTGAATACTTTTACTTAAGTAGCTGCAGTTTTATTGTAAGAATGTGACAATCTCACACCCTGTCTCACACTGAATGATGTAATTTGTTTACCGTAAAGTCGATTGTCACTTTTGGCTGGTGGACAGCGTAGATGAACACACCCAGAGTTCATGTTCAAATCCCTGATTTCCTTAAATAACCACCACTAACTGCCACGTTGGTGTAATTATAAAGTCATCAGATTCAAGTGCTTATTATGGCTGTTTTGTGTTTTCTCTCTCAGCTCAGAGCAGGACAAGGCAGACTGGATCAAGGTAAGCACGACTCAATCACTACGTTTTTGATTTATTTTTATTTTTTTCCATAATGAATATTTGAGCTTCATCAACGATATTTTTGGTGTTTTCTTCCCTCAGGCTTTCCGGCAGACCATCGAGGTCTTCCAGCAAAAAAATGAGTCCTTCAAGAATGCATTGAAAGATGCGGAGGAAGTATCGGTGAGTGTCGTCTGAAAGACGTGTCTTCAGGTTCTGAACATGTCAACCCTGACGCCCTGTCATACCGACTCTGATGGTTTTCACGTTCTTACAGAAAGCAGAGCTGGGGAAGCGAGCTCCCCGATGGATCCGCGACAACGAAGTGACCATGTGCATGAAGTGTAAAGAGCCGTTCAACGCTCTGACCCGGCGGAGACACCACTGCAGAGCCTGTGGCTATGTAAGAACGCAGCACAGTACGGCTTCATACATGATGCAGGGACCTGGGTTTTTCAGAAGTTTATTAAAAAATCCTTGTTGGTTTTGTAACTTAACTAGCAAAACAATCGACTCCTTTGTTTCTGTTTTTCTGGGTTTGGTCTCGTAGTGGAGAAAACATAGAATTTGACAAAAAGTTTACCACAAACTAAACAAACAGCTTCACCAGTGACTTGACATTTCCCTCTCCATTTTCTTTCTGGCCAGCATTACTTGTAGCTGATTACACACATGGAGAAATGAGAAATGTATTTTAAAAAAACACAATTTCAAAATTAAAGCTTTGGGACATAAACACTTTAACTTTTATGTTCTTATGAAAAGTTGCTCGACCATTTTTTTTTAATTTGTTGATATTCTCATGGACAATTGTAACACAAAAAATCAAATGAATTGTAGTGCAGCACACACTACACACACTATTTTTTTGCCAATAGCTTTTTTTAAGGAGACTTTTATTTTGAATCCAATTGTTTTTCCAGGTAAAATATTTTGCACATTTTTGTGACTTGTACCAAATGACTCGCAGCCATTACTCTTTGTGAACCTCTGTTCTAATTTACATTTGACCCAGAGCGGCCAGACAGGGGCAACTTAACAGTCACATGGGACCCTAGGGCAGACAAGGGCCGTACAGAGGGATATAAAACATTGAAGAGTCCTTAATTCTAGGGAACGTCTCTGTCATTGTCTGATCTTTTGACCTTTCTTTAACAGGTTGTGTGCTGGAAATGTTCAGATAATAAGGCAGCTCTTGAATACGACAGCAACAAGATGAACAAAGTCTGCAGAGACTGTTTCTCCATCCTGACTGGAGAAACCGTAGCAGAGGGCAAGAAGAAGGGCATCCTGGAGGTGAGGACTGGGTTTGGGTAATAAACGGCTATCAAACATCTGGGCAGTTCTCTGTAATCTATGAGATTTTTACAGCATGCTTTTTTAAAGGAAAAAAGTTCCTAAATATCACCTATGATCAGTTGTTTACTAATCTGCTTGAAGGCTGCCGTTTTGGCCCTGTAGTGTGTACACTGACTAAAAACAACAAACTTGACTCAGTTCTGGTTTTTACTGATTTAAAATGAGAGCTTTAGAGCTTTAGATTGATTGGGCTTTTAAAAACATTTTTATTGTTATTTTCCACTAGGATATAGTATTTTAGTCTTTCTCTGCATATTAAAACAAACCTTTTCAAGAACTTTTTCTCATTTTTTTCTTTATCTTTGTGCAGATCGAGGCGGCTCAGTTCACAGGCAACAGCATCATCTGTGGTTTCTTACAGTACTGTGAGAAAAACAAGCCCTGGCAGAAGGTGTGGTGCGTCATCCCTGAGAAGGAATGTCTGGTGTTGTATCTTTACGGAGCTCCACAGGTAACCTGGATATGAAATCACACGTTTAGGGTAAACATTGTTCACATATAGTGTTAATGTTAACTGTGTTCCTGACTACCAGGACGTTAAGGCTCAGAGTACAATCCCCCTGCTGGGCTATTCTGTGGATGACACCATCCGACCCACAGATGCTCCAGCCAGCTTCCGGATTTCTCAGTCAAAGTCCGTGCACAACTTTGCTGCAGAGTCTGAGGAGCTGAAGCAGCGCTGGCTGAAAGTAATTAGAGTGGCGGTGACGGGGGAGGTGCCAGAATGCCCGCAGATCAACGGCAGCAACACAAATGTGATGGACAGCAGCACACAAGAGGCAGCGACTGACAGCACATAAGGCCATTGTCTGCACACTAATTGCTGCTGTCTGTTTGCTCAAAAGAGATTTGGATCCTCTGCCATGGGCTGTATGAAGAGAATACAAATGCACCGTCTCTGTGGAGTATTGTGGAAGCTAATGGAAACCGAATCAGTGCTGGATAAGCTGCCTTTCTCCTTATTCTTCAGTTCTCCAGTATTACCCTGGAGCTTTTGGACAAAAAACATGTGATTTACAGTTAAAGCTGTGAGATATTACTAAAGGACATCTGTGGTACAATCAACACTAGAGCAGAGGGGCTTCAGGATTAAATCAACATCCCACAGACCTGCTCTATTACAGACGCCATGGACCTGTCTTCAAATTTGTTTCTATAACAGAAACAGTGAACTTCTAATAGAAAAGCATCTTCACTTGGTTCAAACACTGAGGATATGGCCCTGTGGTTAGGCTCACGATGGTCTACACTCCCTCTCTCATGCATGTGGGCGAAAGTGTCTGCGTTTTTTTCTCTCTTTTTTTTTTTTTGTCTCAGTTTGAGCATGACATTTAAGGTCATCTGTTATGTGAAACCAGATCAGCGTGCATCAGTTAAGGAACTGCTTTTAAACCTCAAACCATTGTATCTTAAGAAATACCTGGATTTCATTTTCATATATTTCGAAATGCAGATTAATTCACCTCAGTGCTATTGGTCACTCAGTCTTACAGCAGGCACTGGAATGCCACTTTCAGTGTTGCATTCCTCCCCGGCACAGTCAGCAGTGGAGGACAGATCTAAACTGAGTGCATCATGTAGGGCAGTTGTCAACAGCTTTGACTTAAATGGAGCACAATCTGAAATCTAAAGAGCTGGCGGCAGAATTGTACATTTGTTTTTTAAAGCTGTAATTATTATTTAAAAGTAATTTATATAAGATAAATCTGTCTGTTGGAAGCACAAAGTGTCTTTTCTGCCTCTAAAAAACAGTAAGCCAACGCTACGTGTTTCCTGAAATCATTTTTTGGACAATAACTCGACAAAGGCATTCATATTCTTCACTGACGTGTGACAACCAGTTTCTTGTGGTCACCTTTGAACTCAGTCCCCATCAGTGTTAAAAAAACAAGACCACACAATTTACCTGTCAATTTTAAAAAGATTTGAATGTATCCTGATATTTCTGTCCTTTTATTCTCTTTCTACGTAAATAGAGAATCTAAGCACTTTACAGACTTTTAAAGTGTACCTTCGGAGAGATAAAGCAGATTCATTTAGTCTATAGTCATTTAGGTTGTTTTTCAACGTAACGCTGAGCAATCTGTCATAAACTCTTCTGAAGTTTTGCTTGGTCATTTTTAGCTTTTTTTTTATTTACATTGACTCAGCTGACATGCTTTTGGAAATAGTGATGTTGTGACAGAAAAAGCTGAGAAATCCTATTGACAAATGTAAAAATATAAATGATGACATTAGTCTGAATAACGAGCTCAGTGAAAACTAAGTTTTTTACGGAAGTTCCTCAATTTCATGTCAAAAGGCAAAATAACTCAAATTGGTACAAACCTTAATTTAGACCATTATTTGTAACAATGTTATTTTTGACAACCAATTAAGATGTAATCTTTTGACTAAAATGCTTCTAACTACACTTGAACATGTTCACTCTGATTGGGTCTTTGTTTGCATGTCCTGCCTTACAGCCAACAAACATACCTCTGATGGCCCTCGTCCTCACTTTAGTGTACATGACGAATGCCAACTCGACGTTGTCTGTTACTGTTTTCTTGAGTTATGTTTTCATTGGTTGACTTATACAAAAATATATTAACGTCTATTAGTTTTGCCTTTAAGAAGTATAATTCAACAAATGTAACACTAATTAGGAGTTACATATTAAGTCATTGGTCTGAGTGAACAAGACAAGAATTTACCAGACATAGAAAATGTTTATTTTCACAAAAAGAAAAAAAAAAATCAATTTCAACAAGCACATGTAAAACATTCGTTCAATGTGTTCTCATTAGTTCTACTTGCCCAGTGTCAGGTCTAAATTCATGAGCATTGGTCACATAGAAAGCATTATCAGATTTAACAATGTTAGCATACCATAGTAATCAAAGACAAGAGTTGTACTAGTCAGTAAAAAGGGAAGTGAGGTGCACAAAAAAAAGCAAAAAGACTGAAAAAGTTCCTTAATAGTTTTTCATGACTCATCGGGGCCAGGGTTCCAATTTAGAAACTCTTGGTCTTGTTTTTTTTGTTCTTGTACAAATGTCTCAGCTTTTGGTATGTTGGAGCAGACCGCGGATTCTCCGAACTAGGGCCTGGATGAAGGTGTAGCGGGAGCGGACTTGGCTGTACAGGCCCTCCACCTCCAACAGCTTCCTCTGCAGCACTTCCCCGAAACCTGCGACCATGTCACTCTTAAGCTACTCTCACACACACACACACACACACAAAATACAGTGAAATGAGGAACAATGCCGAAACAGAGTTTCACGTGTGGTTGAAGAGATGAAACGCTTACTTCTTATTTTAAAGGCCATTTCAGATGACTGAGTACACTTTGAAATTAATGCACTTAAACTAAATTATTTAACAGAATGTAGTTTTAAGACCTTAATTTATTAGAACAATGTCCCCAAAAAATTACATAGCATTTTTTAAATAATTTAGAAATAGTTGCCAGAAACACACTTCACTTACTTACAATTTTAATCGTTTGAGGACTGAAGATACCATAAGTCAACAGGTGGAGTTTTGCATATTCTTGCCATTGAAACATATGAGCTGCTGAACAGCACATGGTCACAGTTGTCTGATTTCTATCTTAGTAAAAAGAGACCTGCAGTACCTGCCCTGTGCGGAAAAAAGCTGTTTCTAGAAAGCTGTTTTTAGAAAGGGAAATTTCTTGTGTCTACCAGAATTTCACTTTCACAATTCACTTAATTTTTACTGTAGTTCAAAACAGGTCTACATTATTTGTTATTTTGTGCTAGTGTGCAGCAGGCACCTTTTTATTATGTTTTTTTCAGTGAAAATACTGTTTTTGTCTGTAAAATAAATGCTTATGTCTCCCAAACACATTATATATTATTGTACTTTCAGGGTGTAGACTAAACTGAAATGGGCTTTTGTTAAAGAAAGACCTTTCGAGAAAATATGCACTGTCATCAGCACTTTCTTACCAGGTCCAAGTCTTGTTGGCTGACTCGCGACAGTCCACGGCTTGCACTCGCCTGCAAATCTCCAAATGAATCTGTAGTAGAATTCAGAATAATAATAATAATCAAAAATCAACTCTATTTCATCAGAAGTCTTTAGAAAATTAAAATAAATTCAGTACTTCATAAATTTTTTGGTGTTTTAGTTTAGGAGGAATTTAACTATTTAAGTGAGATGCGATTTACTTCAATATATTTTCTTACCGTCAGTGAAGCGGGATCGAACCAAGCTTGCTCCAGATAACAGAGAGTCTTTGGGGTCAGTCGGAGTACAATGCAAAAGGTAGTACTCAAGGTGGCGCCACAACACAAACAAACATGTCTCTACAACATCTGACAGACAAATGGGTCAAGGCATTTAAGACAAAAGTCATGTTTTTACTCTTTAAATCACACTACAGTTTTGGATGGTGGGAGGTGAAAACCTGCAGTTGCCAAGTCATGGACACTGTGTTGTTTTTCGGTTGAGTATTTACTATTAGTCCTGTCATTGTGATGCTAACAAGGACCAAAGGATACAGGAGCAGAGGGCCAACAGCTTGGCTCTGTTGTTGATCAGCTGGACCAGTCGTCTCTTGGCGAGCAGACTTCTATGGACGGAGGAGATTTTCTCTACACCTCCTGAGCCTGACACCAAACCATGGCACAGCTACAAAGGCAAGAATGAACAATTTACAAAAACAAGCTTTTTTTTTTTAAAGCATTCCAGAAGTTGACAAATTGAATCAAAACTCCTGTATCTTCACCTCTTTCAGCTCTTCAGGAGGCAGCTGATCCAGGTTCTGCAGCTTATCTAGGCTCTGTCTGTGACTCTGGTGAAACCTGAAGAAATCTGCAGTACTGGTCTTCAACAGGTACAGAACCAGACCCAGACTGGGTGCTCGGGAATAATTCATCAAGGGCAGAGAAGAAGAAAGATCTTAAAAAATAAGATGACAATGTACATTTATTAACAATAACAATAGAAATAGACACAGAGGTCAAATTTTTGCTTTTCTGCACTGTGGGAAAAACTTAACTGACCTGTGCGTCCTCCATCTCTGCCAGCTGGCTCACTGCCTACAGGGGTGAAGAGGCAGATGCTGAACTGAGCTTGGGTGGAGCTCTGCAGCAGCAGAGTTTGGCAGTACTCCATTATGTTGGCACACACCTGGAAATAGCAGAACCCACCTTTTAGGTCAGGAAAACTGCAGAACTGATGACTGAGCACAAGTATAGCTGAATACAGGCCTCCACCTGATGTTCCAGTAGCTGTAAATTAATACACACTAACCTCTTACAGATACAAGACACACAATTTCTAAAAAAATAACCACCTTTGTAATCTAAATTATTCGCAAAATTGATTTATATTTAAAAAGTCAAACCTGCTGCATGGCCACCTCCATGTCCTCTCGTCGTTCTGCTGACTCTCCAGGTGAAGCGATTTCTGCCTGCTTCAGTAATCTCTCTCGCTCACTTCCCACCAGACAGGAGAGCAAAGACAGACAAAGACGCTAAAAGGTAGAAGGACATTTTTAAACTTGCTGTGCAAAAAGATAAATAAGTTTATGGTAAAAGTCCAAAAAAAAAATTAAATTGAAAAGGATTTTACCTGGAATCTGTTGATGTGACCCTGGAACTCCATGATGGCTGCACTGTTCACATCTCCACCAGCCTGTAAAACACCTGACAAAATAAACACTGATTTGTACATTTTTATTTTCACTGATGTTGTACATTGTGGAATTTGAAGGTATGCCAGGCAAGGTTAAAAAAAATTAGTGTCCTTTATTTCTGTAATGATAATTTTTTACCTGGCAGAGCCGTCTTACTGATGATTCCTGTTACCAAAGACAGCACCTGCAAAGCTCCCATACTCAGATCATGTGAGCGCAACAGAGACTGGATGGTGTCTGCATGGACTATGAGCCACTGAAGAACCTAAAAGTACACGAGCAAATACAAGTAAAGGTGACAATACTTAATCATTTTATTTGGTCCCAGTGCGCAATGATTTAGAGTCTGTTGTCTTTTAATAAATAAACGCTTGCCTGTGCTGCCCCCTGCTGGTGGTTCATGGTGGTGGAGGTCAGAATAACCTGGAATAGCCTCAGAGTTGGTATGAGGATCTGTCTATAGCGGTCCATAGGACTGGGGATGAAGCCTGATCCGTCCCTCATCACTCTGTCAATTACAAACAAATATAGGATATATCAGAAGTCTGAGTGATGGAAATCAAATATTGAAAATATTGAAATATTTTTAGGGAATAGGATTTCCAATATTCCAGTGAATGTCAGTGTTTTCTTCCTACAGTACTATGTTACAAACACAACAAGACACTGTCAATTCATCAGACCCCCACCTGTGTGCATCACTGTCAGGTACCATGTCAAACACCTGACACTCAATTAAATGAGCCACTAGTCCACAGCGCAGCAGCTCCACAGCTCCTTGGCTTGTCTTGGCCACACGAGTGAGCAAAGCCTGTAATTACATGTTGAAACTGTTTAATATCAGGACTGTCAAATCAGCAGGACAGTATTGGGAGGAGGATTACTGGAGCACATCTCACCATCTTGCTCTCGTAGATGTAGAGAGGTTTAAGTAGGGGCAGCTGAGGCGTGAGCAGACTCTGCAGGGCGACATCGTCCTGTCTCAGGCTCTCCACCAGTGACCGCAGGTAGCCACTGTTGCAGGCATAAAGCAGCCACTGATTCTGACGATCTATAGACAGAATTCTGTCCAGCACTGCCAAGGCCAGCATCTGAGACACAGGAAGAAACACCAGGGACATCAGAGGAGACACATTTGAAGTGTCCAGAGGCCTCGAGTTCTACTCTGGTAAGAACAAAATATGTATGCATGACTCTTACTCTGCTAAACTCATGGCCGTCACAGGCATCTCTACACACAACCTCCATGAGAGACTTCCCGTAACTCTCAATGATAGCAAGATTTTCTCTCTGAAGTTTGGAGAAGCCATCTTCAGGAGCGGTGAGTCGTTCCCACATTGCCCTCCCAGCTATATGACAGAGAGAGAGAGAGAGAGAGTTTTTTTATTTTTATATTTAAAAATAAATAAGCCATTACAAATGTAAAATAATGCTGCACCTGTCTGGAGCGTATCTGGTTCATCTGGTTTCTGGGCAATTTGCAGGTAGTAGAGCAGAGAGCCATACAGATGAGCACGAAGACGCTGGTATCCACCTCCTTACAGAAAATTAAAAAAACAAATATCATGGGATTGTGTTAAATACCAAAAACACATGTACAAGTTTGGCGTACACTAACCAGTACAAAGTATAAAGTCCAGAAGCTTTCTTAGGATCAGGTGCAGGGCGGAGTTGGCGATGGAAGCAAAGCCGGAGGAGGTTTCTAACCCCAGGCCCTGCTGCTGCTCAGAGAGAACTGACTGACTGAGGTGGGCTGTCAGGGTAAAGACTGCACCTGCAACGATGGGCATCAGTTCCCCTGCTGCATCCTTGGACAACACCTGTGTCACATAGAAGTACATATTAACTTTGTAATTATAACAATTATTCAATTTATCTTGCTTATTTATAAATGACAGCTTTGACTGATAAGTCAGTTTTCTTTTTGTTTTTATTCTAAATGCTTTTTTTTACTAACTTTATCATGCAGGTCCAGCAGCAGGTCTCTGATAATAAGTTGTCTGTCGTCAGCAGGTATCAGATCTGCAGGGCAGGCAGTGAGCAGAGTCTCCACCAGGTTCCTCCAAGACTGCAGCACATGTCTCTTTGCAGTTAGACTCCGGCGGACAACATTACGTTCAACCACGTGTTGCAGGATTGAGTTCACCTCCTAGAATCAACACAGTGGAAGACACGGTACATCAGTTTTGCTTGAAAATTTAAAGAATTAACTATATGGAATATGGAGAAGTCATTGGCAGCCCAGTGGAATGCTTTAACTGTGTAATTAAACCATCTTTCTTTTTAAACTATCTCACCTCCATTAACATTGGCCTCTGTCCGATGGCGGCCATTCCTTGCAGGGCGTTCACCTCAGCGACCAGCACTCTGTGTAGCAGCTGTGAGGAACATCATATTACACGATAAAGGACTTTGAAATTAAGACGAAAAAAAATAAAAAATTCCAACAGTTAAAAAATGTACACGTTCTACCTTAACATTGCACACATTATGTCCTTGCTCATTGACATGCTCGCAGTTGGAGATGACTTGCTCAATCTGAGTGCGCTCAAAGAAATCCAGCTGCAGAAGCTCGGGCATTGTCTGACTGAAATCGATGGCATCGAGTACACTCAACAGCTTTCTTCGCACTGATGGGAACAAACAAGAAAGGAATTTATTAGGTTTAAAGGAAAACTATGAGGATTATAAAGGATGGAAGGTTTTTTTTTGTTTTTTTTAAACAAACCTTTAGAAACCGTGTCAAAATGCAGGAAACCACTAACAGATCTGTTCTCTTCCTCCATTCCAGACTCACCATCAGCTGAAAAGAATATTTATCACAATTTTATTTATCTATATTTGCAAAGTGCTTTATATTTGAAGTACAGCAAGATTTTTTATGTCCTTAAAAAGTTTGCATTGAACAGATATTGTAATCATAAGCATGGTACAGCACTCACCCGTATGCTGGGGGTGTGGCTGGTCATCTAGCAGGAGGCTGACCAGACGTTGTGTGTGTGACCGCTGGCGGTTTAATGATGTGACCCTCAGCTCTATGGCAGCTGTTTTCATGAGCCATGACATCTGAGAGAGGGAAGCGATCTGGTTACCTGTGGAGAAGGACAGAAGATTCATTATTTAGAAAAACAATCACTGCTTTCTATTAACAAACCAAATGTTTGTACTAATAAGCATCACCAACTGTCTAGTTATCTGGTCTATATTTTCCTCATCTGCATAATACAACCACACATTATCAGAGCTATTGTTACTGTGTTCTGCCTTAATCTGATTTTAATACCTTTTCTTCGCCACACCCCAATGCCATAACGTATTATTTATTATCTTTTAGGAGATCAGCCAAGATCTTAAACTCACTGGGGAGACTGAACGGCAAATGTTGGAGGTGAGAGAACAAGAAGTCCTGGCTGGTCCTCAGGTAACGCATGGTAGGTTCAGACGTATCTGGGCAGGCACACAGCTGGTAGATCACCTACCAGATTGAAGAAAATAACAGAAAAACACCCCACTTGATTTATATTGTTAACATCAATATACTTTAAACATTGTACAACATGCAAAACTAAAACAATATTGCATCAATCATCTTTTAAGCTATAAAGTGTACCTGGTAGCAAAGCTCAGCCAGGTGTGGGGCCTGCTGAGTGAGGACAGGTCCAGATCTCTTCTCTGTCCCTTTTTGCAGCAGACTCAGGATCGCATGCAAGCAGCTCCGTGGACATCCCAACACACCTACAGGACAGAACACACCAACAAGTCAGCATACTGTTTCTTATCTGTTATATCTGACTTAAACATATAAAACTAAGCATGTCAGTAGTTGAGGTTTTGATCCAACCTGGATCCTGGAGGTTAGTTGAGCCCACAGGTTTCTTGACTTCGTAACCCAAAAGATACAGTGCCAGGTTTGGTGCCTTGAGCTCCAGGGATGTGATAAGCAGGTTCAAAATATGGATTTGGGTTTCATGTCGAACTGTTGCTAGCCTTCTCTGCTCATCTGATTCTGAAAGAAGATTAGGCTAGTCAGCATGAGATTAAAGGTGGCAAAAACTACGATGGACTATTCAATGCAACAGTTTACGTTACGAAACATTTAAACTAAATCCCTGCAATAATTAACACATATCTCACCATCTACTTTCTCCGTCACTTCCTCTGCATCCTCATTGTCCAAACATTGCACAAAGCCAGCCATCAGTTTGACGCTCACAGTCTGAGAAAGAGAGACAATGCTCCATTGAATGTTTCCCAAGCTTATATTGCAAAATTAACTTTTTCATCACAGGTTAGTTTTAGTCCATCATGTTTCTATGTGGTAGATCAACACTGAGTATTTTTTCATCTTTATTGTCGTGACACAAAGAAAATAACAGCAATTTAATCTGATTAAATTCACATATTAATTGTCACAACAGCTAATTTGCATTTACCTGATCATGTGTGAAATCTCCCACCAACCTAATCTGAATGTTTGGGTAGATGGCAACACGGCGTAGGATTTTGGCACTTTGGAAGGCAGCTTCTGGGTCAGAGCTGTTGTGATAAAGAAACCTGCAGAAGACAAACGTGAATCTCATGATTTTGTGCAACATTCCTGGAATCTGACCCTCTTACAAATTAGTATAATAGATAAAACAGTAACATCATAATGCTCAGTAAAAAGCTACATCATTTAGTTAAACTATAGCACGCAGTACTGTAGAGACCAATGGGTGACTCAGTCTACCTGGCAATGGTGACGATATGATCGGCTCTTCGTGTTTGAGGACTGACCCCCTGAAGCAGCTGCTCCAATGGCGAGACCAGCATAGAATCCTGGCTCTCCCTGAGGAGATCCATGAAAACTGCCTCCTTCTGCAGAACCAGGTCGAACAGACACAGGCAATGCAACACTGCTGACTCCAAATGTTTCTTACCTGACGAGGGGCAGTAATCAAAATTCATTTTAAAAACCTACACATACAGCTGGATCTTTATTCACTCTAACTGTAACAGTGTTACGTGTGTCTCACCAGGGAATGGTGCATAAGTGTCCAGCTGGCGTACACCTTCCTCCAGGAGGCTGAGGCAAAGGGCCAGAGTTGGGGAGTCATTGAGCAGATGGAACATAATACTGTGGCCGGGGGGCTTATGGGCAGGGACCTGCTCACCCTGTAGCTCAACCATCTCCTGAACAAAGTCTGAAGGATGAGGCTCATAGTCACGCAGCAGTTTGTGAAACACCTCCAGAACAGAGTCTGCAACCTCCCACTGAGTGATGACAACAGGGGGAAAAGAAATCAGAACAATGAACGAGTATTTCGATTAATAGCAAACATACACACTATAATTACTTCCATACAACTGGTAATGAAAATAAGATGAGCCCTGTACCTTCTCCTCTGGGCGACGGTAGGCTCTTGTGGGGAAAGGGAGGAACACAGAATCTCGCAAGAAGTTAAGGTATGGCTGAAATCCTGGAACACGTAGCCCAGCTCCCAGATTAACAGGCAGGCTGCTCTCCACCAAGGTGCTGATTAAATGACAGAAGCTCCGTGTCAGAGGGTACTCTTCACAGCTGGACTCGATCTCATTCAGCTCAACCTAAAAGAAGAAATATTAAAACAGAACGTTTGTCAGTTATTATCATTTACAAATTATCTTGTGTTATAAAAAGATTACCCCCATGTCAGTACTTAGAATTTCCAGACAGTGTAAAGTCTTGGATTAGTGGAGAAATTACACATGCAAGGCTAGGTTTTTACTGCTACAGAAAAATTCTATTAGGTAGTTTAATGGCAAACACTACCATTAAAATCCCTTACCCTGTAGAATTTGTTGTTGGTCAATGTAAATACACTATGCTGAAATACTACTAAACCGGTACTGTAACTCTATTATTTTAACAGGTTAATTGAAATAAATTGACCCACCTCGATTCCAGCTGCTTGTCTCTGTCCTGGAGCTCTAACAGTCTGGAGAATCTGTGGCAAAAAAACAAAAAAAAAAGTTTTAGCTGTGACAAAACATATAGAATAAAATCTGTCGTAATATTATAGACATTTCTTGTTGAACTTTCTGGATTTAACAGCAAAAGAATAATTAACTCTACATCCTCTGTCATGTTTTTTAAGGTCACCTGTGTGTACTCCAGTGACTGCCACAGTGATGCAGCAATCTCTGGTGACTTTCCAAAGGCAGCCAGGCAGTTCAGGAGCTCTGCCTTCAAGACGGGTGGAACACTGCACTGTAGTAATCCCAGCATCACTATAACTGGTGTCCACTGAGGATGTTCACATAAGGCCAGTCTGGCATTTTCACTCTGAGGTTAGAAAATATCTTACTGTTAAGGTCTGACATTGAAACAAACTTGATCTTGTGTAAGTTGCCTCATACCCATGATATAATCTTGGTGAGCAACTGCAAAAACGAAGTGAGTCCTTCCAGCTCTCTTTGAGTGATGCCCCTCAATGGTGGGTGTCGGTACTGCACTGCATCCGGATTTGGTAGATCTCTCCGTAGGTTCTCATGATACAGCATCAGTGAATGAAAGAAATGTTCCCAGGACACAGGGCTGCCCGAAACTCCCTGAATGTTGTCACCTAAAATACATTTAGTGATAGTAATTCTAATGAGCATGGACAATATGTAATTATTTAGGATTTGAAGTTCAATTGTCAAAAATTGATCGTAATTGTAAACCATTCACTGTAAACCAAACCAAAAACTGTAAATATCTGCATTTTAATATTAGGGCAACAGTGTGTTCTTACTGTGTGTGGTTCCATTAGTTTTCAATAGGCTAAAGCAGTAGTGGGCACACTGTGGGCCATTTGCAAGGCCTTTAAGCATGTGGAGATAGGAGATGTAGAGTGTTGAGGGCAGAAGATCTCCCATTTGTCGCACAAACTTGGACAACACCACCTAAACACAAAATGGAAAAGCAGTATAACATTTATAAATATCTCAAAACAGTAATGTTTCAAAAATTCCAATTAACTGTTTTTTAATGCTTCAGTATACCAGAACATATTGCGTTTTACCTGCTTATGCGGAGGCCTCTGCAGAGCCATTCCCAGGTAGGATCCCTGTAGAGAAGTGTGTTGGAGAGACTCTGTGGGACACCAGAACTCCAGACCCAGTTCCAGTCCAAATGAGTCTTTGCTATAAAACTCCCCTATCTGAACAGACAAACCACAACAAATACTATTACAACGTCTGACTGAACTAAAAAGTTGATGATTTATTCACTGAAGTTGAGACCTCAACTTCAGTGAATAAAAAACACACAAAGTAAGAGTTGTACAGTAAATTACCAAAAAAGTAATTTTTTGGTAATTTTGGTAGAGGTTTGATTCTGCACTTAAGTGAATAAAAGACACACAAGGTTCATTAGGTGCTCCAGGTCTTTCCGCAGGGATGATGGAAGTTCACTATCCATCTGTAGAGACATGTGCACCAGCCGGGCATCCTCATCAGCACGGTTGCGAAGCTGTTTCACCTAGAGAGAAAACACAGTCAGATATTTATCATAAGAAGAACAATATCAAAATCTAATCTAATCTAATAGTTAATCAGAGTATAATTAAAACAAAAATAAATAATAATAATAGTGGCACCTTCATTGGCATAAGTGCCAGGAAATCCGTGATAAGTGAATGGAGCCGACGGATGTAAAACTCTTCATGTGCAAAACTCTCACATCCCAGCATGCCTTCCTTTATGAACAGAAAGACATCTCCCAGCAGAGCCTGGTCAGTCAGGGCCTCATCTGCCTCTGTGAATTCTACAAGAGCTGCACAGACCCAAACAAACTGTATTAAACACATTTGTCCTCCAGGACAACTGTTATTACTGCAGGTTAGATAAAGTATAAAGTAAAAAGTAAATAGAAAGTCTTACCAGAACCTTGTGGCAGTTGGGAAAGGACCCTAAGGGACAGAGCCCATGCCAGTCGACACACTGCCTGAAGCCCCGGAAGTCTCCATGGTTGGTCCGCCATGAGACGACTGTGTACTGCACCAACGTACTGTCTCTCAGTCAACAAGGGCAGTGCCTGGAGCAGATCTGTAATGGCAGAGATAATCCTTCAGGAGATGCTGCGGTGAAGTACAGACTTAAACAACTCACTGCTTTAAATGTAGATTAATTTGTTTTTGTTATCCAATCATTGAATTCAACTATAGAGGTGTACACTGTACACTACGTTTTAGGTTATTATTCACCTTCTCTATCTTCAGTCCCTTGTTCAACAAAGCTGACGTCTAAGCAGTACAGCAGGGCCATAACCAGAGCCAGGTTTACACTGTGCAATGAGCCATCAGCCTGAGCTGTCACTGTTTCCAGATGGCTGATGAGAGCCAGAGTGTCATCTTTAGTTAGGGGTGATTGGCAGGTCCATGAAAACAAGCTGTCAGCCAGCACCTGTCTGCATTCATTGATTAGGTAGGAAACCTGGCAACAAGATTGGAAAGTAAGTTATGTTCATAATTTTTGGTATATGTTTCTTTGGAAGAACAAACCAAATGCACCTACCTCTTTCCTGTGCTTTTCATTACCAAGGCCTCGTTCTTTTTGAAGCTTTTCAAATTCACGTGTAACACTAATCTCTGACATCAAGTTTAGGATACGCTTGGTCAAACCTTGGCTCATCAGCTCATCTGTAAAACGAGTTGTCAGGGCCACCAACTCCACACTAGAAGAAAATATGTAAGACAATAATGGATACAGTAATTATTTGAGTAAAGAGGGTTATCAAAACATCCACATACTTTTATAAGCATTTATCACACCTACAAAAATAAATTACCTTAGATTCAGGGTAAAGGTTTTGCCATGGCGTGATTGAATGAGTGTCTGCAGAGAGTTGGCCACACAAAGCTTTCCATCCCAGTAAAGCAACACAGCTACCAGTCCTCGAGTCAGCCCAGGAAAATATGGCTGCTGCTGCTCACCTACATGAGAACATTTAATTTAGTGAATTCACACTTTTGTTTTGGGGGAAATAGTTCAGTAATATGTATACTATATATAAACTGATGAAGCCAAAATGTTTAATGCGTGATGTTTTTGCTTTTGTATTATGTGTGGAATACTGGTCTTTTGGGTTGTTGCTATGTTTACTCGAGAGAACTGCATATATCTACTGTATATCTTTAACTTTTTGAAGTACAAGTGTTTGAGGCACTATAAACAAAATTTAATAACTCAAAAAAAGGCAACTTCACCCGCTAACAGTAGCTCCAATGCTGCCAACTCTCCAATATCAAAGAGGTCACTCAGGATGAAAGCCTCTGTCAGAAGCTGCTCAGGAAGCAGCCGAGACCCCTGTTGACCCTGAATGGCAATGCCGTCAGTGCTGGCTTTGCGCACTTTTTCCCTCTGTTCAGCACTTTTGGGCTTGAAAAACAAACAAACAAGGGGAACTTAAGAGTACAGTCTTAAAATAGCAACTTAAATCAAATCGGAAGATGTTTGCTGAACTGTCTTCCTCAGTTGTTTTGCTATTGTCCCTGGATGGTACTCATTTTTACATAACCAAAAAATAAAACTCAATACAAAACTCAATACTAAAAGTTTGATGTTTAAATATTGAGGTAAAGTTACCAAACATAAATAAGTGTTTAAGGTGGTGTATATCATAGTCAAGCAATATTACAAATGATCATGTCAACAAACCCAGACTTGTAGAGCGAATATAAGGCATGATCCTAGTAGAAGCCCAATGTAACATCAAGAAAGGTTAACGCGGCATTGTAAAGTTAATATGTTGGATATGCAAACGTGGTAATGTTCTTATCAACATTCAACATCTTACCGGGTTCTTAAAAAGTGACAAAAAGTGTGGTTTATGCTTTTTGAGCTGCAAATCTAAAAGATGGACACTCTCTGACTGTCTCTTCAACAAGGCTCCATCCACCGTCTCCCAGAGCTCCTTCAGTGGCCGCCACAGACTGGCTCCTGGATAAAAATGTATTTAAAAGTTTTGTTTACACAGCTACACAAACCATAACTTTTAACACTGCCATTGTGTCAATATTTAAATAATTATTATATAACAATTTTAAAAAGCTATATGACAACTTAAGAAATTAAAACTGGTTATCTTGTTCTATTATCTACAGTGTGTGTATGTGGCGATATAATGCAGTAGCTTAAATGTGACCATTATTTTAATATTTTAAGTGGCAGAAACGAGCCATAGTTGTCATTTCAAGTCTTCGGCCAAACCAAATGCTCACATTTTTTGTATTGTACGGATTCTAATATTTTGTGGACCACACGATAAATCAGAAAATAAGCATGTGCTTATCCAAACACGAAAATAAGATGGCATTTCGGTTCAAAGTGGGTGTGTAGTGGTAATGATATGGACAAGTGAGGTGCTTACTTTTATATTTAGATAAACATTAATATTCGTATTCTGTTTATTTTGACCAAGAAAACTTGAACAAGTCGTAACGTGTCTGTCAATGTTTTTAAGAAGTAGCGTAGAGTAAATATGCAGACCAGGCTATGTTAGCTTAGCAATTCGCAGGCTGAAGTTGAAATTACCATTACAATAACAATTGATGCAGTCTGTTTAGAAAGCTGACACAACGTATGTGTATATCCGGTTTCAATGGAAATAGTTAACAGCAATTATTTGAGATGAACGCAATTTTGAAACGGAATGAAAAAACGTGTTTCATACCCGAATTTACCGCCATCTGTGCCGCCATGATACACTCACTCAGTGAGACCGAAAGAAGCTGCCTGTGTGAAATATAAGAGTTTTACATACACGTTCACATGTGGATTGTAAATTCTGGAGAAAAACAAAAATTTGAAATAAATTTGTATGATCAGAGATTATGTTAATCACAAATGAAAAAGTTTAAATCCTGTATAATTATTCAGGCGAGGTCCTAGGACCAATGAAGCAATACATTATTGTACCTTTAACAGCCCATAATTTAACATATTATGGGCATGTTTGTTAATACAAACGTTCAATTTAATATATTAGATATTTTATAGCTATTAAAATTTAATCTCAATCAATTAAAATTTATATAACGATATTGAACCTCGGTGCCAATACACGGAACTAGCTTTTGGTTCTGCCCTGTGTCCGTCCGTACGGTTTTGAAGTTACACCCAAACACCCATGCCAATTTGACAGCGTTGAGTCGTGACCGCTGCAAAGCAATACTGTCTTTTATAGCTTCTGGTTGCAGGAGCTGTAGGTGTAGCAATACATTAGAATAGAGACATTTCAAAGTAATAATGGCTCGAGTTGTGAAAGTTTTTCGGACTCTGCGAAATCATTGGAAGAAGTCTACTTTTGCTGTGTGTGTTTTGTCGTATGGAGGCTACTGGCTGTATGGTAAACACTGGTAGGATCATTTTGTGTCCATTGTATAATTTTGATAATACACATTCAGAATAATGTCAAAAAAAAAAAGATGCACCATGTGTCTTCACGTTTGTGTCTTTTGCCACAACAGTGACAGTGTTCTGCGCACAGAGGCGTGTCTGCTAGCCCGAGTAAGACATCGTTTATTGTTGTAATTTTTCAGCGAAAAAAACGTGTCAATTACCCACTCATTATATTCTCTATAGGAATTTGGTCGTCAACAGATAGCACCAAATGAGAGGCTGAGGAAGGCAACTGTAATATTGAATCCCGCTGCCTGTAGCGGGTAAGGAATCAAATCTTAAAACATGTCAACAGCATTAATGTAGGGGAAAATGACAGATTATTTTCTGTGTTGCATCCAGAAAAGCCAACAACCTGTTTGAAAATAACGCTGCTCCCATTTTACATCTTGCTGGAGTTGAGATTACGGTTGTAAAGGTACTCATTCTCACAGTCTATACACATACAATTGAAACTATAACTAAGTATATGACTCTAAAGAAGTTACTCACAAAGTACAATATTAAGGAATAAACTCTGTGTTCTGGAGTCAGTTTATGGGTTCTGTCTTTGTTTGAAATGCTTTAATCTTCAATAGTTAATTGTTTTCTCATCTACAGACAGACTATGAGGGTCAGGCAAAAAAGCTAATGGAGTTCATGGAACAGACAGACATGCTAATTGTGGCTGGAGGGGATGGCACGCTGCAGGAAGTCATCACAGGATTACTGCGAAGGCCAGATCAGGTACCTGCAATATCATAATTTTATCCGTTTGTTGTAATTGCCACCTTATTTGGATATAAAAATATTTTGATTTGTCCTTGTTTTTATATTTTCTGTATGAAGGACACATTCAGTAACATACCAATTGGATTCATTCCACTGGGTTCCCACAATTCCCTGAGTCCAAGTCTTCACCTCCTCAGTGACAACAAAGTTAAGTACGTAACTCTTCATTGTACAGTCCTTGCCTCTGTCCCCTGTGCTGCTGCAACACAAAAAAGCTGCCAGTGTGGAGTCAATAAAGTTCAACCTTAAATTACGTTATGTTTTTGTGTGAAAATGTGCATTTTCATACAGTTTAATATATAAATAAACTGATATCTATCCTTTTAAAATTTTGCAGAGACATTACATCTGCTACTCTGACTATTCTGAAGGGAGACACTGTACCACTGGATGTACTACAAATTAACGTAAGGAGCTGGATTTGTTAACACCATAACGTCCATTAGATAAAGATACTTTAAACAGTGTCTGATTAATGTGTTTTTAGAATAATATTTCTGTTTGTACAGTAGAAAGCTAACCAGGACCTTTTGTATTACTTTGTTCTTGTGTTTATTAAGGGGGAGAAAGAGCAGCCAGTCTTCGCTCTAATGGGATTGCGATGGGGAGCTTTCAGAGATGTGGCTGCAAAACTCAGCAAGTATGATTATTATTATTATTAGTTTAAAAAATGCCAACACTACAAAAGTCGGAACTAACTTTGATGATTTCTCATCAGATACTGGTATCTTGGACCAATGAAAACAAATGCTGCTCATTGGTTCAGTACTTTAAGGGTAAGTAATAAAAAAGGGGGAGGGGCAACAGTGGGAGCAAGTCAATGGCAAGGTTGTTTGGTTTTGATAATTGATAATTTATTCATTATTTTTCTCTAAACACCTTGTGTATTATCATTTCTATGTATTGCAGTAGGCTTGCTATGTAATCCAATTTGACATTGTCCCAAAATATCTTTTAGGAATGGCCCTTGGTAAGGGATATCTCTGTGTCCTGCCTGGCTCCCAATCTTCGGCCCCCAGACCTCCCTCTACAGAAGCCCCCAAGGCCAAATGTGCTATACCATATCATGCGGAGACTTAAAAACTATTGGTCCCCACCTGTTGAAGGTGAGTTAGTGCAATTGTAGAAATTGAGTCCCAGCTAAAGAAGACTTGAAAAATCATTTTTCTGTTAACGTGTGTTTTGCCAGAGCCCCCTAAAGTGGAGGAGCCAGAAAAATGGGAGGAGAAGCAACTGTCAACATTGGAGCTGTTTGTTCAAACCCACAACAAAAACCCAGTGGAGAGGGTCGGTGTTGGAATAAACAATTACCATTAAACTTAGCACTAACAACTGAATATTTAAAGAAAAATGTTTTTTTAATATAATTCACTTGCTATGTATCTAAATTTGCAGCGAATAAACGACTCCCTGGTCGTGTGTGCAGAGCCTGGAGACTTCACTGTGGGAGAGTTCATCACTGTTGGGTCAGTAGTTTTTATATACCATGACTGTGTCAAACAAATGACTTTTGTGAATAAATAGAGATTTTGCAAAACTTTTTATACAAATGTGAAAAGTGAGTTTAAGAATTTCATGTTTTTCTTTGTAGGAATGACAAAGTAGAAGACCCATCTGTTTTCACTAAAAACTCCACCCAATTTGAAGCCAGTGCGTGTCGGCTGCAGCTACCAGAAGTAAAAACGCTTTTAAGTTGTTTTTCTTTTATTGTTTTATATTACCAGTCTGTATCGGTTGTTTTTAACACTGTCTTTTGATCTAGAATTCTGGTGGATTCTTCAACATTGACAATGAGGAGTATGAGGCGATGCCTGTGGAGATAAGACTGTTGCCACGGAAACTTCGCTTT
Source organism: Cynoglossus semilaevis (assembly GCF_000523025.1). Classification (NCBI taxonomy): domain Eukaryota; kingdom Metazoa; phylum Chordata; class Actinopteri; order Pleuronectiformes; family Cynoglossidae; genus Cynoglossus; species Cynoglossus semilaevis. The sequence continues at coordinate 9,064,497 of NC_024312.1, read as the reverse complement.
TTCATCACTGCAGAGCGCAGGCAGCAGCTCCAGTCATTGATGCAGTAATGAAAAAACAAAACTGGTAAAATCACTTAAATGACGGGTTATTTTGGTTATGACAACTAAACACACTTCGAAAAACATCATTAGATCCAGAATTTCCAAGAAACTGAGTTTTTGTTTATGATGAATTTTAACGTCATGTGTTTTTTTAACCAGTAATGAGACTAGTATATTCAATACCATGTAAAAGGAGCCAGGTCTTACTCTGGGCTTGTAACATATTTATCTCTTGTCTTCCTGCAGGACTCTGTACTCCATTGTGTAAATTGGAGTTCAATGCAAAGCTAAGTTTTTTCATGTTCATCTGTATGTGTTGGGTTTGAGACCAAGAAGTAAAAAATGAGTAAAAACGATAGCGAATACTTTCCCTGAGCTCTGATTGTCTATTGTAACAGAAACCATTATAATAGAAAGGAAGCATGTAGGAGTATTAAGTTAAAGAAACACAGAAACAGGAGGTGATTCAACAGCAGATGTCTGTGATGTTGTCTTTTATAATGGCAGTACGTTAATGTCAGTGTTTGCTCATGCTTTAGAATTCATGATTACATTGCCGACGGCTCTAACAGTTTATCAGATTAGTAAATGATGAAGACACAACTAGTCGTCTTTGATTATCCTCGAATTGCATTACACTAGAAAAAAAACACACTGCTCAGATGTGCCATTTGTATTGCTAAGTGCACATCTCTGAAGGACTATACAAAGAAGGCATTTTATACAGTGCTGTGTGTTGTGTACATTCTACATTACATTTAACATACACCTAAAAAGTACACACAGTGTCAGAGGCGCAAACACAGGTCTTCTAACAAGCAGTGACACTAAGGTCACACAGCTGTGCTTAAGCCTAATCTTTTAGCAAATAACGCAGTTGTACAAACAGCAATGAGTGATTGCTGTCTCAAATTACTAGGAGAGAAAACTCACATTTTCTTGAGGTCCCATTTCAAATTACAATAAAACCTTGCAGTTCCACCATACTGTAAACACACTTATTTCATATCTGATCCTTAGGGATCCTGGAGGACAGTTATGAAATGACCATAATAAGATTTGGAATTTACTCAACGCACACAGTACTGAGGACAAGGACGATGGTGATGAGGACATATTTATAATTAAAAAATACCTGGTCATTGGGGGACCAATAATAAAAAAATAACTCGAGGCTTTGTTGTTCCAATATGGAACAAATAATCACTTTGATAGGCAACATGACAAACTTCAACACAAACTATTAAAAAAACAGTGTTGGACCATCTCCACAGGATACACTGAGTGGGACTGTAATAAAAGGAGGCAGAGCTTCAGTTAAAACACACCGGGGCTCTTCCTGTGACATTTACTGCAGAGGAGGAGTTAAAAACTCCAACCCTGCTCCAAATGTGGCATTAGCTGATCTAAAACAACAAAGGATTCTTTGTCTAAGACACGAGCGAGTGGAGTGGAGCGGATCGTTTATAGCTGTCCAATAAGTAAACTATCAACTACAGACACTCTCTTTAACAGGATCTGATGAGAGAAATAATAATTCAGCCTCTGGGAACTGTATACAGTGTTACAACAAACGACACGTTCACAATCGCAAAAAACTTTTTCACCCTCCACACAACCTCTGCTGGCTCAGGCATTAGGTAGTAAACATAGCTTTAAACACTATGTTATTGAGTCAAGTCAGTGGTTCTCAAAGTACGGGGCAGGTCCCCCTTAGGTAGCACCTATTGCAGAGAGGTGCAGCAGGGAAAACGCTTTTCTTTAAATGTCCCACGGTGGGAAAATTACTGATTTGTAATTTTATTAAATGTTCAATAAAAAACAGCAGATGTTTGACATTAGTTCTACCCACAAAAGGGGGCGCTGCAGAAAAACTTCAAGAACCACTGGTTAAAGTTATTACAGTTATGTTCACTTACCATTACAACAGATAAGACATTGGCCTACAGGAGCACTATACAGTATCAGTGAAGTCAGCTTTTACCTACACCTAAACTGCAATGCAACAGATACACTATAACAGCAACATGTGCTTAAAGTACACTGAATTGAACAGGGTTTTTAAAACACTTTTTTGCTGTGTGTCCATTTACATGTTTCTAAGTGGTATCTGCCATGAATGACAAAAGGCAGACGTCATGACGTGGTATTTCTACAGTACACCTTTCAGCTCAGAGAAGGCTGATTCCAAAGCCGGAATCACTGCCTATTATTCAAACCATGGTTATTTCTGTTTTGTTTCATCTTTTATCTTGAGGTTCATACTTTATAGCTTTATAGTTTTATAGTTTTATAGCTGGCAATAATTGTAGCAAACAACTGCAAAACACTATTGCTTTCATAGAGGTGTTTTCTGACTATAGCAACTGGAATGCATCAACTCTGGTTTTAACAGATATAATGGAATTTTTCCTCAATATTATGAGGCATAGGAAACGCAGCGTTATTCTCCTCATAGCCTTTGACGTGTAAGAGAAGATAGAATCTCAGTGAGAGGATTAATGTACATTTAATGGTTACCACTTGGCCAGATTCATAACATTAATTTTAGCTTTTTAAGGGCAGAAAACTCTATTTCTAATAGCAGACATATTGAAGCGTGACAATTATTTTTGAACACCTTCTTCTGATTACATAAGGGAGGTTGAGTGCAGCCTACACTTTTTTAACAATAGCCAATTCAAATGCCAAAACAGATTTCAATGATTAAAATCCTTTCCAAATTATTTAAACATCTCTTTGCACCTAATCAACAACCTTTACATTCGGTGTGTCTTATGTACTCTGACAATTTAAGTGGAAATCCAAGTCAGATAAGCAGAAAGAAAGACAAATCAGCATTATCTGACAGACCGCGTACAGAGTGATGTAGGATGCGTACAGTCACAGGGCTGGTCTGATCCAAGCGTCATATCTGCTCAGCAGGAGTTTATACGCCAGGATACAACAGTGTTGAGTTTCCTCCTTATCCACAATGGATGGAAAAAGACCTCCACAGGTCAGATGGACCAACAGAGTAGAAATGCACACCCAGAAGGGGACAGCAGATAACAGGCGAGGTCTGAGAGCGGAGGCAGTGTCTTCAGTGTTTTGGTGTGTCAAGGCCTTAAAGGCACGTGGACTCCGGTGGCATGTGGACCTTCCCAGACAGAGAGAGGGGGACAGAAGGGGCTCAGGTGCAACACAAGTTGTCAATGACCATGGTGATGTTAAAACCATACACATCCAGCAGGTTGACCAGGAAGGAGCGGTCAGCCTGGGGATCCAGCCCCATGGCTCTCACGTGGTCAGTGGTGAGGGTGGGTTCAGCACTACCAGCTATCTCAGACAAAGTCTGGAAGATGTGGTTGTTTAGCTCCATGAAGAACCTGTAACAGTGTTAAAGAGACGTGCATCACAATGGGGTCATAGTATGATCCTAAAAATAATGAAACAGTAATTCTCTCTTCAAAAACAGTTCTTCTTCCATTAGTAAAGTGGTTGAACATGTGTCAGTGACTCACAAATTGAAGAGATCCTCTTCACTTGATGTGCAGTCTCCATCCACCTCCTGAGAGTACAGCAGCAATTGTCTGCCGAAAACACATTATTACCCATAATTATGGAACATTAATGTTTATGTAATGTTATTCTAGTCTAAATACCATCACAGCACTACAATCTAAAGTGAGAATTTGTGTTTCTATTAGAGTTTAATACAGTTTATTTTACAATATTTCAGTAGCGTCCTACGTAAAGTTAAACTGTACCTTTGTTCCGTCAGTTTCCTGTACCTTTCCTTATCAGCTGCATTGAGACGCAGCATTGACTGCAAATGGCTCCTGTGTGTTTTCACATTCTGGTTGTCAATGTAGACATCGTACAAATCCTTCTTCTCCTCAAAGATCTTCTCTGTAGTACCTGTAAAATGTTTTGAAATAGTTAGGCCTACAGTATATATACAAAATCATTAAATTCCATATTTTACCAAATGTATTCCATAAATCTTTTAAGGACCAGCTCCACTCACAGGCTATATATGACACTTCTGTTGCCAGGACATTAATGTCTGCTACGTTGATGTAGAAGAAAGGTCGTAACTCGGGCACAGAGGAACCGATTCCAGGCAGAGACACGTTGGCCAGGCAGCAACAGCAGTACACTAAAACAGAACAAGGCGCATTATTAAACCTTTCCATGGAGATGGGAAGAAAAACTGCTCAGCATTTTAATCACACCACTAAGGAAAAGTAATCTCTTCCACACATCAAGTAAAAAAAGTCTGACAAATTCTTTAACCGATTTTGGTTTAGTGTTTGTTTCCTTTTCCTTTATTCAATGTAGTTCTTTTCCATTCATAAAAATATATATCGGTAGGTCAAATTTGTTTTTGCAGTTGTGAAAATTTGACTTTGTGTGTGTGCGTAAGCTTATGTTTGAGCTGCTCACCTCTGTAGCAGACCACACCTACAGGTGGAGGGGAGAAGATTAGAAGGCGTTTCCTCAGCAAGGCAAACTTCCACAGAACCATAATCTGTTCCCCGAAAAACTGGATGAACTGTGACATGCAGCCAGCTGGGTGGGTGATCTGCAGGGGGCACAGACGTGGCTTTAATGACATATTCATGTAGAACTCAACAATGAGCGAACACACACCAACATGGAAATGATTATAGACCTTCATTTCTGGATGCATGCAGCGGTTAATGTTGGTAACGCTCCAGGTGGGGCAGGCAGAGACCACGCTATTCCCTGAAGGTTGAAGGACAGCCTTTTTGTCCTCATAGAAGGCCTCCAGTGGAGAATATTGACCTGGACACTGTAACTGGTGCCTGTGTACAAAGACAGGGAGGACTGTTTTAGGACTACACAGTACAAAGTGCATTAACAAGGTTCTGGGTTTATTTGTTGGTACTACAAGCTTTAAGGCACAGTTTATTTAGGTGAGCACTCTTTGGTAGTATTTATAATTGCTCTTACCTATGAGATTCCCCAGGGCACCACTTTGGGGCCTTTACATTTACCATACAATAGACATACAATGTCTATCCATCTAAACTAATAATCATGCTGTCATTCATTCCCCTCTGGACCTTAGAGGTTTTTATTCCCAAATGTAAATACCGGTAAACTCCTAATAATATTAAACTATCCATTTGTACTTGGGAGTCATACCTTTAGACTCAACTGTACATTATGTCATTTCTTTTACTGGCCTATGATCACCTAGTCATTTTATTTCTTTTTTTTTTAAACTTTTTTAGTCATATTAATGTTTAATATGGTTGTTTTTTTGTGTCCACATGAAACAAATATAACCTTTACATTTACAGAGTTAGATTTGGCAATATTAGATCAAGCAGGGAGAGACTACATCGTGGTATGCTCTACTTTTGTGCTGACACTTCACACAAAGCCTGCATATGCAAGGATTTTGAACTTGAATTTGGATCTGAGTTCCTGTATATTCGATGTGGCAAGCATACAGAAAACCTGTTAGTCAGACACACAGGTGAGGCAGATTAGCTTTACTGTAAAATAAAATGTGAAGAAAAGACTGACAGTGCACTAACGGCTCTCTTACCTGACTTGGTTCTCCAGGAAGTGCATGTAGCGGTAAAGCAGTGTGTATGACGGAGAGAGAATTCCCACAGACTTCATCCTCGCCCCTCGCTCCAGTTCACTCTCCACAGGCATGTTAGCAAAACAGGCTAAGCCAAAGAAAGGGCCTTTACGGAAATATCTAATAACACATATTAGAGAGCAAGAGTGAATGACTGTGACAGCCATCTGACAGTATCAGTGCAGAACTATTTGTCTGGATGTCATCTCACATGAAGTCACTGGTGACCCGATGGGAACCACTGGCCATTGACTTGAATTCAACTCCATCAAGATTGATGTCATGAGGCAGGCACCACTCTATTATGTTCCCTGTCATACACACACACACACACACATACAGTATCAGTCGGGTATTTTGCCTTCTTTACTTCCTTTAAAGCCAGTTTTACAGTGACAGGTCATGGGAAAGAATTGAAAAGTGCTGACTAAGCTACAGTTCTCTCCCATACAAAGCAGAAGCACTCCCAGTCCAATGCTGTTTTGTGTTGTGTGTTGTGTTTGACTGAGGTCAGCATTAATGCAAATTTATATTTGTTTTAATAAGTTGACGATATTCTTACATTTTATTCACTCATGAGGGTGAATTAAATGCCAGAAAAGAGAATTACATACAAGAAAGAGAAGTGAAATGAAGTTCCCTGAGAATTACATACAAGAAAGAGAAGTGAGAGAGAAGTTTTGCTGCGGTTGCCTAAAGAAAGTAACAGTTGTCTCATCATTGCATATTGTGTCCCTTTTTTTACTCCTAACAAGTCACTTTTGATATTCCAAATAACAAACTAGATGACCTAAACTACATTACAACATGATTTTCATTACTCATTAGCCACTGGAGTGGACCTAGCTTCTAGTTTCACTTTTTTTAAAAACCTATGATTAACTGTTGGGTTACTTAGTGCTCTACTAGTCATAGACACCTGGGCTCACATATGTTGCCGATTGAGATGAGAATTTTACAATTATCCTGACCAGAATTATCATTGTTTACTGTATTGCCACCGCGGAGGATTTAAATTATATTGACTTAAGAGATCCACGCTCCCAGTTATGACGTTTACAAATAACCACGGACGTTTTAGGTGCAATTAGCGATATTAATCGAACTTATGCAATCTAATTTTTCCTTGTCCCGAGGCTATTTATCCTGTGATAACAGTAATGTGGTTACAATGCTATGCTTCTTTCTCACTTCTTTTCGAATACTTTCGAATAGTCATTTATTTCTTTATTCTGTCTCATTACTTTGCTTCCTCAATTTCATTTCTATATTATGTTGTGCAAATAATTTGAGTAGACATGGGTAAGCATTGTACTATTTGCATATTCGGAATAAACAGTATTAAAAGAAAAACAAAACAAATCTTTACAAGTGCATGCAAACATGTATTTCAGCCAAAGTCTGAAAGACAATTTCAGAATCTTGTTACCTGCTGTTGTTGCTCACCTGATCTCGGGTCAAAGGTAACTACAAACACAGCCACAATCTGATCTTTTTCTGCCCACTGATCTCTCGCTGACAGGCTGCCGTGGTAAGGAACGTGACGGTCTATCCCCACAGCCTCCGGCCGAGTCCAGCCCTGTCCACGGAGGTCTGTCCAGGGACGGGCCGAGCTTCCGACTCCGCTGCCAACATCAGCTGTTACATTCCTGCACGGACTGCAGGTGCTGCTGGTGACGGCAGTGGTACCAACCACAGTGTCCGCGGCCAGAGGTGGTGGCGGAGCCGCCTGGTTCGGATCTGACGGTGGGATCTCCTCCCAGTCCAGCAGTGGTGCTCGATCCGACTTCTCCACCATGGCGCTGCCGCCTGCGAGGACACAGGGAGGGGTACAAACAACACACAAGGTTCGGTGTCCGGCTAAAAAGAGTTAAACAGTCCAGGACTTGTGCTGCTAGAACATGGTTTTCTGAGCTCTCTGCTTGTTTTCTGAGTATCTGTAAGCGTGTCACATCCACGGGAAAGCTGTTTTTCTCCTCCTGTCTCACTGTTTTGATGACGTCGCTCACTTCCGCCCACGTGTCTACACATTACTATTTCATGCACTGGCCTGATTTGGATTAGAGGCTTTTTGCCAAGCCCTTATATGGCGCTACCGCAAAATCATATTTTATACCTTAAACTGAATGACATGACTTGCATACATCCAGACCATGTCACCTATACTCCATACTGACCTGAACCTGATATTATAAAACAAAACATTTAAAAAAAAACCTTAACCAAGATCCACGAGTCATATTGTGTACTATTGGAATCGATTATTCGTTTCTCGGGCTCTTTAATTAAATATATATTAACTATAGCATAATTTGGCCAATGCAGACTTAGTACAAAGATGGAACAAAAGTAGTTTTACTAAGTGTAAATATTCTAACTAAAGATGCAAATTACATATCACATAGATTGGGGTTCTCAAACCAAAAAAAAAGTACATTCTGTGGTACTTAAGTTCCCTGTTGAAATACGCAGTTAAATCTTACTTATTCATCTTATTTTCTTTGATTATTCTTTTCAAACAGTTTTCAGGGCCCCCAGCAGGGGGTTCAAGGGAGCTCCAGTAATTCCAAGCAGTCATAAGGTGAAGGGAGGGTCTCCCTGGGTTACAGTCTGTCACAGGGCCACATAAAGAGGTAAACAACCGTCCACAAGGTCATTCATTCATAGCTAATTTAGAGTGAACAGCTAATCTGTTCCTGTATGTTTTTGAACCACTGAAGTACAGAAAGAAATCCCAGGGACACACTGGTAGATGTTATTAAAAGTTAGTTTGCAAAATAGTGAATGTAGATAAAATAAAGAGGGACAGAGAGAGGTCAATGTTACAAAAAAGCATGGAAGAGAGTGGAGACAGTGAACCCATGAATTCATATATGTATGTATGTAAGTGTGTATTTGTGTGTGACAATATAGGTTTTCTTTCTTGAACAGTTTTTTTATTTATGTGTATTAATTAGCCTTCACATAAAACTACATAGAAGTGCTTTACAGCTTTTGTCAAACCTTTTGCCAATTGCCTTTATTACCGTTATTTGTTTGAACCTAAATTGACTTCGCGCAATTATCTGTCACGTGAAAGTCAGGTGCGTCTTACGGGAAGCTTTAAACCAATCGCCTTTGCGACATGTTACGGCTGACGTCGTAGTTGATTTAAACAGGAAGTCAGTTAGACACAGGGCGCGAGGTTTGAGCGTGCAGGAGCGTCTGTTTATTCGTGAGTACGCATGTTAAACATACGTTTAAGTGTTGTTGGCGCCGGTGTGAAACACGTGTTGACATTATTAACAGGCATGACATTAGGGAGGCTCGTTGGTGCAGCTTTCTTTGTTGTCCGTCATTAGATGTAAATATATAACACCAAATGAAGCATAACAATACAGTATTTAAATAATTATTTTTAAATGCAGTTTACATAAATGGTCAATTATATGAACCATTTGTCTGTGTCCTCAAACCTCAAAGGTTTAAACATTTTAATAGAAGTCTTTATCAAATGACAGGCCACAGGCAGCTATAATGTTGTTTGATGGGATCAGCCAGCAGCTGGACTTCACCAGCTGTGGAGAGGAGGGCAACAGCAGTGACAACAGTTCTGATGAATGTGCCTCCAGAATACCAAGTCCTAGACTCAGATCTCCCAGTCCTGCTTGCAGAACGCCAAGGGTACAGCGCCACCGCAGCAGGAACAGCACTGTGTCCTCACCGTCACAATGCACCAGCCCTATACCCTATGCCTTCCTGAGGAAACTGAGGCTTTGTGATTCTCCCAGTACCCCTAAGGTGGAGTATGATAAAAAATTAAAAACCAAATCAAGTTCATTTGCAAGACCTCACTGCATTTCTCTTGTATTATTCACTGTAGAGTTTGATATCTAAGTCGTCCCAGCCATGCTCCAGCTCAAAGGTCAGTTGCAAGCGCAGGACGCCACATTCTGACTCAACTGTGGTAAATGTCTCCAGAGCGCCCTCTGTCAACGTGAATCCTTTTACCTCTGACACCGTACGCAAAAATAGTGAGCAGTGGAGGAACAGTTTTGGGAGTGATGATGATGACTGTGGACGCAGGTAACCAATGATATTGTAGATTTTAGTTGTATAAATGTACATACTCTTTGTTGTGTGTTGGTTTTGACAAAATGTTTATAATAGAATTTACCAACTTTTAACAATATTAGTTAAACATGTACAGTATTTTAACCTTCTTTAGTGGCACATATAATACCAAAAGAGCCAAAAATTTACAAAACCCTAACATTTTTTTAATAAAACATCTAGGTCAGTAATTCTTGACCACAGTGCTACATTGGTGTGCAGTGACAGGTGTACAATTGTAAAATTATCCAATTTCACTTAATTTGTCTGAAAATAATTTATTTACTGCTAATAATTAGTTTCTGTTAGTCTGTGTGAAAAAACTTGAGAAAAGTGTTTATTCCTGTGAGGATATCAGTGTGTTCAACTAAACAGGACCATTTTTCACACAACACATTGTGAAAAACAGTGGGATTTGTTTATTGTAAAATTGTGTGCTAACACTGAGGTTTTAAACTATGGGGTTGCCATGGTGATGCTTCACCTGGCTGCACAGCTCAGTCAGACCGCTGGACCTTTTTAGCCATGTCATAGGGAACAACAGCCCTATTAAACACATGTTTAATGTGTCAAGAATCGGCTTGTTTCTTTGCAATACCTTTTAAAAAAAAAAACTAGGGCAAGAGCATGTTGTGAATATAAACACTCACTGAAAAAAAATCACTCACTGAAAATCTGTTTTCATGGTTTGGGCTGGCTGGGCTGCTCTAAGTGAAAAAGAATGGCTGAAGGCATTTTTTTTTTATGTTACAGGTTGAAACACAGCTTGACGTCATCTGAGGAGGATGATGACTCTTTTCTCCCACGAAAGGTAAGTTATATTTATTCACGTTCTCTGATTAATCTGATCTCCCTCTCTGATTTCATCAGCAGGCTTTGTCCTGTGTGGTTGCCTCCACACAGTTCTGTCAAAAATTTAATGCTGCCAGTCCTATTTCTGGAATATCTCTTTAAGGATTTTCAAAAGAACTCTTTGATTCGTCACACTTCTGTTGTGGAAGTGTTACCTTATTTGGTCTGGACAAAGAAAAGCGTTGGCTGTCTTGGCTGTTATCAATGCTGTGATGCACGATCTGATGGTGTCTGTGTATACCACAAGGCTCACAGTCTGTTAATTTGGCAGAAAAGAGCCGTCCAGTCCTTCATGTTGTCACGCTATGAGAGTGAGTTCCTGGAGCTGGAGTGCATTGGTGTGGGTGAATTTGGGGCAGTTTATAAGTGTCTGAAGAGGCTGGATGGCTGCTTGTACGCCATAAAACGCTCACGGCGTCCCCTTGCAGGCTCTGCCAATGAGTGAGTCAGAAACACGTCACAGTCTACAAGATACAAAATATTTGACACAAAGGATTTCATAAATGTCTTGACAACTTTTTTTTTTTCTTTTTACTGTCCTTTTAGACACCTGGCTTTAAAGGAAGTATATGCACACGCCGTTCTGGGGCTACACCCACACGTTGTTCGCTATTATTCAGCATGGGCAGAGGAAGATCACATGATCATTCAAAATGAATATTGTGATGGTAAGTTTCACATTACTCTCAACAGTGTTCAAGACCTACACTAAGCTGTGTGTGTCTGTGTCTCTGTTGAGTCAGGTGGAAGTCTCAGTGATGCCATGGTGAAGAAACAGGAGCTGTGTGAGCAGTTTTCAGTGGCAGAACTAAAAGATCTCCTTTTACAAGTGTCCATGGGTCTGAAATACATTCACAGTTCAGGCTTGGTACACTTGGATATCAAACCAAGTATGTTTTACAGTAGTTTTCAGGCTGCTTTTCTTGTTGTGTTGTTTTTAAATCTTGCACTTTAAAGATATTAAACCTCAATTGTAGGTAATATATTCATTTGTCAGTCCCTCTCCTCAAATTCCCCTGCTGAGAGGGACAGTGACGATGAGGAAGACAAGAAGACTTCCGGGGGAGTCATTTACAAGATTGGTATAAAATTGGATTTTTAATACACTTACACTTTAAACTTTCTATTTTTGTGGAAGCTGTAAATCTCGTTTTCGTAGGGGATCTTGGCCATGTGACTTCAGCCAACGATCCCCAGGTTGAGGAAGGGGATAGTCGCTTTTTGGCCTTGGAGATCCTACATGAAGTAAAGACATATTATCATTTACTTGTAATCACAATACTAGCAAAGAATTTTCAAACAGGTGACTGGCTTTTTGCCTCGCCTCCTTGTAAGCAGTCTCTTTTCTCTGCAGGATTACAGTCACCTTCCCAAAGCAGATGTCTTTGCTCTAGGCCTCACTGTGGTTCTAGCAGCTGGGGCGCCCCCTCTGCCTTTAAATGGAGACCAGTGGCACAGCCTTAGAGAGGGCATGTTCCCCGAGCTGCCACATGAGCTCCCACCTCCATTTAGAAGCCTAATTCAGGTACATTTTTATGAGAATGTATTTGAACCTCCACGTGTAGCAATTACAAGTCTTCCATTGACAAACGCATTTGCTTAATGTTTACACCCTGGCAGATAATGAGCGCTGTTGTTATGCTCTGCCCCATGAGATTAGTGCTGTTTTACAGGTTTTCTGGCCTAGTTGACCATAAGCATTTCACAAATTGAATTGGTAGAATTTTGCTCTTCTTCAAATGAAATTAAAAATAATCCTGGTAAGCATGTACCCTCGTTGTTTTTACTTACCTTAAGTGGTCGTTCTGTACATCACTGCCACCTATTGGGTTCATTATAGATTGATTTTTTTAAAAAAAAGTACAAAATAGACATACCTGTGTATGACCATACTTCATTTTCTTCATTAAAGGGGACAACATTTGTTTATTCTACTATCCTATGTTCTTAAGAAATTCCTTCCTCTGATTAGAACATAAATGCTTGGAAGTAATGATGCTTTTTTTTTTGGCCAATATTTTGCAAGCTGTTATTGGATCCTGACCCCGGAAAGCGTCCTTCTGCCAGAGAGCTCTGCAAACACCCAGTGTTGAAGGAGGAGAGAACCAGTCGTGTAGCTGCTCAACTCCGCAAAGAGCTCAACGTGGAGAAGTTCAGGACTGCGATGCTTGAAAAGTAAGGATAGTTAATGAAAGAAAATTAAAGCTGATTAACACCAGTTAAGTGGGACAGAGGCAATCCAACACCTTATTATTTTTTTGGGAGCTAATTTTAATATTTATTACATTTATTGTTTTACATTTGATATTTTTTGCATCTGAAGAATCCAGTATCTACAAATTTTTTTCTTAAAGTTTATATTGACAAACAGAGTTAGAGTAGGGTAGGTTAAGACGTTTTTTAGACGTGACTTCAGAGATAAGTATGCACAAGTATGACCAGGAGGTGGTGCAATTATTTAATCATTAACATGTTGATGTCTGACGTGCAATCATGCACGACTGTCTTTTTTTATGTAGCAGTTTAATTTAAAGTGTAACTTTGTTTTTAGTTTTGTGTTGTGTGCTTTATATATTTAAATCAATCTTTCAGAGAGCTCCAGCAGGCTCGACAGGCAGCACTGTCGCCTAAACAGAACCTTCCTGTTGGCTTGAAACCTGCTGTGAAGATGGGGTCTGTACCAAGAAAGGGGAAAAGGCTTGTTGGCAGGAGCACAGCACGATCCATAAGTTGTGACGTATCTGGATACGGTGTCTGATGCCACAATTTGAGGCCCAGACGATGACTGGGGAATATTTGCCTAATGGATGCTTGAAATGACAACCTAATTTGATCTTTTGGGACTAACGTATCCAAAAGAATGCCTTGTTTTTTTTTAATCTTAATAAAATGTTATCATCTTGTCTTGGGTTTATTTTTTTTTTTTTTAAATTTCAAATGACTATGCAGGCCTTGTCGTGTAGTGCAAGAACACAGGGACAAAAACATGCTGTTGTTTCAGGGACTTTCCAGCCCTGAGGTTTTCTTATCTATCTTAGCTACAAGGAAGACTGGGTATCTGAATGGAAACTCATCAGAAAACGACTTCAATCTTACGGGTTTTCTCCGTACACAAACAATTCCTATAATGTTATTACAATTGTAATACATTTTCATCAAATATATCTTGGTTACGTTAGAAGTCATGTAAATTTCTGGTGTATATAATGTAATACATTTATTCATTTTTTGTTTTACCTCGCGATTGTTACTACCCTCTTCTTTGTGTATTTTAACATGCCCCGTGTTTTTGTTTTGTTTTTTAACCGACAGGAGCCAGCATTAGCATTAAATATTGCGATAGTTTTTTTTTGTTTGTTTGTTTTTTGACGCGTCACAGGGACTTAAGGTCCAGCCCACTAAATTCCGACACACAAGTGGATGCACTCGTGCTATTGTTTGTGTTGTTTATCCGCTCCGTGCACGTTGATTTGCGAGACCTCACTTATATATATATATATATATATATATATATACACTTTAAAGTGGATGGAGTGACTAACCGCGGCAGACAAAGCGACTGTAAGTATCATGTTTTTTCAAACTTTACTGCATTTTTTTAAATTCACCGTTAAAGTGATGAGCGAATGTAATAGTTAGCGTTAGCTTAACTTCGCTCGTACCGCTACATAAACGTAAGTTTAACCAAAGTCATAAAGTTTGGCTGCTGATATTAAGGTATGCAGATTTGTACGTTATTCGTCATACGTGATGGGGTACATCCGGGTACATATTTCTGTTAATATTTTAACTTGATTTTAATGTAAAAATATCACTTTGTCACTTTACTTTCAATCTGAAGGTGGAGAGTGTCCGTCCATGGATGAGCTGAAGAGCATGGCTGTTAGCCAGAACACCACCCTGGTCGCTTTTGCATTTCTTTATGCAGACTGTCAAAACACTGAGTACAGAAAGGAGATAATTTCTCTGGAGGAGATATGCAAGCCGGTCCAGGACATCAACTGCAACGGGGACTGGGTCGACCCGGGGAGAGATGGTGACTTAGAAACCGACGGTCACCTGTCAATGCCTATCCCACCGATAGACATTGAGCCCATAGTCAATGTGCAGTGGCCCGGTGAGTAACCGAAAGAGGAGCCTTGAATTTTGCTAACATGCTATGGAATCGACAATGTCACATTTAAATAGTTAAGTTTTTTTTAAATGCTGAGAAGTACAATTTATATTAAAGAGATCCAGTGCAGTATTAGTTAAGTTCAAAATAAGCCAAATTCACAATAGATCACACGCTGAGCAACGATGGGGAGAGAAAAAAACTCCCTTTACAACAGGAAGAAATCTCTAGCAGACAGTGTTGCTGTCTGCGTTAGCAACAGAAAGTCAGGAGGAAGTGTGTGTGTGTACATGAAAAGAGGACATGAGGACCGTTACTGTGTGATGACATTTAATGGTAAATTTAAAGAGCCTAATGTTGCTACTTTTTGTTTAAAAAAATGAATTAGTTAGAATAAATAAACATAAAAGTGTCAGCAGGCTTTTTCCTAAGTTAAAGTAGGTATTTCAAGTTGTTGCAGTTATTTAAGCCTGTGGAAAGATGTCAGTTAGGTGTTCTGTCAGAACGACAGGTGGGTTCAGGATGGAGTAGCTTACAACATAAGCTAACAACTCTGAGCCTTATATTTTTGCAAATGTAATAATTCTAATAATTTACTGCAATCTGTGGTGTGAGTACAGTTGAGTTGGGAAAGAACCTGTAATGTTGAGGATCTGCAGTTGACAGAAGAAATAAGTGTAGAAGCAAAACTGAAAACGAGTTTGTGAATCAAGAGGCAGGTGGAGGCCAAAGGTATACTCTGAAAAGGTCTGCAACCAAAAGTTGTTGCTCCATAGCTTTTAAATTATAAACAGACTTTTTGTGCATGTGTGAAGAAAATTGTGAAAACTGTGTCAGCTAAAATCAGTGTTTTCTTACATAAGATACGTCTGTAGCAGTGAAAGTGAATGTGTTCATTTATTTTAACACACATTTATTTCCATATTTTGGTAAGGAAAATAACCTGACATGTTCATAGTTGTTCACATTTTCTATCTGAATTTGTTTTTCTTCTGGTAGGGAATCATGATGTTGCTGGAAATATTCAGCAAGTTGCTGGAGAGCTCAGACAAATTGCAGAGCTGATTGAACACAGAATTGTGGCCCAGGCAACTAGGAACCTGAAAAAGAACATATCTTCCTCTCCCTCCGAGGTGAGATTCCTGTTAGTAATTAATAATGATTCTTTACATGATATAACATTTATTTGTAAATAAATTACCTTTATTTACTTACACCATTACTTCTATAACTATTACTACTTTAACTTCCAAAAAATAAAAATAGTGGATGAGTGCCCCTGACCATTGTCATTGTCATTTTGGGGATTAAACTAATTTGTTTTTCTACTTTTGAGGTGATGGGTTAAAAGCAATAATAATACTTTTAGTCTTAGATTTCACAAAAAATAAAATGCATGGCAATTGTGTCAAATATAAAAACTCACTTGGACCAGGGGTCACTATATACATTTGTTGAAGGGCCAGAAATCTTCTGCACAGACACCTTGGGAGCTTGAAGTTGGTGGACATTACTGTTACTTATTTAGGTCTCAGTTGTTTTTTCAGTTATTTAATAGTAGGGACCTCACAATAGTTTCTCAATGATCCTCGCAAGTTTGGAATCCAATCGCATGCAAAAGCATCAAGAGAAAAAAAATGACTTTTTGTTGTTTTTGGTCTTTGTATTTGCAGGATTGGAAAAGTCTTCTGTCTGCAGAGGTGGAGCGGGTGATGAGGCAGGGTGTAGGTCTGGAGTATCTACCTCAGGAGCGAGTGCTCATAGCTCTCACTCTCACCCTGGTGAAGGGTGTATGTGAGCAAGCACCCAGATTTTTAAGGAACCTCTTCAGTGCTGCGGTGCAGTTCATTAACCCTGTCAGCACCTGGTGACGTCTGACTGATAGGCCAACAGAGTGAAAAGAAGAACATGTCACTTCTGGGGTGAGACAAAAACAACACTTTGCAAAAGTGAAATGAAAATCATAAATCTGAATATGAATTGATGAGAATGTGACACTAGTTGTTTACATTTTTTGTACTTGAAATCTTAGTTTGTTGGTTTTGCTTTTGCTTTACATGTCCGTCTTAAATATGTTTTCTAGCATATGGTCGCTTTGCTTTAAGCCATTTTTTTAAAACTTCTTTTTATTTCAGTTTAATAGGTATTTCATTTTTACTATTGCAGAAAAATGTCATACGTCCAGTGTGAAAGTCTCACATCGTCCTTCAATTAAGCTTGTTAGCATAAAGGAAATATACAAACTGAGGTCAGTATAGAGTCTGTAAGCCATCAGTATATACGTACAAATAAATGTCTAAATCATAAATCGGGAGCCATTTGGTCAAAAAACCCCTCTGTTCTTCTCTGCAGTTATCAATTCCATATTATACACCTCTTTAACTCTTCATTTCCATTGTGTTATGGTGGAGGACTGTGGTTTTAGCCAGGAGACTGTTATTGCTTTAAACCATTTAACAGAGAGCTTGGACAAATATGTATGCCTTATGGCTGGGATCTTTTTACTTTCAATTAATTTTTTAATTGTTCTTTTTTTGCTTAATTTACCCCCAAGTTGTCACATGCCTTTGCATTTGAAGGGAAATAAATACATTTTTAATTAAGTGTATCGTTATCATTATAGTAGTTAACAATCTTACATCACAGCAGCATAATTACTGGATTTTCTGGATGTTCTGTCTGCGTTTGTTTTTTTCCATATACCTATCTTAAAAAACTAGAAGAACATCTAGGGGTTCAGCTTCAGCCAATGCTGTCATTCTGTGAATATACTGTGTGTTGGATTTGTGTAATTTTGAATAGTTAAACAGTGGCACACTTCCTGTTCCACTTAAAATGTAAAATGAGAAACAAGATTTGAACCACATGAGATGAAATACCGACTAAACACCTGTGAAAGAAAACATTTCTCTGAATGAGGAAGTCAGTTCAACCATGACATAATAGACGTTCATGACGGTTCATCTGCTGCTGCAGCACTTCCTGCTCCTCCATCATCTGGAGATTCAACTCAATCGTCTCTAGTTCCACTGCTGATATTACTACCAATAAACATTGAGCAATATCTAAAGGCAAATTGTAGTTACTCATTGAGGGATGTAACAGTCAGTATTTATATTGGTATTTGGTTTGTCTACTTTGCACTTATGGAAACTGAAAATGTATAAAGACATATAGCCAGTGCAGTTTTTAAAATGAATGAATGTCAATATAAACCCATCACAGTACACCTTATAATGCAAGTGCAGAATAATCCAGTTTACAGAGTCATTACTGTACTAAGCCAAACAGTCAACAACCATTGATAATCCTACTGACAACCCGTTGTCAGTACTCAAGGACACATCTCAAAGTTCTTGAAGCCATCTTTGGGCAAAATATTTATTGTTTCATTTCACAAAAATACATGTTGCTTCTTTAATGCTGAAATCTCTTGTGCAACACAAAAGACTGGGACAAAAACCCGACATGAAGCTTCCTTCAGTGAATGTTTTTCTTTTTCAGCCGTGAAAAAAATTAATTTTATTTTTGACATAATCATGTATTTGGTTTGTTTGTTGGTGTCACCATAGTGAAAAGGAAAATTAGGATTGCACGTTGAGGCAAAGACAGAGCAGAAATTTGTTGTACAGTACAGTATTTATACATCTAATGGGGACACATGACACACAGAAAAATAAGGTCACAAATCAGAGAAAGAGACAGACTGATAAAATGAACATCAGTGTTTGTGACTAGTGGGTGAAATACAGAGAACTGGGATAAAAGTGGATTCCAAACAAATCAGCTGGATATAATTCATACAACACGATTTACACGGTGTTCCCTGCCATTATTTCTATTCATTATTTACTTTTTCGGCAGCTCAGATCTACTTCCTCCTATATCTCAAAACACTGTATGTTACTACGGCAGCCAGGACAACCAGCGCGGCACTCCCATACAGCATTGCTGGAAACACAAACGGTGAGTCCGACAGCTCTGGGGGCTTCTTTGCTGGGTCTGCAGGAGAAACCTCTGCGTGCTCTGACGACACAGGTGCAGCCACGGAGACCACTGCTGGCTCTTCCACAGTCTCTGGCTTCGGCACAGCAGGAAGCTCCGACTCCTGTTGTGGTTCTGGAGGTTCTTCCGGTGCATCTAGAGGCACAGTTGGTGCTTCAGGGGTTTCAGCAGCCAAAGGTGGAGATGTCACTTCAGCGGGCAGTGGTTCAGCTACAACCTCTGGTTCTGGTTCTGGTTCAGGCTTTGGTTGTTCAGCAGCAACGGGTAAAGGTGCTTCAGGTTCTGTTTCCATAGGGGTTGCAGCGTCTTCTGAGGGTGGGGGAGGCAGCTCTGGTTCTGAAGACTTAAGGAAATGTTCTGCAGACAAGATTTCAGGAGTCTCTGCAACAAGTGACTCATCCATAGAAATGAGTAAGGCCGGGGCAGTCTCTACTACAGTCTGGTCTGGAAACTCCTCCCTGAGCTCGGCCAGCTCGCTCTCTGTGCCTATGACACTCATCATACTTTCCTCTATCCCTCCGCCCTCGGCACCTTCCTCCAGCAGCTCTGCCTCCTCACGCTCCACGTGCACAATGTCCGAGTTTGAGGAGTTGTTCTCGCTGCGCTCCTCTGCCAGAGCCATTCCTTCATTACTGTCCAGGCTCTTGATGTCTTCCGGGTCCATAGCAGATACCTGGGCCCAAGACTCGTGGCCGACCAAAGACACAGGCAAGCTTTCCGTCTGCCAGGAGCTCTGCTCACTGCTGTTGTCACCGAGACAGAGTAGAGATGATGGAGGGCTGTGCTGGTCGAGATGCTGCTCTCCTGACAGGATGTAAATGTCGTTGTTGTCGTCAGCAACTGTCACACTTTGCGCCTGCTCTGATACAATCCTGAATAATTCACCCTGTGGGAGACAGACAGAAAAAAAAGATCTCATCTCAGTTTGGTTGCTACTGACTAAACAGGAAATGGGAAAACTGACTTGAAGGTTTGGCAATCTAATGTCATGTGAAACCTGCTGATCATCAGATCACCGATGCACACTAATATCACAAACGGTTGACTTTTGTTTTAAATATAAAACACAGGTGTAAATGTGAGTGTGAATGATTGTTGATCTGTGTGGCCCAGGGATAACTCTGACAGCAGAGGGCGCTCCAAGTGCAGTTCCACCGTACATACTTCCTTTATTTGACAGTAAACCAGAAAGACTATAATGCAGTGTTTTTTTCTTCTTTTTTTTTTTTAGCTCTGCTGTCCTGGTAAGCAATCAGAAAGCAAAGTGTTTGAGATGACCAACGCGTTTTAAATACGTTTTGTAGGTTCTGCAAAAGCGACAATTTGTAGATGACCTTAAAATACAAAATGTGTGTGTTTTGGAGAGAACATTTTTGGAAGAAAATGACAGAGCCAATAAAAATACAGATCGCAGATTTAAAACACAGCATTAGTAAAAGGCTGTGTAATTAAATGACTAAAGGGCTTTATACTTAAATGATTACTTTGTGTTGCAAGTAAAATAAGTCAGACTTCAACCATTTTAACATTTGTCAATAGAACAAACAGTTTATCTGTAGTGCACCAGAGGTCTGTGGTGACAATGTCAGTAAGACCCTGTGAACCCCCTGAAGGTGCGGTTATCTGGGGCCCACAAGCTGTTCGACCAATGTGGTGCTGCATTTGAGCTTATGAGATTGTGTCACAAAAGACACCGAGAAGAAGAAAGACCTGGTGTGAGAAGAAGAACTGCTGCATGTGAACAACTAAGTCAACAGGGCGAAGTTAAATTGGATCTGTCACATGCATGCTTCAGGCTGTGCTGTTGTCACGTAGGAGGTGACTCCACCAGATGGGATTCTGAGTGTTCCATCAGCAGAAATAATGCCAATAAAAACTCCTAAGATCCTAACAAATGATGTCAGGACAAAAGTCAACTGTAGCAGATTAGATATTGAAAAAAAAGTAAGCATCAACTCGTAGCCATTTGTAACATAATATTTGTTTCTGGATACAAACAGGTACAGTCCAAAGTAACAAAGGTTTTCTGAAGTTTACCAACCTGACATCACATCGCTCACTTCTATAACTTACAGAATA
This sequence comes from Cynoglossus semilaevis, assembly GCF_000523025.1. Taxonomy (NCBI): domain Eukaryota; kingdom Metazoa; phylum Chordata; class Actinopteri; order Pleuronectiformes; family Cynoglossidae; genus Cynoglossus; species Cynoglossus semilaevis. The sequence goes on along the minus strand of NC_024312.1, from coordinate 9,043,711 downwards.
ATTGCAACAGAAAAAGACCAGCACTCACACAAGAGGCTACAGTCAGAGCTCACCCTACACAAACTTTACACTGTTAAATAAGGAAAACCGTGTTGCTCTGCTGCAAGACATGTCACACTAGACTCCGCCCCCCCACTGTGAAACAAACACAAAGTCATGTAAAACAAGTATTGATTCAGTCTGCTGTCTCAATAACACCACTTTATAACTGATACAAAACCCTCCAGTGGAGAATTCTGGGTGCTGTAAGAGCAAGTACAAATTAAATAATAGAAAATGTCAGAAATAAAAAATCCATATTTCACACCGAGTAAATAAATAAACCAGAATGCCATTATATTTCATTAAATATATTTTGGAGGTATTTGTAAAATATGTGCTATGGCTCAAACAAACCCTATGACTAATTCACAGCCTCCATTTCTATGTCAATCTACTGATGGTGTATTACGTAAAGCTATTTAAAGGGCTTCTCATGCACTAATCCAGCATCGTGTTAGTGCAGTGGCACAGATGCCCATCATCTTACACTGGAGTTAGTCAGATGACGTTTGAATTATGAAACATGAAGAACAGTCCTACTATAGACAAGGGAGCAGATGTGATGTCAATGGATTGGATCTGTGACTCCAGTACAGACACATATCATCACCGCAATTTATGTTTCTAAGAAGCCATAGCTACAGTGGCAAAATCATCAGCTTCTTTAAATTTGTCTGTTACCTTTCAGAATCATCTTGATTTCATTTTACAGCAGTGTAACTGGCAGTAAATAGATAACTACAGAATGTGCGTTTTTGTTATTTCCCCAGCTTTGCAAATTGATCAGGAGCAGCAGCCACTTCATGAACTTCTAACCTGTAACTTTATGACATGAGACCCTGCAGGCCTGTAATAACTAATGACTAAAGTACACACAGTTTTGAATGCATTATTTTATTGATTGATGACATTTAACTGAACCATGTAAAAGCTGCACCTCATCACTGAGTTCAATGGATGCATTTTATAAGATAGACCAAATTCAAGATTTTTTTTTACAAAATACTACATATTTTATATTTATAGTAGTGTACAACAGAGAGGTAGAGGTAATGAAATTAGGAACTTAATTTTAAAAAGGAAGTGCTTCATCTTTAGAGAATATCTGGCTTGACTATGTGGAAGGTGCAATACATTTATACAACAACAACAATAATAATAACAAAGATGTATAATAATAATATAATATTGATACTATGACAACTATTTTTCTTTATGCTGTAGATTTTTGGTTGCTTTGTAATTGGTTATTTGATTTGTTAGTCTATCCTCACAGGCGTTCTAAAATTTAAGTCAATTTATGGACAAATAAATAATATATAATATATTCCTAGTAGGCGTACAATGTTTCTGATTCAGATCAGAATAGACCTTTGTCATGTAGGCCATTTCTGTTTGTCTCCTCCTCCTGCCTCTGGCTGGAGCCCTGTTTAAAGGCCACTGCTTTTGTTCCTGCCAAATGAAGTGTTCATAATACTAAGGTCATAACTCATAGTGGTCACTGGTATAAACATAGCGTGTCTTTCACTAAAAGTAAAATAATAATGACATTTGCTCTTTACAAAGAAAACCTAGGTAATTAAAGGTAATTGAATTCTGGTTTTATTCCCAGCAACATGAAACGACTAAACCTAAACAAGACCTGGTTATTTATCTGCTGCTGCTGCTACACAGTTGTTCTGGCTCAGACACACACACACATTAAAACCCTCATAATTATGCAACTTTCAGCAAAGCTGCATTACAACGAAACCATCCTACCTTCAGGCAAACTTCTGAAATGACCTCAAGAGAATAAAAAAGTAGTAGAGTTGTGGTGATGGAGTGCAGGTCAGAAGCCAGCTGTCAGACTTCACCTTCCTCCTCTGGCTTGCTGTCTGCTCTAGGTCTTGTTCATCCCTCCCCTGCCACTCACTGCCTCCCCTCTCATCTGCATGCTCTCTCTCTCTCTCTCTCTCCCTCCCTCACTCCTCTCTGCCCACTCCGCCCTCACTCATCCTGTCCCAGCCTATCATCATCATCCTGTCCCAGCTCATCCCTGTGATATAACAAGTGAATGCGTTTTTTGTTTTTGGAGCTCACATGTGAATGAGGACACAGCCAATGACATAATGGCGACCTGGGGAGGTTAACGTGTTAGGTCACGTGATCATATCTTGGTATGACATGGTTCATGGTGAACCATTTGTGATGCAGGGATTTATTTGTTTGTGTTGAATGGGAGAACTACAGCTAAAGCCTCAACAGTTCAATTTCTGAAAACCAATTTATTGAAGACGTGACAGATGTTTGAAGTAGCACTTGACAAAAACAGCAACTGTGAAAAAAAATTATACCATGTGTAGGAGTCTGTTTTATAGTGTCCTCATCTTTACAGGTGAGAATATACATTTTACATTTGATTCTGGAGTAAAATTAGAATAACAATACATTAATATACATTACTGGGATTGTCCTACCTTTCTGTAAATGCGATGAAATGGACAAGAGAGGATGATATGAAAGTTGTAGCTCACTGATGCCCCCACCTGGTCATTTACCAGTCTCACCATCCATGTAGATTTAACGTTTTAGAGCTAAATACTGGACTTCCGGTCTCTACGCGATGTTTCATATCAAACTGAATATTAAAACAAAAACTAATTGCAGTACTTTCCATTAGAGCCAGCAGACCAGCAACTACAATATATGATAAAATGTCCTGGAGGTCAATAATAAACAGGTGAAATTCTTGGAATGCTGTTTTAATTTTGTTGTTGTAGTAGTAGTTGTTAGTTTTGCTGTCCTGGACACACAGGGTACTTGAGTGTTATATGACTCATATATATGTATCATTGATGTAGTACACAAAAACGTGCACATAAACCCAACACATTACTGTTAATGAAGTGTTGATTGGGTTTGAAAAAAATCTGTTTAGCATTAATTTAATTCTACACAGAGTAAATTAAAAAACTCACCCATCCTCCTTGTTGGACGATGAAATCAGTTTCCTCCTCTTCCAACAATCGCACCCCAAGGTTTAGCAGACGAGTAACAGACTGACTTTCACTTTGTAAAGCCTGAAGAAGAACTAGTGGAACCAGGACCTAGAAGATGAGAATTTGAGCGTAATGAACAAAAAAGGAAAAGCATAAAAAGAGCACATGTGAAAATGTAAAACTCCTGGCCTCTGACCTTGTTCCAGCCTCCTCCTGTGTGTGTTGAGAGTGACAGGGTAGTCTCTCTGAATGTGTGATAGTCCAGAGGCCTGAAGCACAAGTTACACAAAAAAATATAACCAACATATATTCCTGTTCTGTCATATATCTAGACAAGTTAATATATCATATATGCAGTTTTTGCTATTGGGTTTCAGGTCCACTCCAATTTAGTTCAGATGGCAAATAGTTTGTATCTTATTTTTTTTACCCACTTGGATTGTAACGTGTTTCTTTCTGTTCGTTCATGTTAACAGTAATGTCTTACATGGTCTAAGCTTCTAAACAGTGACACAGCTTCAAACTAAGAATATTCTTTTACAACAAGTTTCACACATTCACTGCTGGAGTTTTTCCAGTTCAAACACATAAAACAAATATTTCTGTTGTATGTGTGTGTGTTTGTGTATATATATATATATATATATATACACATACATACACACACTGTATGTGTGTGTACATGTATATTACGTCATTATGTTGACAAGGCAAAATATACTAGTATAATAAGTGTCTTACAGCTATAATTAAAAAAACACTCTCTCTATAAGACGTCCCTGACTCTCTGTCTGTAGAACTGACAAACTTTGTTTCCTCGACCTCATGTTTACAGTGACAAATAAACTACATTTTCTCAAACTTGTCCACCGCTGTAACTCACCCTGAGAGGAGTGTGTGCACTGCTGCTGTGAGGAACACGTCCAGCTCTCTGACCACACGCCCTCCCATCACAGCCAGGCAGTCATTAATACTGGTCTCTGGGTTGACTGGACTGAATACTAATGATGAGTGGCGCTCCAGGTCTGTGGTGAAAAAACACAACTCTGAAAACTCAGAATTCATCAAATTCAAATCAAATTTGAATATTCATTTACTTTTCTTGATATGGGAGGATAGGTAATGACAAAGATGAAAAAAACAATACTAGAAGTAGAGTGTGTGTGTGTGTGTGTGTGTGTGTCTCCACATACTTGCATCTATTTCCGTTTCCAGTCGTCTCAGCTCTTCCTCTATCTGCTCCTTCATTATTCTCTGCCTCTCTCGTTCATTCTGGTCATCTTTACAAACAGAAAAGCAAATACACTGTTTCTCTTTTTGCGTCCTAAATAAAGGGGGTGTTTGCAAATGTGTGCGTCATGTTTTACTCAGTATGCAACACAGAAAGAAGACAACTGTGTGATATCCTTGCATGCTAACACTACAGAGCATCAGTGCATGCTGACAGATAGCGATGAAGGCATGTTCACGTGTGCGTGCACAGACACACAAACGCACACAGCATTCATTGACTCCATAAAAATACAACAACATTCAACTCTCTGGTCACCACATGTTCTGTATCCACAGCAATTTCCACAGGTCTGGAATGAAGGCTTTCTAAAAGAGCATGGTCTTAAATAAGGAATCTCTCTCTCTCTCTCTCTCTCTCTCTCTCTCTGCAGTTCACATGCAAACACAATGAGGTCCAGTGTTAGTTTTGACTTGGCCCATTGCTGTGTCAGCATTCATCTTCAGTCCACTGCCATGACTAATCCTTGTGTGATTACACATGACAGACTGTCACATATTGGACCGGGTCGAGCGGAAAACAGGGATTAGCTACACAGATTCTGTTCTCCACCCAGCATTCTTAGCATTTATAAGACAATGAAGGGGCAAGAAAAATGAAGAACATTCCTCATTTCCCCTTGAAGACCATAGACGCTGAACATCTTTCTCATTTATCTCAACTTTAACCCAACTTTTTAATGGACTTGGAGGTTCTGTATAACCTACATCAAAAGTAAAAGCAGTTTAAGTCAAACTTTAACTGAGTTTAATGAGTGCTTTTGCAGTTTTACAGATTCATAATTTGTAAAATTCAAAATAAATGAAAAGGTTCAAATTCATAATATTTTTTAAAGTTTTTTAATGAAGGTGGAGTAATTTCCAGTTTGTATGTCGTGACATTTTATCAACATGAGAGTATGCGTTCTGTCTTCTTTGTTGTTGTTGCCACCTAAGTGAGGCCGACCTTTAATTCCTCTTTTGGTTTGCAAAGGATGAGGGGAAATGCACAAACTGAGAGGAATGTGGGACAGCAAAAAAAAAAAAAAAAAAATTCATAAAAGTCTGGGATCATGGCACGAGTTTCAACTGAGAGCATGTGAAACTAAGTAACTGGTTCTTGGTGATTCTTAATTCAAATCAGAATAATTTAAACTAAAATATGTCATTGAATGACTTTCAAAGCCGATGTCGGGGAAGGGTAAAGTCAGCTGGATAACAGGTGGCAACTTGCCTTCACACCCTGAATAATTTTGGTCTTACCGTGTGCACACATGCACACAGCTATGTGCCAAAACAATGCACAAGTCTGAGGATTAACACCCACTTGAAGCAGTTTAGATTTATGTAAAAAGCAATAGTGAAACACAGATCTTGGAAGTCTAACCTCTCACCTTGAGCTGCAGTGAGAGTGTGTGATCTTCCATGGGGCAGCATTCCCATGTAGGTCAGAACTATGTACTTGGTTTCATAATGGAAACCCTGGGGCACAGGAGCAGACTGGGAGGCAGAGAAGGTGGAGTCCGAGGTAGCCATTGAAATGACTTGTGTCTCAGGCACATTAATTCTTACAGTCAACGTTGGACGAGACCCTCAAAGAAAAACTGCAGAGGGAAGAAAAGAGGAAGTGAAAGTTATTGAGCCTTTAACATCAACAGCACTGTGTAAAATGTTAATTGTGTTTTCAAAATCCCTGTCAAAGGTTTTTGTTTTGTTTTGTCTACAAGTTTCCAGTCGCAGAGGATAAAGAAACAAGGACAAAGGTGTGGAAGTCACCTTCACAACTAAGAGCCAGATTGGCTTCAGGAAGACATTATGTCACAGAGTAACTCTTAATAAAAATATACTGTAGATACTCAATGTGTGTATATTTAATACATACTTAAATTTTTAAGCAAAACTACTACTATTTTTTTAATGATAATTTGATTTTCAAGAGAAATACTATAGAAAAACAAACACAGAACCCATATTTAAAAAGGGGGAAGTTTCTAATTACTAACTAGGTGCCACTAAGTGCACTAAACATGCCACTGTCCCCAAACACTGCTCTCTGCTCAGCTGGAGCTGCCCCCTGCTCACTAAGGTGATGGGTGAAAGAGGTCACATCCAGTTGTGTGCAGCAGTGTACTGTGTAACAATGACAAAACAATCAAACTGTTTCAATTGCTGAATGTAGTACCTATACTTTGGCAGACATGTTGAAGGTGTACAGCACCGCAGAGACATTAGTTATCTGCTTTTTGAACCACACTGCCACATGGTCACATTACTAAATAAAAACAAACCCATTTTTAATGACAATAAATTAAATAATTAATGGCTGTTTTAAGAAAATCAAATGTCGCAAAGACCAGCTCATATAACCGTTAAAGAAAGGACTGTTTATGTCTGGCTTCCATTGTTAAAATGATTTAAGTGTATTTCACATATATCAATGTCACAGTGTCCTATGGAGCACAAGGGAGGACAATTTGTCCCTGCTTCGTTTAACAGTTGAACTTACATAAGACACGTGGTGGACAGAGGGGCGTGAAAAGTCCGTCAATGAAAAACAAATTGAGAGTTGCAGATGTTAAATTAAGTCAAGTCTTTGCACTGAGAGCGCAATGAACTACGAAAAATCTATCAAAATCTGATCTTAAAGAAAAAAGTTAAGGTCCAACATTCTGATGTAAAGTTTAACTAATGTCATGTAAGTGATGCTACGCTTCCGTTTTGTACTATCAAAATAAATTATGTCGTAAACTTCTTAAAAGATGACTGGTATTTATTATTTTATAGCAACAGACTGAAAATTGATTAAAATGCAAATATTTTTCATTTTCTCTAAAATAAAACCCATTTGCCCAAGTTTACGATCACACAGATTACATTTTTTCGACATTGTTAAGTGTAATGGCTATTTAGCCAATTACTTATAAAACTATAGAAGGGTTTTCGAAAAAGACATCTCGTTTTTTAGTGAATCCGATCGTCTTAAAAAATACCTGTGTCCATGCGAGCTAAAATGGCTGGCTTAAGGGCACACGTTTTAGGTGACGTTATTTAGAATGACAAAACTTTTATTCAACTTTAGCTAATATGCAGCGTATGCCTTACCGTTATTTTCTGAAGAAAAGCAGGTGCTGAAAGAGTGACGGACGGGCTGAGAGGAAATTTCTGACAAGCCCCCAGCAGCAGTAGCAATAGAGGGCACGCAGACAATACTGCAGGGGCAGCGCTCACATATAAGCTAGCGATAACACGTACGAAGAAGTTTAGGATATTATTTTCAAAATAAAGACCTAAACCGGAAGTAGGAGGCAGCCCAACAGCTAATAAGCACCTTTAACATGCTGGGGGGGGGGGGGGGGGGGGAGTAATTGTGTAATGCTGTACTTACAGCAAAGGACAATAGAATACAAAAAAATATGTAAAAAATGTAATAACATAAAAATACATTAAATGCACTAAAGAAAACAAAATAAAACAAACCAAAACAAACCAAGTGTCTGTTTTAGTTTAATAGCCACGATTTGATGTTTTAACTCTAATCTAAACTCTAATTGTACATTTCTTTTTTAAAGGGATCTTCTTCTTTACTGTTAATTAAAGAAATGTATTGGTATTTTTCTTCAATGAATTGAATCTTCCCATTGTATGATTAGTGAAATCTTATGTTATCTTGTCCTTTCTTGGATTTAATTATATAAAGTGGGTCATTTATAATTTAGAGACGCGAATATACATAATCCAGATTATTATATTTTATTTGGGATTATTTATTGAACAGAATTAAGCAATCGAATAGCTTTATCAGAAATGTTCTGCCATCTATTATAATGACAAATTTAGGAAACCTTCTTGTCATTTATTCCCACAGATAGAGACGTACATTGTTTATGCGTTAAAAGCGTACACGTATAAAAAATAAAACTAATTTAATATTGAAATTCTATTTTGAAAGTCACAGTCGGAAGTTGTCATATTCTTCTATAACTGACTCGAGGGGAACTAAACAAGCGGAAAAGTCGGTTACTTTTACAGCTGTTGACAGTTTAAACCTTTTAACTGAACCTGACGATTTTTTTTATTTTGACACCGTCACTTAAAAAATTGTCAACGTTTATTGGAGCAGAAATGGCGCTCACCGACGCCGACGTGCAGAAACAGGTAAAGTACACAGACAAAGTGTAGTACATTATAACAGTTTCCCCTAAGACTATACTATGGATTCAAGTAAACACGTCAAACTAAAGCTAAAGGCTAACTACGGGCGCATCGTGTTAGTGTTCTTGTATGTCTTCCTCTCTAACACTGTTACAAACTGTATTGCTTAGATTTTACTTGACAGAACGGTTGTTGTTGCTTAAGGATTTTTCACTTATTAGTGGGACTGCTTTGGCGGTTGACTTTTTTCTCGGTTAGTCATCTGGTACATCAAATGCTGATTTTTCATTTATTTATTTTATTGGAAAACTACCATTTATTTTTACATATTTTCAAATTCCCGAAAGTTATCAGTTCACATGAGCAAAAATCAAATCATATTCTTACTCATACCCATCACTGGAATGTATTTAATTGAGAAGAACTTCAGTTGTGACTCTTTTAGACGTAAATTGGATTATATAAACATGTGTTGTAGAACATTGACATAACTGTAAATATTGAACTCTCACTCTGTGTGTGCGTGTGTGTGTTGAGCAGATCAAGCACATGATGGCCTTCATTGAGCAAGAGGCCAATGAGAAAGTTGAGGAGATTGATGCTAAGGTAACAACTGTCTGACTGTCCTACTGTATGTGCGTCAGTTATCCTAAGTGTCTGTCTTTCTGACCATGACACCGTTTTTATGTCAATTCAGTAAAGTGATGTTATTTGCCTCAAAATATAATTTCAAAGTAATTTTTTTTTGCTGCCTGAAATCATGTCCATACCACTTTTGCCATAATCTGTTTACAGGCAGAGGAAGAGTTCAACATTGAAAAAGGTCGTCTGGTTCAGACGCAGAGAGTAAAAATAATGGAGTACTACGAGAAGAAAGATAAACAAATAGAACAACATAAGAAAATGTGAGTGTTTTAGTCGGCCTATAGCTATTGAGAAGTGACGCTAGATCAGAATTAAAAGAGTTGGCATTATGGTTGGCTACTGAAAAAGTATTGGATCATATCTGAGCCTTTTTGCACAACACAGCAAAAACATTACTCTGCCACGTTGGACTTTGTGCTGTAGTATTACGTATTAATCCTTACCTTTCTGCAGTTCTTCTATTATTTAACTTTAGGCTGTCATTAAGGATGTTGTCAGTGTGGGTGTGCAGCAGGTGTACTCATTTAAACTTTGCTTTGCTCTCACAGTCAGATGTCCAACCTGATGAACCAGGCCAGACTGAAGGTGCTGAAGGCACGTGATGACATGATCATGGTTAGACTTTTTCTGTGTTGTACAATTCTTACATTTAATTTTATAAATAATCTTTTTTTTACTTTTGTGTAAAATAATTAAATGTGATAAATGTAATGATTGTCTAGTTTAAATTTATTTTACTTTACTCAATGTTGGAATCTGGGCATGTTTATTTAAAAACAACATTGACATAGTAGTTAGAACTGAAGAAAGACACAAAGATTTTCTAAGAGAGAAAGAGTATTTAATTGTTCTGCCTTTCACTATCGTATAGAGTAACCAATAAAATTACTTGGACTAAATAAGTTATAGTTTAAACTATTGAGTTGGTATTTTTGTCTCAGGATTTGTTGACAGAGGCCCGTCAAAGACTTGGGGAAATCGCCAAGGACCCTGCTAAGTACTCTTCCCTACTGGAAGGCCTAATACTTCAGGTAATTTGACCAACTGCTGTTCATCTCAGGAGATTGAACTGTGTTGATTTTGTTATTTTCTCTTTAGGGATTCTATCAGTTGCTGGAGCCCAAAGTTACCATTCGCTGTCGGCAGCAGGATGTAGAAATGGTTCAGGTGAGAATCACCTGACTTGTTGTATTTTTTTTTTTATCAGAGACTTTAACCTTTTTTTTTACGTTCACTTGTCACTAATCAGGCTGCAGTTTTAAAAAGCATCCCTATTTACAAAGAGGCTGTGAAGCAGAACATAGATGTCAAAGTTGACAAGGAACGCTTCCTTCCATCAGGAATGTGAGAAGAACGTTTTTCACACATCTTTGTGGTTATTCTTTTATTTATTTAAATAGCCATTTAGAGATTCTAATGTGTCTTCATCACAAATTAGTCTGATTGAGTGACTCTTGTCTTTTTTGAACAGCTGTGGTGGAGTTGAGGTCTACAATGATAATGGAAAGATCAAGGTTTCAAACACTTTGGAGAGCAGGCTGGAACTCATAGCCTATCAGGTAAAGATACTTTGAAGATGCTGTACTTTAGCTCTGTATGTTTTTTTAATCTAATAATTTTACAATACATTTAGTATTATTTGATTGTCTGTAGAGGGCAGTAACATTCTACAGGTTTACCTGCGAGGTAATCTATCCACTGCTGGTGCACAATAATAGATGTACTAAACACTAGCTAGATTTTTTATTTTTAGGAATGTTTTACTATTTATTTAAGTGTGTCTGGGTTTTAACCCATCTACCCATTTTAGCCAGTCTGGGTTTTAACCCATCTACCCATTTATCTAATTCCATCTAATTTTATTTGCTAAACATGATAGCAATGAAACAAGAAGGCAGTAGCATACAGCAGAGTTAGGGCTAGCTATCTTTTTAGTTTATAACTTTATAATTAAAATAAAATTATTTGTTTTACCCCTTTCTTCTAATTTGAATCATGAATCATATTCCACAGATGATGCCAGAAGTCAGAGGTAACCTGTTTGGTGTCAACCCGAATCGCAAGTTCACAGATTAATGTAGGTTTTAAGTGGCAACATGGCCAAAGTGAATGTAATGTGACCACGGGTTATCATTTCAGTAATAATCTGTACAATCTCCTGCCAGACATCACGTCAAGTATTTCTTAAGACTTTAATGTCTATGTGTCCTCCCCTTTGTTATTTTGTTTTTCTACAAACAGTGTATTAATTTACTTGCACTTACACCTACATCTAATGGTTTGTCAGGTGGACGGTCTGCATCACAAATGTTCAAACTAAACCAATAAAAAGTTTTCAGTTTATTTTGTAAGACTATAGACATAAGACACTCATTATCTTTATAATTAACATCTGAGACGTTGGGTTACAATATAGCTTTTCACCACATAGAGGCAGTATTGCATCAGTCAGATGTTTAATAATCAACACTCCATAGAAACTCAGATATTTTATTCCTGACTGAAGTTTGATAAAATAAATCTGTGATCTGGAGTTTTTCATAACAACTTGGAAATCAAACATGAAGCATTACTGTCTTTTTAAAATATTTTTAGGAGCGAAAGGCCATTTATTGATTGAATTGTGATGCATTTATAAACCCAGCCACAGTGGGGCACAAGGTCCTAAGCCTGGATAATTCAGTTAGGGTTGGGTCAGGAGGGGCTTCCAACATAAAACATGTGCCAAAACAATCATGTGGATCACAATAGTTTAAAAATAGAAAAAGACAGAGGCCCAAAGCAAACAGCTGACAGAAGATGCATTTATAGATGAGTGAATAGTCCTTTGATAAATCCAGGTGTTTTTTACAAGAGATTTTTTTTACATTTCCTAATTTTTACTTCTTTTTCAACCAAAAAATAATAATAAAAACAAAACTCAGAGAATTCCTTCCAGACATCAGAAATATAAGATTTATTTGCAGCATGTAAACAAATGTTTACTCTACAGTAGGCAAAATAGATTAGCCTGGATACATCGCCACATCAAAATGTCTCCTGCATAAAAATGTTAAAAAAATCTTTTTAGTGCCAGCCAGTGGATTCATTAACAGTTATCAAGACAAGATGCCATTCCCCCTTAGTGGGTCTAGAGAATATAAATTGTTTTTAAATTGAAGTCAAATATGAAAACAACAAAAAGACATTTTAAGCTATGATAAGGCTTTAATTGCATTTATTAGGTTAATGCACGCTTGTTGTGTGAAGTAACAAAACAATAATATAGAGTGTATACACATAAAACCAACAGTTCCTTGTTTTATTTTGTTTTTTTGTTTGTTTGTTTTTAAAAAAAAAACCCTTCAATAGCCATGAAGAAGAGAATGTGAAGGCGACGACACAGTGGCCCAGCAGTTTACCCTGTGGCCTCTAGGCAGGAAGTGATCTGTGGGTTAGATTATATTGTACACTAATACAGGGATTAAAGTGTTAACATCAGATTAGCGCCTGACCTCAGGGACACTGGTAGGTAGCCCTTCCCAATCCTGACACTCCAAGATTACAACTCACACTTCGCATGGTTGGAGTGGGAGTAATTCACAACAGAATGAAAAGCAGAACAAGTCTTGGAGTTTGAGGACAGGCCATAGAGAAAATGGGGCTTGTATTTTAGATTCCTTCTAAACCAACTTCTGGTGGGAAAAACATGGGAAATAGTGACTCACACTGAATGACGCACAGCTCTTCATCATAACAGATACAGAAGACTAGTAGACCTCTAACATCAGACGGCAGCCCCTTCACAGTCCTGGGACATTCTTGTTGAGATAAAATACACCAAGGACCTTAGAGGACAAAATATATGTTAGTCATCAATCTGTTATTGTAACATATTTTATCTTATCTTTTTGTCTTGCACAATCTATTATTTTATTTTACTGCAATTGCTGTTTATTTGGGATATTACCAATGTCAAAAATAAATATTTAAATTTGGCCCTGTTGGGTATTCAAGATCTAGTAACACACAGCTACAGTCAGGACTGTATGCATGTACTCCTAAATTTTTGAATGACTTAAATCCATTAAAATGTTAGTGTTAATTATTGTATGGGAAATACACTCATTAAAATGCACTAAGATTAATGTTCTCTTAAGAAAATTTAAAATATCCCATTTCAATCCTGATCAGATCATGTGTAATAATTTATGTGGAAATGAATTTGCAACATTCACACATATATATTATATACATATAATCACATATGTGTGATTGTATATGTGTAAATATATATACACATATATGTATATTTATTGTCATATATATGTATTTAAATATAAATTGAAAAGGACAAAGAACATCTGCAAACACAGCAAATAACTCTGGTCAAGGTAAAAAGAAAATAACTCCAGATGTGTATTACAACATAAGCACACTGATTAGTTAACCCACATGCATTGAATCCCCCTGTTACATGTGCAACCATGTTGCCAGCATTTTAAAAAACCCAGAGAAAAAAGTATTTATTGTGGGCAAGTTTGTCCACATTGTGGTAAATCAGATGAGATCAGGAGGTCGAGGCTGCCGTTTCCTTCCCTTTGCATCCACTCTTCTCTGAACCACCATGCATTCATCACACGTTTATACAGCAAATGATTTGCGGTAGATAGACCATGCTGACACCTTCAACACAACAGACCCGTTATTCCAGAAAGCTCAGCACCATCTCCCCAACTCCAAGAAAGTAGACACCCTGTGCAATCCCAAAAAGAGGAGCAATGACTAACGCACGACACGTTGCACCTTTTAGGAACGCAGCCGGCCCTTCGCGCCTCAGGATGCGCCTGCAGACAATAAAAGATATAAGACCCAAGCATATTCCAAACAGGCTTTGGTTTTGTAGATATCAGGGAAACACGTTTGTACCTCGTGCAATCAACAATTCCTCTGTATGTGTCCTCCCCCTCTCCCTTCTGTAAGGTCTGCAGTCTAGTCTTTATTACTGTATGAAGAGAAGAAGTGGAAGAATCAGGAGGGGAATCTAACAGCAGCAGTATCCCTCACCTTACTTCTTAGCTTATCACAAACTACACTATTTACTTGTGTCTACAGTAAAAACATAGGGATCCAGTATGGTATGCCTTCGTTCTAGTGTAATAAAAAGGACATTTCACACTTTCAGGTGAAGATTATCACTTTAATTTATTTTATCAGCTGACCTGTTTTCCCCCCTTATCAATGGCCCAACCTGTATTCATACTGAAGCAGTACTCTCAGTGCTGGGCCTAGGAACCACCCTTAGACATTGAAGCTAACCAAGACTAAATCCAGTGGAGAGACGAAAAATATTCATAAGGTAAAAGATTGGCAAATAAAATATATTGCTGCTTTAGTTAATAGTGTCAAAAATGTATTTCTCAAAAGTTGTACTAAAAAGTAGCAAACTTCAGTCAGTAAAAAATAAATATACGTGTTCTAGACCAGTTCAGAGTTTAGTCAGTGAAGCTTTTCTAAGCAACTAAAACATCCATTTGTTTGTTTCTCTACAGTTACAATTTAGTGAGACTTCAGAACTTCTCATGCTGGTTTCTGAGGCCAGCACGTGTCAGTACTCATTTACAATTGAAATAAATGTAGCCTCCCTATAAGTCTCTCGTAGACATCTGTGTTTCCACCCTCAATTATGCTTTTGTGACTGTGTGCCACTCACCATCCAGTGGTGTTACAGCCACAGCTGCTATTGAGCCTGCAGTGCAGCCGGCCACAAAGGACTGCCAGAATGGAGCCTGGGCCTGCATGTCGCCCTGTCCACCTGTTCTTTCTCGTCCCAGAGCATTCAGGTTGGCAAAGAGTGGGAAGTAGATCATTGAGAAGGGGACGTCCCTGAAAAGTATGGATTTGGCCGTGGGAATTCTCAGTATTGCAATACGATAGAGTTCTTAAATTTGACTTCTGTTTGAAAGTATTTTAAAAGTATGTTGTTACGTGTCAATAAGTAAAACATTTAATTTGTGGTGTAAGAGGGTGTGTTTAAGTCGTGTGTGTGTGAGTTCATGTGTGACCTCATTAAAGTTGCTCCTGCTCCCCTGTAGAGACCGGCCAGGCCACGAGTCCTCAGTAGCTCTGCGGTGATGCCAGTAGCCGAGGGTCGTGGAGGGGTGGGCCGGGCTGGCGGTTGGGTGGCCACTAAAGATGGAGCTGGGCCAGTGGCTGTTGACACAGGCCTTTGAGCAGCTAACAGATTTAACACATAATTTCAAGGTTACATTTAAAACATAATAAGTTCAAGGTTAGCGTAGGTTTACAGACCAGTGTTGGTTTTTGTATTGAATATTTGAGCACTTATTCTGTGGATTTATTTTATTGCCTTGAAGAGCTAATTAGTTTGAAGAGAACATATTCTTATTTTATGTAAATATTATGGTTCCTAAATGACTGAGAACAGTTTGGCTCTTTACACACCTGTTTAACCACCCGTATCTGTGTATCTACCTTTAAATAATAGGGAGAATGGCTTCATGTAACCATAGCAACAATTAAGCAGTTGGAGAAAAATGGCTACCGGCAGATTCTGACTAACTTTCTGACTGTCTTCAACTTCCAGTGTCTTATAGCACAGCACTTCATGGGCAGTGGTGCTTAGCTTTTGAGCTGTAAATGATACCGACCCAGCAGCTGAGTAAAAGTAAGGTAAATTGCAGATCATCAAATTCGTAAGAGTGTACATTTTGTAGAATATGTTACAGAAATTACAATTTAATAAAGAAATGTAAATATACCAACTCTGAGAATAAAATAGTTCCAAAATGCCCATTAACTCACCGAGTCTCCCAGCATCCTGCAGCTGGATCTTGAGCATCTCCATAGGAGTGGTGACTACAACCTGACAGGTCCCAGCACCACAGCCTGCCAGTACCTCGCCCCACAGGGGCAAATGCCTGCAAACACAGTTTTCATTTGAAAAAAAATACGCTGCAGATAGTATGTAGCACAGAGAACAGAGGAGTGATGACCAAAAATGAGAGATATTCTGATGATACATTTTCAAGGTCATTTTGTTTCCTTAGGGACCTAATGTTTGTGTGTGTCTTATTGTGGCAACATGAAAAAAGGAAGGGAACCTGTCATTCTAAAAGTAAATAATAAAATATTAATGAGAAAAATAGACATTTTATTGTAAAATATGTAAATGGAAAGGCTCTACTGCTAAATTTGACAACTTGAAGCCCAGTTTTTGTACACGGCCATAAGTTTTTTATTTACTTCCCCTGACAACTGAACATCTGCAGTAACAACTGACAACGACCCCTACTTAACGTTAATTTGTGCCATATTTTGTTGCTACAAATGAGGGACATCTTTTAAAGCTAGCGCTGAGGTATGGTAAATATATTTGTAATTTAATGATTTTTTTTAATTGTGTAGTTTGGTTAGTTTTTTCTGTGTGACTACGCTAAACTAAAACTTTAAAATTATCTGTCAATGCACGTGTTTGAAACATCAAACTAAAATATTGTGATTTTTTTTTACAATTTGATCAAAATTGATCAAATATTATTATTTCCCTGTGATCAGGCTGGATCAGAACCTTTTAGCCTTTTTCAGATATACATCATATCATAATATGGAGGCACCATTACCCATCCTTGGAGAGCTTCTGTCTAAAGACATCATTGGCTGCCAGCTTGATGGCTTTTTCTGGTGTAACCAGTGTGAGATTCACGGCTGCACCTGCAGAAGACAAAGACAACTTAAAGCAGAACAATTTACTCCACATGATGCAAATAACCCACACTTCAGATTTAAGCAGTGCACTGGTGTTAACAATGGCATGTGGAGCAGGATAAGCTCATGTTACACAAAGATGTAGTGCTGTTCGTCACAGGGATTAGAAATGTAGACAATACCTCTATAGCAACCGAAGTAGCCTTCTGAGCGCACAGTCTTTGTCAGACAATCAAGCCTTTAATGAGAAAAAAAAGAGAAATTCACAAAGGTTTCACTCAAACAGTACAACACTACACTGACCATATTTATAATAGGAATTATCCGGTGCACTATTTGTCACTACCCCCATGACAATTGTCCTTGTCTGTGTCAAAAAACACACAAATCCTTTTTACTATCTCTGAAAATGTGGAGTTGTATGAACTGTATGAACACTC
Organism: Cynoglossus semilaevis; assembly: GCF_000523025.1. Classification (NCBI taxonomy): domain Eukaryota; kingdom Metazoa; phylum Chordata; class Actinopteri; order Pleuronectiformes; family Cynoglossidae; genus Cynoglossus; species Cynoglossus semilaevis. The sequence goes on along the minus strand of NC_024312.1, from coordinate 9,026,475 downwards.
ATGCAGAAACTCTTTCAAGTTTGAGGAGAATTTATTATCCCCAGTACATTTTCCATCTCTGACTCAGAGGGGAAAACCACCGTCTGCTAAACACAGGATGGCCACACCCAGTCAGCAGTCAGTCTGAAAAGTCACCAGATTTGCCCAGTTCTTCTGCAGGTCTAATCCCGACATACAAATGCTCCTTATTTCTGTATTTATTTTTTTTAAATAATGTTTTACTGCTGCACATGATCTCTAATCTACTCTACACTGTTCCAGATTTAGAATGAGAGTTTAGCTGCCTTCCCTTAGAGTCACTGGGAAACTATGTGAGAGGAGGTTGTCTAAATAATGCGGCACAGGCTCAAATTAGAAATGTGTTACCACCAAAGGATGAAAATGTTTGGGGGAAGAAAGGATGTTAAAACCATAGGATTGCAGTGTCATCATTTTTTTTAAATTTTTGTTTTTTGTTTTTTATTTAGGGTGAGGGTTACTCCAGGCCAATGAGCCCAACTCACATTCCCTTGTAGACTTGAACGCCCTGCTGGTTCTGTAGGCGGGTCTTGGCCAGGTCAATAGGAAACACGCATGTCACACCAACCAGGCCTGCCACGCCCCCATTAATCAGCTTAGCAGTGAGGCTGCGAGGGGATAAACACAGACACACGAACACATGGATGCACATACACACAGCCAATGAGACAAGCCACGCAGATGAGAGATGAGACAAACAAATGCAAACACAGTACAATACACTACTTCCTCTCTCTCTCTCCCTCACCCTCTCCCGCTCTCTTGCTCTTTTATTACTTAAACACACACATGTATGCAGAAAGAAGCAACTTTTATTTCACGTAAACATCTAATCTAATCAGAAAAGAAGGAAAAGACTTACCTAACTTTCTTTTCTGCCATCCTGCTCTTGTCTGGGCTCCAGGCCCAAATCCAGTCTTCTCCTCTGTTTACTCCTCCACTTCCACTCTGTTCTCCTTTTTCCACTTCTTACGTCTTTCTCTTTCCTTTCCCTTTGTCCTTTATGGTTAAAACTGAGACTGTAGGTTCTGTGTCTTCTGGCCAACTTTGCTGCTGCTCCGTCGAGCTTTTCACTGTAGACCAGTTTCACTTTGACACTGTAAAGGACAACAAAACAAACCAAGTCATTTATGGAGATTAAATATTGATCTAGTTTGATGATTAGTTGATTACAAAGCTGCGATTCAAAGAATGACGTCTCACACTGACTCACGGACTCTTTGAAGTCATCCATCATGGTAATCCATAAATGTAAACAGAGGCATGCAGTCGTAGGACTACCATAGACAGACAGAACATCTTGAGTCTCTCTAATCTGTCAGCTAAAAGGATAAGAATATGCAGTCTAGGAAGGAGGGCAGAAGTGAAAATGAATGGCTTACCCCAATTTTTCTCTTCTTCTCTTGCATTCCCCAGTATTTACACATGCCTGTAAAAAACATTTGAAGAAAAGAAAAATTGTTGGACTTTTTTTTTTTGTGCCTTTTTTTTCTTTTTGTAAGAGTACAATAGTTAGCTTGTTGATCGAGGTATCATTGGTAATATAAGACTTGAGTCTGAGCTTTGGCATTGGTTTGTAGTTTGTCAGATTCTTCTATTCTTCTCTGCTTTTCTCCCTCCTTACCTCCTCCTTTCCTTTAGTCCCTAATTAATCTCTCCCTTAATCTCTTCACTTCCATTCTGCATCTATTTTTTGCCACTGTAAATTGTCATTATGGCTTTATTAGTACTCTCTGGAGGGACTATCACACACAGACCCTGAATGCCCTTTCCATTAACGACATTAGTACGCCATTATTGTTCTTCCTTTTTTTTTATACATTCCCTTTCCAACTGTTTAATTACAGTCACATTCTACACATGCCTCTCACTGAGCCTCTTCCTGTGTAACTTTCTTTCAGCCCAGCTCCATTCACGCACAGTGGTGACCCTGCCAAAGTGACAGGGTGCTTCAACCCAAGCCAACCTAAAGCTTACAGACCTCTACAGTTCCTAAAACTGCATTGGACCACAAGTCCCAGCTCACACAGTTCATGCAGCACGGTGCACTTTCATTATCTTACGCCATACAAACACAGCAGTGGGATTTGGGGGCCCTTACCTTTGTCGGAGCATCCCACAGGCAGGATCAAACTTTGCTTTCACTTCCACAGTGTGTGCAAGCAGTGGTAGTCAAGCGGGAGGATATGAGAGAACCAGCAGCCACTCAGGGGCTGTTGCACAAACACCAGTATTGTCCGACCGCCTTAGTCCCTCCCTCTCGTGGTTACTCCCCTGTGTGACACAGCCTCAGCAACACAGCTCTGCACTAACACAACTCGACATAAACTCATGCCTGTGGAGCTGCTGCTGCCGCCACACATGTAGAAGACACAGCACACACAGATGCCCCCCCCCCCATTATGATTCAATGTGCATTATTAATCCAATAGATGTTATTTAGAAAAGTAGACAAGATGGGCAAAAACAACATAAGTGGCTGTTTGTAAGTAGCTTTTTATTCAGCAGTCTCAATTATTACATAACACACCAGGATGCACTGAATGCCTCACATGTCCACAGATTTGTGGGAATGGTCAATGACTAGTGTGATTCTTTGTACTAGGCTTTACACAATTTAAATGTATTACATACATACTTAAATTAATTTTTTAAAAAAAGTTTATCAACAATAACAGCACACGGTCAGCTCAGTGCAACTAAACTGTTTTTCCATGCGTATTGATCCGTGTGTTGACTCCTGTTGATGACATACTAATGACAGTCATTGATCATTTTTCTCATCAGCAGTACAAAACACTTAGGGTCAGGGGTGCCTTTTAAAATAATAATAAAAAAACAACACTTTTTTAGACAACAGGAAAATGAAAATAAAAAAAAATGTTTAATTAAATTCTAGATATCCTTGTCTTGATCTCAGCTACAAGGACATCAGTTTTAAAGGGCAAGTGAATATTTCACCATTTGTACAAAACTTTTAAATTATAAGCTTAAATAAGACCATAGCATTTTGTTTAAAGATATCAGTTATCACCTCTTGCTAAAGAATAGCCTGCAAAATGAATCATCCAGAACACAATGCTTTGGCTGTAATAGAATCAATACAGCCTTAGCTGTACTTAATAACAATATGGCTCAGTTCCAATATGCTTTAGTTGTGAACTGTGCAATGCTATACTTTAGATTAGTATGCTTTTTCTGCATAGGAGCCACAACTTGAACTACAAAGGGAACGCAGGATTTTGATATTCCAGAAGGTAGTGTTTATTTACTGTACCATTGTTTGAAGACAACTTAACAATGTTATGGGTGTAATAATTATCGAACCTAAAATGGCAAAGTCACTGTCAGAACATTTTTGCAGAAAACAGCAACTCTCAGGGGAAATAATGGAAGTAATGTTAATGAATATTAAAAATAGGACAATATAAAATTGAGAATAATAGATACCTAAATCAGGAAATACATAATTAAAAAAGTTTCTTATCGTTTTTAAGTGCAAAACCAGTAGTAGTAATAAGGTGCATCTTTCGAATTATATCGTCTTTTACTTAAGGAAGCTGTTGTATTAAACTTATTTATTGAATTACTAAAACTATTCAATATAAACAAGAAAGCACTGTGCAGTTTATTTTGCTGAAAAAATAATCTCCAGCGTCTTGCGCCCCCATCAGGCCAAACGGGAAACTCTCACGTCTTTTTTAAAATCTAACTTTAATAACGAATAGTAAAATCACAATCCAGTTTAACAAAGTGAAATCATGCACTAGTTAATTAATAACGGATTTTTTAATGAAATAAGCTGTCTTTTAGTTTGTATTTGGTACAGTATGATTTAATCTATTTCGAATGTACACGTTATGGTTGGACATGTGAGATAATTAAAACAGAAATATTAGTTCTAAGACTGACCTTATAAATAATGTCTATAAATATGTCTTCTTATTTTTTATTATTATTATTTGTGGCCTCGTGTCAAATAAGCTATTGCGTGTCTGATAATATGTGCTTTTCTCAGTCTACGATAGGGGGAGCCACTGTCTAGAATATTAAAAAAACGACCAACTTAAAGTTGTTTACTAAATCATCTGGGAAATTACTGTACCCAAAAGTATTTATCTAAACAAATATGTCTGATCTTACGTGAGCTAAATTAAAGGTAGCTATCATGACTGCTTTAGAAGTTTTATTTTTCTATGTTGAAATTAAAACATAGGCCATATATAGGCAAAACATGTTAATCTTAAAAGGAAAATGTTTACTGCCTTACAAATTATGACTTAATTATTATTATATTATTTATTTATTCATGACTCGTTATTTCATCACTGACTTTTAAGTCTAACGTCAAGGCATTCCCTTTAAACGGTCATCGAACGCTGAACTCAGTGGGGTATAATGGGCTTCAATTCGTTGTTGCGTAAACTCATCTGAAAAGGTAGATAGATGTGTTCCATATTTCGGGTTAATCGTGTTGATAATATACATTTAACATATATTTAACGACCGATCTGTTTTCACAAATTCTCTAAATTATAGCTCAACTGAAGTTTCACCTCCTACTTTTTGAACGTTGGTATCGCCCTACCCATCTGCTCAGCTCGGTGAGACTGATTGAAACAGATTGTAGTGCTCGCTCACCGGACATGACGGCCGCATCAAGTTTACTTCTGCTTGTGAATTTACGGGGACGATATATGTCGCTTCAGAACTACTTTCTAATGTGAGAACTAACGCAACACCACTTCTCGAGTCCAAACATGTCCCAGGGATGTATAGTTTCTGTGGAAGAGATCCAGTCCTGGTGGGAAGTCCCCGCCATAGCCCACTTCTGCTCGTTGTTCAGGACGGCGTTCAACCTTCCAGACTTTGAAATAGAGGTAAATGAAACTTGTATTCGCCTTTTTGTCGAACCAATGTGTTTAAAAGAGGAAATGAAAAGTTGTTTGTGTCAGCGTTTTTGCTTTAAATGGCGTGTGGAGTGTTTTCTTGTTTATCCAGCTTAGCAGTGTTCTTTGAACTTCTCTCAGTGGTGAACGTTATTGCCCAGGCAATCCTGTTAGATAACGAGCTAGCACTGCTCGTTAGCACTACTTTAAGCTAATTACCAGTGTTCAAACCATATAATAAAATGTTACTGTCGCTGCTGAGTGGAACTGCTACGAGTTTCGTTCGTGCTTCGGAGTTTATAGTAAAGTTATATCTTGTTTAGTTAAAATGATGCTTGAGTGTTCCTGGCAGTAACTTTATGGGAAGGTGTTGGTGCGAATGGGCCATGTGCTGCTGGTTTGTTTTTATTTAGTCAAAGCCTCGTGGTAATGTTTATATCGGATCTTTCGAAACGGTGTCTCGCAGTAAAGTATGCAAAATACACCTGCCCATTTAAACAGTAAAAAATGAACTCTTGTACTTTTAGTAAACTATATTATTCGGTCTGATGTGGCCTGATGGTCAGTTGCATTTTCGACCCGAGTTATTGAATGTAAAACTCTACGGTATTTTTTTCCTTACATGAGATAAAGTTAAGTTCATGGCGTGAGATTCGAGTTTATTGTCTCAAGCCATCTGGCTTGGGTAGCCATAGGGACACAGATGCTGTTGTGGCATTGTTTGCACGACCCGACTCCTGTTGCAAGGACGTAGAGGGTTAAACGTTTGTTTCCGGCCTAGTTTGTCTAAATTACAACTCTTTAATATAATTGCAATTCTATAATTGTATCACTAAACGCAAGGTTTATTACGACACAATTTCACAAGTCCAACTTTGTCACTCGACTCCTTTTGCTAGGTTATTTCCCTGGTTTACAACACTCTTCATTTCATTGCGGATCCCATGTTTAACATCAGCGTTTGTAGCGATTGTTTAGTAGTTCGACAAATGATTGCTTTCACAATAAACAGTGTAAGGTCACCATTGCACATCAGCAACCTCTTTCACTCATTCATCCCCCACTCCACCCCTCACCCCCCCCCCCCCCCGAGAGAGAGAGAAAAACACGGAGGCTACGCCTTGTTATTG